>NC_139512.1:89756280-90956280 GCF_947247035.1 Vipera ursinii
TCATTTGGTCTGTACCATTTCAAGTTGGAGAGAAAATGGAAAACAATGTAAAAATGTAAAAAAAAAAGGTGGGTGGGTGGGAGAAAAAACAAGAATTTTCTCAGAATAAAAGTCTTCTTTGAAATTTCAGCTTATATCTAATAAGATCTATTTTGTTTTAATATATAATGCTCATATTGAACAAAATATGTAACAGTCAGTAAGTAATGTTTTTACAACTATTCATTGCAGCTAGCTATAAAGGAAAGAAAATTTGAGCCAAAATCCCTAGTGACATTCCAGCAATCATTTTTTTTTTCTTGTTAATTTCCCATCTTCATTGTAGAAAAGATGGATTAGCTATGATATGATGAGTCAGTGCAATTAGAAATGGAAGCCAATCAATAGTTTAGATATTAGTAGATTAAAAAACAATGAAGTTATAACTGAGGGTCAGAAACTCTATTAGCAACTTGCTATGGAGTGTCTTGGTTTGTATCCGACATATAGAAATAGATTTGAGGACCTGCCTGATACTTTGATGGACAACTCAATTAAAGAGAGGTTAGCTATAATTCAGACTTCCTGCCAAAGATCAGAAATAAAAAAGAGAATCCAGCAATCCAGATTAAATATAATGGTTGCAGCAATTCAGGTTCTTCCTGCAAATGTTGTGGCTGACATATAAAAATCTTGTTTTTGACAAACCCAGCAATAGTGCTTAAAAAATAGATCACTGCAAAGGCTGACCTATCACAGTTTTCCTTTTTGTGCAGAGGCCAATCAGCTGGCTATGGGAACTGCAGAACTACACAGGGGCAAAGATGCCATCTTATTGTTCACCAAAAATGAGAAAATTTCAGTATGTCAGCTATGACATGTAGGTAGTCCTTGACTTATGACCGTTTGTTTAATGATGATTTAGAGTTGCAACAGTCTTAGAAAAAGTGATTTATGACATGTCTTCACACTTATAACCACTGCACCATCCCTTAACCAGGTGATTGCAATTGAGGCATTTGGCAATCAATTCACATTTATGTGAATTGCAGTGATCTATTTTTTAAGCACTATTGCAGCATTCTGTGGACATGTGAGCACAATTTATGACTTTCCTAGCCAGTTTACAACAAAAGATATCAATTGGACTAGCTGGATTTACTTACAGATCATAATAAAAATGGTCGTAATAATGAGTCTGATCACATGAGTCTGATCACATGATGACTTGCTTTAACACTTCCCCTGCTTTCTATGTAAGTCATCATGTGACCAGACTCATTATTACGACCATTTTTATTATAATCATTAAGTAAATCCATATATGTCAACTGTGGTTATCACAGTTGAGGACTGTGGACTGAGGACTATCTATATAACTATCATAACTAGTCAACCATTTCTCATTTTCCATGTACAGATAGTCCTTGATATAAAACAGATCATTTAGTGGCCATTCAAAGTTGCAGTGATGCTGAAAAAAGTGACATATGACCATTTTTCACACTTACAACCATTGCAGCATCACCATGGTCACGTGATCATAATTCAGATGCTTGGGAACTGACTCACATTTTTGTCTATAGAGATTCTCAATCCTCCAGGTCATAGTTTTCCCAAAGATGCTTTTTTCATGAGGCAACTGGAGTTTCTTGTTTTTCTTTGAAGACATTTTGCTTCTCATCCAAGAAGCTTCTTCAGTTCTGATTGGATGGCTTGGAATGGATTTATATCCTTGCAAACAGCTGGTCATTTGCATTCATTTAGAGCAGGGGTGTCAAACTCAATTTCATTGAGGGCCGCGTCAGCATTGCGGTTGCCCTCAGGGGGCCGGGTGGGTGTGGCCAGGGTGGGCGTGGCCTACTGGGTGGGTGTGGCTAGAGTGCGTATGGTCTACTGGGTGGGCATGGCCAGCTCTACATTGTTCGCCTCAAGGGTGCCTATGGGGGCCTGGGCAGGAGTGGGACAGATCTGAGGGTCTCTGGGCCAGGGTCAAGGCAGTGGGGGCCGTTCCCTCACTGTTTCCAGGATGGCTTTGCGGGCCGCATGAAACCACTTTGCGGGCCGGATCCGGCCCCCGGGCCTTGTGTTTGACATGTCTGATTTAGAGAGTCATTGAGGCCACCTGGAGATCTATCTGTGTCTTCTAGATCACCCAAGTAGTGCAAATGGGTTTGGAGCCTTTTTGGAACTGTTGAAAAGACTGTGTTTTAGATGGGAAAATAGATCGTGTCGTATTCCCCCCCCTTCAGTTGAGAGAGAGCTGTTCAGTTTTGACATAGAGGTTAAAGGGGTCAAAGAGGCCATCAATGTCAAAATTGAACAGTCCTCTCTCAACAGAAGGGGAGGGATATGACATCATCTATGTTCAGTCTACAACACAGTCCTTTCAACAGTTCCAAAAAAGCTCTACACCCATTTGCACTACTCAGATGACCCTGAAGTTACAGATAAGCCTCCAGGTAGTATGAACGACTCTCTAAAACAGGCATGTCAAACTCGCGACATCATGTGATGTATCATAACTTTTTCCCCATTGCCGGTGCAGTTTTGGCGTGATGCATCTGGCCCACGGGCCAACAGTTTGACATGCCAGCCCTAAAAGAATGCAAATTACCACTGTTTGCAAGGAGTTTAAATCCTTCCGTTCCCCCAGCATGCAGTCAGAGCTGAAGAAGCTTCTTGGATGAGAAGTGAAATGTCTTTAAAGAAAAACAAGAAAGTCCAGTTGCCTCATGAAAAACCATCTTTGGGATTCATATTTTTGACCGTTGTATTGTCCTAGCGTTATGTGATCAACTTTTGCGACCTTCTGACAAGGAAAGTCAATGGGGAATCCAGATTCACTTAACAACCATGTTACTAATTTAACAACTGCAGTGATTCACTTAACAACTGTGGCAAAAAGTTCATAAAATGGAGCAAAATTCACTTAACAAATGCCTCACTTAGCAACAGAAATTTTGGGCTCAATCATGTCCATAAGTATTTGTCTGATTTATTTTCAAAGCCATTCTACAGAGCTGAGACTACACCTTGTGATACCAAATTCCATGATTTATAACTATTGATTGTGTGAAGCATTTCTTTTGGAACTCCACCAAGCTTCATTCTAATAGTAGGCAGAAAAGAAATATTTATTTTATTTATTTATTTATTTATTTATTTATTAGTTTTTATAAACCGCCCTTCTCCCGAGGGACTCGGGGCGGTGTACAGAGGAAGGAAGGTATACAGACCGAACAATAAAATAATAAGAAACACTAATGAACACAAACTGGGACCCCAATTAACGCTATCATGCCAGGCCAGCCTGCTGGAACAAAAAAGTTTTTAAGTCGCGACGGAAGGTACGGAGGTCAGGGGCCATCCGGATTTCGGTAGGTAAGGTGTTCCAGAGGGCTGGCGCACCCACTGAGAATGCCCTCCCCCTGGGGGCCACCAGCCGACATTCCCTGAGCGGTGGCACCCTGAGGAGGCCCTCTCTGTGGGAGCGCACAGGACGGTGGGGTGCTGACATCGGCAGAAGGTGCTCCCGTAGGTAGTCCGGACCCATGCCATGTAGGGCTTTGAATGTCATTGTTAGCACCTTGAACTTCACACGGAAGGCAACCGGAAGCCAGTGCAGCGCACGGAGGAGAGGTGTGATATGGGAGTATCGGGAGGCTCCCAAGAGTGTCCGTGCCGCCGCACTTTGCACCAGTTGCTACTCATTCAGTTTACTCTGCATATTTTTCTACTCTTCCATAATAAGCCCATCTTGTCTACATTTTTTAAAAGAAAGTTAAAAGGTTGCAATTGTCATAACCTTTTCCCACAAAGATTCATACTAACTTTGACATTTTCTTCAACTATTGCTCTATAACAACCTTCTTTGAGGTGTGATAATTATTTCCAAGCTATTTACAACAAAGATTCATATACAGTAAAGGCATTTTTGAAATGGACAATTTACTTTTAAATTCTTAGACTTAGGACACTAAAAATTAGTGTTACTGTTCTAATCCAGCCATCCCCACAACTTTAAACTCTCTTTGCTGATTAATTATTTTAATTGCTGATTAATTAAAAATAATTATAACTAATTATGATATAGAATATGGTCATCACCTGTTATGAAACAAATCTTGGCTTAAGATCAATCTTCTTCCACAACCCACTGAGACATACAGTTGGAAAAGACAGAGAGCTTTTGGAAATTTCCTAGGTAATTTTTTACTTCTGGTCTCTTTATATCATTAAAAAAAATCCAACCAAAGTTAGACTTAGCTACTGTCAAATCTGCCATCTTAGCTTGGCACATCACTAGCATCCTGCCATAAATTGTTAGTGGAGGGGGATAGGCAATTGGCATGTAGAGGGTAGAGATGACATAAAAGTAAGGGGTGTGTGTGACAGGTTTGATGGTAACCAGAGGTGTGGAAACCAGCCTGTTTCAGTCTTCAAGGCCACAATGCCTCAGAAAGGAATGCAAATTGCACCAACAGACACCAAACATTTGAGCGGTTCCCCAAACACCTCCTTGGCACACTATTGGTTGAAGATGAACTGGCCAAGGGGGAGCAGGCTGGGGAGAAGGGGAAAAAGCTAAAACTTTTTGCATGGGAACTTTCAGGCTGACCTGGACTGGACGACAGGGTTTTTTAAAATGTTTTTTTTTAAATTTTTAATTGTTTAGTTTAGCTTATTTATTGGGGCTGTTTATTTAATTTCTTTTAACTTTTGTATTGTTGTTTTTATTGTTGTTAGCCTCCCTGAGTCCTTCGGGAGATAGGGCGGCATATAAGTCCCAAAAATAAATAAATAAATAAATAAATAAATAAATAAATAAATAAATAAATAAATAAATAAATAAAAAACTTTCGTTCTAGCCTGCTTTTGCTGCAACCACTAATTCCTAGTAAAAGAACCTATCACTTCAACCAAATGGAGTCGATTGTCTTTCTTTCCTAGAGACCTGGCTGAGACAAGCCTGATAGCTACAGAAATTTCATGGGTGCTGAAAATAAACCATTGTGGTATTGCAATTTAATGTTGATAGAAAGTAGAAATCTACTCCTCTAAATGGCTTCATTCTGATATGCGATAAAAATGACAAATCAAGTGATTGGAGGGTGGTGAACTTTCGTCAGTGAGTCTGATAGGAAGTGAGAGGCCTCAAAATAATCACGTTTCTCTTCTTAGGATGGTTGTGTGGGTTCATTTGACATTTACTCAGATTGAATTTCATTTTCCACTTCAATGTCCACTTTCCAGTATGAAGAGATTGCTAAAACTATAAGAGTACAAAATGAGAGTAGATGTAGTATAACCTGAATTAGCCTTCATCACACATCACTGAGAATTTTACATAGTTAAAATGTCTTTTAATTTATTAAAATATTCAATAATTCAAAATTCAATGACATTTTAACCTTTTTTTTCCATTTAACATACACAATAATATCAAATTCCATGGTACAAAAAAGTCCAAATAAAAGTGAATGCAAAGAGATCATGAAGGTTCTATGCAGTCTTACTCTTAAGAATTCACAGTATAATTGTAATTTTAAATATCTAGTATTGAAGTAATTTTAAATATCATCTTCTGTAAGGGGAGACTACTGCCTTATGTAAGAGCTGAAACACTCATATTTATTTAAAAATTTCTGAAAGAGAGCTAGTCTCTAGTCTTTCTAGAATCCATATTTTAATTATTTTGTAAGGACACATTTATTGTTGCTTTTCAGTGTTTTCAGCCAATAAATAAACAGACTAATAATGACAATTCGAACATACCTAAGTTAGGTATGTTCGAATTGTCCTGGCTCTATGCTTTTCCTGAATCATAATGACTTGATCTTCTAGAACTGAAAATAGTTTATGATGTTCCAAATGGGGAACACCTTGAAATACTACTTGTTCTAGGACTGGACTTCATCCAGAGAATACTACGAGCCATTCCCTGATCCAGAACATTTTTTTTTTTATAAAAATTGCTGGGCTACCAATAGTATGGAGAAATCACAATGGTCCAGAGGATGAAGGAAACGTTCCAGAGTTTCTCAGAATATTTATGTCCTTGCAGACCAAAGGTTTTGCACGTGTCAAGTGTAGAGAGTCACACAGATAGCCCTGAGAAGTGTATTCAAAAGCTGTTACAGCAAAAAGGGCTGAAGCATTCTTCATGCATGGGAAAGGAGATAGGAAGAGGCTCAGGCTGACTCAGTGGAGATATAAGAGGGAGAGAAGATAAAGCACAGTCAGGCTTGTAAGATTCTGTATGCTTTAGCCTAATTCAATGAAGTCAGTTTCTTCATTTGCTATACTTTGTAGGGGTGACCCTATCTTGCTCACACAGTATCTGAAGGATTTTCCCTCCATGCAGGGAGGTGAGGGGAAATCCTTCAACAGGCTGCAGGAAGTTCTAGCTTGGTTCACTGAAGTAGGGTTGGAAAAGACTGGTATCCTGGACATCTGTGCTCAGTTAGAAAGTATTTGTGTTACTTGGACAAGAGTCTCATTAGTATCAAGCAGATTTCTGTGGGCCTATTCTAGGATACAGGAATCTTTTCCTAACACCAGATGTGAAGCTGTGATGTATATAGAAGGTGTTGCCAATATTTTTTTTTTAATGCTGAAGTACGTTTTTGCATTGAATATGATACTAAGCAGTAAACAGGTTTTAAAAATGATCATTATGATTAAGGAGTTTGTGTAAATAATAATAATAATAATAATAATAATAATAATAATAATAATAATAATAATAATAATAATAATAATAATAATAAGAAGAAGAAGAAGAAGAAGAAGAAGAAGAAGAAGAAGAAGAAGAAGAAGAAGAAGAAGAAGAAGAAGAAGAAGAAGAAGAAGAAGAAGTAGTTGGAAGGGACCTTGGAGATCATCTAGTCCAACCCTCTGCTCAGGCAGGAAACACTATATCATTTCAGACAATTGGATGTCCAGTCTCTTCTTAAAACCTTCCAGTGTTAATTGTTCCAACTGTCAGGAAGTTACTATTACATGCTACACATTACTCTGTCACTATAAAAGTTCCTGGGAACACTCATATATTGATTTTTTACTTCCACTAGAACAACAGAATTGCAAAAGGATAATGTCAGAATAGAATTCTAGAGATGGCATTAATATATAAAAAAGTAAAAAAGTAAAAAATAAGTAAAAAATCAATATATGAGTGTTCCCAGGAACTTTTATAGTGACAGAGTAATGTGTAGCATGTAATAGTAACTGTCTCATATGTTAACTATTAGATTACCTTGCTAGGCCCCAAACATGGGGCAAATCTTTATTTCCTGTTTTCAGCCTTATCTCAAAGGCCATCGAACAGGCTGTAGTCACACCGGACAGTTCATATATTAAGGGAGGCTGAGATGCATTTCTGACTCATTAGTCTTCATCAGTCAGTCAGAAGGCTAATGAGTCAGAAATGCATCTCAGCCTCCCTTAATTCTTTGTTAGTAATTTACACACACACACACACACACACATATAATTCCTAGAATGGTCTCTGTCATGGTCTTTTGTAATTATCCCAGACTCCAAAAGACCCTTTTAATTTCTATATTAAAAGTTATACAGTTTTGCATTCTTGAGTTGTAGTGATAAATCTCTTTACACTAAGAAGACTTGTTTCATGTAATTGCTCATGCTTCAAGATATGGCTTCCTGTTTCCTGCAATTGTCCTTGCTTCAAGATAATACCTCTGCCTTTCCCCAATTATAATTATGAAGTCTGCATTCCTGTGATAAACCTATGCCCCCTGCTTCATTTATAACAAGACCTGTCTCCTGTATTTGTCCTTGCTTTACAACCCTTGTCAACATTTGTATAAAATAGCTATGCATTATTGTTTCCTGTAATGGCCTTTACCCTCTTCATTATCAGTTCTCTGTTAGCATAAACTATGTTTTATTGTTTCCTTTGACCTCACATATGTTCATTAGCAGATGTGTGTAATGAGTTATGTTTTCCTTTGACCTCACATATGTTCATTAGCAGATGTATGCAATGAGTTATGTTTTCCTTTATGTTAATTCCTCATGTGTATTTTCCCCCTCCCAAATGAAACAGCCTAATAAAAGGAGGGTTTGTGGAGCTGTTCAGGGGGCACACCATCCACCCCGAGCACTCCATGCTCCCTCACCTTGAGCAAACTTGTGTTGGTGCCTCAGTCTTTCCTAGGATTCTGCTCTAAACTATCGCAGTTCCCAAGTATGACCGTTGGAACTTCCGGCATACTGGGTCGGTAGCAAAGGGCCAGATCCTTCCATATTCAAGGTGTTCACCCTCGCGAGGGTCCCTCTAAATTCCCACCCCTGTTAAGGGGCTCTAAGAGTTGAAGCCAGAACCCTGACCGGTCGCTCATCGCAACAGTCTTTTAAAATGGAACTCAAATATACAACTTATAGCTTACATCATTTTTTCAGATATGTTGCTTCATTTAGATTTTTTTGTGTGTGTCTGTCTATACTAGTTTATTATGGAGGGAAACGGGCAAGATCTACACATATTTTCTACATCCTTGATTTCCCCATAGATTTCAATAGAATTACCCAAATCTATGCCCTTTAAATTAGGTATTAAAAACTCCCTACAGATCTGAATAGCATGAGTGAATACAAATGAATGTATATAATGAATTCACAGAACACTTTTTTTTTATTTTTACCTTCCTGTTTTTTCTTCATGAAGAAAAAAAAATACAGGATGAACTCATTTATAATATTTTTATGCTACTAAAAAGATGTATGGATGGGGGAGGGGTGTGAATAGATGGAAGTAAACTATGTGGCTAGTTAAGGTAAGGTGGTTTTTTGTATAAATATTTTATTAGAATTTTTTAACATAACATAAATCATTCAGTAATTTGTAAAACAGAATGTTGCCTGGGTAACATTTATAAGACAGTCCTTAACAATTAATTTCTATGATCTATATTCCATATCTTAATTTTATTTGATTTCCCCTTTCCCCAAAGTACCTTTCTTTGCAAAATATTAGATTAAGACAATTTTCATTATTTTAATTAACAACAGTTAAATATATAGTTTCAATAATCCTGTTTATCATTTTAGTTGCCTTATCATAAATCCTGTTACCGTGTTTATATCAGCTTATTTCTCCCCCCAAATTCTAGATATTCTTACAAGTGACGATCTTTTCAACACTTAACTATATTTACATTGGTGGGTTTCATTCTGTTTTTTCCATATAAACCCTCTCATGCTTTTATATTTCTTAATCAATAGCTAAAAAAGTAAAAAGATACAAGAAAAGAGAGAGACAAAAAAGAGGAAAAAAGAAAGAAAACGAAAAAAGAAAAGGGAAACAAGAAAAAGAGACAAGAGCACTGAGGTACAAAAAATAACATATAACTTAAAATATGTATCCCCCCAATTTAATATATATTTATTCCCACAGTTTCTTATTCTTTTTGACCATAGCTAAGAATGTATTTAATCTGTTTAAACTTTAAGCATTCCATTCAATAGTTCTAATCATCCTTTAACTCTCATTCAAAACATATTTTTATGCTTTTCTTATCGTCACATTTAAATAACTAAAATATTTGCTTTTGTTTAAATCATTTCAACTTTTTTCAGAAGGAAAAAAAAACATATTATGTTAGTTAAGGAAAAAAGAAAAAAAATCATCCCTCTAAGAGTAGTGTATTTCAAAGTTTTTTCCATTTCTTTAGCCATATTCAAACAAATGTTTCTTTTTTTAAGTATTCTTTCTGAAAAGCTCCATCTTCTTTATGAATTTCCATTTTAGTCTTTTTTCTCTGGCTATTGCCTTTTTTAATCAATATGTTTTGCTGCATCATTTGTTTCCCTGTAAAGAATTTTTTCTCATTCTTTTCCTTATCTTCAAAGTTGCTCACATGTGTTGAAATATTTCCCATTTGGATTAAATCATAATTTTTTATTTTATATGGTTCCATCTTCAAATCTCTATTCTCAGAATTATACATTTAGTCATCTCTACTGTATTTTCCTGAGAAATTTCTTGGAGTGAAATTAGATTAAAAATAGGTTGATTCATGCTCTCAAGTTTGTTCTGCATTTCCTTGTAGTTTAAAGTCATTGTTAGTTAAGGCAAGGGTTAATTTTATTTTTTCCAGTTGAGGGGCAGATGCTTGGAAGTCATGATAATATTAACTTCTTTAACTATTCAAGAATAAACATTAGGCAATTCCTTTGTTTTGTCCAAAAACTGTTTTGATGAAAACCTGCTTATTGTTATGTTTTGCTTCTAAAATAATCAAATATTGTATAATGTTAAACAATGCTAAATGTTGTACATTGAATATGTAATCACAATTGTACATATAACAAGTAGTGTGTATCCCTGTATTTACAGTTTGTGAACAACTTAATAATCATTTTATTAGTCAATATGCGAGTTCAACCTAGCCATCTGAATTTTATGAAGAGAAAACCACAAATAGGCTCCTTATATTTCCCATTGTTGTAAAATAGAGACAAACACATATTTTAAGAAATCAGAATATCAGCCATAAAATTATAAGTAATATATTGTAATATATTATTTAAATTTTGTAATGGAATTGCATCTTGCAACACAAAGTGATCTGTAGATGTCTCCATTAATATGAAAGATGATACAAAATATCAGAAGGAAGACCTATAAGTGTTTTCCTTCAGGAGGTGTAGAATTAATCAAAGTTTCAGAATATTTAAAACAATATCATAAAAACACCTTCAATGAAGATATCCTTGTACTACAGGCAAAGATATCCTTGTACTACACAGGCCGGATGCATCTCTCCAAAACCATTCCCATCCCATTGCCGGCAATGGGGAAAAAGTCACAATACATCACACAACATCACGTGATGTCGCGAGTTTGACATGCCTGTTGTACTACATATATACCTCTATTGCCAAACATACATAGAAATCCTTTCATTATTTTTTATATAGAAAACTTTGCGATCAGGCCAATGCCTCCTAGACCATAGTCTTGTTGTGAAAAAAGAACAGACCTCAATAACAGGCCAATGATTTATTTCACAAAGTTCTAACCTGTGGAGTTGGTGGAACATTGTTACAATAGGCTAGTTCTTTCTTCTGGACCTTTCATTTATTCTCATGCCCCAAATAGTGTTGTTCCAGAGTGCTTCAGCCTCTAGATAGTACTATTTTGCACTAAATATCATTGAGGTTGGAAGGCAGAATGAGAGTTAACATCCACTGTGATAACTAGGGGCTTCTCCTGAGTAATTGTGCCTCAAATATCTGTAAGGCCTGGTTTTTATCCTGACGTACATGACATTAATACATCAGTTCTTTGTCAGATCCGTCACTAATATCATTGGAATTTTTCAGATGTCACAGATCTCTCAAGGACCTATTTTATCAGTCAGCCCAGGGTATCTATCAGATTCCTTCAGTTTACAAAAAGTGCTTAGGACATTTTTCAGAATTCTGCCAGTCTTCATCCCAGTTCTGTCTACTACTGCAATGTATTGTTGACAAAAGTACTTAGCCAGATTGCTGCTAAATGGCCTCTCCTCATCCACTAAGGATCTATTTTCTGTGATTTAATCAGGTGCCCCAGAAGAAGCAGCAAATGTCATAACATCAAAAAAAAAAAAGAATATTATTGAAAACAGCTAAGCGCTCAAATATGACCCTACACTGAGAGTAAGCAGGTCTATCTTTTTGTGCCTACCAATAGTTCAATGGCAGCCTTGTTTAAAATTTTCTAGTTTCTGCTGGGAAAACCTAGGCTAAAAGATTGAATGCTGGACCAACATCCTTTAAAATTAAGTTAATGCAAAGTCTGGGGGATCAAATCACTCACATTAACTTATCCTAACAAACTAATCATCCTCATCCTATTTCTGAAGATAAATAAAATACTGGGAAGAGGCAAGAAGCACAATAAAGGAAACAAAGTGGGGGGAGGGAATCTTATATCTGATATTATTTCAGCTACAGATTACCTCATGGTAACCTTAATGCTCACCCTAATTATAATATTAGACTAATATTTTCTCAGTGGTTCGAAAATCCACAAGTGAAATAAATATATTAATACAGATTTGCATAATAGGATAGTTGGAACAATTATTTTGCTAAAAAAACAGCATTGTGAAATCCATAAACATGATTTGCCCAAAAGGAAATGTTGTGATACTTCTTTACATGCATCATTTAGTATGGAAAATTTTAGGGAGATAACTGCACTTGAGAAGTCATCTCAGTTACACTTGACGTGTTAACTGGGTCAGTTTCTGAGTTAGCTACTAGCTTTGTCCCTTGGCTCATTCATTTCATTAACAATTGTTATATTCCTATATAGTGAAATGTCTTGTATCTCCTGATCAGAATAGCTAGCACCAGAGGGGTTAAATTGAAATTTGCATTGCCATGTTACTTCTCTCTGATAAAATTGCATCCCATACCATCCAAAGATATTTCATCATTTAGGAAGTCTCTTCAACTTTAATACCACAGAAAACCTGGATTTAGTTTTACATGTTTTATATATTGATGCACACTATCAGGGAGTGAAAAAGCACTGCTTCTAATCCAAACCAAACCTCCCACTGAGTTTTGTGCTATCAAGAGTTCTCTGTGTACTAACTAATGCATGCTCTGAAGAAGTAAATAAACTAATTAAATATTTAAAATACTAAAACGCCATCAGAGCAATTTCCAGCCCATTTATTCTTGTTAATTTTTCAAGTGTTTGCAAGCAACCTGATGCTACATTTGTCTAGTCCTTTTGCGTGATATCCCCTTCACTATACCATTTGCTTTGATTAGCAACTGAAGAGTCTGATGGCGCTCTCTCTCTCTCTCTCTCTCTCTCTCTCTCTCTCTCTCTCTCTCTCTCTCTCTCTCTCTCTCTCTCTCTCTCTCTCTCTCTCTCTCTCTCTAACATATAAAGGTTCCGTGGGTGGGATTCCCTCAGGCAAAGTTAAATGAGTGCAGAGAAAAGTGAAACAAATGACTCAACAACTGCATGATGATTATTGACTGATTTTGATATGTTAATTACTTCCCTTTGCTAATTGATCTACTGATAATTTTTTACAGTCTTTAAAGTATTTTCAAACCATTTCAAATATTTTCCTGTTTTATTTATTTTCCATTTTTCCTCTTAATTAATCTTATAAAACTAAATGTCTTAGGCTTTTTAAGGGACATACTATGTATTTTGCTTAAATAAAAACTATAATTTTGATGATACCACTCTAATGACAGAAAGTGAAGAGGAACTGAAGAGTCTCTTGTTGCGAGTGAAGAAGGAGAGTGCAAAACTTGGGTTGAAACTAAACATTAAGAAAACCAAGATCATGGCATCCTGCCCTCTCAATTCCTGGCAAATAGATGGGGAAGAAATGGAGGTAGTGACAGATTTTATTTTCCTGGGCTCCAAGATCACTGCAGATGGGGACTGTAGTCAAGAAATTCAAAGACGCTTGCTCGTCGGGAGGAAAGCCATGGCAAATCTAGACAGCACACTAAAAAGCAGAGACATCACCCTGTCAACAAAAGTGCGTATAGTCAAGGCTATGGTCTTCCCAGTTGCAATGTATGGCAGTGAAAGTTGGACCATAAGAAAGGCTGAGCGCAAAAGAATTGAGGCCTTTGAACTCTGGTGCTGGAGAAGACTCCTGCGAGTCCCTTGGACTGCAAGGCGATCAAACCGGTCAGTCCTAGAGGAGATCAACCCTGACTGCTCTTTAGAAGGCCAGATCCTGAAGCTAAAACTCAAATACTTTGGCCACCTAATGAGGAGGAAGGACTCACTGGAGAAGAGCCTAATGCTGGGAAAGATTGAGGGCAATAGAAGAAGGGAACGACAGAGAATGAGGTGGCTGGATGGAGTCACTGAAGCAGTAGGCGTGAGCTTAAATAGACTCCAGAAGATGGTAGAGGACAGGAAAGCCTGGAGGAACATTGTCCATAGGGTCGCGATGGGTCGGACACGACTTCGCAACTAACAACAACAATAATTTTGCAGTGATAAATTTCTTAATTTCTCCTCATAAGATGCATTTATTTTTTGAGATGTATACTTATGGATAGTTTAATAGTCACATTGACATTTTCAAACTGAAAGCTAGAAGCAAACCATGATGCAGAATTGGCCTCTCACTTTACAGTCATATGCATTATGGTATCTTATATGGCAAAGAATGACTCCTTGGTTCCCCTCTCTCAACATATGGATCTGAGCCCTACAGGTATTTAGAGACAATTGCAATCATATCAGTGATGCATATTACTGGTTTCAATATTGGATTTATAGATGTGGGGAATTCAGGTTCAAATGTAAGTTAACCTGAAGTGCACTTGCAACATTCTATGCCTACCTATAAGGCATGGATGAAGGACATGATTCATTGTCATTATTTTTCTGGTCTTTGTATCCAGGGCTTATACTTCAGCTTATTATTAAGCAATAAATGTATTCAGGATTGAAATGATTAAAGCCACAATCAATAGAGCCTCATAAGGCTCTTATTAAACTTGCTAGATATTAAACACTGTAGAAATAAATTATATTTTTGAAATCTGGCTTTTGAACTGTTTTCTAAATTTTTATTGCAGAACTATTGCAATGTATTTGAAAAGATTGCAACATCTGAAATGCAACATTTTGGTGAATCTCTGGATATCAAATATCATCAACACAGTATTTATTTATTTAATTGGATTTGTATACTGCCCTTTCCCAAAGGACTCAGGGCGGTTTACAGGGAATTAAAACAAGAAATACAAAAATTAAAAACAATTAAAAAGATTATAACAGTCCCTGAAAGAGTAAAAACCCCAATTAAAATTAAAATTAAAATTAAAATTCTCAGCCTCGGCCAGAGAGCTCGAAGAGCCAGATCTTCAGGTCCCGGCGGAATGAACGGAGGTCGGGGGCAGTCCTCAGCTCCACGGGCAGCTGGTTCCAGAGGGCAGGCGCACCCACTGAGAAGGCCCTCCCCCTGGGCGTTACCCACTGGCAATCTTTTACCGGCGGCACCCTGAGAAGACCCTCCCTGTGGGAGCACACTGGACGAAGAGAACTTGATGCTGGCAGCAGATGTTCCCTCAGATATCCCGGACCCAAGCCATTTAGGGCTTTATAGGTCATTACCAGCACCTTAAATCTCACCCGGAGGGCAACCAGAAGCCAATGCAGCTCGCGGAGTAGAGGTGTTACATGGGAGTATCTGGAAACCCCCATCACAACTCGTGCGGCCGCATTCTGCACCAGCTGAAGCCTCCGAGTGGTCCTCAAGGGCAGCCCGATGTAGAGAGCATTGCAGTAGTCTAAATGGGAGGTCACGAGCACATGAGTGACTGTGCGTAGGGCATCTCGGTCCAGGTAGGGTCGCAACTGGCGCACCAGGCGAACCTGGGCAAAAGCCCCCCTGGTCACGGCTCCTATATGGTCTTCAAAATTGAGCTGGGAGTCAAGGAGGACGCCCAAGTTGCAAGCCCTATCAATGGGGGGATAACACCTCACCCCCATCGATAAATATGGAATGGTCTGGTTAACCCGACCAGTAGACTTATTCATGATTGTCTGGCACATGTTTTACTCAATTATCCCATTTTTTAAGGCTTCCATGACATGCTAAACTATAAACTGAGCTGAGATTTCACAACATGGTAGGCTAAAATGTAGCTGTAAGCTGTATCATTTAAAAACAGACATACTGGAACAGGCTAAAGAAGGACAACTAGAATAGAAATTAAGATTTATGAGAACCAGTTGAAAGAATCAGAAAGGTTTAATCTGATTGTGATATGATAGCACCTAAAATACTCTTACACATAAAAAGATCAAGATCTGTTCTTCATCATTCCTATCTCATGTAAGGATGGGAAAGGAACTCTTCCTAACAGTTAAAATAGCACAGGAATTAAGCCAATCATTTGGAGTGATAAATGGTTTTTCCTTTGCTGGACACATTCAAGCATACACTGGACAATCAGATAGTGGGAATGCTTTAAATTTATTTTTTGCATTAAGATAGAGGATTAGACACAATGCCTAAATGTGCTCTTTCAGCTCATTGATTTTGTAAAAGTATTTAGGTAAAATAGATTCAAAATGTTTCTTCAAAAATCCAGTTAAATAAATTGGCTATACACTAGTCTGGCAAATTTCCTAATACTGCAGAGCCTTATATATAGGCTGAAGAATATATTATGTTTTGTTTAACCAAATACATTAATTGGATATTTTGAGAAGGAATATTGACATAGACACACATGAATTCATGAGCAACAGACAAAAGGAAGCTAATTTTCTGAATGTCAGATTGTCCTGCTTGCTTTTTCTCAGAGAAGTCATTTTCCACTAAAGTAGAGTAACTGTTCATTCATCTGGATCCATTCTTTATCAGTATGTATGTCCTTTCTAAAACAATGCTTGATATGGATAAATGTATTTATAAGGTTTAACAACTGTTTAATAACAGAGCAAACAACTCAAGCATAACACATATGAAACATACATGGCTTGCAAACACATATTTACAATAGGGAAAACAATTATTTTAATTAGCCACAATTTGAAGTGAATTAAATATTCTCATTTTAAGTGAATAATTTGAAGGGGCATGATAATGGTTCAAATTATCTGGGCCATTGATTTGATGAGATAAGTAGATACAAATATCTAGTTGATGGGATCCAAATCATCTAGATAAGCTAAACAGATATTGTTATGTATTGCTATTAAGGGTTAATGTGTTTGATTTAAATGTGTCTCCAACTGTTTTGCAGGGAAGCTGAAGTTTGGATTTGAGTGGGAAAACAGCTTTTGATTTGATTGGTTGCCGCCTAGAGGTGGCAAGTATAAATAGCTGTCATTCTGTCAGTTACTCTCAGTCCTATTTATTCTGCAATAAATTGTGTTGTATTAACCCGGTCTGGTTAATGCCTCCAAAAACCCACTACACAATAGATATGATTATAATTTCAATTAAATTAAATAGAATATATGTATAGAAATTCATGAATTTTGATTTGGAAAAATCTGGGCAAATTGAATCTATTTAATATAAATTGTTTCAAGTGTGCTTGAAGCAATTGGATCGGTTTGCTCATTTACTGGGAGGATCTAGTCAAATGACCTTTGAATCAGAATAAGAATCAAAGTTTTGCATAGAAGCACATGACTAGAGTTCCTCCACAGCATAGAGACAAGTCCAGTCTGCAAAAAAAAAATCAGTCTTTTGATTGTTGAATCTCTAATAATGCAGAGGGGCATGATCACTCAGTGATTAAAGAAACGGAGCTTGTCAGCTCAAAAAACTGTCAGCCTGGGTTTGAAAACTGCATGATGGTGTGAGTTCTTGTTACTTGCCCCAGCTCTTGCCCATCTGGCAGTTCAAAACCATGCAGTGGAAAGGTAACAGCATTTCATGTGACTTGTCCTATAACCATGCTGGCCATATGACTGCAAAAGGACCACACTGTTTCTGTCAGCTAAGAAATGGAGATGAGCACCTCCCCCTGGAGTCAGATATGACTGAAAAGGGAAAACCTTTACCTTTAATAATGCAGAGGGCAAGACATTAAGGTGACCTAGAAAGCTCTGCAGTGTGAAAGAAAGTGATGCTAAATAAAAAGCTGGCTGGAAAGGTTTGATCTTTTAAATACTGTCAGTTACAGTGGCCTAATATGTCCTGTTCTACCTGAATAGCTTTGTCAAATACCCACAAGCCTGGTAAGATGTATTACAGGTCTCACATTTGGAAGTCCCAGGGCTAGGGCAATCAGACCGACATAGGTCACCTTGGGTCCTAGCTTTCCAAGAAGAGGGAACATTATCAACAAGAATCATGACAACTAGGGAATTGCTGAAAAATGAAGCTTCTGCCAAAAATACAGCCAGGACACCAGGTCTAAAATCCCAAGAAATCAACCCAGATTCTGAGAAAATCAACAGGGTATTCCAAATACTGTAGGTCTCTTTAAGAATTTGGGGATAATAATTGCATATGGGTTAGGGTTAGGGTTAAGGTTGTTAGATGAATATATATCTGAGCCATGTAACATTTGGGAAATAGATTTAGCTTTGACATGTCTTATGGCAGTGGGTACATTCTTAGCTCCTCTGGTGTAAAAGAAGCTGAGTATAGACTTAGCACTTTTAAGGAGATAGATTTAATTTGTCCCTGCCAGATGCCCAATTATTCCAATACTATGCTGAGATATTTAAAATATGAAATTTGGTCTACAGTTTTGTTATCTGAGTTTATGACATCTCAGTTCCTTTGAAAAGACCATAATTTTAGTTTTGGAGTAGTTAACTGTAAGCAATTCTTCTCTATAATAATTTACCAGGGCCTGAAGACCTTTTTCTGAAGCTTACCTGAGAGGCAGAATGGCTTTGCAAGTAGGAGCATGACCATGTGTCTATTATTAAATCAGGAGGTCGGGGTGGGGTGGGGTGGTTGGAGTTTCACATTAAATTAAAACTGAGATAATTAAGTCAATATTTATATATTAAAAGGAGGGGAAGCAGGATTTTCCTACTTTCTGGATGGGAATACCTAGAAATTTCTGCCATAGCTAAATTATATAATAGTGTTATCATGTAGCATCTTAAGTAGGCAGAATAAACTCCAACAGTTTCTTTGCCTTAAAATCACAATACTGTATAGTAATGATCAGGACCCTTATAGTCCATATATTTTGTTGCTGCTGTTTTAAATAAACCACGTTATTTGGAATGTACTAATGATCTTGCCTAACTTGACACAAAATAAATATAAATATAAATACAAGTCCTTCAGTGGTAACAAAGCTAGTAAGCAATAAGGCAGATATAAATAATGAGAACATGATAAAACTGCAGTTGACAAATATATGGAATATTTTCTGTAGAGATACTCTGGCCTAAGCCTAAAGTAACAAAGAAAGTACATATATATTACTTTACTTTTCAGCAAAATAAAAAAATAAAATAAAAATAACAATAATCAAATCAAATCAAAAGGAAGAAAGTGATTCAAAGTCTGGCTGACAATATTAAATTTAAAAAAGCTGTTTATCTCTCTCTCTCTCTCTCCCATTCAGTGCCTTTGACTCCTGATTGTGTCCTGGACTCATCCCTGCAGTTAGCTCGGCAAGATTTTGAAATTGGTTTGCCACTGTCTCCTCCCTAGAGTTGAGAGAGAATGACTGGTCAAGCTCATTCAGGTGGCTTTGTGTATAAAACAGGACTAGAATTCATGGTCAATTTCTAGCCTGGTTATCATTTAGCTGTGTTGAAATCTAGAAGTGTTTGTACTTTACTCAATATGGTGAACAGATCTCTATTGGAATTCATCATGGACTAGTACTATATCATAACCCTCAGATTCTTGACAAAAGTTTATCTGTAATGTCCTGTGAAATTTTGGCACATGCCAAAACTTGTATTATTATTTATAAGCTTTAAAATGATGGAGGAGAAAAGGTAGCCTATATAAATTTCTTATATCACTTTGTTAAATAAAAAAAATGAAAAAGTGTTATTTTTTTTTCTAATATTTTTTTCATCCATTCATCTTTTTTTCAGATAAAAGCTATTAAACGTCAGTCACTCTGCAATTCTTTCTATTTCTTTTATAAATAAAAGCTGTCATTCAAAAGTCAAGGCAGTTTTTTCCATGATAGAAATGAATGCAATGAAAACTCTTCCATGTTAACTGTCCTCAGGCAAGGTGCATCATCCTAGAATTAATTCAACTGAAATTTGAAATAAAACAACTGAAAATAAGGAGTATTAGGACCATATTATATTCTGTCTGCATCCTATTCCTATGCAGGTTTACCTGCATTTACAACAAGTCCCACTGAAATCAATCTTGACTCACAATTAGAACTGCTATATAAATTCATAATTCCTGATTGAAAATACGAATTTCTGCAGCTCATAATAGTTGCTTTCAAAAGAAAGAAAACAATTAGGTGTTGTTGTTTTTTCTGGCTCAAATCTTCAAATTCCTTTATTTCATTTTTATAGTGTTTTTGTATGACATAGGAATTGAAGCTGCAGGGATGAATGACACGTTTTTATTCCATTTTTTTCAATTTACTTTTTAGGTACTATTTAGAAAGCCATTTGACAATATATTCCAAGGTTGTTTAGCAACTGCAATTTGTGTATTCCTTGTTCTGAGCCAAACAAAATGGTTGCCTTTGGACTGCAGGCAAAATTTAAAAGCACATGAAGCCAGGGACAACTGAAGCCGTCAAAGAAAATGCTTCCTCTCTGTGGTGTCATTCTATTCAGATGCCCCTGTTTACCTAGTGACTGGTCCATCGCTAATATTCCCTGTCTACATACTGATGTTGCTTCGAAATAAATAAGCATTTAAATCTAATAAATCCAAATTCACTATATCAAGAAATAAAAATAAATAAAAAATCACAGAATGTATGATTTGGAAGTAAACCTTTAACTTATGCCAGGGGTGTCAAACTGCTGGCCTGCGGGCTGGATGTGTCATCCAGAAGCCACGCCCACCCCATTGCCGGTAATGGCAAAACTGTCCCAATGTGTTGTGCAACATCATGTGACATCACGAGTTTGACATGTCTGGCTTATGCGATCCATTTCCCAAGTCAACTGAGGAATCCATTCAGTCATCCTGACTGAGAATAGTATGGGCATTCAGTTTTGTATGCTACACTTACATACTACATGTACAAACACACTCACACACCATTCTCAGAATCACCATTCCCAACATGTAAAACACCAATTAGAGAATTTTATCTTAATATGGAATTCTATGTTAAAAAAATATCATGTACTTTTCTGAATTTTCTCTTTTAGCACTTAAAAATAATTGTTATAATTATTTACTGTCTAAAGAAATTTATGTAACAATAAAAAACACCCATTAGGAGTTTTAGATGCATGAATGATTCCAATCTAGAAGTTATAATAACTTTGTTTAACTGTTAAAACTGTTAACTGTTAAAATGTTTTTGAAAATGTTGTGTCTGTCACATTAACTGACTTCATTGTTATTCATTTTGTGGGATAGATGATAGATAGATTCAGTGCTTTTTTTGTAAAAGAAAAAGGTGCCAGAACTCACACATGTCATACAACCCGCCTTGCCTACCCTACAAGGTTCCATCCAAAAAAGGTGCCGGAACTCCGTTCTGAGCGTTCTATGAGAAAAAAAGCCCTGGATAGATGGATAGATAGATGATAGCTAGCTAGCTAGCTGGATAGCTGGATAGCTGGATAGATAGATAGATAGATAGATAGATAGATAGATAGATAGATAGATAGATAGATAGATAGATAGATAGATGTTAGATAGATAGATAGATAGATAGATAGATAGATAGATAGATAGATAGATAGATAATAGATAGATAGATAGATAGATAGATAGATAGATAGATAGATAGATAGATATGCTATAACTTTCTAGGAAGAAACCAAGTAGATGGAAGTATTAGCTGCTAATACAATTTGTCAGTTACCCACTTAATAAATGAAAGCTAAATTGGTTAAGTCAACTTGTGCTAAACAAATTAGAGGAATGTATTTAAATTTTCTGAGCCTAGCCGTGAACAATACAAGGATATTTTTATTATATTAACCTTTATGTGGAATGGGGGTGACACAGTAAGTTTTATAATACACTTTTTGATTCAGTCCTGCAAGATCGGTATGCTTTGAGTTCTTCTGATTAAATAATGTGATCTCTCAAGACCCAGTAGTATAGGGTTTCCTGCCTGAGCAAGGGGTTGGACTAGATCAGGGGTCAGCAACCTGAAACAGTGAAACAGCCACTCAGAACTGGTTCCCTCACAAAAGGAAAAACTGGGAGCAGCAAAAAATGTGTGCACATGCGCGTACATGCACGCATGTGCAGAACAGGGTTTGACTGAAGAGTGGAGACAAGGCGAGATATGCACCTACCCTGCATATTTGAATTGATTGGTTGAACTTTTTTAGTCCCACTTTTTTTTGTGGGGGGACTGCACATGGCAGAGGACTGGGAGCCGCAGGAGATGGCTGAAAGAGCCGCATCCGGCTCTGGAGCCGCGGGTTGCAGACCTGTGGACTAGATGATCTTCAAGGTCCCTTCCAACTTTACTATTATGATTATGATTATGACACTGGAAAAATGCGTTCTCTGACCAATGTCTGCTCTCTACAATGAGATTTCCCCTAAGATTCAAGTCCCCACCCCCACCCCAATTTTCTCATGTTTAGAAGAGAAACAGAAGACCACTTTCCTTCATCCAAGCCTTTGGTGAAGAACAATGGGATGCCTCATTTCATTGTCCTTGCCGTTTTTTTATATTTTTAAAAATGTTTTACAGATATTATTGTAATTTCTTTGCTGTGAGGCACCACAAACCACTGGGCAACATACAAGCTTAATAATAAATTGTTGTTGTTTTCTGGATTTTTAGACTGTTGTGATAGTTTCATCACCTATCTCCTAAGAGATACTGGCCTACTTTCAGTAATGGGATGACTGATGGTTCAATTTCCTCCCTGTTTTGTTTTTTTCCCCATTCTCCTTCCCATACATACTCTTGTAATTGCATAGTTTCTCCTGTAAGGAGAATACTAGTAGCAATGTTAAACTTATATCTAGTATGTCAGGGTTTCCTTATTCCCTGAAGGAAAAGAAAAAAAACACACTTTAGTCATTCCCATAAATATCTGCATTTTTATCTGATCGGAAAGAGAAGAAATGCAGTGGAGGAATGAGTAACAAAAGAACATGGAGTAGGCTTTCCTTGCTTTAAGGGAAGAAAAACTGTTTTGGTTAGGTTAAAACCTGGCTATTGTTTTGTTTTTGTTTTTTTGGTGTTTGGTTTTTCCCCTCAGTTTTGAATATACATCACTTCAGAAAAGAAATTAATTTGGAAGGAACCATTTCTCATCCAATTTCATCAAAGCCATGGTGAAAGTTAGAAATCCAAAGCTTTTTGTTCTCCCATCATGGCAATACAAAAATAACTTAGTGATGCAGTTCAGTGGCAAGAACAGTAAGGTTCTACGCTTAGGCAGCAAAAATCAGATCCACAGGTACAGGATAGGCAATACCCTGTTCAATATTAGTGCCTGTGAGAGGAATATAGGTGTCCTTGTGGACCACCACTGAAGTATGAGTCAGCACTGCCAAAAACAGTCTACCTGCTCTTGGGTTGCATCAACAGAGGGATGGCATCAGGAACAAGGAAAGTGATAGTACTGCTCTATACCACATCAGTGAGGTTATATTTGGACTACTGTGACAAGTGGGAACTATTATGTAGTGAAACAGCTTGCTTTCTGGAGCTGTGGGAGCTCCACCGCTGGAGGTTTAAAAGAAGATTAGACAACCATTTGTATGTGGATTCTGCCTTAGTGCAGGGTGTTGGATTGTATGACTGCAAAGTCCCTTTAAATCTCATGTTTCTATGATTCTCTGGCCCCCTCTTCTTTCTATGTAATACTTCTTGAACTGATACAATGCTGTGAAGGGAAGAGATCTGTTGCACTATAGAAAAACAACTGCAGGGATTTTTAATACTAGATCTTTTGTAATGTGGGGACAGGTGATTAATGGAAAGAGCTATTCACTGGTTTTGTTTGGCTTTGTTGACAGAATTGATGACACTTGCATGAATTATTGTTCTTTATGTAAGAAAACCTTTGGGGAACTATGTGAACATAGACTATGTGGGAATAGTGGGAAAAAATGTTCACTTTCCTCCCTTAGATCATAGATAATGATTACCTGATGAAATACCCTCACCAGATCATATCACATAGTAGCATAGTAGCACAGGTAAACAAGGACAGATTTTGCTATACTGACAGTAGTCATTCAATGTCTCATTTCGAAATAGTCAGTTAATACCTTGTGACCTATTATAACTAGACATTGATTCAAGTCCAGATACCTGATTTAGAATGAATCTAAGTTCTGAATTCTGAACTCTAACCAGGTGAAATAATTGAAATTACAACAAAAAAGTTCAATTTATTTCACAAAGAATGCTGATTTCTGAAGCAATTTGATCTGATGAATAACAACTTGTCCTTTAGCAGGAATAGAAATAGAGCAGAGCTGATACCCAGTTTCATTTCTATCAAAATGCTCACACACAACTGTGCATGTCCCTACAAGATTGGTATCAGGATTATGAATTAAAGCAATTAGCAGGAGCAAGAAATTTTCATAGAAAAGATATAAAGGGCAATAAAATTAAACTATGTTATTTGAACATCATGTACTTGTTTGGATGGTATGTCCTTACAAGAGGATAAAGTCATATTTCACATAATTATCATTATTTTCATATTATCCTGATCTTTAAAAATTGCACAGATGTACTTGGCTGTGGTACCTGCTTATATCATCCAATGCTCGAGGGGTTTATTTTGTTAGTATGGCTTTATGTATATGCACAATCTAAGTATTTGTTCACTAGTACAAGAAATTTTTAGGAAAAGCAATTAATCTCACTATGAAGTACACAAGTAGCTTCTTAAAGATAGGACATTCCTATAATCTTTCTTTTTTTTTGCCTTTGCAGAATCTTTTTCCAGGAATTGATATTAATCATACTTATGTGACAGTAACACTAGCAGGCTTGTTTTCTAAAAGATTTCAATGTGTAGAATAGTGACTATTTCCATTTTTTTCATAGTGGATAGCAAACGTCAGTTGAATGTTATACATAGCCATTTTTTAACATGGGAGAACAAATAGTACCTGTGGAAGAAGACAATTCTGAAATACCAGTCTGCTGAGAAAATGCCAGCATAACTAAAAATATATTTCATATCTTTTTATGAATTTTATCCTGTAGGTTGGTGAGAGAAAAAAAACATCAGACTCAAGGAAATATAGAAGAGAATAGAGCTGGAAGGGAAATTGGAGGTCTTCTAGTCCAGCCCCCTGCTCAAGCAGGAGAACCTATACCATCTCTATCTAGTCTCTTCTTAAAAATGTCCAGTGATGGAGCGCCCATGATTTCTGAAGGCAAGCTTTTCCACTGGTTAATTGTCCTCACTGTTAGGAAGTTTCTCCTTAATTCCAGGTTGCTTCTTTCTTTGGTCAGTTTCCAACTATTGTTTCTTGTGCTGCCCTCTAGTGCTTTGGAGAAGAGTTTGATGCCCTCTTCTTTGTGGCAGCCCCTCAAATACTGGAACAAGGCTATCATGTCACCCCTGTTTCTTCTTTTCTTTAGACTAGCCAAACCCAAGTCCTACAGCCGTTTTTCATATGTTTTAATCTCCAGGTCTTTGATCATTTTAATTGCTCTTCTCTGAACTTTTTCCAAAGTCTCAACATCTTTTATGTAGTATGGTGACCAAAATTGGTTGCACTATTCCAGGTGTGGTATTACCCTTCTTTAGCATTGTTGTTATTGCTTCTACTGTAATATTAAAAAGGTAAAGCTTCCCCCGCACATGCATGTTAGTCGTTTCCGACTCTAGGGGCCAGTGCTCATCTCCGTTTCAAAGCCGAAGAGCCAGCGCTTGTCCGAGGATGTCTCCGTGGTCATGTGGCCGGCATGACTAGACACCAAAGGCGTACAGAATGCTGTTACCTTCCCACCGCAGTGGTCCCTATTTTACTACTTGCATTTTTACTTGCTTTCGAACTGCTAGGTTGGCAGAAGCTGGGATGAGTAACAGGCGCTCACTGTATACCTGCCAAAGAAAAATATAGGAAGGAATGATAAATCTTATAGATTTATGATTCATTTGGGCTCTGCAAATGCAGGAAGTCAATGATTGATGTTTTTTTTAATCCCATTTATATCCCGCTCTTCTCCGAAGACTCAGGGCGGCTTACAATCTAAGCACAAATCAATGTGCTTAGTCAAGTACAACATGACACATACATTTGAGGAAATCTCTTCTCATCTTTTCCTTACAAAATCTAGCATGTATTTTCAGGCACAGTGGTAGTGACTGTATCATTTTGGGTTTGTAAATTATGTCTAACCTTGGAATAGAAATTCAGAATTTGTGAAAGTGGGGCTGGAGCTTACTTATCTGTATCTGAAATAGAGTTCAAATGCTTACATATTTGGGTCTAGCAGTTCATTTGAGCAGCAAATGCAAAAGCTGAGTCATTTTCCATTTTTGTAGAAGCTCTGTTTTTCTAATGGAATAATTAGTTCTGGTTAAGGTACTTCTAACTCCAATAAAATTATCAAAAGGAATTGTGAAACAGACATACAGTATAAATATTTTCACAATGTTTCAAGTTATTTTTTAAAGCAAAAGATTATAATTCCCAGGCACATTAGGTTCTGTTACTCAAAACAAAACTGGACTCTTCCATTTTTCCTTTATAAAATTAAAACTGGGTGTTCGTACTATTAAGGTAAGTGAATGTTTCATTCATTCCCAGCAAAGTGCACTTGAAATGTTTATCTCAAACAGCCTTAGAAGAAATTGTTCTACATCATTTCAATACCGAATCATAGGTCAGAACAGCTTTTGGGCTTGACTAAAATGGATAACCATGACATCTTAATTTTCTAGAGAATTAGACAGTAATGTGGCTTATTCTATAGTGCCTTTAATATAAAGTGACAATTTATTAGGAAATAAAAGTTTCTACTTTTTCAACCCTGTCATTTAGAAAGTGTCTTCACTGCAAAGAAACACTTATGAGTTAAATTGGTAAGATGTAGCATGAAATAAAAGCTTGTGGAACTGTATTCTGGGCACAGTTATATCTTGATGCTCAGTCATTTTGACTTCAGTCTAGTTTCCTGAAATTTTCCTCAATACAGTGGCTATCTTCAGTGCCAACTTCATCACATTCTGTCCAAAAACAAAAACAAAAAAAGATATACAAAATGTGTTGGGCTCTTAAAAAATTAAAGTAGCAGAGATCAAAAACATCTGCCTCAACTTCTGGGAAATTTGATGCACTTCATCCAACATTTCATAGCAATTTAGCTTTTCAAATGTCATACTGTTCAGATGAAAGGCAAGATATTTACAGTCATGTGTGGTTTTTCCCCCCCTTTCATTTTATACTATACAAGAGCACTGGCTATTTTATTTCTGAATTCCGAATCGCATCCAGGGACCAAGTCAGTCTTTAGAAGAGAAATCTCAAGTAGATGTGCCATTTGCCACAGTCTTTGTATAAATCCGGCATCAAGTTCCCTTCGTCCTGTGTGCTCCCACAGGGAGGGTCTTCTCAGGGTACCGTCGGTAAAAGATTGCCAGCAGACAATACCCAGGGGGAGGGCCTTCTCTGTGGGTGCGCTGGCCCTCTGGAATCAGCTGCCTGTAGAGCTTAGGACTGCCCCTGACCTTCGCTCATTCCGCCGGTACCTGAAGACCTGGCTCTTTGAGCTCTCTGGCCTGGTCTGAGCATATTAATTGGGATTTTAACTGTTTTTTTTAACTGGGGTTTTATTGCAAGGTTTATATAATTATTTTAATTGATTTTAAGTTTTGTAACTGTTATATCTGTTTTTTAAATAACCTTGTGAACCGCCCTGAGTCCTACGGGAGAAGGGCGGAATATAAAGTGAATAAATAAATAAATAAATTGAATAAATAAATCCTGGCTATGGTGAAACTCCCCAAAGTTTAATTGTAGTAAACTAAAATGCAAATGATTTTAGTCTGTAATATATTTACCATATATACTTGAGTATAAGCCGACTCGAGTATAAGCCGAGACCCCCCATTTTCACCCCCAAAAACTGGAAAAAGTTCGTGACTCGAGTATAAGCCGATCCGCCGTTCTGCAAGCCTCCGCCGCCAGCAGAGGCTCGATCCGCCATTTTGCAAGCCTGAATACACAGGAATACCCTGTGTGGCCGCGGCTCTCAGGGAAGCCCTGGCTGTCCGCTTCCTCGCTCCACGCTGCCATTCGGGGCCCGCGTGTTCCCCAGGCAAATCGCGGCGCCCAGCAGGCGAGGAAACACGCCTGCTCCAGTCGCCCCCCCTTCCCTCAGGAGACGCGAAGCAAGTGACCGCCCGGAGCTTACCGAGGACTTGCGCGCGGCCGAGGCTTCGGTGCTTCCAGGATCGCGCGCACCTCTCCCAAGCCGCCGCCGTCCGGAGACCTGCCGAAGTTTGGGGAGATTTGGGGAGGTGCGCGCGCACCTCCCCAAACCTCCCCAAACGTCGGCAGGTCTCCGGATCTCCGTGCCTTGCCTGCCTGCTTCTTTCCGCTGCGGAAAGAAGCAGGCAGGCAGGTCACGGAGATCCGGAGACCTGCTGACGTTTGGGGAGGTTTGGGGAGGAGATCCGGAGAGCTGCTGACGTTTGGGGAGGTTTGGGCACCTCCCCAAACCTCCCCAAACGTCGGCAGGTCTCCGGATCTCCGTGCCTTGCCTGCCTGCTTCTTTCCGCAGCGGAAAGAAGCAGGCAGGCAAGGCACAGAGATCCGGAGACCTGCCGACGTTTGGAGAGGTTTGGGGAGGTGCCCAAACCTCCCCAAAGGTCAGCAGGTCTCCGGATCTCCGTGACCTGCCTGCCTACTTCTTTCCGCAGCGGAAAGAAGCAGGCAGGCAAGGCACGGAGATCCGGAGACCTGCCGACGTTTGGGGAGGTTTGGGGAGGTGCGCGCGCACCTCCCCAAACCTCCCCAAACTTCGGCAGGTCTCCGGACGGCGGTGGCTTGGGAGAGGTGCGCGCAATCCCGGAAGCACCAAAGCCTCGGCCGCGCACAAGTCCTCGGTAAGTTTTTTTTTGTTGACTGGAGTATAAGCCGAAGTGGAATTTTTTAGCCCAAAAAGTGGGCTGAAAAATTCGGCTTATACTCAAGTATATACTCAACAAATAACTATCAATTTGTTTTGTAATTTTTATGTAGTTTAGAATATTAGGAATAGAAAAATACATATATATATGTTGTGATTTAGGGTCAGCCTGTGGGTTCGGCAGTTGGGTTGGATGACTCAGAGGAGGAGGGGGTGTTGAAGAACTTGCTGAGGAGGCTGAAGATCTTGCTGATGAGAGCCCTCAGCCAGGCCCCTCCCACCTGGTCACGATGGAGACCCAGCTGTGTGAGCCTGACAGCATGGATGAAGATGATGCACAGCTGGCCCTGTTCAAGGATGCCCGACGCAGGAGGCAGTCAATCATGAGTAAACAGAGGAAGGCAATGGGGCACCTCAGAAGGAGGCAGAGAGAAGCCACGCCCTGAACTGTATAAAAGGGGAATGCATGGGAGGGCTGGTTTGCTGAAGGCAACCGGTTGATTAGTTCCTGTTTCATAGCTCCTGTTTCATGGTTGGTGTCTTGTTTTGCTGTTTTATGTTAATAAATTTGGCAGGCTTAATTCCAGCCTCATATAATATATATACCTTTGGTCATTTGGGTTTTTTCCCATGTAGAAATGAAGGTGTAGGTGCAACGTTTCGACGGAATCCCATCCGTCATCATCAGGCTGGCGGCTTCAGCTTCCCTCTTCTGGGAGAAGCATGTGGTAGTGGCTGTTTGTTCCTCTTTTTTAAACTGCCAGAGGGGGTGTGTTCTGTGGGTGGAGGTGTGCTCTGATTGGGTGGGCGATTAAGTGTGTTCTGATTGGGTGGGAGTGTGTTTTGAATGGTGGGGGTGTTCTGATAGGGTGGGGGTGTGTTTTGAGTGGATGGGCTGGTCTCAGCTGCCAGCCTTAGACCTGAGCTGGTGAGTTGTGCTGCTTTTGTTCGGCTTCGTGTTTGTGGTGGTGCCATGTTTTTATAGTGGGTGTCAGTTTGCTTATTGTGTGGTTTGGAGGGGTTTAAAGTGGCTGATGTTGCAGCTGTAGTTAGGTTTCTGTTTTGTGGTTGTGTGTCGTTATCATTGTGGGTTCGGATTTGCTTTTTGAATGGTTGTGTGGTGGTGATGTCATGTGATGTTATCATGAGTTTGGGTCTGGTATCATTCTTGGTGGTTGGGACTCGTCTGTCAATCAAGGCGGGTTTCCAAATGGCTGGTAGGCGAGAGGTATCATCTCATTTGTTCATGCTGTGGGGGCGTTTTTCTATCTCAATGGCTTCTCTGATTATTCTGTTGTTAAAATGTTCGATTTTGGCGATAGTTTTGGGTTTTTTTAAAATCAATTTCATGTCCCGTGGCTTCAAAGTGTTGGACCAGGGATGAAGTTTGTTCTCCCTTTCTGAGTGAGTTTTTGTGCTCTTCAATGCGTGCACTTATTCTTCTGTTGGTCTGTCTGATGTATGTGGTGGGGCAGGTGGTGCATGGGATTTCGTATACTCCTTGGTTTTCTAAGCCAATTATGTGCTTGGGGTTTCTTAGGATGGTGGATATTTTTCTGTCTGTGTAGAATGCTGTTTTGATGTTGTGTTTTGCTGATTCTGTCTGTGGTCCCTTTTAAGTATGGGAGGAGGGCTTTGCCATTTTCTTGTTCTCTTTCTTGGGTTTTTGTGGGTGTCTCTCTTCGGATTAAGTTGGTAATCGTGTTTCTTTGGAATCCATTGGCTGTTAGTACATTAGTGAGAGTGTGTAGTTCGGTTTTTAGGTGTTGTTCGTCAGCTAGGTGTTTTGTTCTGGAGATGAGTGTCTTGGCTACGGAGTTGATCTGTGCTGGGTGGTGGTGTGAGAGTGCGTTCAGATAGCGGTTTGTGTGTGTTTTTTATGGTAGATAGTGTGTCCTAGGGAGCCATTGGATTTCTTGTAGACTAAGACATCAAGGAAGGGAAGTTGATTGTTAGCTTCTGTTTCCATGGTGAATTGTATTTTGGGGTGTAGGCTATTGAGGTGTATGAGGAAGTCATCCAGTTTTTCTTTGCCGTGTGGCCAGATTACGAAGGTGTCATCTACGTATCTGAGCCAGAGTTTGGGTTTGTGGTTGGATTTTTCTAGAGCGAGGGTTTCAAAGTGTTCCATGTTGAGGTTTGCGATGACAGGTGAAAGGGGTGATCCCATGGGTGCTCCTTCCATTTGTTTGTATCTTTGTCCATTGTAGATGAAGTATGTGTTGGATAGGCAGTGGTTGGTCAGATCTAGGATGTAGTTTGGGGGGTTGTATTTATTTCAGATAGCTGTCAAGGCTTCTTTGATTGGCACTTGGGTGAAGAGGGATACGACATCAAAGCTCACAAGTAGGTCACAGGGCTGTAAGTTTAGTTTACTTATGATCTCTATGAATTGGAATGAGTTTTGTACATGTGAGGTGATGGAATTTGCGTAAGGCTGTAGTTGTTTGGCAAGAAATTTGGCTAGATTTTGTAGAGGTGAGCCTATGGAGCCTATGGAGCCTATGTAAATTACTAACAAAGAATTAAGGGAGACTGAAATGCATTTCTAACTTATTAGTTTTCATCAGTCAGCCATATGTTGAATGGTATAACATGAAAGTGATATGAGTAGCTGATCAGTGAATTTTATCATGTCTGCCCATTTGTGTCTCCCTTTACTGTTAGAATCTGTTCAGGCAGGTTCATTTGAAAGTAGACAAATAGAGGCCTTTTGATTTAATCTGGTTTGGTCTTTCTTGTATAATCCTGTTCCTATCTTCATACTCTTACATTTCCTTACTCTAAATTTTAGTTTTTATATCCCCTTTGCTTTCTCTTAGCCTTTCTGAAAATGCAATGCATGTATATGTATATATGTTAAGTATTTATCAAGTCTTTTGAATACCTTGCTGGTTAAATCTTCTTTCCTGTTTCAGCCTAATCCAAGGCTATCCGCAGGCTATAGTCACAACTTACGGCAGTTCATTATTTGTGTAAATTATTCAAATTAAATTGCTAATAAAGAATAGCAGCCTCCCTAATTCTTTATTAGCAATTTGAATAATTTACACACACATACACACATACACACACACACACACATATGAAGTATATATACAAATTCTCTTTAACTAGCCTTGTATTGAGTGAATTTTGTGAAGGGAGCCAAGATAGGCACCTTGCTATTACTTATATAATACATTTTTAAAAAAAAATAATTACAATGTAGTATATAAAGTGGTGATAACAAAATGTGTCATACAAATAGCAACACATATTGCATTATCAAGAAGAAACTAATTCTACCAATAAGATACAACAACAAACCTCAAAGGGCAGAAGTGCCAAAGTTCAGGAGGTTTCATTCTTCATTCCTTAGTGAGAGCTTTATTTTGTAACTTTATTTTGTAACACTTATGGAAGTTGTGATTTTTTTCAGTTATACTGAGATACTTTAGCACACATTCCCTATTGACTTTTTGCTGAACGGCTTGAAGGATCCCGTATTGTCTTTTTCTCACAATTGCTATTTTTATTTTGAAAGAATACAAGTGTTTAGGTGTCTTTACTTTATAGATGTGATTCTCTCTTTTAACAAATATCAATCCAATCTGAACTGAACTCTGTTACTTTTGAACCTGAATGGGCTTTATGATCTTCAGATTTTGAATTTAAATCAAATCTTAGCTAAAATACAAAATGTTAATACAAAACTCTTTAGATGAGAATGCTTCATCTAAATGCCTGTGTTGGGTGGTTGTTAATCAATCTTGCCACCCTTATTTTCTGAGTGCATCTTTAAGAGATATTTGGTAAACAGGCCCAAAGAGGAATAGCAAATAAAAGTGTTATGAATCTCTTTTCAAGTGATGTGAAATGATCCACCATAATAGAATCTCTGATACGAACAAAAATGAAAATCTGGGACTCAATTAGCATCCACTGTAAAAAAAATATTTGTCTTTTCAAAAAACTCCATACAAAAATGTTTATATTTATTAATTTACATATAAATATGTAAATTACATATGCAGCCTACATATCTGTAAATATAAATTATGTAAATTTGGAAACATTACACATTTGAACATAAGGAACTGTAATAAAAATATTTTTCTTTCATTAACAGAGTGACAGAAATCACAGAACAGATGCGCAATTTTATCAGTAAAGCAATGCTACAGAATAGGAATAATAATAATAATTTATCATTTTATGTATATATATATATATGTATATATATATATATATATATATATATAGAGAGAGAGAGAGAGAGAGAGAGAGAGAGAGAGAGAGAGAGAGTAAAGGTAAAGGTTCCCGCGCAGAAGCTGGGACGAGTAACAGGCGCTCACTCTGTTACGCGGCACTCAGGATTCGACCCGCCAAACTGCCGATTTTCTGATCGACAAGCTCAGCGTCCTAACCCACTGTGCCACTGCGTCCCCATATATATATACACACTATTTTTAATTTAAAGGGGAAAAAAATCAAATGTAGACACTTCTTTTTAAAGCCAAATAGAAAAAACAGACTTTGTTTTGTTTTAAGTAAATTTTAGCATCACTACAGAGGTAATTTTCCAGTATGACTTGTGGGATATGTTTCAACTTCTCCATTTAGTCAACAATCTTAATGTTTCCTGATACCTATCTATCCATTATGCTAAATAGGTCAGTCCTTACAACGCTTTGGTAAGTCAACTAGGTGCTTCTGCATAATAGCAATTAATGGGGGAAAAGTGCAAAATAGAAAAGAGATCTATCATTTCCTTTTTTATATAACTTTTTTTTTCAAGTTGGTATGTTTTCTATGTTATCATTCATATTTCCTACAATTTATTTTTTTACTGATTTTCTATACTTTTCTTTAGATGGGAAAACAAACAAAAGCATCCATAGCAAACTACTACAATGCCCAAATAATGTTACACACAAAATAACATAATGACTGCATTTACCAGTAAACCTGTCAATGTCCATTGCTTTAGATCCATCTTTGATTTAAAAAATAAATTTCTGCTCTTTACACTGAATCATCACACTGTTCCCCATGAAGCCACTTACAGATTACGAAGAGGAGATCAAAAGAGGTCTATAAATGAAATGCTATGGACAGTACAAATATTGGTTTCACTAATATGGCTACTTTCTCAGAGAAAAGAGCTCTTCCTTAATGTTTCTTCATGTATTTGGGATAGTCATGTTCATGAAAAGCCTCCAAATACAGCACTGGCAATTACAACTAGAGCTATTTCTGGGAACAAGATGACTAGGAAAGGAGATGTAGAATATGTGAAGAAGATCATAAATGTTAGACTCATGTGCCTCAATTCTCATAGAATAAACGTCTTAGTATTTAAGGCTTTGTTATGAGTAGTTTTATACCAGAACAGGATCCCTGCCCCAAAAATAGAAATAACAAATAACATATTTTATAGAAATAATATTTGAAATCTGAATAAAATAGAATAGCATCTAAATATTATGAGGGTTTTCTTTCTGAAAGTCAAATCATGAAGAGGTTAAGTTAATCTTTATTTCTATTCAGACATAGTAACAATAAATAATTTTACAAGTTCAGGTTGAAAGATTCATAATTCCAAAAGAGGAGAGAAGATTGAGGTCTTTCTCTGTTTGCGGTAAGTGAAAAGCTCTGATAATTTTTGACAGTCTCCAAAATGGACTGCTGCCAGTGGGAGATTTTTCATCTCTGCAAATCTGCAAAGGAAAACAAAATAAAAGCTCCAAGGGGGCGGGAACCAAAACAGACAGCCAAAGAAAGAGAATTTGTACATACCCATATGCATGATTGCACCTGCCTTGTATGTGTTTTATAAGTTGGGAAGAAATCTAATAATGAAATACATGCTCATGCCTTTTATGAATGAATTAGAATTATAATTGCAATCTGTCAGTTTGAATTAAAGAATGGTTCCAGGTTTTAGGGCAGAAAGTGCTTCATAGGTTAACTAGAGCAGCATTATGCCGTAAAAACATTTTGGAACCCCAGCTTCATATTTTGGTCATGATGCAGTTGCTTATGTTAGATGCAACCCAGTAATTCAAAATTAAGTGCCTAATGTTTGTTTGTTATAGGTAGCTGTTTGAAAAAACAGAGTTTTGATTAGAAAATTATACTCCAATTTGGCAGAAGCTCTGTGTGATCATGGACCTTTTAGCTACTATATTGGTTCATTTACTTCAGTTAGGAGAGTATTTGGCACTATTTTTTCCCTCTTTTGCTAAAACGAATGGGAAAACCTTTTTTTTAAAAAAAGGAAATGAAAAAGTCAAGGGAATTGTGGAAGATACTCCACCATCCAGTGGCCTATCATTTCCCTCCTGGTATTTTTATCTAGAGAATTCCAGGAAATAAGAGTCCGCTATTGTACATGGGATCAATCTTTAGGCCTTTGGTAAGGAATGGCCTTTATACACTTGGAGCCACCTGCATTGATTTCCCCCCCCCTCCAAAAAAAGGGTGTTGCTATTGGAAAGTATGGTTTAAAGCGTGGGTGTCCAACCTTTTGGCTTCCTGTGCTGCACTGAGTGAAGAGGAATTGTCTTAAGTCACATATAAAATATATACTATAGTTTATGTATTTAAATTACATAGTCATCTTAAAAGTCTATGATCTTGTGGAACCATCTGCTCATTTCCATCAAAGAGAAATGTGTCATATGAGTCCCAGCATTGTTAACTAATGCCCATAATAAAAGACAAATCTTGTTCATCAACATGACAATGCCAAGGTTTTCGATCCCTCTGTCAAGCCTCAAAGAATGCCTATGCTGTGTCAGCCATTATTGCTTCTTAGTTTACCTACGAACTTGGGTGGTGGAAGGAGGGAAGAATGGAATTCAGACTTCTGATATCGAGAGGCCAGTTCATGAGAAGCAAAAACTTTCAAGATTTGTTTACTGAGAACTAAAGATGTTCTCTCATAATATTTCCCTGACTTATAATTGGATAATGTGACCTGCACTAATAAGGGGAGGGAGGTTTCTATACTTTTAATATAATAATTTAGGTGTGAAATAACAAGAACTGGTTTTTCTTTCATCTATGCTGAAATTTTTATTTATTTATTTATTTTAATTCCATTTATATCCCGCCCTTCTCCGAAGACTCAGGGCGGCTTACAAGCTTAGCAGTAGCCTTCATTCTATGTATATGCCTGCTTATTAGGGCTTTCACGCACACCCCAAGCGGCATTATTACAAAGTCAGCTTATTACCCCCAACAATCTGGGTCCTCATTTTACCTACCTCGGAAGGATGGAAGGCTGAGTCAACCTTGAGCCTGGTGGGATGAGAACCTGCACTAATTGCAGGCAGCTGGTGTTACTTAAGGAGGCATTAGCCCACTGCTCCACCAAGGCTCAGTCTCTATCTCTATCTATCTATCTATCTATCTATCTATCTATCTATCTATCTATCTATCTATCTATTGGATTTCTAAAAAAAACAAAACCAACAAAATACATGGATAACATAAGGAAATACATTGAAATAAATCAACAATATCTAGGCAGTGAAATGTTGTGTAAAGTTAAAGAAAATATATAGTATTGAAATGCACACAGGATATTTGAAGCACTAAAGGAGTTGTGCACTTTCACAGTGACTCAGCAGTGAAATTCTGTTCCTTCAGTTTTATTTGGCAAACTACTTACATCTGTCTACTAAGAATTACTATAATTGCATGTGCTTAGTGTAGATAAGCATGCTGTTCCATAGAAACTGTTAAAAAGATGTGTACTGTCTGTTTCTATTCCCTGTACCTGTTAATTTAATACCTACCTCTCTTGGTTGCACAGGATGAGGAGGTTTTTTATGTATTTATTTATTTTAAATGTAAAAAGTCACCCAGTCTATGTTGATCACTCTTTCTGAATGCTACTCAATTTGATTTTTTTTTAAAAAAAATCCATAGATTATATTGGGCAAACTTCAAAACTTCTGAGGTTCCTTTGCCTTTTGCAGAAAGGATGAAAATATAATGGATGGAAGACTTTTAGAAAACTACAATATTGCCAAATATTTGGGTACTTCTTAAATTCTTAAATTATCCAATATTCCCTTTTATAGCAAAAGTAGCACAGTTGCAAAAAAGGCAGAATATAAACCTTCAAATTTTCCATTAAAAATAGAGAAAATAAGTCAACCAATACAGAGATCTTCTAGTTCATATATATATATATATATATATATATATGAACACACACACACACAAACACAGACAGACAGACAGACATATATATATATATATATATATATATATATATATATATATATATATATATATATATATATATATATATATATATATATACATGTGTCAAATATTAACTATTTAGATTACATTGCTAGGCCCCAAACATGGGGCAAATCTTTATTTCCTGTTTTCAACCTATCTTGAAGGCCATCAAACAGGCAGTAGTCACACCGGACAGCTCATATATTTGTGTAAATTACTAACAAAGAATTAAGGGAGACTGAAATGCATTTCTAACTTATTAGTTTTCATCAGTCAGCCATACCCTTCTGAGATTCGAACCTGGGCTAATTGCACATTAGGCAGTTGTTTTTACATCTTGAGCCACAGGATCTCTCTCGCTTTGTTAGCTTCTGCAAGGGGAGATATGTGTCAAATGTTAACTATTTAGATTACCTTGCTAGGCCCCAAACATGGGGCAAATCTTTATTTCCTGTTTTCAGCCTATCTTGAAGGCCATCGAACAGGCAGTAGTCACACCGGACAGCTCATATATTTGTGTAAATTACTAACAAAGAATTAAGGGAGACTGAAATGCATTTCTAACTTATTAGTTTTCACCAGTCAGCCATACCCTTCTGAGATTCGAACCTGGGCTGATTGCACATTAGGCAGTTTTTTTTACATTTCAGTTTCCCTTAATTCTTTGTTAGTAATTTACACATATACATATACATATACACATACACACACACACACACACACACACACACACACATATATGTGCACCCATGGGATCACCCATGGGATCACCCATGGGAGCACCCATGGGATCACCCCTTTCACCTGTCATCGCAAACCTCTACATGGAACACTTTGAAACCCTCGCTCTAGAAAAATCCAACCACAAACCCAAACTCTGGCTCAGATACGTAGATGACACCTTCGTAATCTGGCCACACGACAAAGAAAAACTGGATGACTTCCTCACACACCTCAATAGCCTACACCCCAAAATACAATTCACCATGGAAACAGAAGCTAACAATCAACTTCCCTTCCTTGATATCTTAGTCTACAAGAAATCCAACGGCTCCCTAGGACACACTATCTACCATAAAAAAACACACACACACCGCTATCTGAACGCACTCTCACACCACCACCCAGCACAGATCAATTCCGTAGCCAAGACACTCATCTCCAGAACAAAACACCTAGCTGACGAACAACACCAAAAAACCGAACTACACACTCTCACTAATGTACTAACAGCCAATGGATTCCAAAGAAACACGATTACCAACTTAATCCGAAGAGAGACACCCACAAAAACCCAAGACAGAGAACAAGAAAATGGCAAAGCCCTCCTCCCATACTTAAAAGGGACCACAGACAGAATCAGCAAGGTCCTCCAAAAACACAACATCAAAACAGCATTCTACAAAGACAGAAAAATATCCACCATCCTAAGAAACCCCAAGGACATAATTGGCTTAGAAAACCAAGGAGTATACGAAATCCCATGCTCCACCTGTCCCACCACATACATCGGACAGACCAACAGAAGAATAAGTGCACGCATTGAAGAGCACAAAAACTCACTCAGAAAAGGAGAACAAACTTCATCCCTGGTCCAACACTTTGAAGCCACGGGACATGAAATTGATTTTAAACAAACCAAAACTATCGCCAAAATTGAACATTTTAACAACAGAATAATCAGAGAAGCCATTGAGATAGAAAAACGCCCCCACAGCATAAACAAATGAGATGATACCTCTCGCCTACCAACCATTTGGAAACCCGCCTTGATTGACAGACGAGTCTCAACCACCAAGAATGATAGACCCAAAGTCATGATAACACCACAGGACATCACCACCACACAACCATTCACAAAGCAAATCCGAACCCACAATGATAACGAGGCACAACCACAAAACAGAAACCTAACTACAGCTGCAACATCAGCCACTTTAAACCCCTCCAAACCACACAATAAGCAAACTGACACCCACTATAAAAACATGGCACCACCACAAACACGAAGCCGAACAAAAGCAGCACAACTCACCAGCTCAGGTCTAAGGCTGGCAGCTGAGACCAGCCCATCCACTCAAAACACACCCCCACCCAATCAGAACACCCCCACCATTCAAAACACACTCCCATCCAATCAGAACACACTTACTCCCCCACCCAATCAGAGCAACCTCCACCCACAAAACACACCCCCTCTGGCAGTTTAAAAAAGAGGAACAAACAGCCACATGCTTCTCCCAGAAGAAGGAAGCAGAAGCCTCCAGCGTGATGATGACGGATGGGATTCCGTCGAAACGTCGCCCCTACACCTTTAGTTCTACGCGGGAAAAAACTCGAATAACCAAAGATCCACATACGAACACCCGCGAAAACCTCAGAAAACATATATATATAGGGAGAGAGAGAGAGAGAGAGAGAGAGAGAGAGTCAGGACCCACCCCAAACCACGTCTTAGGGAAACAAAAACTCTTGGAGTCAGTTCTAGTCCAAAAGGAATCTTTACTAGGACATGCTTGGTTGTGGGAATACAAAACATGACTTAGTATTGTTTTACAAATTGAAATTTTATAAAGTATACCCGGTTCAACCCCCCTTCCCTCAACCCCATTTGGTCAGCCTCCATCCTTCTACTTTGTGTCATCCCTTTCGTGGAGAAAAAAAAGGAACTTCGAATCTTTATGGTTATTGCCTTCTTCCTCTCCAAAATTAAAAGAAGACACAAGCCAGATGCCTTCTTCTCTAACCCTCCCTTTTGTTCCCCCCAGTTCAAAAGGTTCCCTTGGTCTTTGAAATAACCTAAGGCAGGCTGAATCCACATATGCTCCTCCTTCCTCGGGAGATGGCAGAATCCATAGGGGGGGAATAATGTTTTAAACATACATCTATGAATGTGATATAAATGGATTCTGACATATTCTGATGAGAACAGAATGGTCATATTAATCTCCCTTTAATTCTTTGTTAGCTATCCAAAAAAATTACACAAATATGAGCTGTCACTGTTGTGACTACAGCCTGTGAATGGCCTTGGGTTAGGCTGAAACAGGCAATAAGATTTGCCCCATGTTTGGGGCCTAGCAAGGTATTTTAAAATACTTAATAAACACTTAAAACACACACACACCTACACACACATCTCTCTCTCTCTCTCTCTCTCTCTCTCTCTCTCTCTCTCTCTCTCTCTCTCTCTCTGTGTGTGTGTGTGTGTGTGTAATTTCATTATCAACAGTATCATGAATTAATGATCAAATACCAAACAAAATATTAAAACATATATTGTACAACAGATAAAATGCATACATAAAAATATCATCATCATCCCCTTTGAGGAAGGCACCAGTTAATTTTTGTAAAATAAAGCTAAAAGTAGATATTTTGCCTCTAAATCTAATCACTTAAAAATAAGTCATATTTTTTGTGAGAAAGATTAAATTTTCAATAACAGGAGTTTTAGTTCTTAGCACCATAGGAATATTTTTAATTCTGGGTTAGGCTGGCATTGATAATGTGGATATAAATAAAAGAAATGAACTTATTTATAAACCATTTTAGTTATTTAATTAAGAAATCATTTTCCTGTGTTAATGAAGCAACTGTTCTATTCTATATCATATTCATATTTAACCTGCTTATATTAGGCTGGATACTTAATGAATTCTAAACCTCAAAGGGAGTTAATGATGGTAGTAGAACAAAATAATAGTTAAAAAAACTCACAACAAGGAAAATATGTAACACATTTTTATTAACGTCATTGTGGTAAAACACTGATTGAATAGATGAGGTTGAAAATTTGTTGGCTCTGATCATTTGGATTTATGGGATGTTAGGAAAGTTTGCATAACTGGTAAGCATGCTTAAATCTCCTAAGAAAGGGTATGCAGTGGTTGGAATGCAGTATTGGAGGTTAATTCTGCTGACTGCTCCCTTTCCTTTATGGTCCAATGAATCAGGGCAGCATCTGCCTGAGCCACTTTCAAATATTATGTCAGACATGTATAATGTTATATATATATATATATATATATATATATACACAGTATATATATATATGTGTGTGTGTGTGTGTGTGTGTGTGTGTGTTTGTGTGTGTGTGTGTGTATATGTGTGTGTGTGTGTGTGTGTGTGTGTTTGTGTGTGTATATGTGTGTGTGTGTGTGTGTGTGTGTGTGTGTGTATGTATATATGGATCTTTGGTCATTTGGGTTTTTCCCCGCGTAGAGTTGAAGGTGTGGGAGCAACGTTTCGACGGAATCCCATCTGTCATCCTATATATATAGGCAATCCTAATTGTTCTTGTACTCTTTTTTCCACATCTACAGTTCTCTACAGTTCCTCAGGGTATCTGTAAAGATATGGATAAGCTGTAGTCCCAGGATCATATGTGATGTTCCAATTCTATTCTACTGCTATCACAAGTTTGTCTGCTTTCTTTGAAAATGCAAATAGTCAGAAGAATGAGATCACTTGTAACTGCTTGTTGTTGTCTCTAGATAGTTGTACTGACTGACCTGAACAACTGGGTCTATTATGTGATATATATATATATATATATATATATATATATATATATATATATATATATATATATGTGTGTGTGTGTGTGTGTGTGTGTGTGTGTGTGTGTGTTTGTGTGTGTGTGTGTGTGTTTGTGTTTGTAGATAGATAGATAGATAGATAGATAGATAGATATAGATAGATAGATATGTATATAGATAGATAGATATATTTATTTTATTTATTTATTTATTTATTACATTTATATACCACCCTTTCCCGAAGGACTCAGGGCGGTTTACAGGGTAATTAAAAACCAAGATACAAAAGTTAAAAACAAGTTTTAAAAAAATTATGTTTATCCCTGTATAAATAAAAACCCAGTTAAAATAAGATTAATCCTCACCTTGGGCCAGAGAGCTCGAAGAGCCAAGTCTTCAGGTCCCGGCAGAATGAACGGAGGTCGGGGGCAGCTCCACTGGCAGCTGGTTCTAAAGGGCAGGCACCCCCACTGAGAAGGCCCTATCCCTGGGTGTCGTCCGCCGGCAATCTCTTACCGGTGGCACCCTGAGAAGACCCTCCCTGTGGGAGCGCACTGGACGAAGGGAACTTGATGCCGGCAGCAGGTGTTCCCTCAGATATCCCGGACCCAAGCCATTTAGGGCTTTATAGGTCATCACCAGCACCTTGAATCTCACCCAGAGGGCAACTGGAAGCCAATGCAGCTCGCGGAGTAGAGGTGTTACATGGGAGTATTGGGAGACACCCATATATGTATGTATGTATGTATATCAGCCCCTTTACCTAGATTACAATCCCTACATATTAAGCCATCTTCCTTACTATCTCTACTATATGATTTATTTTATTAGGCATACTTTCAAGATATTGTGAAAACAAAATCTGATACCATGTCAACCAAGGGATTTCAAACAAACAAACCTGCTGTATTAAATTGAAGAATCATCTAATCTAGCGTTCTTTTTCTCCAGGATGAGGTAGAAGAAGCCTCAATATCAAAATTGTTGTTTGGAGATATATTCCTTCTGATTACAAAAGTAGAATATAAACTGCAATGTCATGTAGCCATTATAAACTTAATTGTCCATGAAGAGAAAAGCTGCCTAAATTTCTGGTGTTGATATATACTCTGATAATAAAATCTCAGTTTGTTGTGTGATGAATAATTCAGATTAATATGAGTTCATTCTAGAATTATAATGGAGGAAGAAAATTTCTTGCTATCTATTTTGTCTTCACTATACACTTTTTTATTTATTCATTTATTTAAATTTATTGACTTCAGTGGACTCTTTTAATATATTTCAATCATGTTTCCCAAAATTAACATTTCATTTCTTTCAGTTATTTGCCAAAAATCCAAAAATGGTTTCCAAGTAGAAAATAAAATTAGCCAAAGACTTTTCTTTAATTAAAACTGTCAATTTTACCGTCAGCTTTACTGTCCATTCTTCCACTGTAGGTATCTGTAAATCCTTACAACTTTGTGCATATAAAAGTATCATTGTTCGTTTTTTTATATATATAAGATGTTTCCAAGAGTTTATCCATTAAACCCAATTCACAAAATGTCCCAGACATTTCTATAAAGTCATTATAATAATAGCTTTTAATATTTATGCCTTCTCTATCATAACCTCAAAATATCTGTTGCTCTATCATCCTTCCATAATAACCTACATAGCAATACTGAATAGAGTTTGCCACTTTAAAGAACACTTCCTGAATTTCAGTAGCATTTTAAAACTCCCCATGAACTGTTTATTTGTGACATTAATAATCAAGCATCCTCAAATCTGGTTGCCCCATCTGCTCCAAATTCAAATATTTTAGAAACAACTTTATTTAATCATTTAAGAAACCATTTTTCACATCTATTGGCTTTTTACTTATAACCTTTTGTTGTTCTTTAATTTCTTCTCAGGCCATAAAAAAAACTTTATTCTTGTTATACAATTCCTATGAATCTTTTTGATATCATTACAGAATGGCTTTTGAAATACCAAGTTAAAATGTTTGGCTGAAGAGTCCTCATATTTGTTGATGCTAACAGTGTGCTTTGTGCATAAAATCATGTGGATCACAGAGTTGCATCATGTTCATGGATTATGGCCTGGAGAAATACAAAGACAAAAATTGACTGTACTGATTAAAGAAAAAAATATGAATACTTTTATTGCCACGTGGAAACTGCTTCTAGATTTTGTGTTTGAGGTGGAAAAAAATGAAATTTTGATTGTGGGCTTTACCAATTAGATAGATTTGATGATATTGAAATGGCTAGTTTATATTATTTTGTAAAAGTAAAAAAATGAGGTTTGATACTCTATTGCACCAAAGGAAGTTGGAAGTCAATGCCTTTTTCTCTCTTTTTTCTCTTCCTTACCTCACTTCTCTACTCCCTTTTCCCTTCCTCATCTTTTCTGCTATTTACTTTGTATTTCAGTTGTATCGTTATATTATAAACTAATAAAACTTTGAATATAACAGAGAAATACAAAACATAACTATTGAAAGGAAAGAAAGTTATAGTGGTAGTGTTTGGGATGAGGAAATGTGAACAGGGATAAATGATCATAGCACTCCTGCGCTGAATGACTGACTAGTAGAATTAATAAGGAACTTTGCTTTTAGCTTATTCTGCTCTAATTGTTTTTAGTTCAGCTATTTTTCAAAGAAATCAGTCTTTGTAATTCCTTTTCTCAGTCTACCCACTCTGAAGTCAGTGACAGAATTGAAGTGTTCCCTCACTGGTGTAGTGAAGCATTGCTGACAGATTTGTTTTGCTTTCACATTTATATACTGTCCAGTATCTCTGGGTAGCTTATTACATGCAGACATATAAACCACAGCATCAAATAAACAAAGACTATTAAAAATAATAGACAATGAAGATACATCAAGAAGACAGAATCTCTGGATGAATAGTTTCATCTCAAGCCATGAACTGTAATTATATGCTAAGGATGTCATGTTTGCAGTTACTCAACTAAAGGAATCCTTAGAATCGATAATACAATACATACTGCAATAGTGTTTGGTATATCTGATTATTGGATTAATGACGATATAACTCAAATGTTGTCATGAGACAAAGTCAAAGAAGAAAAGCAATATTTGCACCAATAACAGGGTTTGGCATTATTGCTAGAAAAGTCAAATAGATAGGTATTTAAGAAAAAAAAATAGCAACCCATTGAAAAAAAAATATTCACAGATTTGAAAAAGCTATTTCAAAATGGAGAAAGCTGAAATTATCTTGGTGAGGATGAATTGTAGCTGTAAACATGAATGTTCTACCAAGCCTTAATTTTGTATTCCAAACTATTCCAATAAAAATTAAAATTAAGGTATTAAATGATTGGCAGAGCAAGTAAAAACTTACATATAGTCAATAAAAGCCATGGATTAAATTCAAGATACTACAGGATGAAGTTGTCTGGCAGCCCTCCAAATTTCAAACTGTATTATCAAGCTAGTTTTATAACCTGGATAACAGATTGCATCGTATCACCTTATGGCTTGGCTACATCTTTTGATAGAGCAGAATTACCAGATGGACTGCAAAAAACTTTAATTGGATGATACAATAAAATATTAAATATTGTAAATATTCACTCAATGAAATTGTATAGACAACAAAGCTTGATTAGCAGTAAGAGGTAGATAAAACTTTTTTAGACATTTCCTTCAGAATGGCCAGAAACAACCAAATGTTGTCAATATCTTCAAATGAGCAGTGCAACATACACACAGAGAGAGAAAAGCAAAAATTAGGGAAAAGACTATGTCAGTTGAGTGAATTTGAAAAAAAATCTTAATAATTGGTAAAATGTACATGCATTCTCTAAAAATTGTTGGATTTTATTGGTTTCTTTAGTGGCTGTGTTGTAAAGTACAGAAAGAAACAATGTTCTAAAAGCTGAATTTTCATTCCAATCTGATATTTTTTTTATTAAATATTATTTAATATTATATTCCTCAAAGTATACTAAAATACCATTGTGCATGGTTACTGCTTCAGGAATTTGCTATGCTTCTTATATGAAAGGAGTTATAATTCCATTCATGAAAGAATGGCTAGTTCAGTTGTGGAAGTATGCTTGAATGTCTAAGTAACTTCATATCTCAGAAGTAATTCTGACACAGAATTTTTAATTCAACTTGGAAGCCAATTCTGAACTATAATTCAACATTTGAGCTTCCAACACCTCCAAAATTTGGGTTTACTATTCTGATTCTATAGGATCCATTAAATCAGAATACATCATCAGTAGTTGTATTTACTATAACTATTAAACTTACTTTAGAATTTACACTGTGCTGAACTTTGCTGCTGTATATATTTCCTATATAGCTCGTGGATTTTAAGAATGTCTGGGAAATCTAAAAATGTATAATAAAGAAAATTACTTAAAAACAATTAAGTATTGTTGTAGATAAAAACTGACTTGTTAATAATGTCTGATTAATACTGTATGTACTTAGTTATATCTACAAAAGCTGTTGTTATTCTGGGAAGGAAATTCAGAGTTATGGAGAACATTTGAATGTTACATCACTGGAATTGTGAGTTTTGTGCTTAAGGAACAAATGCTTGTGTAATCTATTTATTAACATTTTGTCCTATATTTTCTCCTATGATAATAAATATTTCTTTAAACCTGGGGAAGCTTGAGAAGAAACAACTAGTATTCCAAGGGCACAAATTTAAGTCTATCTGGATGCTTTTTTTCTAAAGACAGAGGCAAATTTCCAAACTTGGAAGCAAGAATCTAACATCAGCTTCTACCACCCTGCCTCTCTCTATGCTTCTTCTTTTGTTCAGAAAATTCAGAAAAAGACATTGGGCTTGAGGCAGGTCAGAGATAATCAGAGTCTGAAGCACTTTAATTCTCCATATCCAGCCCATCTAAACTTTAAGAAAAGGGAAAGAAAGAAAGAAAGAAAGAAAGAGAAAGAAAGAAAGAAAGAAAGAAAGAAAGAAAGAAAGAAAGAAAGAAAGAAAGAAAGAAAGAGCATATTGATCCTTTCAAACACATATGTTTCAATTAATGTTTCATAATTTACAACTAAGAACTCCAATATGGGGGAATCTACATGCCAACAAGTGCTTCCTTTGGTTTTACTTTTAAAGAAAAGTTTCAATTCTTTTATTTTCTGAAAATAAATAAATAAATACAAAGATGGCTTCATGAAAAATATTCCCAGCCTTCAGTCTTATATTTATTTCTAAGAGGCATTGTATAGAAACTATAAATATGATCACAAAAATAATTGCTACAATCCAATATTCTGTTTAAAAATGTGTCCAACTTGCTGAGAGATTAGATAGACATTCAAAAGAGTTCCTTGATATAAATGCATTTATTTGTTTACTTATTACTTATAATTCATATTTCTAAGTCTACCCAATTATCAACTTTGGCCGAGTTGCAGAATTAAAAAAAATCCAATATATTGCGAAAACTCTTGCATTTGATACTTTGTAACTTTCTGGCAAAACCTTGTCAACAAAGTGACCTCAGATGAGCTAATTTACAGGACTTATTACTCCTGAGGGAATGAAATTTGGGACATTTCTGGTGTCTTAAGCATGGCTGGGCTGCAGCTGCTTCAGCACCACTGCCATGCTACTGTGGTTGTGGGGTCTTCATTTTCAGTATTCTATGAAAATTTTCCAGCCATTCGAACAATCCTTTGCTCCTTCTCCCAGCGGGTAGCAACCACTTACTTGACTGCTAAGAAGAAAGAGAAGGGAAAGGGAGGGAGGAACAGAGAGGAAGGAAGGAATGACCACACCCCGTTTCAAGGCCACACTGTCCCTATGCATCATCACGGACCCTTGCAGCACTTCTTGTGAATCTCGATAGACTCCTGTCGGCCTCCTTCCACCCATCTGTATCTTCTCCCTGACTTGCATGGCATTCATGCACATCTTTGCACACGCTGTCCCCTATCTTTACAGCATCTTTAACACAACCCTAAGCACCCTTCTTAACCTACACTGCCCAACACAGTGGGAAGGAAGGAAGGAAGGAAGGAAGGAAGGAAGGAAGGAAGGAAGGAAGGAAGGAAGGAAGGAGAAAAAGAAGAGAGGGACAGAGGAACCCTGAAAACCACTTAGGTCAGAGTATATTTCCCTCAATTGGACTTGAATACAAAATGTCATTCATTAATGATACAATATAATGTATAAACTTCAACATCTATTATGTGATTTCTATTAGTGGGAAGGAAATCTTGCCATTTCAGTGTGTCACAATTAATTTTCACATGAGTATTTTGCCATTTAAAGGCTTCTTGTTAGCAAGGCTCTAGTTAATAGGTTTCAAATGTTCTTTATCCAATCTTCTGGAAGCTTTTGCCTTGGATATTTTGCCTCTCTGTGATATAGCAAATCATTTTAAATGTTTTATATGCCTTTCTGCATGAACAATTTATCTATTCAGGCGACTGAATTCTCTTTTATCCTGACTACACAACCATATTTCCTTTCCAGACCAAGTTATCCTCTTTTCATAAAACTGCAATATGCTTTAAAGTCTAAATGCTGACATAACCAAAATATATTATAGAAACCTATTATGACCCAAGAGTAGAGCTTTATTTATGTTTGGGGACTGTGAAGGACATCCAGGACTTTAACTTTCATTGGCAAATGGATTTTGAGTGATGTCAAGAAACCCTCTTTAAGGAGTTTTAATATGCCCCCCCCTTTCTCACCCCACAAATTAAAATTTTAATAATTGATGCCAAATGTTGCTTCTTTAAACAGGATATCAGGATAACACCCAAAGAAAGCTTACATTTGGACTGACTTTTATAAAGTTTCCTAATGATGATAATTGGGTCTTTAGAGAAAATACTCACTTTGGGGATCTTTTTAAAAAAAAACAAAAACAAACCCATATAGTGTTTCCTACTTGCTAAGGAATGTGCTTCTAGTTGGTACAATAACTTCCTATTCATGATGAGTGGAGAGCTGCCTTTCTCTTGCACCAAGCAGGAGGTGAGTTTGAAACCTGGCTGTTCATTTAAAAAAGTCTTCACCCTTGATCTCCATGTGAATGACTCAACTTTCACTAGACCCACTAGACGTTTTGATTTTTAGGGTGATTTTATGATGAGCCCTTAGCCTTAAGCAGCATCTGCTGCGTGCTCACTTCCCTCTGCTGTTGCCACTGAAACTGCTAGTAATAACAAATCCTTCAGGACATCAATAGAGTCCCTGTGTTGAATAATCACAGACTATCAGGCATGAGACTTGCAGCAGCAGCAGCAGCAGCAGCAGCAGCAGCAGCTCCGTTGCCTGTGACATCACTCGTGAAGCTCAAACCCCACTCTACACTGCCTTCATTAGTCAGTGTGTTGGTCTGCCTGCTTTTTCAGATCTACTGACTGTCACACGCGGGAGCTGGTTCTTTGCAGAGGGAGGACTTTAGAAATCGGAGAGGTGGTGAGAAAGAGAGAGGAATCGAGAGAGGAAGAGTGCCAAGCAGTTCCAGAGGACGAAACAGCCACGCTTTGCAATATGAAATTTATCTTGCCTCAGTATTTGCTCTTCCTTTTTCCTGCTTTGGTTCTCAGCACCAGGTGAGTGGCCGGCTGTTTCTGACTTGGAACTGGGTCTGAGAAGCAGTTAAGGTGGATTTTTAACCAGGCTTTTCATTCCAGCTTTTCCCTGCTTGGAAGTTCAGACAGCATCTTCTGTTGTGTGGATAACTAGGGTAGCTTTTATTTCCCTTTTCGTCCCTTTCACAAATGCTTCTCTGTCTCTCTCATACATACACTGAGAGAGAAAGAGAGAAACGGTGCTTAAGAGACTTTGATTCTGGGTCATTCACTAGTTAGTCAAGTCCATTCATCTTCTTAGTCAACAAGAGGAAAACTCGAAGCTCTGCAATGAGCCAATGCGTTTGTGATTAAGCAAAACAGTTTCTTATGTCAATAGTACTCATCCAGCACTAATATTTTTTCATGTGCTCCAATGCAAAAACAACAACAACCTTATACCAGAAGAATAGGGAATGTACTTGGCTTTGTTATACATTGCATTTGATTTCAAAACAAAGCCTTAAAGCATGGACCAGTTTTATTTTACTGGGTGTTTTGCAACAGAAAAATAGCCTTATTGGTACTATGTTTGTATTTTTGAAGAGCATAATGGTGAAATGACATTGGGATGCTATCAAGATTATTTAAAAGTTCTATTAATACATGGAGAGTACACAGAATACATTATTTAGCAATGAAAGAGAAAAGCTGGTAAAATGTAGGATTTGCAGTTGTGGATGTGTGTATGATTTTTATTCTGGAGTACACACTATCAGATTATATACATACATCCACACATTCTGTCCTGCAAATGAAATTTGATATAGAGTCACCCAGGATACAGATAGAAAGTTAAGACTGTGTGCAAGGTATGATCTGAACAAATAATCTCTTCAGCAGCCTTACTGTCAGTGTGTACTTTTCAATTTTCTGAAGCCTATAAATGAGAGACTGACAGTCTTTTGCTTTGTTGCTTATTAAGTAGCCAGTAAACTTCTAAGTCTCTGGGAAATGCAATAAACTGCCTGCACAGAGCTATGCCTATCTTGGGAGAAATGCTTGTATGCTTTTCTGCCAAGTTATGTTTTCTAGCAATATTTCTTTACAGTGGATTTGGAAAAGCCTTTTTTCTATTTTGAGCTCTAAGTGTTTAGTCACTAAAGCAAGATTACTTGCTAAACTGTTGGGTTTTTAAAGATAGTCCACCTATGGAAGGATTCCTGACAAATACAAATGAAACAAAGAAGAAAGGATTCAGAAAGTCATATAAGTGACCACAAATAGCCTGATAATGAAACATAGTAGGACTAATTACTCAACTATATTTTGAAAAAAACAAACATAATTGAATATTCTCTCCTGCTTAATCAGTAACGAACCACTGTAATGATTACATGCTTTGACAGACTGTACAGATCCCTTTGGAACTTTGTACTGTGATTTGCTTATTACCTGAGGATCTGCTTTGACTTAGCAAGTGATTTTGGAAATATTCTCTTGGTAAGAATCTCTGTATAAAACCGTATGAGTAATCTAGGGTAGTCTTAAATTTTAGGTGTCTCTCCGAATTATACCAGAGCTAAATTCCAGTGGAGGAGAGATGGTCCAGTAAATCACCAAGAGATGAATGGGCTTTTGAGTGAAGTTCTTTTATCCTTGCCAATTTATCTCCTTTATATACTGAATAGAAAATGAAAATAATTGTTTGCCTTTCCCCAGAAAAATTTTAGAAGAAAACTTGAAGAGACTTGGTGGAAGGAAATTTGGTCAAAGGACCAGTTTTAATTTAAGATCTTTTCTAATAAACTTTGAAAAACTATCACCCCCCAAAAAATGTTTCTTGCCTATACAGTACATAAATGCTGGAAATTTGTAAACAGTCAACTCCCTTTTTTTCTAGAGGTTTTTTTTAAAAGATAGAATTGCAACAAAACTGGAAAAATAGACATAGATATCCCAATACAAGCTTCTTATGACAACTTTCAGAAATAAAGTTAGTTTGCATGCATTCATCAGAAATAGTTCTTTTGGTGTTGAAAACAGAATATTGCACACAGATCCAGTTTTTAAAAATGACTTCTTGGAACTTCTTCCTTTAGCTTTTTGAGAAATGCCAATTAAGTTTTAAATGGAATATTTGGCATTAGAAACTAAGCTAAAGTGGTGTTTTAAATAAATAGTTTACGTTCCAATAGTAATAAAAATGTAAAGGATTGGAGATAATGCAATAATTTTTTGAATGTCCATTATATGGGTCCAATAAATCACATATTAGGAAGTAACAATAATCTGCATATTTTGGGAGATTTCTCTCTATAGAAAGACAAAAGTTTGTTGTAAGGTGTGTTTGGAGGTATCTACTTAAGAAATATAAAGTGTCGTTCATTGGTGAACATAGACTTCATTGCAATAACCTCACTTTAGGAAATGTGGACTGTGGGAGATGTAGCCTTTTATTAGACTTTTACCTTGATGAGATTACTGAAGTCAGTGGCCTTTCTCCTATCATTTATTCCAGAAGAATGTCATTTAGTTTGTAGCATCTCAGATGGTTTCTTTCTAACATATGGTTAATGTTCCGGCAATTGAGATACAGAGAAGGTTTCAAAGAACAGTTGCTGTACTAAAGAAGGGACTCTGTTATCCTGCTGTTTGAAAATGCTTAGCTCAGGCATACTTGCACTGTAAGTGTTAAAAAAAAGTTTTTAGAAGTATTTTTTGTCAACTTATATGAACATTTGCAAGAAAAATCTCTGTAAGTAGCCTCTAAAGGAGGGGTTGGTTTAGTTAGTTGTTGAAGCCAAGAAGAGGATGGGAACTGTGTTTCCTGCCTACCTAAACATTGGCAGTGAGGGCACTGATGAAGGGACTGGCTTTTCTTAGATGGGGCACTTTGGGTATTATATGGTTGACCTAGGAGAGAAGATTTTAATTTTTTAAAAAACCCTCAAAACTTCTGGGGATTAAACTGTCTCCCTAACTCCATTTCTGGCTCCTTTTCTGACTATTCATATCACATACTGATTTTACCCATGACCATGAGTTAAATGTGCCATGCCAACCATTCAGTAACATAAATATCTAGGTAAATGTAAAAACAAAAAAGTCCCCTGCTGTTGATATACAACAAATGAATTAATAAATCAAAGAAGCAATAAAAGAAGAAAGCATTTATTAAGATCCAATCACCTGGCAAGCTATACCAGACAGACACCTAATATGTTACCATTAAAGATGCTTCAAAAGGCAACAGTGTACCAAGAATGTAAACACAGTGGTTGAACTTGAAGACCGAGTTAGTTCGTATATGTCCTTCAGATAGTCTACTCCTAAATCTTCAAAGGTAATAACTTAGCATCTTGAACTGTATTTACTAGCATATTTCAATAGTATTAAGCTGAACTAACCTGTTTAGTTTCAACCTGGTTTTAAGCATTGCTCCATGCAATTTATATTACAGTAGTTCAACTGATTTTCATTAAAGTAAAACAAACAAAAAGTCATAGCTAAATCTGATCATTCCAGGAAAAGTATTCAGCTGACTCATCAGCAAAACCTTTTTAATGCCTATATATTTTCATAACAAAGTTGAGTCTAGTAGTCATCCCAGATTATAAACCTGATTTTTAATGGGATGAAATGCTATCAGTGAGTGAAATTCAACTATAGTATTGGCTGGACTCAAATCAATGTTATTTCTGTATTTTAGTTTGTTTAACTTTACCTAACTCATCACCCATGTAGAACCTTCTCAGCCTTCTCAGAATATGGTAGAAGAAAAATAAAAGGTAAATGTAAAGGTTCCCCTGCACATGCGTGCTAGTCGTTTCCGATTCTAGGGGCCGGTGCTCTTCTCCATTTCAAAGCCGAAGAGCCAGCGCTTGTCCGAGGACGTCTCCATGGTCATGTGGCCGGCATGACTAGACACCAGAGGTGCATGGAACGCTGTTACCTTCCCACCATAGTGGTCCCTATTTTTCTACTTGCATTTTTACGTGCTTTTGAACTGCTAGGTTGGCAGAAGCTGGGACGAGTAACAGGCGCTCACTCTGTTACATGGCACTCAGGATTCGACCCGCCAAACTGCCGACCATCTGATCGACAAGCTCAGCATCCTAACCCACTGAGCCACTGCATCCCTTTAGAAGAAAAATACATACCCTTAAAAGCACCTTTTCAATTTCCCAGTGATTCCTGGAGAGGTTGAAAAGCTTAGGCGATAGAATGTACTCCAAGGGACAACTTAAATCAAAATAATTAACTACAGAAACTTCAGATAATAGTAGGAAGATATTTTTAGGGAAAATAGCATGAAAGTGAGTAAGATAGGTAGAATCACTTTTACCTGCAGAAATTGAAAATGAACTAGCCATTGTAGTACCTACCTAAGTTACCCAGAATTGGATCTGATTAGTACATGAATGGGAAACAATCAGAAAATCCCAAAGCCATGGGCTAATCTGGGAAGTTGAACAAAATATCTTTGAAAAAGACCTGATCACTTTTTATTTCCAGCACAATTCATCATCCTTATCAATAAGTCAAAACATGCCCCGCTTGATCAGTTAAGGATATACAGTGCTTTTTTTTGTAAAAGAAAAAGGTGCCGGAACTCACACTTGTCATACAAACCACCTTGCCTACCCTACAAGGTTCCATCCATAAAAGGTGCCGGAACTCCGTTCTGAGCGTTCTATGAGAAAAAAAGCCCTGAGGATATATATCAACTGGGAAGCTCCTTGCTAGAGATCGTTGCCAAGATATATTGCATAGAATATCAGGGAGAAGGTTATCATGAGTTCTCTTTGGATGGCCAAATAAATAGTAGAAATTTCTGTACTTGTCTTATGGAAGGGCAGCAGGATAATATGATGGAGCTAGTGAATAGAGTATCTTGACAGGGTCTTATGATAGACTATAATGATTCTGTGTACCTTCCCTTGAACTTTGACTGCTAGTGAATACTTCTAATGATATTCTTCTTACTATGTTCCTGTAATAGATATAAAATCAAATATGATAGTGCTAAAGATTTTCTATTATTAATGCACCTTACATTAGCTAGCAGCATGAGTATCAAGTTTTATAGGATTGAAATGAGTATATATAGCCACACAAGCACAATGGAAGATCACAGTAAGAGGAAACAGCAGACCATAAATCTCTTAAGTCTTAGTTTTTTAATTGCATCTTCCCCATTAGATTAGTTTATTGGTGTGGGTGGGGATAGTTTAGCAATCATGGAATGCAGTCACTGCTGCTCCATTGGAAAGTCACAATCTGTTCTGTGAGTTGAATTGATATGTACATTATATCTGAACACTTAAAAGTGGTGTTATGTGCAATTGGAAGCACAGTATAATCAAAAGGACTTGACTCGTATGTTTAATAGAATCAGAGGAGTAAACTGCTATATTCAGGACTCTGCAGAATCTAGTGTGAATTTAGTATATTCAACTCCGTACATTCTTATTCAAAGCTAATTTATTTACATGGACAAACAGTGCTCTAATAGTTTACTAGTCTAATATGTTAATATTTTGCAAAAGTTAATGCTGGTATCTGTATTTCAAAAAAGTATGTTTTTTAAAAAAATGTTATTGATCTTCTTTTGTGATTACCATGGTATTGTCATTTTCTTTAATTATGTATTATGAAAACTGATATTAAGTATAATTCAAATCTTACTGTACATATGGGGCGCCTCTGTGGGCGCCCCGGAGCTATGGAATCAGCTACCGGTTGAGCTCCGGACGGCGCCCGGCCTTCGCTCCTTTCGCCACGAGCTAAAAACATACTTTTTTGAACAAGCTGGCCTGGCCTGATGAGGGGATTGGGGGGGGGTTGTTATTGTTATTTTATTAGGTTTTAAAGATGTATTTTAGTATGTGGGCATTTATTTAATCTTGTTTTAACTTTTGTAATTTGTATTTTTATTCTTGCCCTGTTCACCGCCCTGAGTCCTTCGGGAGAAGGGCGGTATAGAAATATTATTAAATTAATTAAATTAAATTAAATATTAGCATTTTCGTTTGTTATAAATCTTAATAGATACTGGAAATGTCACTACTATTAAAGCACTATATGGTGATCAAAGTGTTCCTTTTACAAATCTAATGCTACTTTCATTTCCGAAAGGGATAATATAATGGTATTTGGGAAAGACTTTGGGAGATGGAACAAAAAGATGCTGCCCAGGGAATGGTCAGAATTGTATTTTCAGACATGCAAGAATCTCTTAATGTAACTTTACAATAAAAATAGAATTTATCTGGTCATGTTTCCTGTCTGGTCTAACTGATAAGGCTGACAGATTAGAATCCAGTAGAAGTTATTTTTGCATGCTGCCTCTTGTTCTCTGCAGATCTCCACATGACTTCCCAGGATTTCCCAGAAATCTGGAGGAACAGCTTTTGAAGGGTACATAATATAAGAAACAACAAAAGGAAATAAGACATGACAAAAGTTACATTCCACAAGTTTTGTTAGCAGGAATGATTTGTAAATGAGCTTTTGCTCAGGGGAACATCTATTCTGGTCATAAAAATTATAAAAGATTATGGGGCTCTGCTGAAAATTTTCCACTTTTAATTTTTGATCAAATTGTTGTTGGAGTGTGGCTTTTCATTCTCAAATTCATACTACCCACAATTTGCCTTTGTTTTAACCCTGTTTCCCTTGCCCACTGACTCCTCTTACCTTTTTAAGGCATAAAAGATTAAGATAATAATATATACAACCAGATTTCTTAACACATTAGTCATAAAATGTTCTGACATATTTTAAGCATCTGTAAACTTCCATGGGGAAAACTATTTAACACCTACCCAGTAATATAACAGCTGAAAGTACTAGACTGTTATTCAGTCTCTAGCAAAGGTATGGCTAAATAGTTCAAGAAAAATAATCTGATATATCTATGGATTAATGGATCTTTCCATCTGTCATATATCAATGTTTTTTGCAAGTGGTACAAGCATGTTGTACATAATATAGATTTTGGGGGGCGCTGTCAAGTACAAATAGGATAATTAGTTTTGGCTTCCTCCCAAAAGAAATTTGTCCTGGTAATACATATACAGGGAAGATAGTGGAGAACCTCTTAAAATACATTACCATTCCTGTCATTAACACTGTATATATCGTATTGATCAAATCTGGTCTCATGTTTAGTTATTGACGTAAGGAAACTCTATCCTTAACAGCACGTGAACATCTGTAGATGAGTCAGGCTGACTTTGTAGTAAAAAGACTGAACTATAAATATAGCAAAGAAACATGATGGGTATGGTGCTGTATAAAATTAAGTACACTGATATAAAGTAATATAAGACAGGATCAAGCTGTGTATTTTTCCAATGGAATTTAAGAATAGAATTTTGGTCCGGATTAGTGCTGGGCTGAAAGATAGCATCCAGTTATTTATGGACAGTTTGGATGCATATTCATTTTTATTCATGTATCATTAACTTTTGAGCAAAAGGTCTAGGACCTTGGCTAGATGATGATGTCTTACTTTAGAGCAAGACTTTTTCCTAATTTTGTTAATCTAAGCTGTCTAACCGTGCTGACATTCCAGGTAATGTTCAGTGCAACATCCAGCAATGCTCCTATAAGTATAGCTTCTCAGATAATGATCCTATAATATTGTATATTGTGATTTATTTGTACTTCTAGTGAATGGGAGAGAAGGAGAGAGAAGATAGCTGCTTGGATGAACTGCTCACAATACCTGTCATCTAATATGTGTGTGGCTATTCAGCCCACAGTTTGGAATATTATGAAGAATATTGATCTGTCATTTTCAAAGCTTCTTGATTTTGCTTACCTCCTTTTTTGTTTAAAATCAATCAAACTCACCTATGTGCTCACCTATTAAAGCAAACAGACCATACTGTATAATCAAATTGCTCTCTTTTATATAACTTATATGTCTACCATCTGTATATCTATATCATCTGTCTATCATCTCTATCAACTATTTGTTTATCTCTCATTTCTCTAAGGTTTTAAGTGAGAGATTGTTATCTCTTTAAATAAAAAAAAATAACGTAGACAAACTTTTTTTTCATTGATGCTTTGCAGAACATAGACATTAGCAATAAATTTACATGAGTAGATTTAATAACCAAACTCTTAAAGCTACAATGCTAAGCAGATTGGTCTTTAAAGCTGAATAAATGGGTCTTCTATGTAGATATCAGTTTTTTGTTTGGCAACAGGAAGAAACAAGTATACTGCACCATTATTTATTAATGGACACTTTTGTTGCTTCTCTTTTTCTTGCATAGCAAATACTTTCATCTGTAGAAATAAAAAGAAAAAAGAAAAAGAAACAGCATTGTTTAGTAGGGCCAAATTAGGACTTTTCATTCATGAACAGTCATGAAATCCCAAGAAAAGTCAATAATGATGTTTGTAATAATGTGCTTAAATGGATGTTATATTAGTTTAATAGCAAGGAGAAGGAGAAGGAGGAGGATAAAAATAAAAGAAAAAAGGAGAGGAAGAGAAGGAGATGGTCATGTACTGCATTATGCAATATAACTTTAATTCAATTCACAGGAACAAACGCTACATTAGACTTTTAACAAAAAAAAGAAAGCATGTTTTGGGATTTCTGTTCAATGCTATGACACAGAATAACAGATTAACCTCAAAGAATCTCTATTGATCTTAAAGATGGCCGTTTTGACTGCCATTTTGAAGGCACTTCTATCAAATTAAAATGGAACTGCTGAAACCTTGTATTTATGTAACTCAACATTTTTAATAAAAATAATAATTCTGTGTTTTAAAATCCATTAAATGTTTAATTCATTTTAATATTCCGTCAATTCATTGTTAGATTACTCATTCAACTAACACAACCAACCCTTTGATGTACATTTTTAAAATAATCAAAGACTACTCCTTATTAATATATTTGCTTTGAGCCTCAGTTTGTTGTCTTGGAAAACAGCCTATTTCTATTTGAAACTAATCAGCCATTGCATGATTCATTTGGAGCTAGAATATAAATAAAATGTGAAAATACAGTTCTATACTGTCCATTGATTAGCATAGGAAAACTACAAATGATTGTAACTTTTTCAATGTGTTAAAAGATTAGGATGAATGAAATGTTCAGGCACATGCTTCAATAAGAATGAAATCTGGCTGTTTTTAAGGAAAGAGGTGCAGGTGAAAAGTCTTTTATGTGCTGTTTTATTTTTAAAAGAAAAATGCTTACAGTCTTACTTTTAATAAAATTGGATTACATTTGCATGCCAATAAAATTTGACTATATATCCCTCACACAAATTATTGTGGTTTGGAATGTCTGATAATCTATTATCAGAAAGATCTGATATTCTTCTTACATTATGCTTCCTTCTTTTTCTTCTCCCTATCATGGTGTTTTATGGAGCAATTGTGCTGTTTTTCACAATTTCAAAGTTTTTGTTCTGATCTATAGTGCTGAATTGCACTCCCCTGAAAAGGACTTTGGAGGTCTTCTAGTCCAACCCCCTGCTCATGCAGGAGACCCTACACCATTTTAAATAAGTGGCTGTCCAGTCTCTTCTTAAAAACCTCCAGTGATGAAGCACCAACTTCTAAAGGCAAGCTGTTCCACTGGTTAATTGTTAATTTAACAAAAGTGCTATTCAATATAATTTTAATTAATACAATTACTTTTTTAAAAAAAAATACAATTAAAAACTTAACAAGTAAACATCGATTAATTTGGAAAACCCTAATAGGATTTTGGTGATTTTCAGTTTGATTTCATCTCAGACAGCCTCAGAATCAGTCCACACTATTCTAATTTACCTGGAGATTTAGATTTAGATGAAGCAGCAACATACTTACTTTGTCCTTCACTGAACTAATCATAAGCAAAACAAGAACAACACCCTTAAAAATGAATAAATTTGTGTTATTATTCCCAGCAATTAAAATTGGAAGAATTCAAATGAAGTTGCCAAGGTCTAGATAGTTAAAGCATTACTTTTTTAAGATTGATTAGGTGCCATAAAGTTGTTTTCAATTCCTAACAACAAAATGAAATAAGTAGGCTTCTGTAAGTTATGAAGATGTGTTATGATTTCAGAAACATTATAGCATTCTTATTTTTAGGGCGTGAACATATCTAATACTCCTTCCTCCTCCTCTTTTCTGCCAAGAATCACTGCATGGGATGAGTTGGGTTGAGAGTCACTGATGCAAAGTCACCTAGTTGGCTTTCATGGTTAAGACAGAACTTAAACGCATGGTCTCCTGGCTTCTAGCCTGGTGCCCTAATCATTAGATAAAATTGGTTCATTAAAATTTCTTCTACCCTTCTCCACAACCTTCCCCCCAAACTTTCTGGGTATTCAGATAGTAATTTTTTTACTACCTCCCCCACAAAAAAGAAAAACAATCTCTCAAACCCTGAACTGATCCCTCAAACCCTGAATTCATTCATGAGAATGAATTCCTATTATAATTTTGACACATTCAGAATAATACATCTATTAACAATGGCTATATATACAATGCTTTGTGGAAACTTTTTTCTAAGCTCTTATGGTTGCTTCAAAAGTTGCTTCTGGCTATATCCACATTCTGGCATGAATGCACTTTGATAGTAAAGGCTTTATCCAAGGCTCATCCTATATGTACATAACTTCCAAGGTTTAAGTCCTAGGCCTCTCCCTCCCTTAAAAGTTTGGTTTGCTGTTTTTCCCTACCCCCCCCCCCCCCAAATCTGAGGCATCTTTATAAAACATCATCTGTGATAATTGGAAGATCCTGTTTAATTACTTTCACATCAATTTACAAAGACCATGTGCATGCTGATATGGTTAGAAGCCTGGTGTGTCAGTTGCGACCCTACCTGGACCGAGATGCCCTACGCATAGTCACTCATGTGCTTGTGACCTCCCGGTTAGACTACTGTAACACTCTCTACATGGGGCTGCCCTTGAGGACCACTTGGAGGCTTCAGCTGGTGCAGAATGCAGCCGCACGAGTTGTGATGGGGGTTTCCCGATACTCCCATGTAACACCTCTACTCCGCGAGCTGCATTGGCTTCCGGTTGCCCTCCGGGTGAGATTCAAGGTGCTGGTGATGACCTATAAAGCCCTAAATGGCTTGGGTCTGGGATATTTGAGGGAACACCTGCATCAAGTTCCATTCATCCTGTGCGCCCACAGGGAGGGCCTTCTCAGGGTGCCGCTGGTAAAAGACTGCCGGTGGATAACACCCAGAGGGAGGGCCTTCTCTGTGGGTGCACCTGCCCTTTGGAACCAGCTGCCCATGGAGCTTAGGACTGCCCCTGACGTTTGTTCATTTCGCCGGGACCTAAAAACCTGGCTCTTTGAGCTTTCTGGCCCAGGCTGAGAGTTTTTAATTGGGGTTTTTATATTTTTACTTTAGGGATTGAATTTAATCATTTTTAATTGTTTCTTAATTTTTGTATTGTATTGATGTTTTAAACACCTTGTAAACTGCCCTGAGTCCTACGGGAAAAGGGCGGTATATAAATCTAATAAAATCTAAATCTAAATCTTTTGAAAGCACCTGCCCAAGCTTCAGTGATGTTAAGAGATCCTTTGTATGTACTGTCAGTGCAAATCATCTGTTCTGAAGAGTTTGTACAACTCTTCTATTGAATATTGTCTCTTATCCAAGATAGTTATGTTTCAACAGAACTCTAATCACTTTGTGGGAAACAGCAAACAACAAAGGGGATGTATTGTATTCATAGGTGGTTTTGAAGTTTCTCCAAAGCTGACAAGATTTAGAATTACACAAGCCCTTAGTTTAATGCCACGAGATTCTTATCTCTTTAAAGAAAGTTATTAAGGAAAGGACCATGCTGATTTACAATAGCTTCTGAAACGATAAGACCCATTCCATACATCTCTCTTTATAAGATTTAACTCTGTTTCTTTATAATTTCATGACCAAAGTAAGAGAAGAATTCAGCATAATTCTGCACTGTATTTTGTTTCATACAAATTGTAATTTAGCTATTCCTACCATGAGTTTTAAAGGTTTGTGATTAACTTTCTACATATTCGAGTTTCCTTGAAATTACAGTTTTTTTCAATAACTAGTAACTTTTTCTATATTGTAATTTTGGTATTGACTATTTTTTTCTATTTACATAAATCAAATCAATATTCAAAACCAATTCTGTAATGCATACCTGAGGTCAAGAAGCTATTATACTTCAAATAACCCTAAATAAAACAATTGAATAATGGGTTGTGCTTAATCTCCCAGCCCAAATGGCTTTGGAATTATCTTTTAATGTCTTGGAAACAGCATTGAGGCCATCCTGATCTCAATGGGTTTGTTGATCCATATGGTAGGCAGAGTGACAAAACTGTCTCACATATATGGGAACTAGAGCATGTAAACTTTGCTGGTTTTGGTGTGATTAGCAGAGATAATTGTTCACACTTCTAGAATAATGTTGTATTAACAGGAAGTTTGGGGAAAAGCAGGATTTTTTTTCTCAGCATAAAAGAACTATTACCTGCCTCAGTTATACAGGGGTTCATATCATTCATCTAAATGAAACAACCTGTTTAAATGAAGAAAGCAATATCTAGTCACCTATTATACAATATTCCCTAAGAGTGATAAACCAGCAATGTCTGGTGTGGAGCTGACTAATGGGGACATGAGAGAAATATATTTTATTACACACTGGACAGTTTATGATAATTAAATAAGATTATGGTAAATTATTTTAGATCTGGAAGATTGAGTTATAGAAATTTATTAAATTGTATGAGCATATTTTGCATGTTGAAAAGAATGGTTATTACTTTGCTAAACTGAATATCAGTAGTAGCCCAAAGATGCCAAAGATTTTCATAAATGAAAAGTAAAGAAATAATACTACTGCTATAACTTGAATTATTTTTAAAGGCTAAAATGGCTAATATTCAGTAGAAAATTGTACTTAGCATTCTGTTGTATTTTTGTTTGCAGTATTCTGATAGTTTTAAATTTTACTTAAGTGGATGCCTTAAAACATGATAGAATAGTGAATTTAATAGTGTTTTGAAGGAACAATACCTCATCAGTGTTTATCTTGATGTGCTTTTTTTGTTTCAATCAACATACAGTAGTTGATTGAAATCTGAAGACTTTTTTATGTAATGAAGGAAAACATTAAAAAATTGTAAAAGGGATACAGTGCTGAATGAGAAGGTGATCCAAGAGCTGGAATAGTAGGAATAAGGGCACTCAAAAACTGAAAATATGATTGAAAAATAAATATGGGAGGCAGAAAATTGAAAGTAAGTCAGAGAAATTTGAAATCGGGCTTTGAGAGGTCAAGAGTTGTATACTACTAGCTATATTATTAGCAAGAAAGCGACAGGCAAAAAATATGGCAGAAAATTTTAGACCACAGCCATCAAAAATATGAAAAGGAAGGATAAATCAGATAAATTAATATGTAAAACAGAATAGAAGGACCAATGAGACTGCAAAACATCCCTCTTATCATTTTTCAAGTGATGTTACTCACTTGTGAGGAGACTTCAGTTAAAAGCAGATTATACATATGTCTTGAGAGTAAGTCCTATTAAATTCAGACAGACTGTATAAATCTAGTGTTGCCTTCCAAGAATTAAAACAAGTCCTTACTAATGTCAAGTTGAGGAAAATATATTGACTGTCCATATTATTGTTATTATATTAATCCTTTGATTGTCACACTTATAAACTGCAGCAGTTAGGATTTTTAACAAAATGTCACTGAAGAAATGTGACATTTGACCTTGATAGAGACAGTGTTGCAGATCACATGTTAACTTGGAAATATTTATAATAACTATTAGGAACTTTAACACACTTAGCTAATAATCAATATGCACATTGTGCTTTCTGAATCTTTGAAATAGTTTTTAAAGGATAATGTCTGTTCAAGAAAGTCGTTGATAAAGCCCAAATAAAGTATATATAAAGGTAAAGGTTTCCCTGTCAGTCATGTCTGACTCTAAGGCATGGTGTTCATCTCTGTTTCTTGGCCGAAAGAGCCACAATTTCCATTGTCATGTGGCCAGCATAGCTGTACACCAAAGGTGCATGGAATGCTGTTACTTTCCCACTGAAGTGGTACCTATTTATCTACTTGCATTTGCATGTTTTCGAACTGCAGGAGCTGAGGCAAGTAATGGGTGCTCATCCCATTAAGTGTGTGGGTATTCTTATATGATTTTTAATAATCACTACTTTTCATATATCCATTTTTAAGCCTAGACAAGTTTATCAGAATATAAAAAATGTGTGGCAACCAAAAGAACTTTGCATTCAGTTTATGCTTTTAAACTGTGTGTGCTGTGTGTGCTGTGTGTGGAACAATTAAACTAACCAAGACTTGCAACTTGTTCCCATGAAATGGATATTAATAGATTTCTCATTATACCCATTAGATAATCCTACTCATGTAACACATCTGCACAAAATGTAGCAACTCGGTTATGACTGTGCTTGATCAGTCCTAAGCATATCTTGGCATATTCTCTACCTTACTGAAATTAACTTTCTACTCACACTGTTCTTTCTCTTATTTGGCCTCTTGACAATATAATTGAAGGTTGAAACTAGAACAGCCAAATTATGCCAATGAACTCTCATGAACTAGGTTCTTGTGTTTGTCTGTGTGTTTATGTGTCCATGTGTCTGTGTCTCTGTGTTTGTCTCTGTGTGTATGTACTTTAGGAGTATTCTGAGTTGATTTGGTGGAGAAAAATCTCTTTTCTCCCTAGCTTTTATGAAAAAAAAAACAACAACACTCAAACCATTATGTTAAGTTTTCTTAATGATAATGAATTTGTTCTGCATTTATAAATACAGTTCTTATTTAAACAGATGAAGATAAATTTGCTTCACAATCTCTTTTAAGAGGGATGTGAATTGCTAAGGAATGGTTGAATATGAATTCTTGTATAAGTGCAAGAATTTAGTTTGAGATGACCAAGAGATTCATGAATGTCCTTTTTTTAAAAAAAAAAATCACAGTCACCTCTCCAGTGGTTATGCTAGATCCTCCTCCTTCAGTTAAATCCCAGTCAAGGACATATAAAATAACATTTCTTATTGGGCTATTTCAATAGCAAATTTATTACTAGAGTGGAGTCCTGACTTGCAAAATTGCTGGATATTTTTTCCTTCCACTCAAGAAATATAGTGGAATCATCCACCCCATTCTTCTGCTGTAGTTTGACTACAGAATTTCTAAAGCCCATTAGCGTTCAGCTCTCATATCCACTCTCCAAAAGAATGAATTCCACAGCTATCTACCCCTAACTGACATATGCCTAAAGCTGAGATCCAGTTTTAATATCTCAAGTAATCTCTCTCATACGGTATAATAAATAGATCCCCTTATCCCTGTAAGAATCAATAATCTTTGGTCTTTTCAAATTCCAACCTTTCTAGGTAAATATCAAATATTGAGATTTTCAAACTGTGTTTCTTGGTTCTGTAAGAGAGTATGAAGAAAGAAAGAAAGAAAGAAAGAAAGAAAGAAAGAAAGAAAGAAAGAAAGAAAGAAAGAAAGAAAGAAAGAAAGAAAGAAAAGGGAGGGAGGGAGGGAGGGAGGGAGGGAGGGAGGAAGGAAGGAAGGAAGGAAGGAAGGAAGGAAGGAAGGAAGGAAGGAAGGAAGGTCTCTTGATTGGGGGTTAAATCTTAAACAAAAAAAACAATCCAGGTTGACCAACTTGAAAAAGTGTGAAACGGCCTGCTGCAGAACTCTCATGGAGTGGATAATTAGTCATCCAGTTACAAGAGTGTTAAAATGCATCTATACTGTGACAACAATATGTGAATTTGTTATGTAGTCATCATACAGTCATCAGTAGAATTATTACTGCCTCATCCATTAGTCTTTAAAAAAAATCTTTTGCAGCATTTAATTATGGGCCTGTGACAGATCACAGTGAAAAACTGCAGTAAGGTAGGTGTGATTTGTAGCATACCGCCTGAAACAATATCCCATTATTCAGGAATACACATTCACACACACACACACATACACACACACACACACACATACACACCACACAGCTAAAGTTTAATCTAAACAGTCTTCAGAGATTCAGTCTGTATCATTCCACTGAGTAGACAAGCATTGTGTCTTGATTAGGTAAAAACTGTCCCTCTTGCTGTTTCACAATTTGATTATTTCTTGGAGAAGTTACATCATTACAGACATGGTTCTTGAAATAACTCTATTTTAAAAAAATCTAATTTTGACTGGAGCCAAGCTAAACCTTCAGAAAAAATGCCGTGCAAAGAATTCAAGACAATTCCTTGGAAAAACACTGGAGTGCATATTCAACGCCTCTTTTTAGCTTGTTAATGCGACCTTATAATTAACAAGGTTTACAGGGCTGCATCCCAGGTGCTGCCTTGCACTGAAATGCAGGTTTTTTAAAATATTTTTCAAAATCTGATTGAAGCTTTCCCTACTGTAATTTTTACTCCTCAATCTGAAATAATATCCTGGAATTATTGCTACTATACGGTTCTCATTTCAAGTAGCCTTCAGTGTCGCCCTGCTGGATTTTTCTGGAAGAAAACATATACTACAAAAGATTCACGGTGGTGATTTGCATTTACATAAAAGAAAAAACAATAAAACAAAACATTCTTTCTTATGCAGTTAAAGATATGCAGGTGTGTTTCCAAAAGCCCCAAAACTGTGCATATAAAATATGAATACAAAACTTCACAAAATTATTGAACAAGTATATGAAAGAATGACCAAACAAAATACTCAAATGGAGAATAAGGAACTACATTTAATAGGTGGTAGTTTCACAGTGATATCTTGGCTTTATCTGAGCAGAGGGAAGGCAAAACTTTTCTTAAAGGTATAAAACTAATAACTACTAGATTACTTGTTATCTGTCTGTATTGAAATACTCAGCTTAATGAGAAAGAAATGAATGTGCATAAGATTAATAAAGGAATGATAGAAATTGTATTCATGGGTACCAATTGCAAGCTATCATCATTATCACTATCATAATTACCTGAAGGTTACTGTTTTAGGTCACTGTGGTTTCAGATAATATTTAAGACAATTATTTTGTTGATGTATAAAAGTCAGTAACATATATCTGAAAAACAAAAGAGGAAGTGAAATTAGGGAGGCATCCTTAATGTTTTATTTGATGTAAGTTGATTGCAGTTTTGGTTTATTTCAGGAATGTCAAACTGCTGGCCCATGTGATGTTCTGTATCAATTAACTCACTGTCCCCATTGTTTAGTTTAAATATTCCTCCAGAAAAGCTGTGAATTTATTGCCAAGTAACTCAGTCTCTTTCTTGGATGGATGCAGACCATCTCTTTTGTACATTTTTTCATTGGACCAGCTACAGACATCATGACTAATATAACCAAAGCCTTCTCCTTTACACCACTCCTTTAGCCACATATTAAATTTTGCTATATGCTATTTGTATAAAAATAACTTATATTTTGCTAATTTTTTAGATTCCAAGCTCAGCATTTCAGAAAAATGGGCCCTAATTATGTTCCAAAAAGCATAGCCTAACAGAAATAACAATCTCTTAGCCTGCCACTCATGCTTTAAGTCATCTAAATTTGTTTTTACAGTACAGGAAAGTCAAAATATTATTTTCAGTTGGGCATAAATTTTGGTTTCATAGTTATGTTCATATTGTTTTCCTGGCAAAGGATATAATATGAAAGTAGCCTGCCATTATCTTCCTGTTTCTGACACTAACCAACATGACAAGATTTACTTTCACATATTCAAGATGTGACTTTTTCAACCTTGTTTTTTCAGGTTCAGTCAGCATCAGTTAGGTAGTGTCAATGAGTGTCAACTTTTATAAAGCTGCCTTCAAAATTCTACAAAAGAAGCAAATTAAAATGCAACTAGCTTTAAAATGGAGGTGTTCATGCATGTATCGAGGGTTAAACTTTGGTAGCTACATGCCTTTACATTTCAACTTGCCTTTAGATAAAGGGGGGAGGTGTTACTTTCAAGTGGATTAGATGGAGAAACAAAACTTCTGTGATTCAGCTGAAGATGGTGAGAGCCTGAAACCTTTTCAAGGATACCAGTACAGGTGTGGATTCGAAGCAGTTGGTTCCCATAACAAAGAGAATTTGTTTATATGGACTACATAAGACATTGTGGATTTGGCTGGGAAAATTATTGTTTAAGTCTATGTATTGGTGTTGGAACTGCAAAGTTAGTTTTGCTTCAAAATTACCATGCAGTGTATTCAATAAACAGTAAGATTTTCAGAGATGGTATAAACCTGGAGTTTTATTTGGATTCTCAAGCTGTATGTTGACAGCATGGTAATATCATTTTGCAGTTTTTTTTCTTTTTTTCTTCTTTGCATTCTTTCTTTTATTTTCTTCCAATACAAGTTTCTCTTTAAAAAATAATAATAATAACGTGTAAATTGGGGGAAAACTCTTCAGGTGAATCATCCAAGGAACTACAAAGATAAGTTTAAATACTTTTACTATGTCTAACAATGATTCTTTGCAATAGTGGTGAATGATTTTTTGGTCAACAGTTTTCTTGGGATTTTGCCAAAACTGAAATTTAAGGAGGATGTATAAACCCATCCTCAGATTAAAGCTGCAAAGAATTTCAAAGGAAACTAAAAGCAGTTTGACAAGTAGCATAAATTCTCAAAAAACAATGAGATACTGTTTCTCTTTAGCCGCTATTACATTGTCTTACCTTTGTAGATACTAGTATTTTGAAATAGTCTTTTGGTGCGAAGTACTGAAGCTAAACATTCTAATGAGCATAAGTGGTGCACAGTGTTTACTGTATAATCAGTATTATGTTTTATGAATGTCAGTTTTAAACTGCATACTAAACACTCTGCATTTTGTTGAAGTAAGTGCTGCACACTTTGATAGGCACAGGAATTAAGAGCTTTTGAAAACATGCATTATTAGAAAACAAGGAAGTGACATTAATTGGTTACTTTAAAAAAAGCCACCAGAAAATAGCATTGCTATTTTTCGTCATGCCATTTCTAGCAAAAGGCCAATCATTACCAATTGGCATCAATCTGCTTTGTAAAAATGTTTTAAAACTTTTGTTTTTGACTACGAAAGGTTTGGCTGGTGTGTTGTGCTTATCTTGATTTGAAAAGTGTGGGGAGGGGGATTATAAACTTTACTACCTTAAGTCCAGATGTGGAGATTCATCACATATAGAAAGGGTAATAGTGAGAATGTTTAGTTCTATTAGGCATACAGTAGCAGATGGAAGCTACAGTTTAATTAGCAGTTCTGTGTAGTTTCTCATAACCTCTGCTAGGCAAAATAAAGGTTCAATGATTTTCAGTTTACCCACTCGAAGAGAATTCCCAGGTAAAAAATATAAATAGAAATGAAATCCATCTCACTATCGAAAATGAAAGCTTAAACTATCATGTATATCAGTAAATTTTCATCCATTTAATGCTGCTCAGGGGACTGGAACATACACATACAGAGAACTCATTGTTCAAGCATGCATTTGTAACTTTTATCTCCTAAAAGTCTACTTCACACAATGAATGCAAAACCACTGTGTTTTTTTTAAAGTTCCATGTGCTTCTACTGCCTGCATGTTTTCCCAAACTTTTCAGAACATTCAAGTCATAACCTATTGCCTTTATCTGATATTTTTATCTTCCCCCCTTTCCCCCCCTAATAGCTAAAGAAAAGTAGAAAACATTTTTTAATAAACTTCCTTGCTTGGAGGACAGTTTTTGTATATCCTGGCATGTTCTTTTTTTGAAAAAAAAAATCTTATTTAAGAACATGATCTCCTACCAAGAATAAATGCCCAAATGGTATGTAGAACAAAGAAAAGGATAAGGATAAGGAAGCAAAAACGGTTAGAAATTATTTTTTCACAGATTACATTTTACAAATGTACACATGAGGCTGCATTTCTTTTATTATAACTGAGTTGTTTGTGATGCTGGCAAAAGAAAACAATCCCCAATAGTTTTAAAGGGCAACTGATATATTCTTTTTGGCGTTTTCTTCTCAGAAGAACAACAAGCTCGATTATCTTTGCTTCCTCAGCTGCACTTACTGCCAATCAGAAGCACCAGAGGAGAGATGGCTGGAATGCTTTTATGGGCACCTGCAGTGGTGATTCACTATTGACATTGCAGCAGAAAAATATGTGGCTTAATTTATATAACCTGAAATCTGTATATACTAATGCCTTGATACATAATGTACAAATCAGGTTGCACTTCAAATCTGCATTTTTGCTACAGAAATGGGCCTTTTTTTCTAGATTCCAGAACCCCAATGCTTTCTAAATGTCTCAGGATCCTAAATGCATGCACATCAGTTAGAAATTGTAGTTGAACTGTGCATTTGTGTGCACGTGCGCACACACACACACACACACACACACAAATAAGTTTGAGCCAAATTGTCAGTACTTTTGATATACTTCCTACCAAGGAACAGTATATAGACTTGCAATGTAGTCACTAGATTAAAGATCCTACCCTGCCTAAAACAATACATTTGGGATAACACTGGGCTTTTGTGGTATGTATAATACACTGCCCAAATATGCTAATTTATTATTTTATTTCAATGTTTAAACCACCCAGGAGCCAAACCTCTCTGAGTGGTTTATAACAAAATACAACACAAACCACAGTAAAAAACACCCACAATAAGATTAAATAAAATGAAAAATGAAAAACTTACAAAATGGGCAGCAGCAAGCATTAAAAATCTAAAAGTATAAAAATCAAATGACACTGAAAAATTGAGGATTAATGCCTTTGCCCTCTACAGGGAATGTTTTTCTAAGTCTTCCTTATCTTATTTAAACCTGTGAAAGTTTTCATTGTCTAAAGCTTTCCTGAGTGGTGGAATTCAATATCTATAGATGCATGGTAGTTGAGATGTTGTTGCTTTTCTCTTTTATGCAGGAAATATGATAGTTCAGATTTGGAGGGGCAGCATAAGAAAAAGTGGAATCCTTGATTGGTAGGTAGGTAAATGTTTGGTAGATGAATATAGACGAATGCTTAAAATCACATATATATGAGTGTTGTATAGAGTCTGTGCCGGTCTGTATCTTTGAAGGTTTTCTCATTAGAGATATCCAGACTATATGCGTGGACAATAGCAGAAGGCAGAAGCTTAATGTATATAAAGGACAGTATGGTTCTTTCGTACGATTCTTCTCCCAACTCCTATTATACTTACTTGACAGTACTGAGAATACTACTCAGTGAAGTCTATCAACATGTCATACATCATATTATAAAAGTGCTTGTGATTTTGTGAACAAAAGTGGGTCTGTCCCCTATTGGGTTCTAGTTATCGAAGTCTACATGACCAGGCAAATGTATTTAGATTTGCAAATTAAATGTTAAAAGAATTGTTAAAAATCATACACTAACAGTTCAGATTATAAGGAACACCACATTAGAAAGATAGAATTGCCAATTCAAACCCTTAATTTGTAGAACCATAGGAAGAATGTTCTGTTTAAGGGTAGGTATGCCACACATTTTACAGAGTATTTCAGGAGAAATAAAAGAAACTGGGAAACTATATCCCTACCCAATTGTATAGCTAATAGCCTACACTTTTCAGTCCAGGGTCGCCTTCTACAGAACAGCTCACCACAGGTGGTGCTCATTCTCATGACCTTACAAACCTGATAAAAACGTGGCTGTTGCAGAAGGTCTTCAGGACTTGACTGATGTGAGATTGTCACCATCAGATGTGCTTTTATTACAATGCAACATAAGAGGCTTTATTGTATTTTATTGTTTGCATTGGCAACATTGCTGTTGTGTTTTTGTAATTTGTTTAGACTCTCTTAAGATTAAAGTGGTCTCAAAATTCCATTAATATATACATTAGATGCTCAGGTTCAAACTAAATCCAAATCTGACCTCTCTGGCTTCAGATGACATAGAAAGGAACGATGGCAGGAAAAAGGCTTTATCTTCCTAAACATCTTAAATTCTGTTTTTTTTTAATTTTACCTATACATAAAGTATTGCTATATAAGTCTGTGATAAATAGAAAATGCTACTATTAGGAGCATGATTGCAAAAAGAATAATTGATGCTAAGCTTCTGAGCTTCTTGTGATCCTGATGTGGATCTGCATTTCAAAAATCTGATTGAAATCTGGATGAAATTATGCTCACATGTTGGACTGCTGAAATGTTGGATTGGGTGTTGGAGCCCTCACAACTTCTGGAGGCAAGTTGTTCCACTGATTAATTGTTCTAACCATCAGGAAATTTCTCCTTAGTTCTAGGTTGATTTTCTGCTTGATTAGTTTCCAGGAGAAATTTCCTGACAGAACAATCAATCAGTGGAATGACTTGCCTCTAGAAGTTGTGGGTGCTCCAACATTGGAGGCTTTTAAGAAGAGATTGGACAAAAATTTTTGTCCAACATTGTTTAGGGTTTCCTGCTTGAGTAAAGTGTTGGACTAGAGAACCTCCAAGGTCCCTTCCAACTCCATTATTCTGTTATTCTGAAAGCTATTCAGAACATTAAGAGTTAATGGGGAGGTTGGAACTATGAAATGATGTAAACTATGTTACACTTATAGTAAGTTCATCTCCGGTTTGGGATGATAGGAAAAAGAAAATCATAAATAATATGCTGCATTCTAAACTGAAATTGAAAGTTATCATATAGCTGGAAAGTCTATGTTCATAAAATACTTTATTTTGTTGCCTGTTCAGCTAAAGATAAATTGTTTAACAGGAGTGTTTTAGCATGGGAGCACAGCAGACAGTAGAATTGCATAGCAGAAATAGTAAAAGAGAGATGTATACATAAACTTAATTTTAATTCTGGATTGTTTTTGTTTTCTTTTATTATAACTATTTCAATGGAAACAATTAAATGGAATTAAATTAGACTAGTTCCCGCTGTTTCCCATGAGACAATATAGAGAATATTGTATAGGATACAGAAGGATTTTCCATCACTTCCAGGGTAATCTGCATTCCATACCTTGCTATTTTTCATCCCCAGAAAGTCCTATCTATAAGCTGACAGGGAGACAAAAAAAAATGTAACAAATTCTGTGCCCTCTGAGATGGTGTCAGGGACCAGTATGAAGCAACCAGAAGTACTTTGAAGTTTTCATTTAGGGAAAAAGCTTCCCGCTACAACTTACAAAAAGTGTTTCATCTGTGATGAATTGTGACTTGTTCCATATTCATGGTAAGAAAATTATGTTTCCAAGTAATTTACATATCCCCAATATTCTCTTTTTCTATCTCGGTTCCATTCTGACTTACTCTGCTTGTCCCTATCATTAAAATATCTCCAAGTTTGGAAGATATAAAATTTTAAATCTTTTCCATCATCAACCCTTGGGTAATATAATTCTTCAACCATGAGCTCTTGCTTTAACAATATATGAATCTTGGAATTTGAATACAGTTTCTTTCATGGAGGATTTAGACCAGCATCTTCAATGGGCCAGAGAGGCTTGCCTTCATCATGCCTGGAGACTACCATATTGAGAAAGTTTGTTAGAAATGTTTAATTCCCATTTATTTCATGGGGAGAAGAACAGGAATAACTTTATCTGTATTGGACTATTGAGAAGAATTGAGGCCTTTGAACTATGGTGCTGGAGAAGACTCCTGAGAGTCACTTGGACTGCAAGGTGATCAAACCGGTCAGACCTAGAGGAGATCAACCCTGACTGCTCTTTAGAAGGCCAGATCCTGAAGCTGAAACTTAAATACTTTGGCCACCTAATGAGAAGGAAGGACTCATTGGAGAAGAGCCTAATGCTGGGAAAGGTTGAGGGCAAGAGAAGAAAGGGACGACAGAGAATGAGGTGCCTGGATGGAGTCACTGAAGCAGTAGGCATGAGCCTAAATGGACTTCAGAAGATGGTAGAGTGGTCTTCAATAATATATCCAAAATGTAATAATTTGAGCCTAGTCAGTGAGAGTGAGATTGGATTGATTGATCTATTCTATGCTCTATGTATTTGATTTCTTGTCTATCTCTGATATTCTTAAGAGTCTCCTCCAACATCAACACTTAAAAGCATCAGTACATTTTGTGTCCTGCTTCTTCACAGTCCAACTTTTGCTTTCATAGAGTGTAACAGCAAAAGCCATTGCCTGCACATTTCTGATCCATTACTTGCATATTTCTGATCTTTATAGGTATAGAAACTATACCTATCTATATCACTCACTATATCTGAATATCTTTCCCATGCCTTCATTACTTCTTATCAAGTGCTATCCTATAGTATATTCTTGACTGCTAGTTCCTGTTGAAAATTGATTCTAAAATGCAGATGCCATCTACCACCCTATCAGTGGTGGGATTCAAATAGTTATCTGTGTGGATGCTGCTCCAAAAGTCCATTCTGGGCCTGAGCAACAAAAAATTAGTTACCGGTTCTCCCGAACTGGTGCGAATTGGATGAATCCCTCCACTGCACCCTATCATCGTAAGGCTGGTTGATATACTTGTCATTAACATGGAGAATAATCTCCTATCATGTATCAGTTGTATTGCTTTCAGCAATCAAATAATTCTATACTCATACAAAATATTTCATAATTTAAGCCTATTCACTTTATCATAATTAAAAATATCCACTATAATTTTCTTATATTTGTATATTTCTGAATAGCTAGCAGAAGAGCAAGAATTTGGATGCAACATCCTTTGCCTAGTACAAAGCCATAATGAACTCCCAGATTTTGTAAATTTTCACTTTCTTATAATTTTAGTTCCTTAAATGCCTTCCAGATACTTTGAACAGTCTGATACTCCTGTAGTTTTTTACATTCCGCTTATTACATTTCTTCATAGTGGAACTATAATGTCTGTTTGGGGAAAACACAGAAGATGATTCAGATGTTATAAAATAATGAAAGAGACACTTTGGCATATTTCAAGTAAATATTAGATCCCTTTAATGTGTGTGTGTATGGATTTGAGAGGAATGAGTATATATTTATAAATATATTTATAATATATGTTTATATTATATTGTTATATAGAATATATTTAAAAGACAATAAGACACTCAACAAATCAGCAAATTAATAAATGGCTTTATATTACTCTTCTAATTAATTATTCAAGATGTAAGCCTTTTGAAATTCTTACACAATATTAGTTAATATTAGTATGTAGTTTATCTATACTGCAAATAGTCTGCTCTGAGATTTGGGAATAGCTGAGTTGTAGTTTTCATCCACCGAGAAGGGAAATTAACAGTACTTCATCATCTTACATTTGCCAAATATTCTGCCTCTTTGTGAGCCATTTTATTTTTTTTATTATTAGTTATCTATTACCTGCACACCCCCAATTTCATTTTTATTCTGGCACTCAATTCTACAGAGACCTAGTAGAATTAGACCTAATTAGAATTACTGTCATATGTTGCTTTTTTCCCCAGGATCTCAAAGTTCTAAAGTTCTGAGGACATTTTCCCATAGCTACCATATGGCTAACCCCCAAAACCTTCAGAAACAAATTCACTTCTGTTTGTGATTATCCTCCCTTCTGACATGCTTGGAGTGCCAAGATCCCAGAACAATTCCTGTGTTCTCTCCAATTGGCCATAAAGAAAAAGAAAAACGGAACACTGCAGTTATCCAGAACCACTTTGCCACCATTCATGTTCTTTACTTGCCATATGTTTGTCATTGGAGACTGGGTGTGTATGTGTGTGTTATAGGAGCAAAATAACAGTTTGACTCAATTTAAAATATGTGATGAAATGGAGGTTTGTTAAATTATCATCAACTAGAGGAAAAAGAGTCAAAGAGACAGGGGGTGGAATGAGAACAGAGTTCATGCCAGTTGAAAAACGTTTGCTTCCAAACTTCAGTGTTATCAAAATGTTTTCACTGTGGTTCTTGTTCCATGGCTGAGCTGAAAGCTCATTGGCTCAGAGGGCAAAGAAGGATGAAGGTACAGAAGCCTGGATATAACCTGAATGGTATTGCTTTATGGAAGTGCCCTAGATCCCTTCTTTGTTTTGTTTTTTAATGCCTCATTGAAAATCGCAAACCTTACCGGGAATGAAGGCCATACAAAATAAGCTTACCCAGTTCTGCCAATTAGCATCATGAAGAAAAATTATCATCTTCCCTCTCCTGTCCCATGCATTATGCATCTACACATAGTTCCAAATTTTGAAAGGGCAAGTTAGACACGGAGTAGGTATTCAGACATTCACTCAAATGCACTGGGATAAATGTGGTCCTTGCAGAGGACAGCAGAAAGGTTGCCACAAACATGTGACAATGCACACTGCTGGCATTTCTTTTCATCAATGAGCAGTGGGGAAGGAAAGTCTGACAATATGAAGTATTCCATAGGGGTGTGTGTAAGCAGAGCATCCACAGTGTATTCACTGGAGTACTTGTAAAGGATACGTGTACATTTCCTATGGATGAGTGTATGAAGATTCATCAAAACAGATCTTGATTTTTATGTTATCATAAAAATGATAGTATATGATTGGGCTCTGCCCAAATTGGGGGAAAAAAGATTTGGAAGAAGACTGATGTGGAAGTTTTTAAAAAGGTAGGCTATGTTAATGAATAGTTGGGAAATGTGGTACTCTTCCTTTACAGAGTCTGAAACATTTCTGAATCATTTTCAAAGCAAATGAAATCCAACTGTATTATTTTAGTACAATAGCAGGAAATACTATTTCTTAAATTGATAGAGCTGTGCTGTTTACACCAACAATGTTTGTCTAAAACTAGAAAGAGCAATGCTGTTTGAAAGTCCTATACAGATTAAGAGAACTTATTACTGCTGCTTCTTTCTAAAATCAAGCACAAACCTGTTCTGAAACTGGAAGGAGTCTTTTTTAAAAAAAATAAAAATGGAGCTTTTGGCAATAGGGTTTGGGGCTTTTATCTGTCCTTTGAAATGTTGGATTTCACCTGCATATGTATATGCTTTACGTTTAATCTTTCTTGGCCACATACGTTCTACAAGAGTTCCTTGAAGTACTACTCACTCGTTGGTTTTAATGTCAGGTAGGTAGAGAGGCATTACATTGGTGAGCAGCCACATGAACGTCATGCAGTTTATGTTGATTAAAGTTAAGTCAAGTAAAATTACTTTAATTCAGTTTTTCAGTTGTCTTTGCTATAGAATACAAGTAGGATACTGTAGATCAGGGGTGTCAAACTCAATTCCATTGAGGGCCGCATCAGCATTGCGGTTGCCCTCAAGGGGCCGGGTGGGTGTGGCCAGGGTGGGCATGGCTTACTGGGTGGGCGTGGCTAGAATGCGTATGGCCTACTGAGTGGGCGTGGCCAGCTCTACATCGTTCGCATCAATGGTGCCCATGGGGGCCTGGGCAGGAGTGGGACAGATCTGAGGGTCTCTGGCAGGAGGTGGGTCTCTGGGCCAGGGCCAAGGCAGCAGGGGCCATTCCCTCACTGTTTCCAGGATGGCTTTGCGGGCCACATGAAACCACTTCACGGGCCGGATTCGGCCCCCAGGCCTTGTGTTTGACATGTCTGCTGTAGATGGCTAACAGCTGTTGGCTATGCTCTTTGCATGACACATCAGGGCCAAGACCTTTCAAACCATAAAGGGTTTCCTAGTCTTCTTTTCAAAATATTGTGATAGTGATCCAAGATAAAATTCAATTCTTCGATTCAATCTGATCAACATCTCCTTCCTAACAGGGATAATTAAATGCTAAATAGAACAGCTTTATAATTAAAATATGAACCTTCCAGTACAGGATTTCAGCTAATTTCTATTGCTTGACTATGAATACAACAAACGGCATATAAATGTAGATAAATCAATAAATATCACCTAGAAGGAATTCCTCTGAAATTGTATGGGCATCTATAATAAACTAAAACTCTGGTTTTCATATTCTCAATGTAATGTCTTAAAGATACCGTAATATTATTATTCGTCTGTAACATGAAATATAATTATAGCAGATATTACACAATGCTCTAGAGATAAGAAATGCAAATACCTTGGGGCAGATTACATCTACAATACAAGATTTTGTTGCTTAATGTCATTTTGGTTTTTCCTATCCGGAATTAACTTAACTTTTTTACTCAATTAAATTTATAGCAATTAGGAATAAGGCTTGATTATAATGTTATGATTTTAAGAAAAACATTTCAGTGGGATTTTTTTCCCCAATAAGTGAAAGAGAAATTACTGCATGTTTTTCAATAGATTTGATTCTTTTTAATATGGACTAAGAACTACTAAATACAGGTAGTCCTCAACTTATGATGACAATTGAACCCAAAATTTATGTTGTTAAGTGAAAAAATTGTCAAATCAGTTTTGTCACATTTTACAATTTTTATTGCCATATTTGTTAATTGAAGTTGTTAAATTAGTAGCATGGTTGTTAAGTGAATCTGGCTTCCACATTGTCTTTGCTTGTCAGAAGGTTGCAAAAGGTGATCACAAGACCCGGGACATGCAACCATCATAATTATGAACCAGTTGTCAAGCATCCAAATGTAAATCTCATGTGAAAAATGGTCATAAGTCACTTTTTTCAGTTCAAACAGTCACTAAGTGAACTGTTTTAAGTCGAGGACTACCTGTATTTTTAAGAGTTTTTTTAAAAAACTCCTACACTATAGTGTTGATCTCAGTTCTATGGTACATGGTTATTTTATAAACAAAGCCTATTAAATAATTTGATATGATTTAACTGCATGAATATTTAGGCTACTTGCAAGTACACATCAATCACCTGGGCAGGATTCTTGGAAAAAAAAATACCATTTACATTTTATGAGCTCATTGTAATATCAAATTGAAACATAATTTAATTCTGACTTCTTTTTCAATGATGTTGCAATTTGTTGCTGTTTTTGTTCAGTGATTATGATATGTAATTCCAAATAGTGAAAATAGTTAATTTCCTTCCTTCCTTCCTTCCTTCCTTCCTTCCTTCCTTCCTTCCTTCCTTCCTTCCTTCCTTCCTTCCTTCCTTCCTTCCTGAGCCTTTTGATGATGTACTTTAGAAAACAGGGATATATCATGTATCTGGCAGTTCTTTAAGACAGTCCTACCCTTTCCCAGAATGACCTAGCAGTCATGGCCAGAACCACCCATTCCCAAGAAAAGGCAAAGCCAGATAGTTTTAAATAGGATAAAGGCTTGACTCTTTATTTCAGCAACTGTCTACTGCAGAATGATCTAAATTGGAACACATAATTAGATTTTTAGGCTATTATTCAAAAAATTTTCTTCGGTATAGTAGATTCTGCATAACCATAATCACCTTATAATGAATTGGTTCAACCAACCTTCCTCTAAGACCTCTTATGTTCCTAAGTCCTGCTTTTCCACTGAGACTTTAATAAGAAAACAACCTGGATCTCTAATCAGCAGGTTAGTAGTAGGGAAGATTTTTTTTTCCTTACAAATTTGAAAATAATACCATCTGATAAGGAAAGCTGCTTGAATCAGGGTTTGTTTTTGTCATAGAATGCTCAGAATGGAGTTCCGGCACCTTTTTTGGATGGAACCTTGTAGGGTAGGCAAGGCGGGTTCTATGGCATGTGTGAGTTCCGACACCTTTTTCTTTTACAAAAAACCCACTGGCTTTAATTCATTATAAAACAGCATTTTTGAGGAAATGGTGCTGTTGAAGGGGGGAGTAGACAGAGACAAATCCTCATCTCTGACTTTTCTCAAAACCTATATTCCTACATTAATGTGAGGTTTTACAGAAGTAATTCAAAGGAGATGGCTTAGGAGAGAAAGACTAACCTTCTCGCAGTGGTGGGATTCAGCTGGTTCACACCACTTCGACAGAACCGATAGCTAATTTTTTGTTGCCCTGGCCCAGAATAGACTTCCAGAAGCAGCATTCACACAGAGAACCAGTTGTTCACATATTTGAATCCCACTACTGCTCTCTCACCTTCAAATGACTTCTTCCTCTCCCCTATTGTCACAGGACTTTAATATACCTTCCACTGCCATGAATAGGTGAGATTTAAAGCCTAAATGCAATTTTTAAAGGATGCATTACTACTGTACTTGTTATTCCCCTCTCCGAAGTTGTGTCCCCACTCTTGGTGAAAAATCAGCCCCGTAGTGCAATCAGAGTTTAAGGGTGTGCATTTTCTAACTTAACATTGTTTTAGGAATATAGTTGTATATGCTTTGAGTATAAGAATGTGCTCTAGAGAAAAGTATCAGAAACCTCAGCCCTGCCCACTAATGGGAAAGCAAAAATTGGAGACACTTGAGAAATTGAAATCAGACAACTGGAGTAAGAGGCCCCATACCTTAGAGGTATCCATATAGTCTATTCCAGAGGTGTCAAACTTGCCACGTCACATGATGTGTCGCAACGTATCACGACTTTTTTCCTGTTGCCGGAGCTGGCGTGGGTGTGACTTTTGTGTGATGCATCTGGCCCGTGGGCTGGCAGTTTGACACCCCTGCTCTATGGCAATAGGAAAAAGTGTGTGTTCAAGAACTTAGGAAGAACATATTAGATGCTTAAAGAGCATAATTAAAGAATTAATCTGAGAAAATATCAAGACATTACCCATTACTTTTTAATATTTAAGAAATCAAGGCACACATTTAAAATTGGAAAAAAGAGGGACTTATTGCAACTGAGAATAATATATTATGGGTACTATTCCTTTAAGAGGTCCCATGCCTTACACATAGACTGAAGAAGTAATAAATATTTCAAGAATGCTGCAGCTAAGGAACCTTACTTAGTTGAGCTGCTGAATGATCAGCCCTACTTCTTTAAAAATGTTCATGATATGCAAATCTGTACCTGCTATAGTTTCATATATCTACTGCAAAGTATTTAATAAGACCTAATGAAATATGGCATGATTGTGTCCTATTCTTCACTCAAGGACTATTTACTTAATTGGGCTTAATAAAGGTAGTTAAAGAGGAGGTCATTAAAACTGATTTTACATCCATGGCAATGTGACTTGGTGGTATTGATTCTCTCTCTCTAAAACAAATGACAAAATTCATTTGGCATCATTGGAATGACATATCATTGTGATTAAATAAACTTTTTTGACAAGCAATTTTGAGATTGAAGGATGTTACAGTCTTGGCTGGAAGTTACTGAATACATGTAAACTTAAGCATTGAAAAACAAAAGTCTGCTATTTCATGAGAAAGATTCCTCTTTGTTGCCATGTAGAAACTAAAATCGAAAAAAGGTCAGCCAATTACATATTTTAATGAAATCCTGCTGAGATATTGAAGCCAGGTGCAAAAGGAAGATAAGGTGGAATGGTGTCCTAGACCAGGTGGAAGAAACGAATCCACACAGAGCATTTCTGTCAGGATTTATTGAGAACAAAAGAATCTTAATTAAAATGTTGATTTCTATATTGACTTTCATTCCCAAAATAGCCTCTGTGTCTGTTTTGCTTTGTGGATTGCTTCACATTGCTTCCACTGTTTCTCTTTCCATTTATTTCAAGCCTTCTTGAATGGAACTGATTTTCTGGATTCCTTTCAACCTGCTTGCAAACCTACTATTGGAACAAAAAGCTGCTTTGATTGCCCTGTGAGATGAGTTATGCTGTGAGATGAATATGAACCTGTTATTTTGGGGACTATTGAAAGATTCTGAGACATTAATCGTGATAATCCATCTGGAGAGCTGTCCTAGTCAGGATCCAGGAAGACTGTATTATAGTCACTTCCTTTTATTTGCATGGCAAATTCCAGAAGATGGTGCTAAGGGATTATAGCACTTCCCTTATGGCCCCTTAGATCTCTGGTTTGTTCCCTGTGCTTGTATATGTTTATGTTTATCCATACATGCATATATACATATGTACGTACATACATAACCACCCTTAAGATGAAATAGTTGAAAAAGCAGTCTGAACTGTCACTGATATAAAATTTACATCCAGTTCTTTTCCTTATTGTATAATCAGGTGAGGCAGTTGGTGTTTTAAACCCATGTTTCTCAAAACTTAGCACCTTTAAGATTTCCTCAGGCAGCCATTCCCCATAAAGTCTACACATCCTGAAGCTGCCAAGTTTGAGAAACACTGTTGAAAATCACACCTTGATTGTATATTTTTTTATTTCAAACTAATATAAAATAAATGGTTTTCAATAAAGTATGAAGCGAAAGAACTATCCTCAGTAAAATACTCTGAAGAGGTGTGTATTTTGTAATAAAATGGCTGATAGGTATATTGACCAAATTGTCCACTAGAGTTTGTTCACAAATAGAGGCTAACAGAAAAAGGGCTTTGTATAGCTGTAGTGTGTATGTTTGTGTGTTCATGCATGTGCATATACATACATACACACTTGCACACATTCATGAACATACACACAAACATATATGCGGTATATATAAACATACATACACACGTACACTGAATATTTGACAAGTTATAACAGTAGAATAATTTGACTGGATATAGTAGGACATGAGTGTGGTAGCTGTGGCAGAACTATGAGGTAATGAAGGTAATACTATAAAGACAATAGCTTGTAGGACCTGGGCAAAAATGGTGTTCTTTGAATAATATTTACTCTTGATGTATTACTTTGCTGGGTGTTATCTCTAAACCATGTTGCTTCCAGCACTATTTCTATCTCTTAGTGTTTTTAATCAACATTCTTTATGCCTAATGTTTCTGTAGTAGTTCTGACAGCTTATTTCTCCTGGGAAAATTAATTAATTTGAAGTGGTTGCTTTCACTATTACCATATTTTACAGTTTGGTATAAATGTTACAGCAACCTACAGTAGCTCTGGTTCTCTGTTCATTAAATACCCTAAACTTTGGGAAAAACTTGACAAAACATCTACCATGGATGTTGGATGGAGCTATTTAGGAATAGAATCATGGTTCACTTTGAAAGGATGCAGAGATTTGTAATTAAAAGAAAAAGAAAAAATGCATCATAGGAAATCTCATTGTTAAGGTTAGGGCAAAAAGCTTAGACAATATTAGATGTGTTTAATATTAATAGTTTCTTTTTATATAAAGTTTTTAGCCCAAGAAAAACTACTATTAAATAAATCAAAATGAAACAAAAGAAATGCAGTTTTATTTTTTAAAAAGAAAACTATTTTACAAAATTAGGGATAAGTTACAATCTTAATGCAGCATTAAAAGCAGGCAGAAAAGAAAATGCAAGCTGTTCAACCCAAATTCCATGGTGTAATTTAGGAAAGAAAGCTTCAGGGACTAATCATCTGTGTTATAAGGTTTACCTTCCATAATTTCACACAGATAAAATATCATGACATTTGACCAAGTAAAATAAGAGTGTTATAAGCTCTAAGAGAACAAATTGCAGCTGTACCATTCTTAACCCCAAATTTTCTAGAATAATTGGAATTGCAAATCCAGTTGAACTTTAAGTCATTTTGATGCAATAAGTATTAACTTTAAGCCATTGTGACACAGTACATATTAAGAGATCGTAACATTTGTAAACAGGAGAAACCTTAGCAACAGCATGAAATACATTTTTTCATTGTGCCTTTTTATTTTTCACAAATTCATTGTGCTAAAGTGATTAACAAAAGGAAATAAAAATACGATACTGAAAAAAGCCTGATGTAATAATATGACTTCAACACAATTCTTTTCAAGAGAAAGAAGGAATTTGATTTGGTTTGATGAGGCATCTTGCACCACCTTGTAGATTCTTTTAACATTTGCAAAAGCTGGATGAGCATTGGACCAGAAGGAAGCAATACAAAGTGAACTGCCCCAGAACAAACATAGGCTAACCTAAAAGACAGAACAATTTACTTTCATCAAAAAGCTAAAGCCTAGGGAATAACAAATCTAGAGAACCAACAGTGAAGACTGGACAAGTAAACCAGCAAAACTATATATGGATGTCAATGTTACTCATGCAACACACACAATGGATGTCAAATCCAAAGATTAATTTATTGAAAAGTAATAATTTGTGCACAATTAAATGAGAAATGATAAATTATTACGGTTTGGATCTTAAAATCATTGCTTTCTAATCCTTTTTTTCAACACAAGGAGAGGGGGGAAAAGGTTCCACAAAACCTAGAAGTAGGCTTTGATGCATTCAGTGATTTTAATGGTTAATACCGTTTCTCTGGAAATAAGACCTGGTCTTTTTTTGCCTCCAAAAGAGGTACCAGGTCTCATTTTGGGGGGTGTTTTTTCCACTCACCTTGCGGCAGCAGCACTGACATCACCGCCCAGCCTACCCACTTCTTCTGAGGCCAATGGAGCAGCTTCATTCTGCAGCTGAGAATGAAGCTCCAGCCTGCATGCTGCAGTCAGAGGCCTTTACAGAAGGCTTCTGCATCTGAGAACTGAGCTACGGATTGGATCCATAGCTCATTTGTCAGCTGCAGAGGCCTTCCTGAAAGGCCTCTGACAATGAAATACAGTCTGGGGGACACCATAGAAGAAGTGGGCTGATGAAGACAGATAGGTGTTGTTATATATCGGCTGTTAAACTATTTATTCACCTCACACGTTCGTGAGGGAAACACGGGTACATTCTCCTCATACGTTCGTGAGGAAGAACACGGCAGCCCGTTGACAGCTGTCAAAAGGGCTGCCGCCTCTCACCCCCACCGGCGCAGCAAGTGGCTGACTTTGACAGCTGTCAAACTGCAGCGCAGGCGCAGTTCACTGACAGCTGTCAAAGTTGCCTGGACCGCGCATGCGCAGAACATCCAGAGCTGTCAAAGCTGCCAGCTGGCCACAGCAACAGTTCATTGACAGCCGCGGCTGCCACAGCTGACCTCGCCTGATTGGCTGCCGCCGCGTGGCGGGAGAACACCACCAGCTGATTGGTTTTTCGTTACAAAGTTTGTGTATAAATAAGAGTGAATCCCGGCGGTGCCTCGCCCGGGACATGAGTTCAAAATAAATTGTTAAACTGTGCCTGCTGCCTCCTGGTCTTCCTTCGACAACAATCCATGTGTCAATTCATGGGAGGCCTGGTAAGTGGGTGCGGGGCACATGAGGCAGCTCCACCCCCCACCCCCACCGTAGCTTGATTTTAGGCATGTGGCCTTGCCCCAAAACTAGGGCTTATTTTTGGAATAGGGAATATATTAGGCCCACCCCCAAAAATCAAGCTAGGGCTTATTTTGGGGGTAGGTCTTGCTTTCAAGGAAACAAGGTATATGAAATTAATACAGTTTTTTGAACTGAAGTATAGATGGATGCTACATATAGAGGCAAAAAGCTGAGCAACCCAGGAGACTTACTATTGAACAAAAATGGATGAGTTGCACTACAAGTGATGGAAAACAATGTGTGTTGTGAACTTAAACCTCAGCATCTGTAAAATGTGTTTTTCACTCTCTAAAACTAAAATCTATGTTGATATTTTGCTATTTTGAGAGTAAGCAAAAATAGCGTGTGTGGAAAACTTTCCTCTTTCAGATTTTTTTTTCTTTTCTATTTTTTTTTAATTCAGGAGATTTAACCTTGCACAGTTTGGCTCAAACGGCTAATAATATTTGAATTATGGATCTGTAGAGTATTTTAAGGGATTTAGAAATGTCACAAAGATCCGGTCATGAACTATTTGCCACCTAATTTATATATCTGGGGATTAGGAACTTTCAGCAATAGCCATGAAAGAAATATGAAAAAAAAAAGAGCAGGATTTTTTTTGCTGGTCAATTACCCCCACCCCCATCCCCTCCTAAAAATACTTGACCAGTCTTCCCTTTTTCTAGCTTTCACTAGTCTGAGAGCAGATTTATACCAAAATTAATTTCACAATTTTTTCTCTTTTATTATATTTTTATAATATAAAAATGAAAGAAAAATCATTAGGGAATTATAAAAAGGGGAAGAAGGAAAAGAGGTAAAAACACAGTTAGAACCCCTACATTTTGTTTTCACACATTTAGTAAGTACTTCTGATTTCTATAATAATAGATTTCATTTAAAACCCAAATCTGGATCCAATATTATTTTCAGTTATCACAGGTCCACCAGAAAATCTCACAGTTTTTTGATCATGGAATCATAGAGCTGTAAGTATTCTTGGAGGTCATGTAATCAAACTGCCTTGGCAAGGCAGGAGTTCTTATGCCATTTGTCAACCGTCCAGCTGGCGAATTCAACATTAAAGAAACTCTATGGCCTTAAGGTGTTATAAGAGATATTTTTTATTGAATACACATCCTGACACTGAAGAAGTAAAATCAACTCTACTTTTCCCACGCAAAAATCTGGTTAGTTAACAATAGCTTTTCATAACCCCCAGCCATCATGTGTTCATGTTGTCCAATCACATTCTTTCTGTTTGTTATGGGGACAGTTCACTTCTTTGCCAAACCTGCTTTGGATGACCTTGGTTCTCACGGTTCATAGATGGCTTCTTGAAACTCCCATTCCTTTCCTATATTCCCCCTCCCCCCTGTTTCTATGGCAAGTTGAGCAGCAACAGAGGTTAGCAAGCATCTTAGCAATTCAACCTTGACACCATCCTGTACAAATGGTTGTCCAGATTCTTTCTTGAAAACTTCCAGTGATGGAGCACTCACAACCTGGGGAGACTGGATTGAACAAGCTGTTCCATTGATTAATTGATAGATTATACAATCCAGCTGGTGATTAAGATTCTGTCAAAACAAAATTACTTGAGAAGAGAGAAGGCACTAATTTGGAAAGGATTTGACAAGGTATAATTAAAGGGAAAAAAATTGCAAATAATAACAATAGATTCATATGCTTAACTAAGGATTGTTATGTTATATTTTAAAAAAAGTTACCTCTAAATGAAATGACTACATGCCCATAATAGTTGATTTCCCAACAGTGCTGATCTTACAAAGATGACAATGTACTCAGGGCATAAAAAATAAGGATAATTTATGACATGCATAAAGAAAATAGCAATCAAAAGGAGAAAATGCTTGGGAAAGCTAATATCACTATTAATGCTTTACATATAACCTCTGTGTCCTAGAAATTTATCCTTGAAAGCAATTACTGAGTGGTAGAAACTAAAAGAAGCTGATCCAATTTGCAGGATGATCTTCTATTTTCTTCAGCAGACTAAAATATCACACTTCAGTCCCTGAGTGAGAAATTCAAATGAAGTCTGGTTTAGTCTCCTCCATATCATTATCAGCCCTAGTTAATTATTTCTTCCTAAGCCTCCTTTTTTTGGCTTTACAAGAACAGGAATCTTAAAAAGACTGATATTTTCTTTAAAAGGTAAATTTTTAAAGCCGCCAAATGTCCATACTGATCCAAGCATGGTATCTCTTGAAGGAAATATTTTCTCATGATCCCATTTTTGGTGCTTTATTCAAAGCATCAGTTGCTAAGGGTATTACCTGAAGATAGGCAGGCCAGACAGGAAACAGATTCTGTGTAAAAGAGAAGTTCTCAATGAAATGATTTGATTTAGAATAGCAAATTCCTAAACAGATTGGAAAGATGTCCAGATAGATTTTCCAGACAGTATTTATTGGTTAACAAAATAGCAGATAAAATTTGATGTAAGTAAGGAAAAACCGATGTTTGTACTAATATGGGGTACTACTATTCTATCACCTCATTTCATTGTACCTACTTTCTGGTTTTACCTATTCTTTTCTCTCTTCTTCCTCATTTCAAACAATCATTTAGCAATTCATGAATATAGAACATATTCATTTGATCTATTGGTGTTTTTTTAATTGCCATTCCTTTTGATCTCCCTCACCCCCCACCCAAATATTTTATTTTATTTTTATTTTTATTACATTTATATCCTGCCCTTATCCGAAGACTCAGGGTGGCTTACAAGCTTAGCAGTAGCCTTCATTCTATGTATATGCCTGCTTATTAGGGCTTTCACACAAACCCCAAGTGGCATTATTACAAAGTCAGCTTATTGCCCCCAACAATCTGGGTCCTCATTTTACCTACCTTGGAAGGATGGAAGACTGAGTCAACCTTGAGCCTGGTGGGATGCTGTATTGTACCTCCCAAAAATTTATATCTTTTTAAGTTATGATATTCTCTCTTTAGCTATGCTGGCTAGAATGAAAGAGAAAATATTAAAAGGTATGGAAGAGGCCCCACATTTTATAAAGTTGAAAGACAGGTAACAAGAAAGATTGCAAATTGCTCACACCTGAATTGCAGCATCCTTGACTGATAAACTGTCCAACTTCCATGGACTGTGAGGCTTCTGTTTCCAAAGAAAGCCTATGTCACTGTTGAATATCATCAGGGTTGGTTTCCTGCAATTTCCATGAACTGATTCCTGCTTGCTCTCTAGAGGAAAAAAAAGGAACAAATTGTATTGTGTTTAGGAGTAGGGAACAAATATATTGGTGGTAGTTACAACTTCAAATGTCGTATTCCTCTTGTCAAGCTGCTCCTGAACAACAAACAGCATCAGAAGCGTCTTACCTGGGCTAAAGAAAAACAGACCTGGTCTGTTGCTCAGTGGTCCAAAGTCCTCTTTTCTGATGAAAGCAACCCAGAGTCTGGAGGAAGAATGGAGAGGCACACACTGCAAGATGTTTGAAGTCCAGTGTGAAGTTTCCACAGTCTATGTTGATTTGGGGAGCCATGTCATCTGCTGGTGTTGGTCCACTGTGCTTCATTAAGTCCAGGGTCAACGCAGCCGTCTACCAGGAGATTTTGGAGCACTTCATGCTTCCTTCTGCAGATGAGCTTTATGGGGATGCTGACTTCATTTTCCAGCAGGACTTGGCACCTGCCCACACTGCCAAAAGCACCAAAACCTGGTTCAATGACCGTGGGATTACTGTGCTTGATTGCCCAGCAAACTTGCCTTACCTGAACCCCATAGAGAATCTATGGGGCATTGCCAAGAGAAAGATGAGAGACAGAACAATGCAGAAGAGCTGAAGGCCGCTATTGAAGCATCCTGGTCTTCCATAACACCTCAGCAGTGCCACAGGCTGATAGCTTCCATGCCACGCCGCACTGAGGCAGTAATTGCTGGAAAAGGGGCCCAAAACAAGTACTGAGTACATATGCATGCTTATACTTTTCAGAGGTCCGATATTATTCTATGTACACTCCTTGTTTTATTGATTGCATGTAATATTCTAATTTTCTGAGATTGTGGATTTGGGGTTTTCATGAGCTGTACGCCATAATCATCACAATTATGACAAATCACGGCTTGAACTATCTTGCTTGGCATATAATGAGTCTAACTCATATATTAGTTTCCCCTTTTAAGTTGCATTACTGAAATAAATGAACTTTTGCACGATATTCTAATTTTTCGAGTTTCACCTGTAAAGTGCCATCAAACATTCTGGACAGTTAGATAGCTAAGTACATTTTCAATTTCTGCAAGTGTCATTGGTGATTAAGATTGACTGATTATATGCCATCAAGTTGGTGTTTACTTTGAGAAATCACATACACAAATATTCCCCAGAATGTTTAACTTTATTCTGGTCTATTTGGTCTTCCAACATTGCACTTATCATTGCTGCAATTTGTTGCGATGAGCGACCGGTCAGGGTTCTGGCCTCAACTCTTAGAGCCCCGTGACAGGGGTGAGAATTTAGAGGGACCCTCGCAAGGGTGAACACCTTGAATATGGAAAGATCCTGCCCTTTGCCACCGACCCAGTATGCCGGAAGTTCCAACGGTCATACTTGGGAACTGCGATAGTTTAGAGCAGAATCCTAGGAAAGACTGAGGCACCAACACAAGTTTTCTCAAGGTGAGGGAGCATGGAGTGCTCGGGGTGGATGGTGTGCCCCCAGAACAGCTTTGGAAACCCTCTCTTTATTAGGCTGTTTCATTTGGGAGGGGCAGGTACACACATGAGGGAGCAACATATGGAAGTATAGAAGGTCAAAGGGAAAACATAACTCATTGTACACATCTGCTAATGAAGAGAGCAAAGGTCATCACAGGAAACAATAAAACATAGCTTATCATATTACAAATGCTAACAGAGAATACAAGGGTTGTCATCAGTCAAGAAGGCATATCTTAACTTGAAAGGCATGACTTGAAAGGCATGACTTGAAACATAACTTGAAACATAACTTGAAACATAACTTGAAACATAGACAATTATAAAAGACAAGTGTTTGTTATAAATGAAGCAAGGGGCAAAGGTTTATCACAGGAATGCAGACTTAAATGGGGGAAGGCAGAGGCCCCATCTTGAAGCAAGGACAACTATGAACAAGTGTAAAGAGATTTATCACTACAACTCAAGAATGCAAAACTGTATAACTTTTAATATAGAAATTAAAAGGGTCTTCTGTAGGTAGAGGAAAGCAGATTTTACACTTGCAGAAATATTATCACTGGAGACAGGAAGGGAGAATATTGTAATTTTTAATATAGGAATAAAAAAGGTCTTTTGTAGGTCTGGGATATCTACAACTCCTCTTTTTCTGTTTTTTTAAAGCCAATTACTGAGAAGGCCCCTCAAAATCCAGAACTTTCTCTTCTAGGATACTTGCGCTGGAAAAAGAGAAATCCTCCGATACCTCCTAAGCCTGCGTCAATGTTCCTTTCAAAGAGTGTTGGTGTGAGGGTGCATCAGTCTCTGGGTCAGAAGTGAATTCTAAAAGAAGATGTTTGTATTCACTGTCAACAGTGTTTTTCATCAACAGAATGTCATCGCTAATGCTGTTCAGCCTTCGTTGTAGAAAATCTAAAAGTTTACCCATAACACATGGGCCAATTGCACATGCAAGTAATAATAAAATTAAAGGACCAGCTATAGCTGAGAAAAGGGTGGTCAGCCAGGGAGAAAAGTTAAACATTCCTTGATACCAAGTATAATTCTGCCATGGAGTCAAGCACAATCAAAGAAATACTGTTAGTAATACTTCTGATAAAAATAGGCAAGACACAAGGTAAAATAATACATCCTAATACAATCATACTAATAAAAGCTACAATAGCTTGTAAACCAGGTACTTTGGGAAACCAGGAGCCAAGTAATTCCTGAAAGTTGAAACCATTTCAAGTTTGGACAGGAGCATGAGCTACAGAGTTCACATAGATGATGATGGTAGACTCGTTGTTAACAACAGGTTGTTCCCTCTGGGTCCATGAAATGGGCAAAAACAGTGTGAAAAGAGTCATTTTTGACTGGAACCAATGTCAAAGGTGTGAGAGGCGGCAAGACTTTGACGTCTGGGGTTAGCTTTCAGATGGAATTGTGTTTTAGTGGCATCAGTCAGTGGTGTTAAAGCTGAAAAAAGTCACAAACCATGCTGTCATCTTTAATGGGTTCTGCAGTTGTGTTTGTGGAGGCATGATACGGATGAACATGGCGACCTGGGATCCACAGCACTTTGTCTGGCAGTTGAGCAACTGCGTAGCCTCTTCCCCAAGTGAGAAGGTCTGCAGGGCCTTTCCAAGTTAGGTCTGGAAGTTGGCGATACCACACCTGTGGCTTAGGGAGATCTGAAGAAGAAGAAGAAGAAAAATGCTGCTCTGCAGCTGTGGTTAATGGATAGCCAGTCAAGTTGGAAAAGTTCAGAGTATAGAGGCAAAGATTAAGAATTTCTTGCATTGCTGGGAGGTTGGGGTTTCGTTTTCCCCTGTTCTGATTTTTATAGTGATGTAAAGCATGTTTCAAGGTTTGGTTAACCCTTTCCACCAAGGCTTGGCCTTGGCTATAATATGGAATTCCGAATTTGTGTGTGATTTGCCAATGATGACAAAATTTTGCCATGGCTTGACTGCTGTAGGCAGGGCCATTATCTGGTTTGAGTTCTTTTGGACATCCCAGCACTGCAAAGGTCCGAATACAATGATTGATTACATGTTTGGTGGCTTCTCCCCTTTGGGGGGTAGCCATGATGAGCCAAACTGCTTTTGCAAAGCTTTGGAATTTTGATGAAAATATGAATGACTTTCCCAGGGGGGTGAGGGGTTGCAAAGAACAGGCTGAAGGTCCGAAGGCAGCCTGATCTGCAACATTGTTTCCCTCTTGCAAAAAACCTAGAAAAGGCTGATGACTAGAATGTGAGCAACAAAAATAGGATGTTGGTGTTCAAAAAGCAAATTTTGCAAGGTTAAAAAAAGTTGTAACAAATCTGGTTGAATGGAGGGGGATAAATAAGATCCATAAATCACTTGAATTGTGTGATAAACATAAAAGCTATCCACAATAAGATTCAAAGGTTGAAAGGAAAAAAGTTGACAAGCCAAAATTGAAGCAGCCAGTTCAGCTTTTTGAGCTGACCGCTGGGGTGTTGTTTGCTTGGTTAGTGCGAACAATTTGCATTGCGAACGATAATGGGTGGTGGGTGGCAAGAAACCTTGCCATGCCAATAAGCTAAGGAAAATTGTAATTCACTCGAGGTTTGAAAAAATGATTCCCAAATTTGCAAAGACATAGGCACAAAAAGAGTGTCTATCTCCAGCCCAATCAAGGCTTTCGTTCGGTGACAAATTTTAAAAATCAATTGAGCTAATTGTGCTTCTCTGGTTAAAATAGAAACTTTGGGCGTGTGGGATAAATGAATCCACTCCAAAATTTTCAATTGGTTAGCACGTTGAACAATAGCAACAATAAATAGTCCAGGCGTGTTTAAAATAATAGCAGCAAAAGGAACATCCGACTCCCATCATGCAACATCCACCTCTCTCTATTTAGTACATTCTTGTTCCTTCAGAATTCTAAGGCTTGCGTTAAGGCATACAATTCATGCATGCAATTCACAAATCTGTGCAAAAACCACTTTTCTGTTTCTCCCTTCTATTATCTATTCATTCACTGCCCTTCTGCCATTCTGGCCTAACTTCTGTCTTTTCTGCTTCCAGCTTCTATCAACTTTTGCATGAGCCAACTGTTTCTCTTAGCTATTAATCAATCCTCTACATTTCTCTTCTCCAAAAGTATTGAAAATTCCATAATCATATTTGGAGTCAGTGTATCTTTATTAACAATTTCAGAGCCTGTTGTAAGGTATAAAATCCACAGGCTAGTGCTGATTAAGGGAGGGAAATTCTCCCAGATATCACCTTCTATCAATGTGTCCTGCACACAGACACAAAAACATCAAAAACAAAACAAAAAAACAACAACAACAAAAAAAAACAACTCCACAAAAAGATCAGAGTAATTTCTTTTGGGTGATGTTTAACTAAAACTCAAAGAATTCCAAAAACTTCTTTTGGGTGATGTTTAACTAAAACTCAAAGAATTCAAAAAACTTGTCCAACAAAGAATCTCTCCTCTTTCAAGTAAAAATAATTGCAAGCTGAAACTGCAAGAGTGGGCATCAAGTTTCACATCCACCCCCCTTTCTCAGACTGGAATTCTAAGCAGAGAAAAAAAATGGTTAAAAGGACCAGCCACCCCCCCTTCTTCTGGCTGTCTCTCCCTTTCTCACTCTTAAAGTAACACAGCAGGGTTGGGGGGGGGTAAAAGAAACTTTACAAAAATCTCACCACCAAAAAATAAAATAAATAAAAATAGTTTGCTCTCCTTTACATGCATTTACTCTCACACATCATCCATGGCTTTTACAACAATAAAATCTGCAATTTAGAGGGCTAACACACTCACATGTACATATCAGCAAATTAACTCATTCACTTCCATTCTGACTGCTTGCATAAACAATTTCACATACAAAAATTCCATTTCATACTTTCTCCAGACAACCCATACATTACAAAAATTCCATTTCATACTTTCTCCAGACAAACCATACATTATTAAATAAGGCCTTTTTGTTTGGTGTTATCAGAGAGGATTTTGACCCTCTTCCAAGTCTTGGAAATAACACAGAACAACACAGACAGACATATATACACAGATACTATTAAGACAACATTTATTTAAAACAGAACAAAACACACATATAAAACAACATTTATTTAAAACAGAACAAAACACACATATCAATTTGGGGTTTTAGGCCAAAACAATAATCCAAAGAGCTAGATTAAAAGAAAAAGATAGAAGAAAAACTTGATTTTATTTCTTTGATTTTTCTTTTCTTTAGGTTAACAACAACAACTACTTTCCTATTCTTTGATTTGGTAGGCCATAATTATCAATTTAGCTTGGCTTGGAGCCTGCTATGGGAAGCTAGATCCCAGAAAACTCCAGGCAGTTGAATTCAACAGGCGCGCCCCTGGACTTTACTGAGAACAGCTCACCCCAAGAGGCTCTTTCAAGCCCCACATAAGCCAATTTTAACAGGAGTTCATTTCGGGCATATTCATTGTCTATTTGCCTTGTATTTTCTTCCTGCAATCTATCCACAAAGTCTGAATAAGCCTGATTGGGATATTGATAAACTTTTGCAAAAGACATTTTAGCTTTTCCGTGAGGATATCCTGTGGAAAGCTGCTAAAGCCCCTTCAAATTAAAAGCCTCTCTTGGGCTTTGAGCCTGTTGGTCATTAGTAATGAATTGTCCCGTGCCAAATAATTGATCCCTATTTACTCCTTGAGGTAATCCAGCAAGAATTTTTTCTCTATTTCTTTTTTATTTATATTCAGATTCCCAAACAAGATATTGTGATAGAGTAGCTTACCTATACTCATTAAAAATCCTTGCACATAGTTGATCAATTCATGATGCAAGGGTGGATTGGTGAACCTCCGGCTGCTGGTGGCGGCAAAAAATTAACAGGAGAACAAGATGACAAATCTTCCTCATAAGGAGGGGGAGGTGGAGAAACTGAAAAGGCTTAATGAAAAAGAGAATCATTAAGAGGAAAAGAAATGTCCCGAAGGCATGAGCTGTAAGCATAGAGTGAACAAAAGGTGCCTCTTGAGTGAGGAGAGAGATTTGGAGAAGGAGGAGGAGGGAAGGGGGGAGGGGGGTTTAGAAATGGCAACAAGCTCAGAGGCTTTTTCCTCTTTGCCGAGAGCAGAAAGAGAGACAGGCACAGCAGGGCAAAAATAAAAGGCAGAAGGAAGATTCTCCGGAGGCAGAGCAGAGGGGGGGGACATGCACAGCAATAGGAGGAAGTTTCTCTGATTTTTCATAGGGTGGGGGTGGCACGGATGAAGGCAGAAGATCAGAAGAGTGATCAAGAGGTTTAGAGATAGAAGATGTTAGATCTAAAGGAGATGACAAGAGTTTTAATGCTGCCATCACGGCTTGCCATGCAGACAGAATGTCAGCAGGCACCCTGGGATGATTGTGAAAATATTTACCTAGCTTTTCCCAGGTTACAACAGACAAAGTGCCTGATTCCGGATAAGCCAGACAATTTTTGTTAATATATCGTAAAAGTTTTGTTAAAAGTCTCTTTCCTACAAGATGGACCATGGTGCCATTGTGTTTTTGAACAAAATTAGCCTTCTGCATTATATTAAAAAGTTCGTCCCTATGATCTGACGAAACTTTGAAAATTGGAGAGCCCATTTACTCACGATTTGAAGCCTTCTCCGAGGTGCGTGAGAACAGGGAATGCAGGCAGCACACGCCTGGACAGGAGTCGTGCTGTGGAGTTGAAGCCACGATCCAACGGACGAGCCCCCAGTTGTTGCGATGAGCGACCGGTCAGGGTTCTGGCCTCAACTCTTAGAGCCCCGTGACAGGGGTGAGAATTTAGAGGGACCCTCGCAAGGGTGAACACCTTGAATATGGAAAGATCCTGCCCTTTGCCACCGACCCAGTATGCCGGAAGTTCCAACGGTCATACTTGGGAACTGCGATAGTTTAGAGCAGAATCCTAGGAAAGACTGAGGCACCAACACAAGTTTTCTCAAGGTGAGGGAGCATGGAGTGCTCGGGGTGGATGGTGTGCCCCCAGAACAGCTTTGGAAACCCTCTCTTTATTAGGCTGTTTCATTTGGGAGGGGCAGGTACACACATGAGGGAGCAACATATGGAAGTATAGAAGGTCAAAGGGAAAACATAACTCATTGTACACATCTGCTAATGAAGAGAGCAAAGGTCATCACAGGAAACAATAAAACATAGCTTATCATATTACAAATGCTAACAGAGAATACAAGGGTTGTCATCAGTCAAGAAGGCATATCTTAACTTGAAAGGCATGACTTGAAAGGCATGACTTGAAACATAACTTGAAACATAACTTGAAACATAACTTGAAACATAGACAATTATAAAAGACAAGTCTTTGTTATAAATGAAGCAAGGGGCAAAGGTTTATCACAGGAATGCAGACTTAAATGGGGGAAGGCAGAGGCCCCATCTTGAAGCAAGGACAACTATGAACAAGTGTAAAGAGATTTATCACTACAACTCAAGAATGCAAAACTGTATAACTTTTAATATAGAAATTAAAAGGGTCTTCTGTAGGTAGAGGAAAGCAGATTTTACACTTGCAGAAATATTATCACTGGAGACAGGAAGGGAGAATATTGTAATTTTTAATATAGGAATAAAAAAGGTCTTTTGTAGGTCTGGGATATCTACAGCAATTGAGTCCATTCTCCTCACTGCTAATATTCATATTTTTATCTTCCATCTTTCTTAATGTTGTACATTTCTCAAGAGAGTTAGTTCTTGACATAATACATTCAAAATAATGTACACACAAATACACAGGTTTTTTTTGTAAATTTTAGTAAAGTAAGAAGGAATAATTTTCATACTTGAAGGTTCTTTCTCTACATTTAACTTAACAAATGCAGAATTTTAAAACATCATACCTGAATTTGGCAATACAGAAGGAATATGTGTGAACATCTACATACATTTTGAGCATTATTTAACTACTGTATGCAAGTAATATTTTTAGTTCCGTGGGATTTGAGTATGCAAATCTTTGTTCAATGAGTTTCCTATCTATAATACAACTCACAGAACTGAACAAAAATTTGCAGAGAAATTATTCCCTATCTCGCTCTCTGTGTGTGTATCTCTGTATCTCTCTCTCTATCTCTGTGTGTGTCTTTTTGCACATACTCTTCTCTCACAGTAACAAAAATACAGCCTGAAGCATCTTGTCTACAGATTTCTTTTTTTTAAATACAGTGTATGTATACATTTTCATTAAAGTTTTTTAAAGCACATAAAACTAATAAAGAGCAGAAGCAGGAAAGAGACAGACAGATAGACAGAAAGTCCTACTTTGTTCAAAATTTGTCTGCAGATTTCTGACATGCTGATTTTCTGATGATGGCTTTCCTAAATAAGTTTGGTTGAGTGCTTACAGAAACCAAATGTTATGGTTGATCAGCATGGTAATTTTGATAGAATATCTATATGGCCCTTTATTATCAACTGAAGCAAGATATTTCAAATTGTGCATGTGTTGTGCAATAATCAGAAGCAAAAAAAAAAAAAAACCAACACATTTGAGCTATTAATGCCTAGATATTTCTTTGACATTTATTTTTTTAAATAGTGCATTGAAAGAACTTTAAAAATAACTCCATCTACTTAAAATGGTTTCCCATTCCAAGAAGCCACCATGGAAAATGAACAAAAACAAAAATCTTGGATTTGTCCATATTTCATCAGATACATTTCTTCTTTAAACAAAGTATTGTTGGTATGCAGGAATAGTCATGTCAGGACCCACCCCAAACCACATCTTAGGAAGACAAAATTCTTGGAGTCAAATCTATTCCAAAAAGAATCTTTACTATGACATGCTTGGTTGTAGGAAATGAGACAGGACTTAATAATATTCCACGAACTAAACCCTTATATAGAGTTCCCGGTTTAACCCCCCTTAGCCCCATTTGGTCAGTCCCCCATCCTTTATCTCGTATCATCCCTCTCGTGGGAAGAAGGAACTTAGGACCTTTCATGTTTATTGCTCTCTTCCGTGACACAAGCCAGATGCTAGCCCTCCCTTTTGTTTCCCCAGTTCAAAAGGCTTCTCCTTTCCTTTGAAATGCCTAATACCGGTTCAATACACATCCATTCTCTTCTCTTCGGGAGATGGCAGAATCCATGGAATAATGTTTTAAACATACATTTATAAATATGATATAAATGGATTCTGACAAGTCATCTAATTCGTTTTAATTTGTATGATATCCCAGGACAGATATCAATTGTAGGACTAGGATGTAGGAGACCCAGACTGAAGCTTATTCCTCACCTCGGCCATAGAAGCTCATTGAACAACTTTGGATTAGTTACCATTGCTAAGACAATCTACCTGCTGGTGGTTGCTGTGAGAAAAAACATGAAGGGGAGCCTGGAGCTTGTCTTGAACTTCTAGAGGAAAAACAAGATATGCACCTACTAAAAAAACAAAAACAAATAGGTAACAGCCCAAAAATAAAACCAAAATTTTACCTTATGTAATACAGTATTATTATTATTTTCAGTAAAGTAGATGTACAAAATGCCACAATTATTAGTGCTAGGTGCACTTTTAGAGAAAGGGACAGCAGAGTAAGAATTGTTAATGTGTTTGGTTCAGGTAGACAATGACTCAGAGTGGTTCACAATGAAAAGAGTTTATTCAATACACATAAGTCAACTGACAACTGTCAAATGTTTCAAGCTTTTATACTAGAACTGTTTAAACTGTAACCAATCATCAATCGCTATTTTCCCGCTTCTTTGCAACTTTAACCAATAGTTTCACCAGAATCTCCCGCTTCAAGAACCTTCTTTTGCAACCTGCTATTTACATGTTTGCAACTATCTACAGACACAACACCCCTTACCCCCCAGTTGTTGTTATTTATTGACATAGTCTCTTAAGTATTTGGGTGGCCTATGGACCCTTGATGGATATCTATTGCTTTGGATACCTAAGTCATCTCTATCAGATTGTCTGCTTGGCTGGCTTACACTGGTGGATCTGGACTCTTGACTAATTGGCTCAGATGCTTCTCTGCTAACAAGTTGTGGTTGTTGTTGTGTTTGATGTTGATGTTCAGCTAATGCGGGCCTGCTCAAAGGGGGCAGCTCCCAGTCAATTTGACTGTGTTGTTGTTGGTTAGCTGTGGACGGACTGGTTTGAATTTCTGCTTCCCCACTAACTGGCAGGTTGTTATCAATAAGCCATGATGCAATGTTCCCCCCGTGTATACTTTGATCCCCATCAACTGGCATGCTACCAATAGTTCTCTTCCTTAGCTGATCTATATGTCTTTTGCTAACCCTATTCCCTTCCCCCTCAATAGTGTAAGACAAAGGTCCCATTATCTCAGTGACCACCCCTGGGACCCATTTGTCCCCTTGTGCATAATTCCTGGCCCAGACTAGGTCCCCAATTTTGAATGATCTGTTTGGAATGTCCGGTTCAGCACTTGATGGTAGTCTGTCAGGATGTAACCTGTCCAGTTTGGTGGTTAATCTTTTCCCCCACCTCATTTCTGCTGGGCTTTTCCCGGTAGCCGTGCAAGGGGTCGTATGTTGGGTCAGAAAGAATTCTGCCAGTCTTTGGTGCCAATCGCCACGGATGATTCTCTTTAATGCGTCCTTGGTGGTTCTCACGTTGCGTTCAGCCAAGCCGTTGGTGGACGGGTGGAAGGGTGCTGATGTCGTGTGTCTAATCAAGTTGGCCCTGAGGAAATCCTGGAATTCAACAGAGGTGAATTGGGGCCCATTATCTGACACAATTACATCAGGTAACCCATGAGTGGCAAAGAGGCCCCTTAAGACTTGTATTGTTTTACCTGAAGTCATTGAACTGACGGGTACTACCTCTAGCCATCTAGAGAAACTGTCCACTACTACTAGAAAGGTTAACCCTTGGAAAGGTCCAGCAAAATCAATATGAATTCTAGACCAAGGATTCCTGGCCAACTCCCACTTATGAGTACGTGTGTGTTGCAGCTCAGGTCTAGAACGCTGACACAAATAACAATTAGAAACACATTCTTCAATGTCCTTGTCAAGTCCTGGCCACCATAAGTGACTTCTAGCCAATGCCTTCATACGTACTATTCCAGGGTGACCCTCATGTAGTTCTAATAAAATTGTAGGTCTGTGGATTTCAGGAATGACAACACGGTTTCCCCACAGAACACATCCCCAATGGGATGATAGTTCATCCTTCCTTCTAAAATATGGAATGTACTTGGCATCCGGGTTAGTACTTGGCCACCCACTAAGGACCCAGGCCATAATTCTTTTTAGGATATGGTCTTTATTGGTTGCCTCAGCTATATCTTTAGCAGTTAAAGGGCATTCAGGAATGTCCTGTAAAGACATAATTTGTCCCACAGGAGCAGGGTCTTCCTCAGTGTTGTTTAATGGCAGTCTGCTAAGGGCGTCTGCATGTCCCATTTCCTTGCCTGGTCTGTGTTGAAGGGAAAATGAATATGCTGAGAGGAAAATTGACCACCTCAGCATTCTGGGCGACATTATTTGGGGTGTCTGTTTATCAGTGGTAAACAGTCCCAATAATGGTTTATGGTCAGTGAGTATGGTAAAGTTCCTACCATAAAGGTAATCATGGAACTTTTTTACTCCTGCCACGATTGCTAATGCTTCCCTATCGATCTGTGCATAATTCCGCTCTGCTTTAGTAAGCGTCCTGGAATAATATGCGATTGGCTTTTGAACACCATGACTGTCCAAGTGGCTGATAACAGCCCCCACACCATAAGGTGAAGCATCGCAAGCTAAATAAATTGGTTTATTCTCAATAAAATGGGTTACTGTTGATTGGCTAGAAAGAATATTTTTTAATGTTTGGAAACTAACTCTATGTTTGTCAAGCCACTGCCACGGGTTTTTTTTATCTAAAAGTCTATGAAGAGGTTCTGCTATGGCAGCTTTGTGTGGCACGAATGTGTGGTAAAAATTAACTAATCCAAGGAAGGCTTGTTTTTTGGTTCTGGTGCCAATTTAATTGCCTTGATTTTATCAGGGGTAGGATGAATTCCATTTTTGTCTATCCTAAATCCTAGAAATTCAGTGGACTTAACCCCAATACAACATTTTTCCTTTTTTAATTTAAGTCCAGCCCTCCTAAACCTTTCCAATACCTGTTCCAGACGCTCTGCTAATATTTCTTCATTTCTTCCAGCAATCAGAACATCATCAAAATAAGGGCATACACCAGGTATGCCCTTTAAGGTCCTCTCCATCACCTCTTGGAAGATGCCTGGAGCTGCTGCAATACCAAATTGCAGTCTGTGGACTCGGAACGCCCCCTTGTGGGTAACTATAGTTTGAGCTTCAGCAGCCTCTTCAGAAACAGTTAATTGCAAGTACGCCTGCGCCAAGTCTAACTTGGCAAATATGGCGCCGTCCTGTATCGTGGCGAGGACCTGCTTCACCGTCGGGACCGGGTAAGCGTGTTTTTTCATTCCCAGGTTCAGGGTGGCTTTGTAGTCAGCGCAGATCCTCACATCCCCATTAGGTTTAAGGGGTGTGACGATCGGCGTTTCCCACAAACCACCCTCGACTGGTTCTAGGACGCCTTGGCCTACAAGCTTATCGAGCTCGGCCTCGATTTTTTGCTTAAGGGTGAAAGGCACCCTTCGGGCCTTAAGCCGGATGGGTTTAACCGACGGATCTAAATTAAAATTAATTGGGGGCCCTTTATATTTACCTAAAGACCCATCGAATACGTCTGCGAATTCATCGCAGACTGATTCGAGGGTCTTATTTTTAATAACTCTGTTTATTCCCCCTATCCAAATGCCCAGGGCAGGAAACCAGTTAAGGCCTATTAAACTAGTCCTATGGCCTTCAGTAACTATTAAATCTAAAGCTCCCTTAAACCCCTTATATTTAACACTAAGGGTAATTTTCCCTTTAATTTTTATTGGGGTTTTTTGGAAGTCGGTCAATTGGATTTTGGTTGAACTAAGTGGAATTTTTCTGCCACTTATTTGTTCAATCTTTTTTAAAGTTTCACCAGATATTATGGACACTGAGGCCCCAGATTCTATTTCCATTTTGCAAGGAACCCCTTGCAATTGGACTATAATTTTTAATTTTCCTTCCGGAAAATTATTAATTTTTCCCTTCCTACTATGATTGACTCGCGCCACCTCCCCACGGTTCGGAAATTTAGCCCTCGGTCTAGGGGTCTCTTTGCCACTGTAGTAAGGGGTTACCTTACCTTCGGGCCAAATGTCGACTTCATGTAGGCGATTGTCGCGTGCACGGCCCCTGCAAATGGCTTGAATGTGGCCGGTCTTCCCGCACAATCTGCATCTGGCGGTACGAAATCTGCAAGTTGCACGGGGATGATTGCCCCCGCAGCTGCCACATCGGTTGTCATTGTCGCGCGGCCTCGTTGCGGTGTCTCTCCATTGTTGTTGGGTCGCGGTTACTTGTCGTTGTGGTGTTGAGGTTTGGAATCGGCGGTTTGGTTCAGGCCCGTCGCTTCGGGATGGTTTTGCCGCCATTTTTCCAAACCGTCTGGTGACTTCGGCGATGTCATCTTCCCATTGCTGGTCCACCTCCCCACAGTCCACAAGGCCTTCTTGATTAATTTCGGCAGACGCAGCCATGCTATTACGGGGGGGGTCGCGGTACCCGATGGATTCATAAGTTAATAGTTCGTCCAGTACTTCTTGCAAATCGCCGGTGGGCTTGGCGATGATTCTATTTTGTAGATGCTCATCTCGCAAGCCAAGTACCACTCGGTCCTGGATTCTGATTTCCAAGTTGTCATACTTGCATCATACTGCGGCTTCTCTGACTGCAGCAACGAATTTTTGAATCGATTCGCCCGGTCTCTGATTTCTTTTTTCGAAAATACGACGCCAAAAGAGTTCGGATCTCCTTGGCGTGAAATGTACTTTTAGTTTAGCTAACAGATCGGCATACGGAACACTTGAGACCGGCTGTGGTTGACAAAGTCCTACAGCGATCCGATATACTGGTGTGCCGCATATGGTCAGTAAAGCTGCCGCCTTTTTTCGGTCGTCCGTTATCCCGTTAACAAGCAGGAACCCTTCGACCCGTCCTACATATTCTTCCCAGTCCTCTGGGAAGCTTGGGTCGAATTCTTTCAAGGACCCAATTTGCACCATTCGGAGGATTGTTGATTCCGCCGCGGCCGCTTGTGGTTGACTGTGACTTCTTTTCAAATTTGCCGCCTATGCGTAGCTGTTCCGCCGAACCTACTCTGGTCTGCCGTCAATCCCACCTTCGTCGCCAGTTGTTTGGTTCAGGTAGACAATGACTCAGAGTGGTTCACAATGAAAAGAGTTTATTCAATACACATAAGTCAACTGACAACTGTCAAATGTTTCAAGCTTTTATACTAGAACTGTTTAAACTGTAACCAATCATCAATCGCTATTTTCCCGCTTCTTTGCAACTTTAACCAATAGTTGCACCAGAATCTCCCGCTTCAAGAACCTTCTTTTGTAACCTGCTATTTACATGTTTGCAACTATCTACAGACACAACATAATGCATGTTATACTTTTTTTTCTGACTCCAATATTAAGCGAGAATATTAGTGCGTATAGTTTAATAACAACTGGGCTGTTACATATTTCTGTTGAATTACATTATACATGTCTCAAATGTAGAACAGCTGTTCTACATTTGAAAACAGATGGTTCCTTTCTTGTCTCATGATATGTATTGATGACAAGCCAAATTATAAAGTGTTGTGACATCCACCTATCACAGAAAGTATTTGTCACATATGTATTTCCTGATGATTTAATGGTGTCTGATCTAGAAATACATACTAAAATATTCTCAGGAAAAGGAAGATTTTATTGACTTTCACAAATGAAAAATAGCTTTAAAAAAATTCTATAAAAATATTTTGATCAGATCAATTCAGCATTAAAGTTAATGTTAATCAAGAATGTACAGTACATGCAATTTAGTCAATGTTGCTATCAGGTCGTTTGGCAGCTGCCTCAAATTGAAATTAATTCTATCAAATCAGGATTCTCACAGAGGTTTCTTTAACAAGATTTATTAAAATAAAGGGGATGGAAATAGAAGAATTTGTGCAATTGAACTATTTCCCATCTACAATCAATTTGTCCTCTGACATCTACAATCAATTTGTCCTCTGATGGTCACACTTTTAGTTTATTTCCAGCAGCCTTTAAATGATCCAGCAAGGAAATGACTCTTTTCATTGATAATGGAAAGCTTGCAACTGCCTATTCACATTGCCATTTCCTGAATCTCTATCAGTGTGGGGCCAAAATACTGCAGCCATTCACAATATTAAGTACCGGTATTATGAAATTATAACTTTGGACCACATAGTCATCTCCCTAACAGTTCATATATGGAAATAGAACAATGAAGATTGAACATGAGACTGATTTTCTGGTGAATATGTTATGAATCTTAGCCATGAGTCACCTTGAGCCACTCACTCATTCTCAGTCCAACTTACTTCACAGGATGATGGTTGTGGGAAAATAGGAAGGTGTAGATATGTTCACTGTCTTAAGTTATTTTCAAAAATAAGGGAAGGATAAACACATACACATATATGTACAGTTACAGGTATACATATACATATGTGTGTGTAAAATCAGTTCAGTATTAGAGTAAATATTACAATCAAGAACACACACACAAACACACACACACACACACACACACACACACACACAGAGAGAGAGAGAGAGAGAGAGAGAGAGAGAGAGAGAGAGAGAGAGAGAGAGAGAGAATATTTGACTGCTTGTGGATATGGATTCAGGAAAGTAGATATTTTTTTCTTGTTTTTCCACTGAATAACTACTAAGATAATGCACCTGAAGTGCAGTCTCAGCATTTTAGGGTTTTGACTGCATAGAGCTGGTTGCCTAGATCCAAAGAACAATTTTATGGTGTTCTATGGTTTTTCACTTTTTAAGTAAGAATTCTCCCTTCTTTTCCTTTGAATTGGTTACTTTGGTGAACTATACAACCCAGGCTTTGGTAAATTGTGATAAAAAGATTTTTTAAGTTAAAAGAATTATTTTACTAAAGGTGTTATGCTTTATAATGAAAAGAAAATAAACATTTATGGGGTTTTTTGTAGCCAACCAAGTGGAGTTTGCATGCATACAGGACTTTAACATTTCCCCTAAATATAAACAGAAATTTAGTTTATAATAAATTTAACTATTTATTATAGTCGTCAGGACTGCTTTTCAGGTGCAGTGCTTAGATGCTAAACAATTTACTGTTTCACTGTAAAGCAAATATTTCTAATTCTCTAGAACAGCAACCTACAAAAAGTGCTTTAGGAAACTTCATTCATTATGTAAGTGAAATATTAAAATATAATTGTGTTTCTGAAGTATGTGAAGAGGTGTGTGTGGAATAGATTCAAATTTTCATCATGTCTTGTTACTAGCTAATTTGCTGATACAGTCTAAATTAGATTTGTAAATTTGACAAAACTGCTTTCTCATTTTCATTTTATATGCACTGCAATGAAACATATTTATCTTGTTATTCCAGAAATGGAAGGTTTCCAAGGTAGAAAATGACTAAGGCTAATAGTTTCCCCTGTGTATTTTGCTTGTCATAGCAAAATATTATAAAAGCTACCTGGAACATTCATAAATTGCATCCGATCAACATTCAGTGCATCCTGGAAAGTTGATCTAAACAGATTAATCTATTGTTCATGTTCTCCTTCTTTTCAGGTATAATATCTGGGGATATAAATACATTTATGCTACAGAATTTCCTATGGCAATTCATTTTCTCTCAGCAAGCCCCATACCATTTGAGCAGACCTTGCATGTATATACTACATTCATATACTGTATGTTTGCCCACATAATTTATCATGCAGCTGCCTGAACTTAAAAAAAAATATAGTAGTTTCTTAACTTCTACCCTGAAAATGCTTAGGGGTGTGGAAGTAAAAGTTCCACACATTTAAAGGTCATCAAGTTGGTGATAACTTTGCTTATTTCTCAATAAAATGAGATGGCTCTATATGCAAATACAGGTGAAGACAACTGGGATCAGCTTCTGAAGCAGCTGCATGAGCCTTACACAAGCCATAGCTATCAATGGTCATAAAGTTTCTGGGCTTCATGAAGCAACCCATTTAAATGATTTGCACACCCATAGTTTTTTTATATAACTATTTTATAACACATAGACTTATATACTGCTTCATAGTGCTTTACAACTCTCTCTAAGTGGATTTACAGAGTCAGCAGATTGACCCCAACAATCTGGGGCCTCATTTTACCAACCTCAGAAGGATGGAAAACTGAGTCAATTTTGAGCCGGTCATAATTGAACTCTTGGGAGTGGGCAGAGTTAACCTGCAATCCTGCATTCTTACCATTGGGCCACCATGGCTCTTCTACATATCTTTCTATAATTTTATGCACTATAAATATTTTAAAAATTGCACACACACACACACTTTGCACAGTCCCGATTACCATCATTAAGCAAGGATCACTTCATTTTAATAAATTGCAATAGAAATTTGTATACCCTACTGTGAAATGGCAGTGTAATGTATTCAAATTTATCTTGATTTCACAATTTGGTCCAGATGCATTAGCAATCTTCAGTGTATATAGCATATTATTAGCATTGGTATGTGTCTAATAATCAAAAAGTATTGCTAAGCTAGATATTAGCTACTAAGAAAAATTTTGGAAGAAGGACTATCCCATATTGTTAAATCTATTTTTTCCTTAAAGATTATTTAAAATGTTTATAATTTTAAGATGAGATTATTTCAACATTTTTTTCTCATAGTTATTAGATAAATGTTTTAGAGTTCTCTAACAATATATTTTTGGACCTGTAAAAATGTTGAGGAGCCATCTACTGATATAAAGTAGGCTTGTCTTCCTATTGCTTTTCTTTTAAAGTTCTTATATCTCTTAATATAAATTTTATAAATCAACATTTCAAATATGTCAATATATAGTACTTTGAATTTTTTTTATAAAAATCATGGATATTTTTTTTTCATTGTGTAAGGAATTGATTTTTTGAGCATGGAGATAAAAAAAGGTTATTCTTCAATATGGAATAGCCTGTGCAACTTTTCATTTATAATTCTGGGATCAACGACATGTGGTTTGGTATTTGTTTATGATCTGGCTGTTTACTGACATAATGGCAGACAGATCCATGTTATTTTGTGGCCCTAAAGTTTAATTATGCATTTCAATATTTAACTGGGTGATTATCCATCTGTGATTTAAAAAAAATATTGTCCCTCTTTTTTCCTCTCTTTTGTGTTTTGCTTTTTCTCGCCCCACTTTGTCTTGTTTTTCCCTGTCCCTTTTTGTACAAAACCAATACATTAAAAAGAAAAAAAAGCATTTTGTGTTAACAGAATATTGAATGCACAAAATGCTACATGTCATCCCGTTGAGACAGCATGATCAACAAACAGGTACAGAAGGGAATTCAGGAATGCTGTTTATTATTATAGGGTAGAATAACATTTGTCTGCAACCTTGTCTGAATGTATCTATTCCATTAAGAGGAGGTAATATTCCTGTCTCTCCTGGAGGACAAAAGGTAGCAAGAATTCTGGAGGATAATATGCAGGTACATTAGCCATATACTGATTGAAAGGGAAACATCTCAATGTATCAATGTGTTTTAGGCAAATTCTACAGGAAGTAATAATTCAGTTTTTTTGTTGGTAAGAGTACAAATATTATTTCAGAAATGCACTCATTTTTTCCAATTATCCATTAGATTTCAGATAAGAGGATGACAAATGAAAGTGAATGTCCAGTCAATAGAAAAAGCCTTTCAAAATTTTGATATAAATTGAGAACTTTAATCTAAAATTGATAAAATACTTGGATCAAAAATGAAAGTCTTATGCAGTCCCCTGAGCTGACAGTAGTTGCTTGCAAGGAATAAAATACACCATCTTGGTACACCAATCCACTATGACTAAAATAATTGTGCAGCTGAAAGATCAGTAATAACATCTACAGAAACAAAATGTGACTGAGCTAATCATAATAGTCTTAGTCTATAAAAAGATATGACAGAATAAAACATAGTATTTAATATTCATTGTTAGTTTGTAAGGTTACATGGAAATAATCCATTAATAGCCTTACATATAGGTCTTTTGTGGCAAGAAAATCAAACCCAACTGAACTACTGCCTGATTCCTTGCTCCTGAGTTCCCTAGAATTTCAAGGAAAGTGGGAAATAGCAAGCTTGTTCTGTGAACTAGGAATATGGGATATATAAACACTGAAATAAGAGAAAAGTTGTGTCCACTGATCTGTTGTGGATTGAAGGTCTAGGTCTTTTGCAAGTGCTCCAAAATCTCGTGAATTCTGCAACCTGTGCAGGGTGAGTTGCTCCCTGCAAGAAAACACTCGATTGTTACAACACTGCTTTTATGACCAGCAACTTTTCTTGAAAATATCATAGTTTTTTTGAGGCAAGAGAAAGAATCTGAAGTCTGCTGAAGCCTGCAGGAAATTACCTCCCAAAGTTGAAGCTGAGGCATGTTTGCAGACAAATTGCCTATAAAAATATCAAAGCTCAGAAAATACTGGACATCTTTCATATTTCTAGGATCCTGCCATGTGAAAATTTATTGTACTTTTGCTGAATCTATTTATATTCTGTCTGTGGAGATTATACAGCCAAGTAATCCAATTGGGGAAGATCAGATTTATTCAACTTAGCAAAAGGTTTGCAGTTGAAAAACTGTTCATTTCTGATGTAAGTCTCATATAAGAATGTGTCTTCTGAACATATGTAACTTTTTTTCAAATCTAATTTAATGAAAATGTACATCTTCTGATGGTGATCCACTAGATCTGAAATAAGGAACAGTACACAATAGTTCCAAATGATTGCAGAATTAGAAGTCTATAATCACACACAGTTCTTAGGGAATTGTTAGTTTTATTTCCAAAAAGGAAAAAAAAATAGACACAGACACTAAATTTATAGAAAGGTAAACAAATTATTTAGATTGTCATCCAAAACTTATTTAAATCAGCTAAATTAAGAACAGATGTGAGATATTACGGTACGTTTTATCTGGAATCTGGATTACAGGTTTTAAGAAGCTGTTTATGGTCCCGTGAGGCTAAGTTGCTGCTACATCTTCCTCCAGAGCATCTACAAAAACTGTTAATCTTTCTAGTAAAGAAGAAATTCACAAAGAAGGAAAAGAATGAGACCCCTGCCGTTTTTGCTGACACCTTTGAAAGTAAAACAAATTCTCTTTGGTTCCTGGTAGTTATTCAGATTATGAGTTTGCAGTCAATCTATGCTCAAAACTATGGGGACATATAAGGAAACTGTAATGCAGAATGATAATATAATGTATGACCGTTTATTTTAACTGCATAGGCATTGCAATAGCAAAAGAGGACCAGCTTCAAGAGATTGCCTGTCAATTTTCTCAACTAGCATTGAGTTCTCTAATAAATGTGCGGGCAACTGAAACTGATGCACTGTAGTCTCATTTATTTATTTATTTTATTTATTTTTATTTATTTTATTGGATTTGTATATTGCCCTATTCCCGTAGGACTCAGGGCGGTTTACAGGGCAGTTAAAACCATAAAATACAAAAAAAATAAAATCAATTAAAACAATTAAATTAAATTCAAGCCCCAAGAGTAAATCTAAAACCCAGTTAAATTAACAACCCCACAGTCTGGACCAAACAGATCAAAGAGCCAAGTTTTCAGGTCCCGGCGAAATGAGTGAAGGTTGGGGGCAGTCCTAAGTTCCGTGGGTAGTTGGTTCCATAGGGCAGGCGCACCCACAGAGAACGCCTTTCCCCTGGGAATAACCCATCGGCATTCATTAACTGGCAGTACCCTGAGAAGGCCCTCCCTGTGGGGGCGCACAGGATGATGGGAAGATGATGCCGGCAGCAGGTGTTCCCTTAGATAGTCTGGACCCAAGCCATTTAGGGCTTTATAGGTCATCACCAGCAGTTAGCTGTTGTGCCAGATCCTAAAAGAGAGAGAAAAGAATTTTATTTTTGCACCAGCAGAGGTGCAAAGAGTAACAAGGATAATAAAATGCATTTGCCTGCTGACTGACATCTGAGCACTTCTTAATTGTCTGAGTATCCCTCAGTGGAGCTTTTTGGAGGGCTGTCTGCAAAGTTCCCCAAAGACAAGCCTCTGCAGCAATTGGGCATTTACTGGTGAGATGACCTTGATGTGGTATTTTCCAGCTGTCTCAGAAGAAGCAGCTCAAGATCTCCACTGTAAAAGTATAAACTGAGATAATCCTGTTTTGTTTCTTCTTTGCAGTCTGCATCTCTTCTCTGTTCCTACTGATATGGGTTCTATGGTACCAGGGTTCATAGGCTATTTAGCTACAATTTATTATGTACCAACTGTTTGGTAAATATTACCAAACATAGGGTTAAGATAACCTCATAAATGGAGCACAGATTGAAGCTTTCAGTCCCAGCCCCTGACATCCGTAGAAAGTACCATAAAAGTCCCTGTCTGGAATTCTGAACTAAATGGATCAATGGTGTGGCTCACGTTGTATGAAGGAATAAGTCAGTCTTTAAGGGAGGAATTTTGGAAGTAATTACTTGGTCCTTAGGGGGAAAATAGTATGTTTTTACTTGGCATAACATGGAGTAGAGAGAAACTCAGACAGGCTTTCAAGGTTACTTTTTTTTTTTTAACCCCACAACAGTAAAAAAAAAACATTCCCGGAATGCTAAAGTAAGGAAATCACAATTTCTGAATATATAGTTGATTTCCACTTGTATGTCAGAAACATCCATAAGGTGCATTAAAATAAAATGGGAGAGCTGGTTCGGAATTGTGTGTTAATGGATCAGAAATTGGAAGAGTTGGGATGTGAAAGAAATAATAGAGAAGTAGTTTTACAATTTTGTACAGTCTTCTCCCTGCCCTCAGCCCATGAGCCCTGGTACCATTGAACCCATATAGATAGGACTCAGTGAAGAGATGCAGACTGCAGAGGAGAAACAAAAAAAAAAAAGGATTATCTCAGTTTATACTTTTACAGTGATGGTCTGGGGCTGCTCCTTCTGAGACAGTTGGAAAACACCACATCAGCCTTATATTTGGTAAGATTCACCAAATAATTGGTAAAATAGTAGCTAAATAGTTATACGATTGGGCCATGAAGTAGTTTAACTCAGAGTTTCCCAATCTTTCCGGCATTGCAGACTAGCATGGGGGCAGGGAGAGGGGATGTTTCCGCATGAGCAGCTGCTCCATTTGCAATAGCGGTGTACACTTGTGCCCACTGCCGAAGCAAATAGAGCATATGTGCACACACTTCTCCACCATTTCCATGGCCCAGTTTCAAACAGCTTATAGCCCACTAGTGGACAGTGGCCCAGAGGTTGGGGACCCCTGGTTTAAACGAGTACCCATTCACATACTGTAGGGGACAGTAATGAGATTTACTTTTGAGAAAAGGTGTAGAGGGTAAAGTCTCTATTTAAAATGTGCATTGTTTGTACATGGCAATTGCCTCTGCTTACTTAACAAAATAACTGAAGATGTTGTTGGCAAAATATGCAAAAGCAATCAAATTTGTGCACCTAGCATGTGCAATGTCTAATCAACAATGAATAATGAGCTCAAAGATTGCTAGGGGATCACAAGTGGGCTACACAAATGAAGCCGGGATTTAACCTATAAAGATTCCAAGCACTAACGAATGCAATGCCAGTCATTCAGGTTGATTCACCACAGGGAACTATTCATTTAAAGCAATATGGGTCCTAGCTTATAATTTCAAGATAAAGGGAGGCAATAGCTTGTAATCAAATCAAGGACCACTGGAATATTAATTAAAAATATTACACAATCACACAAAATTGCGACCTGTGTTATTTTTCTAATATAAGATCAAATATATCAAGTATCAGTCTCTCTCTCTCTCTCTCTCTCTCTCTCTGTGTGTGTGTGTGTGTGTGTGTGTGTGTGTTTATGATAATTGCTAGTGATATATCCTGCCTTTTGTTCATGAGCAAAACATAGCATCATTATGATGAGATGATATTTTCTCCTCCCTTTCAAAATATATTTCTGGCCTATTCAAGACAATGAAAAAAGCCAATACTCCTGCCTCTTATTTTCTCCACAACAATAATCCTGTGAGGTAGTTTGGGCTGAGAGAGTGAGACTGGTCCATTGTCAACCCAACCTACATTGTGTGCCCCCTCCCTAATTGCCTCTACAAGAACAACCCTATTAGACAGGTTGGGATGAGTGGAAGGCCTAAAGTTATCCTGTCAGCTTCTCTAATGTCAGCTCAGCCCTTAACCATTACATGATAGTAGCAACACTGCAAGTTCTATTAAAACCAATTAGTGATGTCAGTTATTTGCTAAAAGCTATTTAAAGTCCAAATAAGTTTAAATGCAAGTAAACTCCATTTCACTGAGACTTAACCAGTTCAAAAACATATATAGGATTGCAGCTGCATGATCCTAAACATTTGGTCCATGTTTTATATCAGTTTGTTGGCTCTTGTCATAAGGGTATCTTGATCTTAATTTATATGTGTAGGATGAAGCCCAAATTCTATAAGCATATGAAATACTCCCTGAATTTAATAATAGAAGAGATGTCTCTGTGTATGTATGTGTATATTTATATAAAGACCTATTTATTCCCTTCATCCTATTTAGATTTCACTCAGGTGCTCATTGAAAATTTATGACAAAATATTACATAGCAAATGCAATATTTAAAAGAAGAGTTAAAATAATGAATACACTTCTTGTGTATACAGTTCTCGAGACAAATTTTATATCCAACACATTTCTTCTGGACTGTTTATTATTTATGTAAGAAGCAGACACTCATATTTCATTAACTTAACAGCAGATGCAGAAAGATGGAAAAATTACATTAAACTTAATGTCAGGCTGCCCTCCCCATTGCTTGTGCTGCAGCCTGCCACAATCCTGAGGGGGGCAGTTGAGGGGTAAGAGTGATTGTTGAAAAAGGGGGAAAATAGGGGAGGGGCCAGAGAGACCACCACAAAGAGGAAACAGAAGTGTGAACCAGTTTCATCCAGCTACTTCAAGGACTTTGGGTACCTGGGAGCTGGGTATAAAATGTTAACTGCTTCTCAAAGAACCAGCTACCATCCTATTAGGCACTGATGAACTGGTCAAAAGGGGGGGGACTAAGAGTTTGAAACAAGGTAACAATTTGCATGGGTTTTCTTCAGATCTGGCTTAGCTTTTGCAGTTGTCTCTAGTAAAAGAGCCTTGTAACCTTCTGATGGAATCAAGTGTCTCTCTTTCCTAGAAGGTCAGCTAAGGCAGGGCTGACACTTCATAGGACTTAGGCATGTCAATTTAAATGGGCAATACCAGAGTTAGACAGACATGGGTGCTGCTGAAATAAAATAAAATATAAATAAAAAATACCCTTTTCCAGGGACATGCATAATACATGTGATTTAATTGGTTCTTGATTTATTGTGCTGACTTCTTTATTTGCTGTAGTGCACTGCATTGCTGCAGTGCAGTGGTTAATTGTGCACTACTATGAGTCCTCGGGCCATACGGTACTAAAATAAATAAAATAAATAAATAAATAGATAAAATTTAGACTGTTGAGTAGCAGCTATTTATTATTAATAAAATTATTATAATTTTAAAATTTTTGTTTTATTTATATAAAATTTATAACATATTTTATTTTTATGTAGATTGGTAAAATCTCAGCTAAGGTTTGGTTTTATTTTTGTTTTATTTTCCTCCCCAGAACTACTTTTCTGTCTTAATTTATTTGGGTAATAGCATAAACTTTGAAATATCACACCTCATATGGTATTGAAGTTATATAATAAGAAATTTATCTGAAAGCTTCAAACATGATAGTGGTGTTGCTCTTGCCAATGATGATGCACGGAAGACCTCAATTTGCCATTGATTTCAAGGAGACAGTACTGTTCTCTAAATTACTGGAAAATTATAACCTAAGTGAGCATGAAGAAGCAAATCCTGGCCATCTATTTCTGATGAAAATTTCATGGCAGGCTAACAAGGTGAATTAAGTAACAAAATCCATTAATGTGCAGATGAATCACAACACCCACATGAGAATGAGATACTCATCTTTTGTTTTTAAAGGTCTTGTTTAGTAGATGGATAGCTGGTAAGAACTTTATGGGTACTGAATAAAAGGAACCACATTAATGTGTGTTAGGAGAAAGAAAATCATTCTCTTCTGCATCTGTGAAATCTAATTCACGGCTCCTTTAAAAACCAAGGAGGGACATCATAAGGTTTCCAGTTTAGTCATCTAATCTGAAAGAAATAAAGGGAAATATAATGGAAAAAAGTAGATTTTAACTGGGCTTGATAATAGGGTCCCCAACCTGGATTTAATATGAAAGAACTATTACCCAATACATCCTACTTCCTGAAGATGCTTTCTCTTTATCTGTAGATTGACAAACAAGTTTCCTTCTCAGTCCAAATCTGAGGTGGTGCAAGTGAGAGAGGAAAGGTCTAGAAAAGGGAATAAGATGAGAGAGGACAGGGAAATTTTGTAAATCATGACCAGTGGTCCACTTTTCTTCTTGTTCCCACCTTTTATATTAGTATTATTCTTTCTGATTTCAGAGCTTCTTAATTTAGCAGAACAGTTTTGCCTATATTATTGTTATTTATTTACTTAATAATACTTGAATTTTATTTTGAAGGGAAATTATAAAATGGCACTGTCCTTTATCTCTGTTGAACTTTTCAGGGTGAGGAGGACGAACTCACATTTGGAGAGCTGTGGTAGCGCAGTAGTTAGGATGTAGTATTAAAAGCCGACTCTGCTCACTGCCAGGAGTTCGATCCTGACCATGCTCAAGATTGACTCAGCCGTCCGTACTTCTGAGATTGGTAAAATGAGGACCCAGATTGTTGGACATAATATGCTGACTCTGTAAACTGCTTAGAGACAACTGTAAAGCACTACGAAGTGGTATATAAGTCTAAGTGCTATTGCTATTGCTATTTGAGAAGTTCTGATTGGTCCAGAATTGAAGCTGGGTTTCATGAAGAAAACAGGTAAAATCAGGAAGATGTAAGTCAAATGGAGATCAAAGGAAGAGGAGTATAAACTGCAAGGCAAACAGTTCTGAGCAAAGGAGTCTTTAATTTACACACTATACCAGCAGTTACAAGAACATATTTATATATTTAGTTAAGTATTATGTTATTCAAAGAAGGAAACAGATCTGGACCATTAGAAGTGCACTCTCTCTTCTTCTTCTTCTTCTTCTTTATAGTTAAGATAATCTGTAAACACTCAGTGCAAATAGCTAACTAATTTTCTCTGTGGATTATTCACATTCTTGTTTTGTATCTATAGAGTTCCATAACAACATTGGTTTATTTTTGTTTGGTGTGTCTTAGCCTTCTAGACAGAATTCTCTCTAATCTTTTAGCGGATTGCACTGAAATGCTTATCCACATAAAATATGTTTGCAGCATATTTTAAGGTTCCAGGAGAACCTCAGCTTGAATGCAAACAAACTCTGACTTTATAAGAATTCAAGGTGAAAATGAATTGCTTATGCTTTGCAAATTTCATAGAAAATTGTCTTTTTGGAAATATAGTAGTACTTCCTCTCAAATGTGAACCTGCTAAACCCCTCTGATTACCCCTCTGATTATATCCAGCCTAACTTGGGATACAAAAATATTTACATTTTCTTAGTAATATGACTCATAAGAATAATTTATAAAGATCTGCATTATGCGAGTAATGATACAGAACTTCCCATCCTCTCATTTAAAGAAGTGCTACAGAACAGCAATGCAATATTGTAGAACTAAAAACGAGAATCCAAGCATAACAAAAACAATTATTTGTGTTGCTGTTTGTGGGGAGAGAGAGACCCCAACACTTATCTGTTCCAGTAGTTCTCCAGTCCTAAGAAGAAAAAGAAAAATGAGACGGGGAAAATGTGTTGCTCCATTTGCTTGCTCTTGCTCCAAGAAATTCAGATTGATGACTTCTCAGGGGAGAGATTATAATGCATTATTTGATGAAAGCAGTGATGGGATTCAAATATGTGAACAACCGGTTCTCTGTGTGGATGCCGCTTCTGGAAGTCCATTCTGGGCCTGGGCAACAAAAAAAAATTAGGTACTGGTTCTGCTGAACTGGTGCAAACTGGCTGAATCCCACCACTGGATTAAGACACGATGCCAATGCTTTTTCAGATGAAAATTCTGGATTTTTTTTTTCAGGATCTGCACTTTTTGTTATGGAAATTTATGTTGACAACCATGAACATCAAGCATCAGCCTCAGACATCAGAAAAGCAGATTGTAAATAGAATACATATTAGCTATGTGCTCTTTCTTAAAAGGGTCTGAAAAAAAATAATAGCATGGAAAATCTCTCTCTCTGTGTGTGTGTGTGTGTGTGTGTTAGAAATGTTACCTGTCATCTCTTGGGCCTTAAACCTTCCTTGCCTTCAGATTACATCCTCATGTTTTCTGGAAAAGAAAAAAAGGCCTTGAATGAGTATGTGATGCTAGTTTTTTTTTAAAAAGTCTTTTCTTTCTGCTTTGTTAAAAACACCTTATGGTTTGGCTTATCTTCCAAGTATATAGGCTGGATTTCATAAGCTCCTTGCCTTATGTTCACCTTCTAATCTCTTATGTTATACATAGTTTTGGTTCCTTTCCATGAAAGCTTTTCATCTGAGTTCTTTTGCTAAAGGCGATTATGGCTGTTATATTCACTGGGAGCTAAATAACCCGTTTCTGTGTCTCCTTGCATTTCGCTTGAACAAAGTGTGGTCCTTGAAGACTTTACAATGATTGAGTGAAAAGAACATCCAAGAGCTATAAGAGATTTTACTTTACTCTTTCTGTTATATACAAAATTAAAAAACCCTGAGGTCTCACTAAGTTTACTAGTAGCTCTCCCTTAGGCCACCTACCTGAAGACAACAATGTTGCATACTCAAAATTGAGATTTGTCCCTTAGAAGCATTTGATCACCCTGTGAGAGAAAATGTGGTGGATCGATTACTCTTTGTACTCTTTGTATTAAGATCCATTTATATCCTGCTTTTAGCTCCCAGAGGAGATCAGCTAGAAATGTATTGTGTACACATATACGGTTAGGAGAATTTATTCCCTGGGGTTTGTTCCCTACTCTGGTCAAACACCAGTGCCATAATTTATCGTTTCTGGTTTTTGGTTTTTTGGTTTTAAATCACGCAAGGCAAAAGCCAGGGATGCAACACTTTTTTCACTCTTTTCAGGTACAAAGAAGCAAGAGTCACAAAGGCAGATAGGAAAAGAATGAGGAGAAACAGATAAAAATATATAGTTAGCAAGTGAGAAATTGGGCTATTCCTTATAAAAGGAAAATTAAGCTGGAGAATTTTAGAACTAGGCATGTACAAAACTTGCTAACTATACCTTTTGTTTCTCTTTCTCCTCATTCTTTTCTTATCTGCTTTTGTGACTCTTGCTTCTTTGTAATGGCAAACCACTAACTTACCTTTTAAAATGGCCTTAGTTTAGCTTTTTGGTATTCATTTTCCAAAAGTACTTTTAGAATGGCCAAGGTTTAGAATCAGTGTCATTAAAGCTGAATGATTAATTATAATTCTAGTAAATCAAAGTAAATACACGTGTTCCAGGATAATGTTGCAAGATCCAATCTCAGTCAGTCATCAGGACTTCCATGCTTTTGGGCTTGCGCTAGAGCCTATTATCAGGGAATTCTCTCTTTCCAGAATATGTGCACTGGAGAACAGCCAGCACACATATTCTGGATAGAGAGAGGTTCCCTAATGATGGTCTCAGCACAAGCCTGAATGCATGGAAGAATAAACCTTTGGTGCTGGTGACTAACCCAGATTGGATCTTGACATTGTAGAGTTGCCTCCAAACTCAGGCACTCCTGATAGATAAGATCTCTGAATTTGAGAGAGAGACATTTATTTTTATAAGGGGGCTTCTTTGCCCATCGAAAAATAAGAATCACCAAGTAATTCAGGCAAAGCAAAAGCATTTTTAATGGCTGTGTGTGTGTCAAGACTTTTTATAGGAATGGAAACAAATTACCTGCATTTGGAATATGTGATATATCAGAAAGTGATCAAACAATAGAAGACAATGATTACATGTGAGACTTGAACAATAGAAAACATTGGCTCCAGATAATATTCCACAAGTGACAAATTTATAAGTTGCATTGCTTCTTCCCAGCTGGGTTTCTATCTTTCTCAAAAAATGAAAGTGTATTCAAGGTTTTTCAGAATATCCTCTTTATTGTTTAGTGCTGAAAAGACAAGTTTTCACATATCAAAAGAAATAGCTTTGGCTAAGAAGAAAACAAAAATGTGTCCCTGAAATTTACAAAAACAAAACAAAGGCATAAACTGCCATTTTTTAAAAGTGCAAACATCATCTTTTAAAATGCTAATAATGAAACCTAAAATTCCAGGCAACATCATAACATTTTAAAATATTTTCATTGTATGAATGAAGATGAATGGATGAATGAGTGAATGAATGAATGAATGAAAGCATTCCCACTATTCCTTAATCCTATTTGTTATATTTGTGTTTATATGAAATTGTTTTTCAATTAGGTATCAAGGGTGGTGTAAATTTCTGCATTTGAACAATTATTTGAATTTTATTTATTGGAATTCTTATAAGAGAGTACATAATTTAATTTAGAAATCTACTTCTTAATTTGTAACTAATAATTTCTATGGAATGGGCATACATTATTCCTAGGATTCTATTATGCCTCAGGAAATCTGAAAAACAAATTTATTTTGCCTACTGTTTTGTGTTATTAAAAGCAGAAAATAGTGAATTATTGCTTCTGAACTATTTATAACATAGCTATTCTCTAAGCCATCATGACAGTTTTCCTTTTAATAAAATTTGATAGAAGAACATCTTAAACATTTAAAATAAATAGACAAGTAAGTGAGGTGAAGCAAGTACCTTTCAATCCATCCTCTCCTTATATTAAGAAGTACTTAAAAATATTTATTTTGAGGAGTCTTTGGTTCTCTCTAAACTTGCTTGTTTTCTTGCAGACTTTTCTTTATCCAAACTAGGTAACATTATCTTGAAGTTACCTAGTTTTGGTAATGAAATGTCTGATGTTACCTAGTTTGGGTAATGAAACATCTGCAAGAAAACAACCAAGCTCAGAAAGCACCAAGGATCCCTCATTTCAACCCTGAGCTACAAATATTCTCTTCTATTGATAATATTCATTTTGTTGGCAGAGTCAAGCTCTATTTAACATAAGAAATTGTTAAAAACTGATAAAATATGCTGGCAAAGTGGGAATCTCTTACTTTATCATGACAAACAGTTCTTTCCATGAAAGGGTATATTATTATTTTTTTATTACACTTACATCTTGCTTTAGCTTGTGAAATATGAAACAGCTCAGTTCATACGAAAATGGCTTTGCCAGGAAGAGGGAGGGAAAGTTGAAATATCCTCGGTCTCTGAAGTTAGTCTTCCAAAGCACACGATGTTTCCAGAAACATGCTAGCATTCAGATGCTTAGCCAAATGTGACCTTTAATAGTTGTAGTTGCTCTACTGAACATGAAGGATATTATTCCAATCTTTTCCTCTGCCAAATAGGCTTCCAGCTTTCCTCTGATAGAAAAAAACATCTAGAGATGGAAAGAGACAGGTGCAGTAACAGCAGGACCTCCTTTTTTGACATTATGTAGGTGGAATGGGAGCTGTTTGCAACAGCTTGCAGGGTGAGGAAGAAGTCACATGAACATCCTTTTCTCAATTCTACAAAAAAAGGGGAGAAGACTAAGTGAATCGTTCAGTCAATGAATGATATGGACTATAAAGATTGGACTGTCACTTTATAGATAGATGATAGATAGATAGATAGATAGATAGATAGATAGATAGATAGATAGATAGATAGATAGATAGATAGATAGATAGATGATAGAGATTATACAAACACACACATGGGGAGGTACATACATATTTCATAGTCTATTTCTCTCTTGTTATGTTCCTGTTTTATAATGAAGTTAAAATTCATTATTATTCCTATTTTTTATTGAAAAGTTTTACAATACATTTTATCTTTAACAATCCCACCCCCCTCCCTCCACCCAACCCTTCCTAACCCTCCCTACCTCCCCCCCTTCCCCCCTCCCCCCTCCCCGACTTCCCAGAGCTAAATACAAGGTATAAAAACAAAAAAAAACAATCATAAACAACCATATGTTAACAACAATAAATATTAAGTCTATCACACTCTAGCTCATATGAAATGACTACAAGCAATACTAATATCACATAAAAAAAAGAAAAAAAAACTTATTCAAATGCTAAGTGAAACTTTTTGGTCCCATATTTGTTCTGATTATTATTCCTATTTTTAAAAAGAACAAATTTAAGGTGAATAAAATGTTGGGTTGCCTTTGCTTGATAGCAATATGAGGTCTAGGGGAACTCTTTTAGGATGGTTAAACTTTTTGAAGCCTGGTATATTTACATGGAGTGGCAGCACTCTACAAAAGAGCAATTTTCCATTCCCTAATGCTTTCTAAAATTCCAGTCTGATTGCCATGCAGATTCTCCATCTCTCCTTTAATATTTATCTTGTTGTGTATATCTATACACAGGCACTTAGGCCCTGTAACATGAATTAAGCACCATTATTGATTTCAGTGGAAGAACTTCATTCAAGATTAAAACCCTACCAAACCCAACTCTTTTAATCAGGAGTAAGCTCCCTTGAAGAGAGTGGAGACCTCACATAAAGATCTAATGTCAGGTAAATCTCTGTCCTTGATTAAGGAGCAGGAGAAGAAAACAAGTAAAGGAACCATACTGATAGGAAAAATGTGGTGGGGGGGGGCAAGGAGAATATGTTGGGAATAATATTTCAAGCTAGAGGATGTTAATACACTTTCATTTTTTCCCTCCTCTTCCTTCCCTTCAAAGGACCTGTTGTTGTTGGTCTGTGCACAGCTTTTACTAAGAGGAAGCTTCTATGCATTAATCTTCTCATAATATGTCTCTTTTTTTCAAGTTGCAAAGGAGCAGATCCACAAAGGAGCAGCACTATCTGATTTCACCTTAAAAGATGAAGATTAAAAGCATTTATCTCTGGTTTACTTAAACTTGTTATTTTAATATTACTTTTGTGTTTAAGTATGGGTACTGATACAGAGTGCTGTATATTTTAATCCAAATAGTGTTCAGCACAATCCCATGGTGAATAAGCCATTGTATATTGACTTCCATGAATTGACTTGCTTACCATAGGATAGAAGAAAATTCCTGAAAGTGAATGGTTGCCAAGACTCTTACCTTACAAGGTAGTTGTTAGTTGACTGGCATGGTTTGATTACTCTAGATTCTGTGAAGCTAAAACCATGAGCTTCTTTTTTTATTAAAGAGTTTTACAAAAACAAGATTTTACAATATATTCCCAAATCCCCCCCACCCCAAACCCGCCCACTTCCCCCCCACTTCCCAGAGCTAAATACAGGATTATAGTTATAATAACCATATTCTAAATAAGAATTATGCATAATATACAATTAACCAAATTCGTAATGTGCTTTAACTCCCCTTTAACATAACTACATACAAAGTACCAATAACAATATCCCTCTAAAATCTACTCATAAGCTAAATGGAACTTTTTAGTCCCATATTTATTCTGAATATAATCTATCCATCTCCTCCAAACTGAAATATATCTTTCCTGTGAATGATCTTTCAAGTAAGCAGAAATCTTAGACATTTCTGCAAGATTCGAAACACCCATTCTTCTATAGTAGGCAAACTATCCTTCTTCCAATATTGTCCCACCAGTAACTGTGCTGCTGTTATCATGTTCAACATCAAATTAGTTTCTTTAACATCACAATCTACAACAATACCCAATAAAAACAATTGCGGAGAAAATTTTATCTTTCTCTTAAAAATCTTTTGAATGTTCCACCAAATTTTTATCCAAAAAGCTTTTATATTTCTACAAGTCCACCACATATGAAAATAGGTGGCTTCTAAACTACCACATCTCCAACATTTAGACTGTAAATTAGGATACATGTTAGACAACTTCTTGGGATCCAGATGCCATCTATAAAACATTTTATAAAACTTTTCTCTTAAGTTTTGAGCCTGAGTAAATTTAACATTTCTGACCCAAATTATCTCCCAAGTGTCCAACGAAATTGGTTCCTGAATATTTTGTGCCCACTTTATCATACAATCTTTAACTAATTCCGTTTCCGAATCCAATTCAATTAAAGCATTATTTATCCTCTTTATATGTGCACAATTTAAAACCATGAGCTTCTTCAGTCATGCCTCAACTTAGGAAGTGAAGAAAATTGTTTAGGGCTGTGAAAAGTCTTATTGGGCAACTCTTCCTTGGTGACCAGAACACCAAGCCATCAATCTGATGGCAAAAAGAAACTGCATTCATACATGGAAGGACACATATTTATATGAAAGCAAAGACTGCATCATGTATAGATGCTTATTTTTCTAAGGACTGCAGTAATCTTGGGAAGTATATGTTGCAGTGTTTTAAAGTTCACATAAGGCATTGATAACTGAGATGAGAGTTTTCACAGAATTTTCAATTCACGGTCCTAAATTGCTTTTAAGAAGGGCGAGGTGATCTATTTTAACAAAGCATAAGACCTGAAATACCTTGTACTTTAGGTTCATGATTAATGGAAATGTTTGAAGGTCTGTTATTATGTACAGTAGACATTCAGTAGATTAGCCTTCTTAAAATGTTTTTTTCTGATACACTGGAACAAAATAGAAGAGGTGGTGATGTAGAATGGAGCTCTAGATCAAAATGATATCTACTAAGGACTTCCGGATGGCAAGGCGTCGCCGGAGGCAGCCATTCTTCGGCTGTCAGCCTCACGGCTCCGTAGAGCCGCCGAAAACAGTGCTGATCAGCTGTTTTGGTGGCTTGGAAGCCCCCACCTCGGGAGAAGAGGAGGGGGTGAGCATCCAGGTAGGGGTAGAGCTCTCCGGGGCTGCCAGAACTTAGAGTTTTGGCAGCGGAAGGATTGAGCCCCCCCGAAGCCTGGGCATGCTCCGGACTGCGAGGCGCCTCTGCTCCGGGTTTTTTGGAGCAGAACAGGGCATTCGCAACCATCCCTGCTAGCAAGGAAAAGCTTTTGAGAACGAGGACGCAGGCAGAGTGATGCAGGAGATTTTGGTGAAGATGGTGTTTTGATCTTTAATTCAATGGACTTTGCTGAACTCGTAAGTGAAAGTGCGTAGCTAACAATAGTGGGTGAAAATGGCGGCTATATCTTCTAAAGTTCCTGCTTTGATGCAGCAGTCTTCAGTGAAAACTTTATTGTCCCCTGCATCCATATCTGTATCAGCTTTTACAGTAAAAGATTTGCAGAATCTGCTGCAAGACACTATGGAAAAGCAAATGCAACAATTTGTTGAGATAATGGAGAAAAGGTTGGAGGAGAAGTTTACAGAGAAATTAACAGAAATGAGAGCAGACATCACATCTGCAATGCAAAGCATGGTTAAAGGCATTGAGATTTTGGATGAAAGAATGGAAGATCTTGCTCAAAATGATATTAGACTGGAAGCCAAAATGACAGAAACAGAAAATGTGATAGAGAAAATGGATTATGATTTGATTTCGACACAGTATTAGGCGACAGCTCCCTTTGAACCTGGAGGAAGCTGAATATCTAGATCCGTACCAATCGGGTTTCAGACCGGGGCACAGCACGGAGACGGCATTGGTCGCGCTGGTGAATGATCTCTGGCGGGCCCGAGATAGAGGTTATTCTTCTGTCCTGGTCCTATTAGATCTATCAGCGGCTTTTGATACCATCGACCATGGTATCTTACTGCGTCGTCTTGAGGGGCTGGGAGTGGGAGGCACCGTTCTGCGTTGGTTCTCCTCCTACCTCTCGGACCGTTCGCAGACGGTGTTGGCAGGAGGGCAGAGGTCAAGCCCTAGGCCTCTTAATTGTGGAGTGCCTCAGGGTTCGGTGCTCTCGCCCCTCCTGTTCAACATCTATATGAAGCCGCTGGGAGAGATCATCCGTAGCTTCGGGGTGAAATATCATCAATATGCTGATGATACCCAGCTATTCATCTCCACCCCGAACCAACCCAGTGATGCCCTTGATGTGATGTCCCGTTGTCTGGAAGCGGTACAGATTTGGATGGGAGAAAACAGGCTTCGACTCAACCCGGCCAAGACTGAGTGGCTGTACATACCGTCATCTCGTTTAGTCCAAGAGGTTCCATCTCTGACTATAGGAGGAGAGATGTTACCTCCCATTGATAAAGCACGCAATCTGGGCGTCCTCCTAGATTCACGACTCAGTTTTGAAGATCACATTGGAACCGTGGCTAGGGGGGCATTTGCCCAGATTCGTCTTATATACCAATTGCGCCCCTTTTTGGACCGAGATGCCCTACGTACAGTCACCCACGCACTCGTTACCTCCCGTATTGATTACTGTAATGCTCTCTACATGGGGCTGCCCTTGAAGACCACCCGGAGGCTTCAGCTGGTGCAGAATGCAGCTGCACGGGTTGTGATGGGAGCTTCCCGATACTCCCATATTACACCCCTCCTGCGTGAGCTGCATTGGCTACCAGTTGCCCTCCGGGTGAGATTTAAGGTGCTGGTACTTACCTTTAAAGCCCTACATGGCTTAGGTCCGGGATACTTGCAGGACCATCTGCTGCCGGGAACAAATTCCCATCGTCCAGTACGCTCACACAGAGAAGGCCTCCTCAGGGTACCGTCAGCTAGGCAATGTCGGCTGGCGACCCCCAGGGGGAGGGCCTTCTCTGTGGGAGCACCAACCCTATGGAATCAGCTCCCCCCTGAGCTTCGGATAGCCCAAAACCTCCAATCCTTTCGCCGCGGCCTCAAAACACACCTGTTCCACCAAGCTGACCTAGACTGACAGGCATTTCAATTAATTTATATTTAGTATTTTTAATTCATTTTAAAATTCTCTAATTTTTATTGCACTGATGTTCTCAATTTTCATTTTATCTTGATTTATGTACTTATTATATGTTGTATTGTGAGCCGCCCTGAGTCCTTCAGGAGATAGGGCGGGATATAAATCCCATCAATAAATAAATAAATAAATTATCAGATGGAGTTTGCTTTAAGGATCAGAGGCCTAAAAGAAAATCCTAAGGAAAATTTGAAGAAAATGGTTTCTGAGGCTTTGGAAGGGGTGTTGGAACGACCAGCAGATGAAATAATGGAAGATAAAGTTCGATAGTTTAAATAGTTTAGGATTGTTTGCGTAAGTTAGATTATGATTATTTTGTATTTTTATACCCTGTATTTTGCTCTGGGAAGTGGGGGGGGAGGGGAAAGGGAGGGAGGGGTTGGGGAGGGCTGGGGAGGGGGAAGAGGGTGGGAGGGGAGGGGGTTGGGAGGGTTTTTTTCTTTTTTTTTGTTTGTTAAAGATAAAATGTATTGTAAAACTTTTTAATAAAAAAAATGATATCTACTAAAAGTTACATATTAACAATATATAAAAGAAATATATAGCAAAGTTTCAAGGTTATGCACAGAGATAATTGCTTTATTTGCTGTTTGTATAATAATAGCTTGACCAATCTATTTTCGTAGCTTTTAAGGGGACAGATTTTGTATGTGTGTATATATTTATGTATATGAATATGTATGTGTGTATGTGTGTGTGTGTGTGTGTGTATTAGAAAGCAAGCTGTATTAACTTTGGAAGCATTAAAAGAGTTATATTTTTCCTGTAATATAGAATGCTTTGCAATACGGTTTTTGAACTTTTTGTATATTGCTTTAAGAACTTTCCTCTACTTTAATTCAAACTGTAGACAATGTGATGATTTCAACTTCCATCATCATCATAAATAAAATTCCCCTTGAAATCTGTAGTAGATCAAAAAGCAAAATTATACTTAATTACAAGAAACTTGTCAGGGTTGGCTAGAACATGTCAAGTGTTTTGAAAAGTCTCATTAGTGTCATTTCTAAAGAAGCTACAAAGGATGTAGCATCGTAAAATTTTGAGAGACTTTTATTCAACAGCTGTTTTACTCAAGTGCTATGAGCTGTAGATTTAAAATAAGTATTTACTCCTTAGAAAAAAATAGTGTTGATGTATTATGTTGGGATTAATATGAAATGGTTTATGTGTACATAAACATCACCAATTCCACACATTCACTTGAAGGCATATAAAATAAATGTGTCTGATTTTAAATGTAGCTGATTTTAGACAGCTTGATCTACATATGTAATCAACATAAAAATATGTCAGTGAAATTGAAGATTGTGAATTAATCAGATGCTTTGCTTTCTACTCTCTATTACATATTTAGTCCCTAGGAATTAAAATATGTATGAACTGTCAAATGTGTGCAATCTAACATTGACATTTCCACCATGGGTTATTTTGTGTGTATGTTTTGTGTGTATGCCATTGTTGCAAAGAAGCTGAAGAAACAGTTAACCTCCTGGTTAAATGCTGCAAAAAAAAATAATACTACAAACAACAGTGTGACACAGTAGCAACAATGGTGCATTAGAATATTTGCCAGAAATACCATTGGTCTGCAAACAAGAATAGGTGGGACTACAAAATATAGAAAGTAATATAAAATGAAGGACCTAAAGTGCTTGGGACTCTAGAATTCAAATAGACAAGCACCTGCTGCATAATACTTTAGATTTAACACTTATTGATAAGGAAAATAAAAATGTCTAATATCTAACTTCCCATTTGAGGAAGATAGTTGAGAAGATGGTTCTGCAGCAGCTTCAGAGGACCTTGGATGAAGAGTATTATCTGGATCCTTTACATTCAGAATTAAGTTCTTAGTATAAGATGGAAACCCCTGAAATTGCTGCCCATTTAAAAGGCTGATTGGAGAGATAGGTGATGGTTAGATTAGAAGGAAAACTCTGACCTGAAAACCAATAGCTAATTTTTGAATCAAATAATCGCTTTCCCTTTTGACCAAGTCATTTTATGCAGGAAAGTGATAACAACTTTAACCCTCCCTCATTTGATACAGTTGCTATGGCAATATCCTGCCATTTCCACCATTGTAGAGGTCCCAAGCTACGTATCAAAGGTTCACAGAGGGATGTGAATCAGGGACAGAGTAGGCTTGTCTTGCTTTGAATTTTAGGCTGGGTGTTCAGGCTGTGCTGTGAATTAGAACACAATCCTAATCCTTACCTATACACCATAAAAATTGTCAAAGGCAATCCCTGATTCAAAACTTATCATGTTTAATATTAAAAATAAAGATGCCTGCACAATGAAATATTAATATGAAAGATGTACAATGGTGCGATTTGTGTAAATTCAGGTTATGAAGCAGAAGTATTTATTGTGTCTAATACAGTAATTGTATTTTACCCATCTATTAGCTACTAAATTTGTATCCATTTTATCATTATGATTAAATGTCTCTGGAGTTCATTAAAGCAAAACGTGACTCAAAATCACACACTCAGTATGTCAGATGACAGTGTCAAATTGCTAGGAGAGTAATCATAAATCATCCAGCATTACATGAGTGTACAAATATTTCAGGGCTTAGAAATGAAAAAGTAAATGGTACTTCCTATTGTGATATAATAAAGAAGAATGATTGCAAATTGCTTTCTTGGAGCATCTCCCCAAAATATGATCCCTAGCAAAGGGTTTAGAAACATTTCCTGTCTAAGGATAAGATTAGGGATGGAGAGAAATTTATCAGATTCACAGTACTGAATAGAAATACAGTTCTCCTTACAGATTGAGCTAGTTCATTGTATTTTGCTTGAATGTACAAATATAGTTCTCCAATAAATTGTTGTTTTAACTATTCATTCATGTCTGACTCTAGACAACTTTACAGGCAAGTGCTCTTCATACTACCATGTCAAACACAGCTTCTTTCAGTTGTTGGATGTTCATCTTTGTATCAGTTTTGATGTTATCCAACTGGCATGTTCTTTGCTTGCCCCTTCTTCTTGTTCCACTAACCCAGGGGTGTCAAACTCAATTTCATTGAGGGCCGCATCAGCATTGCGGTTGCCCTCAGGGGGCCGGGTGGGTATGGCCAGGGTGGGTGTGGCCTACTGGGGTGGGCGTGGCTAGAGTGCATATGGCCTACTGGGTGGGCATGGCCAGCTCTACATCGTTCGCATCAAGGCTGCCTATGGGGGCCTGGGCAGTAGTGGATCTGTCCCACTCCTGCCCAGGCCCCCATAGGCACCATTGAATTTCATTTTGTTAGATAGTGCCCAATGTTAAAGTCTGTCAAGATCCTCCTGTATCTTAAGCCTATCTTCTGGAGTGTTAGCTATTCCTGCAAGCTTGGTGTCATCTGTAAATTTCATGAGTTCCCCATCCATTTACTCATCCAAATAATTGATGAAGATGTTGTAGAGTACTGGGCCTAAAACAGAGCCTTGGGGTACCCCACTGCATACTTTCTTCCATGTAGATGCAGTTCCACTGAGGACTACACATTGAGTGCGGTTGATCAGCCATTTATGATTCCATCTGGTAGTGTTCTGGAGTGTTGATTATTCCTGCCCATTTGGTGTTGTCTGCAAATTTGATGGGTTCCCCATCTTTCCCCTTATCCAAATTATCTTCCACGTTTTCTAGGAAGATAAAAGTTATAGGTGATTGCAGCCTAATGATTATTTGCTTAAGAAAGAGACAAAGGTAAGCAAGAAACAACATGACAAGAAACAAAGGTAAACAAGAAGCACTATGGCAAGTAACATCCTGAAATATCTTTGAGTTTGGGTTGATGGTATCATCTACCACATCCATGTGGAGAAGGTCTAGACCTGCAGCAGACTTTTTTTGAGATTACCCAAAACATGATTTCAACATTTCAATGGTGCCTTCCAGCTCAAAGAAATGTTGGATTTGGGTGAGACAAATATACCAAAACACATTATTTGATGGCAAAATGCTAACAAAAATGGAAATACAGAACAGCATTGTAAAGAAAATGCTTGTGTTAGAGAAGTATTCACAAAAATGAGGGTGAACACTTGAGCACACTTTTATTGAAATCACAAAACAAACTGATGCAAAAATGTGAAGGCAGAAAATGGTGGATGGGGTAAAAATGAAAATTGATAGGCTGTTTTTCTGCCTATATGTGCAAACTTTTTATTAACATGATGAATAGAGAAACCAGTTTCCTCTTTAACAGCTTCCTTTGGATTCCTGATATGGCTTGAAAGTGAAAGCCCTGTTTTGCAAGTGAATTAACATTGATGTATAAAAAAGTTGACATTAGGCGAAATGCTTGTCACTGGTTCTTTGATGCCATTCAGCTCAAACTCTAATGACTTGATTTTGCACACATCTCCTTTCCTGTTCACTATTCTGGCTGTATAACAGTAGGATGCTAATGTGTGACCTGTTCATACCTAAAGGTTTTTGCTTGTTTGTTTGTTTTGTGGCTTAATTTGTGGCTAGGCCACAAAACTCACATGAGCAATACAAACTCCTTTTTGTCTAAAGTTGAATATACTCAGAGTTGAAGCTTTCATGGGGCCTATAGGCACATTCATTAATTTCTACCGTGTAAGATAATAAACTTTTCGCCAATAGAAACCGTGTTCAATAATAAGTGTCTGCATTATGTACAATAGTTTTTCCAATTGGTACCCATTTTGTACAATGTCATTGAAACCCACTTTTATAAAATAAATGATTCTCTTTTCCAGCAGATTATTTTTCTTTCTATGTTTTACTCCGTACCATATTCTGTTACTTTTGTATGACTAAAAGCTGTCAACTTCAGATATTGAATGATTCACACACACACCCGATCTTACTTACAGGAACAGCTTTCATCTTCAATGAAACTGAAAAAGTATAGAGATGAATTGTACTCTGGCACTTATTATGGATTAAGATTACATTTTTTATGCTATCCCTGGATCTGTACAGAAAAAGTGCCGTGAGATTTTCAAATTGGTTAATAAATGGTTCTAGCTCTTTTTTCTGCCAAAAGAGTATAATCATTAATTACTTTTATGTCCCTTGATAAGAAGTAAAGATAATAGAAAGACTGGGATACAATGATCCAGATAAAATAGCTTCTTCAGATAATGTACTTTAATCAACCATAAATCATAGAGCAGTTTTCCAGTGTTCACGTAGATCCATATAATAATGTAACATAATGTAATGATGTAATATAATATAATAAATACATCATGCTAAGCCACAGTTTGCTTAAGGATCATTTACTGAACAAACCATAATGAACCAGGTGATAATTCATAAATTCAAGTAGAAGTTCATACAATGCACTAAACCAAAACCAGGCAAACCACATTGCAAATTAATACGTTGTGAATTTCAAATCAGTTTCAAGTCATAGATAAAGAATAAAGAACAATGGTTTCCTAAAGCTACATCATGAGCAAATGGAACCAAAATTTAAATTCTTGATTTTTACAATAATGTTAACCAGAAGATTTACAAAAGTGACGAGTGTTGTTCAAATATTTTTTGTTTTCTGACTATCCTGGATGTTGCAGCTTTCAATAGTTTGAAGATCACCACATTTGGGAAACCCCTTCTATAATTTTGTACACATATTTTCATATAGAAAGTCTTAATTACATAGACATGTACTGTATATATAAAACTATTTTCAGCGAGGGTATGGGATTGGTTGGTCTCATTCTGAAGGTTAACAATTTGATAATTATTAATATTTCATAAAAAGACCCACAACTGTTTTCAGTTAGCATCTCAACTATGGATTACTTTCCACTTTATTCATAAAAGTCACAATGTCATCCATGACCATATAATTGAAATCCCACCCCTTTTAAAATGTGTGGCACATCTTCAACAAATGTAAAAACTGGTGAAACTTTGATTACTTAGTTGTGGTTACCATTTTTTTATCCATCTCCTATGATTGCCCCCGGAAATCCATGAGCAAAAAAACACATTTGCATGATTTGATTTTAATAATTTGTTTCACACAATATACCTTGTGTAGAACTAAAATAACTTGATTGATTTTAGTTCTTTAAGTCATGTATTTAAGAGGTTTTCTATGAACATCTATATTTTAATGAAGAGAAGAACTAGGGTGTGACATGATAACAGTGTTCCAATATCTCAGGGGCTGCCACAAAGAAGAAGGATTCAAGCTATTCTCCAAAGCACCTGAAGGCAGGACAAGAAGCAAAGGATGGAAACTAATCAAAGTGTCATGGTTCCAGATTTTTTTTGCAATCAGGTCCATTTGTGCATAATTTTTAGATCTACCTTCAAGTGAAAAAAAAGTATGATGAAAAGACCTCTCAAGTGTAAGAAGTAATTTCTGACCGTCCAAGGAATAAAAGTTTTATTTTTGCCTACTGCCTCTTTCTCCATATTTTGAGTAATTATCTTCATCAATTTAGGTCTATAAGGCTGCAGTCATATGCATACAATTTGAGAACTTAACAAACCAAATCACGTATGATAGATTTTTGATATCAGGAGCTATGAATAAGAGGAATTAATTAAATGATACTCTACAGTACTCCCGTTCCTCCCAAAAAGCAAGGTATCTAAATACTTAACAAACATTTAACACACATTTCCCTTGCTTCTCAGCTAAAAGAGAGAGAGAGAGAGAGAGAGAGAGAGAGAGAGAGAGGGAGAGAGAGAGAGAGAGAGAGCGCCTGTGGCCTAGGGGTTAAAACAATTGCCTAATTTGCAATCAGCCCAGGTTCGAATCTCAGAAGGGTATGGCTGACTGATGAGAACAAATAAGTTTGAAATGCATATCAGTCTCCCTTTAATTCTTTGTTAGCAATCCAAAAAATTTACACACACACACACACACACACACACACACACACACACACACACACACACACATATATATATATATATATATATATATACATACAGTATATATATATATATATATATATATATATATATATATATATATATATATATATATATATATATATATATATTCAAAAATTCAATATTGTATATAAATTTTTCTCTACAACAATAAACCTGTGAAATAGGCTGGCATGAAGGAAAAAGAGAGAGAGAGAGAGAGAGAGAGAGAGAGAGAGAGATTAACTGGCCTAAAATCATCCAGTAGGATTCTATAAGAGAGGACAGACTCCTTAGTAACAACCTAACATGTTACCCATAACAGCAGTCTATGGTGTTGACATCCTTTATTAATTAAATTAGTACTGAGATTTACTTTTGTATAAATAAGGGGAAAAAACTACATAACTGATTATATTTCCTTGTAATATTCGATGTAGGTTGACCATTCCTGGCATATTAATTTTCCCAAGATTTGTGAAGGTACTGTTTAAAAAGGAAAAGTAACCACTGATGATTGTAAACTGACCACCGCCCCCAATCTCCCCCAAAAAGGAAAAAAAAACCCTGTTCCATTTCAGTCTACTTCCTATCTCTTGATAAAAGCACTCATCTTCTCATCTTCTCTGATAACAAAGGCAAGTGGGAGCAGCAACAACACTAACTGTGAATTTATTTAATTTTGTCTCAAAAGGAAAATACATAATTGGTGTGAATCTTTGTCAGCATGAAGTCAGTGACCTGATGCCTAATGTTTCCCATTCAACACACATAAGCATTATTGTGGTTTTATGTAACTTTTTTTTCCAAACGTTGTGAAATGGTCATCAGGTTTAAATATTTCAGAATAAAGTTTGATAACACAGTAATCCTTTTTTATTATTTTAAAGTTGTTTATTGTCTAAGTAATCCCAGCTGAAAAGTAAGGGTGGACATCTGTTGTTATATTGTTATGTGCATCATCCTCTCATGGTTCAAACTGCATCACCAGAATATTGAGGCATAGGTGATGTCACTTCTTTCTTATGCTCTTTCATTGCCTCTGCCCAGAAAGATATGAACAGAATTACAATTTTGCAAGGTATTATTGAATGCTGTTTTCTTCATCTGAATAATGGGAAAAGAAATGTAATGCATTCAGTAGTAACAAATTGCCATCACATAACCCTAGAGCAATTCCTTGGATATGCTGTAAAATAAGTTCCAGAACTCTTCATACACACACACCCACAAATATATATACATATATACATACATACTGTATATAGGGACGCGGTGGCTCAGTGGGTTAGGACACTGAGCTTGTTGATCAGAAGGTTGGCAGTTTGGTGGGTCGAATCCCGAGTGCTGTGTAACAGAGTGAGCGCCTGTTACTCGTCCCAGCTTCTGCCAACCTAGCAGTTCGGAAGCAAGTAAAAATGCAAGTAGAAAAATAGGGACCACTACAGTGGGAAGGTAACAGCATTCCGTGCACCTTTGGCGTCTAGTCATGCCGGCCACATGACCACGGAGATGTCCTTGGACAAGTGCTGGCTCTTCGGCTTTGAAACAGAGATATATATATACATATACATATACAGAAAACATATATATATATATGTATGTATACAGGGCTTTTTTTCTCATAGAACGCTCAGAACGGAGTTCCGGCACCTTTTTTGGATGGAACCTTGTAGGGTAGGCAGGCTCTGTTCTTTTATAATACAGCTTGGGAAACATAGAAACAGCTGCACCTGCTTTCCCCACACCAGCATGACTTCCATGTGAGGTGTCACACAGATTTTTAGCTCTGCTCCTTCAGTATCTGATCTTTTTAAGTGCCTGTAACTTTATCACTTGAGGCAGAATGTGATGATATCAGCAGCTCTAGTTGCCACTATAGGTAGGAAGGAAGGTATAATGAGGTGGATCTGAGAGAAAGAGGTCAAGGAGTGAGACTGAAGAGATGGTTGTAAGTAATGATGATGCCCATTCCTGAATGTAATGGAACTGCTTGTTAAGGCTTGAGGCAATAGTGATAAAATAAATCCATTTTTTGGTCGGGGAACTAACACAGCTAACAAAAAAATCACACAATTTTTTCGGGACATGAAAGTAAAGTAGATTGAATGACCCAAAATTTATCTCGCTCTATGACAGTCCCCGTCTGGGTGACTTTGAACCAGTCACTCCTGCTCAACCCAATTGTCTCACAGGGTTGCTGGACTGGGGATAAAATAATAAAGAAATATCACTGTAAATTATCCTGAGCTCTTGGAGAAAAGGATGGATGTAAATCTTGTAAATAAAGCTCAAAAGATTCAATTACTGAAGCCTGATAACAAAAACAAAACAAAACATTGACTTGAGGACCGGTCCTGCATTGATGCTCTTTCTTAAAATAGGCAAAATTGTTCTATAAAACACATCATGTTTACTTAGAAGTAAATGTAATGAAATGTACCATGAAAATACAATTTCCCTATAAGGCTTAAACTTTGTTGCATTAATTTTGTTTGAGTGTTCTGCTTATTTTGCACTATTACTACATTTAGAAGTTAAAAATAAATTAAGTATTACAAATATGTAAGAAAGTTTATTTCTTTTGATTTGCAAGAACAACTAACTAGGATGTCTTTTATTTTAACTTGTGTTCACATTACCAATAATGGATTATATTTAAGATTTTTGGGGGTATGTGTGGAGTCCAAGGTGCTATGTGACAGGGAAATTAAGGTTAAAAACAAGCAAAAAAAGAAGTGTTTGTCCCAGTTCTAACTTTGATTTGTCCATTAGTGCCCAGTTTTGGAGAGATATTTGCCTCCCCATGGTCAAGGTCATCTAGCCCATCCCTTCACCCAAGCAAGAGACCCTACACCATTTCTGACAGTCCAGTCTCTTCTTGAAAACTTCCAGTGATGAAGCTCCTAAGGCTTCTAAGGAAAATCACAGGAATATTCTCTCTAGTTACAAGATAATATTTCAATAGTTTTAGGATGTGAACATTTGAGTTTTCATCTAGCAATCTGTGAAATTTAGATAATTGTTAACCTTGTGGAAAGGAAGCTGGTTTCTGAAACCCCTAATTTAGAAAGTATAATAATAATATTTTATCCCAATATGTGTAAAACAATGTGTGTCTGAACTGTGTGGAAAAAAAATCAGCTTGCAAATGGCATCCAGTGGTTACATAAAAAAGGATCTAAAACATGTCACAGGTATATACAGCATGCGTAATGAGCTTTTCAGTGGTTTTTAGAGGTATCATTTAGGAAAAAAGAGGAAAGTACATTCACTGCAGAAATGCAACAGTAAATTATATCCTATCAGTATAGAACAAAACTGGTTCAGATTTTTATTTCTAGTGTCTCCTCAAAATGTCCCTGTATATTTCAGTATCCGTTGACAAGAATTTTATGAAGTAATAGATCCATAGAATCCATCCAAGCAGAGACTAATCAGTTTTTTTTTTACCTGAACATAAAAACCTGTGCTTGACTATAAGAAGCTGAAAAGCTCCAGGAAGGCGTGAAACTTTTTCTAAATCAAAGGAAAAATTCATAAACAACCCCATGGCTATTAGTTTCTATAGTCCTGATGTATTTGAGATAACTAGAATGGATGGATGGATGAACAGACAGGCACCTCCATTGTTACACAAAGTAGGGAAGAATAGGAAACAACAAGGTCAAAAATAATGAAATATATTTCATGGTATTTAACACCAGATAAGTTATCTAGAATGTATTAAGATAACTCAAATGGATGTTGTAAATGTAAATGTAAAGAAAGGACTTTTTATCATTTATGGTGGATGTGTGAAAAAGCAAAGAAATGTTCAGAAAATTCTTAAAGTGGATATAAAGATAAAACTAGAAACTTTTCTTCTGGGCCTAATGGAAAAAAAAAACTTGGAAAAAAACAACCCTGGAACTTTGATTTTATATATGTTGACAGCAGCAAGACTACTTTACACACAAAAATGGAAGGATATTTCAATTCCCACCATGGATGAATGGCTACAAAAGTTGATGGAGTTAGCAGAGATGGCTAAAAGGAAAGAATACTTTTATTTCTACATGTAACCCTCGTCTGGATTTTGTGACTGAGGTGGAAAAAAATATGATGCTTTGATTTTGGGTTTCACTGATTAGACTGATTTGTTGTTACAGAAATGGCTAGTTTATACTATTGGAGAAATGTAAAAAGTTGAGGTTTGATGTTAAATGCCTTATTTACTAACCCTAACCCTTATTTTATTGCAACAGAGGGAGTTGGAAGTTAACTTTTTTTTATTTTTTCCCCTCCATTCCACACTCCTCTTTTTCCCTTCCCTATATCTTTGTTCCTTACTATTTGCTTTTGTATTTTCGTATTTTATCAGTTAGTAAACTAAATTACATAAAAATAATGAAATATAGGCTATTTCTATACCTCCTACATTTCATTTCTGACATGTATCATACGTATGTCAGGATATAAAAGAGTATATGAAAAAAGCAAAATAATCCAATATGAGGAATATCTATCTATCTATCTATCTATCTATCTATCTATCTATCTATCTATCTATCTATCTATCATCTGTCTGTATGTCTATCATCTGTCTGTATGTCTATCATCTATCATCATCTTACAGAGAGATACAAATACAGATAGAGTTAAAATACATAGATGCATATTCTTCTATCAAATAAATAGGATATATATATATATATATATATATATATATATATATATATATATATATATATATATATATATATATATAAAATGTTTCAAATGTTAACTATTTAGACGACTGAGGACGACTAAGGAGTCAGAAATGCATCTCAGTTTATATATATATATATTATCCTATATATTCTAAGACATTTATTATGTCATAAATGTTTGTGGCTACCACATTTTGTCATATATATATATTTTTGTTATATATATATAACAAAATGTGGTAGCCACAAACATTTATGGCATAATAAATGTCTTAGAATTTCAGATGACATAAATAGGATATTTTCTGATTTTTATTCAATAGACCAAAGAAGAAAACAAAGGCAGAAAATAAAGAAAAAGGAAGAATTGTTTAATACTTGGAACTAGAAACTGCAGGCAGAACAGAAGACATGCATAAGAAACAGGAAACAAGATTTTGTTTTCAGATTTGCAGAGTTCATACAATGCCTGTGTGGGTTTCTTGAAGCCATCTTTCCTTATTAGAACATTAACAGGAATATTTATTGCCTTTTTGTCTATCAGTGTTCCAAGTTAAACAAATTACTAAGAACTTTCCTAGTAGTTGTCCCTGAGAGCATAGAGAAACTGTCTTGATACATGTTTAGGCATGTGGTAATAAGAAGCTTCCTTCAGTTCCAGGAAGACTTTGTTGTCTCACTGCTACTGAAGAAAAGCATCCATGAGTCTTAAACTAAAACAGAGCCATCCATGGAGAGTTCTGATTACATCACCTAGAGAGGCCCTTGGTTTGATATAATAGTGGAAGCCTAACAAGGTTACAAAAAATTAATTTAGATTTTAAAATGTGTCACTGAAAATAATATGGATTTATCTGGAAAAGGAATAGTGTTAGGGAGCACATACAAATTAATTCATTCATTTTGCAAGTTACATATAAGAGCAACATTTTTGATAGTATTCATTCTTGTGTCACACAATGGCTACTGCTAATTCCCAGGCTTTTTAATACGATTTTTCATTGGAAGAAGATTTTACTCCCTTCACGTCTTTCCATTTCCCCAATGACAATATAGTGCTGTAAATGCTAATTATTAATTCAGGTGACTAGTCTGGAAGGAGGGCTTTTGTCTATGTGCCTCTCTGTCTCAATGCAGCATTCCTTTTCTCAGAGTTAGACCCACACTTAATGCAATCAAGGACCTTAAAAAGAATACTAGATGTATTGGATGTGAAAGATGGGTTTGTATCAACCTGCTTATATAAAAAAGGATGAAAGAGAAAAGCAGGGGAACTATCTATAATGCAACAGATTTTTTTTCTCATTAATTAATGAGCATATCAAGGCAGATGACAGGTGTAATGACTACAAATGCAAAGCAACTGCTATTGATCAGAGCTATGCTAAATAAAGCTACTCACTTTAAAATTTTTCCCCTGATTGGGAGTTTTGAACTGACTAAATCTGAGAGTGATTTGGCAGGTGCTTTAGAATTTAATAGCAGGAATCAAGAGACATTCTACTGAATACATTCAATAAAGCTACAAATTAAATAGCTGAAATGCTATGCTCTCTGAATATCTTTCTTCCAGCTGCTTAGTAAACGAATATTATATATTGGCATTCAATAAACAATGCAACGAAACACTTTACAAAGGAGCTATTTATCTGTTTTGAATGTTGAAACCAGCTTTATTTGCTTCTTTCTTCTTCTGTTCTTGCTTTGCCATCTTGCAATCTTCTTCTTGGGGCAGCCTTGGCAATTCCACATGACAGAGCTATTGCAGAAATCAAACCCTGAATTTTTCAGTGCAGGCCAAAACTTCAGCATTGTAATAAAGATCTGTATATACTGGATTTATAAAGAACTCAAATGGATGGCTACACCTGTCCGTCTCCAAACCAGTTTTCAGCTTTCATGACAAGTGTAATGTATTGGGATTTTTTATTTGTATTGATTCACATGTCTGTTTGAATGCTGCTTAAGGTTGCTCAATGGTGTGTCTGTGTAACAGTCACTGACTAAGCCAGACTTGTTGTCTCCAAGAAGATCATTGCATGATTTGGGGTGGGAATGGGTTCCTTTAAACCTATTGGCCACCACCTATTGGCCAACCATATAAGTAGCTGTGCAGCAGCCTCTGTTTCAGTTTTGTTCCTGTTCACCTCAATAAAGCATGTTCCTGTTTGCAAACTTCTGTCTTGCTTGTTGCCTACAAAGAACTGGCTACACAACACTGGCGATGAGGATGGGATGCTGCTTCTTCGTAAGAGCTTGAAGTCACTAGGGGTGAGGCCAGCACAGCATCTGGGAGGGACCATGTTCCCCCCCTTGGTCTGCCTAGCAAGCCCCGCTAGAGACCACCCCACCATGTGGACCAGTCCCAGGGCCTACGAAGAAGCTAGCAGCACAGGGTAATGCGAGACATGAGCTGCAAAGACTTCTCACCATGTCGAAGGTCGGAAAGCTTGAAGAATTCAATGTCATGCACCCAGAGAGATGGTTGTCCTACATCTTGAGAGAGGAGAACTACCTCCGGGCAAATCAAGTCACCAAACATGGTCTAAAGGCTACAACACTCCTCTGTGTGTGAGGACCTGAAACATTTGACATCACTGAGAACTTGGTCGCACCACCACAGCTGGAGTCCATCACTTAAGCAGACCTGAAGAAAAGGCTCGGCAACCATTTTCAACTGAAGCTGTCAGTGATAGCATGGAGGCATGCTTTTGAACAGCAAGAACAACAACCTGGCATGACAGCCACAGAGTTCGTTGCGGCATTGAGGCAGGTGTCTCGTCTTTGTCAATTCACTGACTTGGAAGAAAGACTTTGAGATTGTTTTGTCTGTGGACTCAGGAGCAGAGAGCACCAACATAAACTTTTCGTGAAGAAGACTCTCTCACTCCAAGAAGTATTGAAAGAGGTCATGGTGGACAAAGCCACTGGCAGGGCCCTGAAGGCATTGTGTGCCAACAAAAGCACACCACACAAGGAAGCTGTGCACCAGGAGGACGCAGAGCAACAAAAAGACGTCGACTCCGACCATGAAGTTGACAAGGTTCAGTGACACCATGACAAGGAACAGAGACCCCCTTACAAGGCAGTTCCCTTCCTTCAATGTTTGGGCTGTGGCGGCTGCCACCAACGAGCAGACTGCAGATTCAGGAGAGCTATGTGTCAGGCCTGCAGAAAATCCGGCCACATTGCAGCAGTCTGTACAGGTCGCCAGAAGGACTGCCAACTGGATGAATCATTCAGGAGAGGTACTGGGGCAGCATAGAGTAGGGTTCTGCTCCAGCCACAGGAGTGTCTGCCGCACGGGAGCTCACCATCCCCTTAAACAAAAACTTCAGCTACAAGTCAAGCTGCAAGGTTTTCCTTGCAGGATGGAACTGGACACCGATTTAGCTGTATCTATTATTTCCCTTGAGACTTTCCAGTTCGTGTGCAGCTGCAGCAAGAGATGGGCCAAGCTTGGCCATCTGACATTATTTTAACAGATTTCCAGAATTTCTGAATAGCCATCAAGGACGAGGCCACTTTGGCCACAAAATTCAAGGGGTTTTGGGGGGCCATAGATGTCATTGTGGTAGAGGGCCATAGAACAAGCCTCATTGGGCTTGATTGGTTTGATGCATTGGGCATTCAACTAACCCTAATCCACCAGACACAAGCTGCAAACTTGGCGTCAGTATGTGAGGAGTTCGCAGATGTTTTTGACACAAGTCTGGAAGAGTAGAAGGGCCCTCCAATAGACTTTAAGCTTGGTCCTTCCATAACGCCACTTAGGATTAAGCCCCGTTGTGTGCCTTTTGCACTAAAACACAAAATCGATGCAGAGCTGGACAACCTAGTTATTTATTTATTTATTTATTTATTTTATGAAATTTGTATACTGCCCTATTCCCGTAAGACTCAGGGCGGTTTACAGGGCAGTTAAAACCATGAAATACAAAAAAAAAAAAAAATCAATTAAAACAATTAAATTAAATTCAAGCCCCAAGAGTAAATCTAAAACCCAGTTAAATTAACAACCCCACAGTCTGGACCAAACAGATCAAAGAGCCAAGTTTTCAGGTCCCGGCGAAATGAGCGAAGGTCGGCGGCAGTCCTAGGTTCCGTGGGTAGTTGGTTCCAAAGGGCAGGCGCACCCACAGAGAACGCCCTTCCCCTGAGAATAACCCGCCGGCATTCATTAACCGGCGGTACCCTGAATGGCTGAATTCTGCACCAGTTGATGCCTTCGGGTGGTCCTCAAGTGCAGCCCCATGTAGAGGGAATTGTAGTAGTCTAACCGCGAGGTCACGAGCGCATGAGTGACTGTACGTAGAGCATCTTGGTCCAGATAGGGATGCAACTGGTGCACCAGGTAAATCTGGGCAAAAGCCCCCCTGGTCACGGCTCCTATATGATCTTCAAAACTGAGCCATGAATCCTGGAGGACACCCAGGTTGCGAGCCCTATCAACGGGGGGTAATACCTCATCCCCTATTGTTAATGATGGAGAAGGCTGGTCAGCCCGAGATGCTGGTATGAACAGCCACTCAGTCTTGTCAGGATTGAGACAAAGCCTGTTTCTCTCCATCCAAACCCAGACCGCCTCCAGGCAACAGGACATCACGGCGAGGGCATCACTGGGTTGATTCGGGGTGGAAAGAAAAAGTTGGGTATCATCAGCATACTGGTGATACCCCACCCCGAAACCATGAATGAGCTCACCCAGCGGCTTCATGTAGATGTTGAACAGGAGGGGAGAGAGGACCGACCCCTGAGGGATTCCACAAACGAGAGATCTTGGGGTGGACCTCTGTCCTCCCGTCAACACTGACTGCAAGCAGCCCAGGAGGTAGGAGGAGAACCACTGTAAAACAGTGCCTCCCACTCCCAGCCCCCTGAGACGCCGCAGTAGGATACCATGGTTGATGGTATCAAAAGCCACTGAGAGGTCTAATAGGACTAGGACAGAGGAACAACCCCTGTCCCGAGCCCGCCAGAGATCATTCACCAGTGTGACCAATGCCGTCTCTGCTATGCCTGGGTCTGAAACCCAATTGGTACGGGTCGAGATAATCAGTTTCCTCCAGGAACAGAGGGAGCTGATGTGCTACCACACTCTCAACAACCTTCGCCAAAAAGCGAAGGTTGGAGACAGGACGATAGTTATTCAGAGTTGCCGAGTCCAGGATGGGCTTATTGAGGAGGGGCCTCACCACCGCCTCTTTCAAGGTTGCAGGGAAAACACCCTCACACAAAGAAGCAGTTATTACTGCCTGGAACCAGCCTTGAGTCTTCTCCCAGGCTGCATAAACCAGCCAGGAGGGGCATGGGTCCAATAAACAGGTGGAAGAGCTCAGCCTCCTCATGATCCTGTCCACCTCATTGGGGGTCATAGGATTGAACTCATTGCATATAACACTCTCAAGACCGCTTGATTCCTCCCTGTCAGACTCTGTCCAGTCAGAGTCGAAGCCGGCCCAAATCTGAGCAATTTTATCCGCAAGATGATGACTGAACTGCTCAACCTGCCCCTGCAAGGGATCCTCCCTCTCCTCCCAATGAAGGAGGGAGCAAGTAACCCAAAACAGGGCGGCCGGGCAATTATCTGCGGACGCGATGAGGGCAGCGAAGTAATTAGACTTCGTCATCCTCATTGCAGCGAGATAAGACCTTGTAAAGGCTCTTAGCCACAATCGGTCAGGTTCAGATCGGCTGGATCTCCAACAGCACTCTAGACCCCATTCATTCTTATGTAGCTCAATGATTTGATTTGATTTCTCTCTTCTGGCCCAAAGAAGAAAAAGTGGCCCAAATAAATATTGTTTCAGGGGATTGGCACCATAGGCTGGATGATTTCTTGCTATGCCAGCACACTACACCATGCACAGCAACAGGCAAAAGCCCAGCAGAGCTTTGCTGGGGAAGAAGATTGATCACGAAACTGGACAGGTTGCACCCTGACCGGGTAGCAGCAGACACCACATGCCCAAAGGCTCCAAGGGGTTTGCAAGTGGGTGATGGGGTGTGGGCCCAGAACTACGGGCATGGGAATTTGTGGGTGCCTGCTAAAATTGTTAAGGTCTCAGGACCTCTCTCCTACGAGGTGGTCCTGGAAAGGGGGGGTGAGTCATTCGCTGACATATTGATCAGCTGCGATGGCAGTTTGCTGAACTATCACTAAACGAGAACTCCCCAGAGGGTCTGCAACAAGAGCCGGCAGCCAGCAGTCTAAAGAGCAGTTCACATGCTCTGAGGACTCTTTCAGACAGTACAATGGGGAGATGGCCGTAGATGGACACAGTCCAGAAGTGCAAATTGGATCTCCAGACAGGGAAGGACAACCTAAACAGTGCAGCAACTCCGCTGACCTAGCTACCACACTGGATTTTCATTTGGGCCAACCAGGAATGGCTAGCCAAAGGAACTCGAGTCAACTCAACTCACTTGAACCCAAGAGTCCTGGTCTACTCAGCTCGGCAGGCAAGCAGGTAGACCTTGAGTTGCCCAGAACCCCCAGGCATTCTGAGCAGTCTCGCAGACCACTGAAATATCTCCAACTATGTTATTAAATAATGTGTGTACATTTTAGGGGGGAGGGGTATAATGTATTGGGATTTTTTACTTGTACTGATTCACGTGTCTGTTTAAATGCTGCTTAAATGTTGCTCAATGGTGTGTCTGTGTAACAGTTACTGACTAAGCAGACTTGTCTCCAAGAAGATCATTGGTAGATTTGGGGCAGGAATGGGTTCCTTTAAACCTATTGACTGCCACCTAGTGGCCAACTGTATAAGTAGCTGTGCAGCAGTCACTGTTTCAGTTCTGTTCCTGTTTACTTCAATAAAGCATGCTCCTGTTTGCAACCTTCCATCTTGCTTATTGTCTGCAAACAACCGGCTTCACAACAGTAAGAATTGTCCAAATTAAAGGTAAATATAAGTGGGTCTTCTCCCTACCTTGATACTTAGGGTGATGCCAAAAATCCCTCTACAGATCTGAAAAACTTTATAGAAAAAGTTTCCAGGTCCAAACCTTGCAATTTTGTGATTCCTCTAAGCCTGAACCTGCTTCATAGGATCACCGTACCTTCCTGAATTGCTAATTGGGAACAGTTCTGTTACTGTAGCAATTGGTCTGCAGCAACTGAGAAGCTTGGCCTTTATTCTGTACGTGTGAAAAACTCACGCTAATTGAACGCACAATTTTTATTCCCAAAGACGTTTCATTAAAATAAATGCAAGCTTTGTATTGATTAAAATAAAACCATGTTCTTGTATGCTAGAAATGTAGAGTCCTGCTTACCCTTTAATGTAGAAACATGTGTGAGGTTCTTCAGATTTTAGTCATCCTTCCTTTAAAAGTCAAAAATAGCTACTCCTTCGCTAGTTGAGAGTTCTAGCAGTGCTGACTTATTATGGAAACAACAAGCAAGGTTATTATTTAAAAGCATATTTTCTCCTGCAGATTCCAACTGAAATCTAAACTTGAATTAGCAGTTACATGAATAAGATAAATCTAAAAATGAAAGCAGGAAGGTTATGTTACATTGAGAATATTGCTGGGTTTTTTTTCTCTCTCATAATTTTAATCCTGCAGACATTTTGCCATTTTTCCAGTATTTGTTTTTGATAACATGCTAGCCAATAGATAAGAAGCTTGTAAAAAAGTAACAAGATGACAAGTCACTTCAGCCGATTAGAAAAAAGGACCTTTCCTGCCCATAATTAAAATTGATTTTATTTACTGCATACCATTCAAGATGCTTATTTAGAGTACAGTGCTGGGTGAACATCTGGAAGAGATCAGTGCAATTAAATTTCATTTGGAGGATAGGAAATGGGGGATATCTTTTTAATTAAAAAAGTGGGGGGTTCATTCCTATGTAACTCAATGATTTTATTTTATTTCTCTCTTCTGGCCCAAAGAAGAAAAAGTGGCCCAAATAAAATAAGAAACTCACGGATTAACTCTATTTTAGTTTTGCTAGACATATTTTAAATGCACAAATTCTGATCAATGAAATTTTAAATGTATTATTCCACGCTGAAGCAATTCTGTCCTGAAATATGTTATCCTATTTATTTAAACATAATTTTCTTCTTTCTTTCACTGTAATGTTTATTTTTAAAAAGAAGGATTTTTGAGCTTCTTTTAATACAGCAAAAAGTGTTTCTTTTCTAATTTCTTCTTTTAAAATCTCCATGTGAGAAATTTCTTTAAGAATTCTTATACTTAGAGTTCTTATCTTTAAATTCAAGTCTGGGAAGCCAGAAAGGCAGCAAATGTCTGTAGAATAGGGTCCCATTGTTCAGCAAATTTTCTTCTCATTTGAAAGTAGTAAAAAAAAAAAATCAGGAGTGGTTTCCTACACATCAGTACTATAGGCAAAAAGCAAAAGTTTATTTTCTTCATGTTTTCTCATATAATTTATAATTAATCTGGTAAAAATGTTCAGCATGCTTTGTGAAATTTACAAATTCAATTTTAGGTTTGCTAAGTAATAGATTAATTGAAATTGTTAATTCTTTTAAATAATACATTTAAATTAGACATGCTACAGATGAGCAGGTGTTATCAGAATGTCAGGAATTGTGTCATGATAGGTGTTTCTTGATCAATTCCAACAGGAATTGAGATTTGATTATAATTTCCATCAGTTTGGGAATTCAATTTTCTTATCAAAATGTTTCTAAATGCATTCAAGGATGAAGTACATAGAGGATAAATTTAGAAGAAACATAGTTTTGTAAGGATGATTCAAATGCATACTCAGGAATTCTGGTCTATTATTTTTAACTAAATCTAAATTAATGAGAAAACAGCACATTGTGTAATTGTGAATAGACTCAGGTAAAATTAAGATGGTCTAAAATATAGACTGACTTGGATAAGAAGTAGGTGGATTCGTTCCTAATGAGAAATACTTCCACATCTTAAATACCTATTCTGATTTAAATGCTAGGTCCCTTGGTACTGAGATTGACTGAATAATTTACAAGTACATAGGTTTCTTTTTCTGGACCCTTGCTTGAACACATTCTTTATCATACAAATGTACTACCTTAATCAGTAGTCTGCCTACTACTACCTCCCATGACTCATTGTTTCATAGATGACAAAAGGTAACCAATAATTCAGGGGAGAAGTGGAAAGGATAGAAATAGAAAATTTTGAAGATTTCATAAACAATTGATGCATACTCTTTCATCTTGGTTCCTAGACAAGAAACATTTACTTCGTGTAAATGCTTTCCACATTTGTCTCTCTGTTCTTACATTGCAAATTCTGATTTGCACCAAACACCAAACTGCAGCATAGTTTGTTTGTTTTCATTAAGACATGTAACTCTTTTCAGGTTCTTTTGAGCCACCAGCACACTTAACATCAAATAAATTATAGCACAGTTGATATATATATATAAATGTTTAATGTTATAACGTTATTATTGGTTATGTTAAAATGGTTATGGGTTAACAGTTAAATAACTGGTTACATGAGGTAAACGCGGCTGACAGGAAAACACGTGGCAATTTGACAGCTGTCAAATTGCCGCCGGCTACCGCGCAAGCACGAAGACTAACAGCTCAGCACGAGGACTCAAGCTGTCAGAAGCCGACGCAGCCGATTGGCCCAGCGGCCCCGGCGGGAGAAGCCGGGTCGCTGATTGGAGGAACCAACTTCCAGCTGGCTATATAAAGAAGTCAAACTGGCTGACTTTTGCTGGGTGTACCACAATAAACAAATGTAACCGAGCCTGCTGTCTCCGCGTGATCCTTGCCATCGCAAGCCACTTCAACAGTTGTATGAGTAAACACAAAGGGACATGATGGCTCAGCAGTTAAAGATGCTGAGCTTGCAGTTGGAAAGCTGAGAGCCCAGGTTTGAGACCCAAGTGCTGCATGATGGGGTGAGCTCCCATTACTTGCCTCAGCTCCTGCCTACGTAGAAGTTTAAAAGCATGCAAATACAAGTAAATAAATAGGTACCACTTTGGTGGGAGGCAACAGCATTCTGTGTGCCTTGGCATATAATCATGTTGGTCAAATAATGACAGAAATGTATTTGGACAATGCTGGCTCCCTCAACTAAGAAACAGAAATGAGACCACCCCTTAGAATTGGTCACGACTGAACAGGGGAAACTTTTATCTCTATGAGTAAGCACACTTATGGATAAAATATGCAACACTAACATATCTTGGTGCCTTTCAGTGAATGTTTCACTTTCATGAGTTGGAACTATGTTTGCTAAAATACCCAACCAGAATTGTTACTAGCAATTTCCATGAACAAATCCAACCTACTGTAGTGAGAAAAGCTCATCAACATTCCCTTTTACATTTTATATTAACACGCATAGCAATTGTTGCTTTAATAATAAACCTCAGTACAAAAACACATCAACAAATCCCTATTAAAAATGTTGGCACAAATGCAAATTAATAGCTCATGACTGGTAATTCACATTACCTAAATTACAGACATATATGAAATGGTAATCTATTTCATGCAAACATATAGCAGGGAACTGAAAACTGTTTAGGTTCCATATCTGCATTTGATTTTACAGTCCTCTAAAAGATTATTTTTCAGCAAGGAAAAAAAATCAGCTTTATGAATTAAGTTCAAAAGAGAAGGTACCTTCATTGCCTCATCTACGCAGGCTTATTCTCAATAGTGCTTCTCCAAAGTGAAAATCCATTGACTGGCTACAAAAAATATATTCATCTGTATGCTATATAGTTAGAATCTATGACATATAAGAGAACCAAAGATTAATTAAACCTAAAGAAATTAAAACTGAAGTAAAAAAAAAACATGAGAGAACAACATTAACCAAATAACTCAATTTGTTTGGGGTTCAAGCAAGCTAAATTGATGAAAATGGGTATGGTTTTAATGCAGTATAATTATGTGTGTTTAAGTCCAATTGATTTCAGTTGGACAAATTCATGCCATTGCATATTGAATGATGGGAAGTCTTTGATTACAATTTCTTCATATATCAAGCTTGACTAAAATTAAAAGAAAAAAGGTATGTGTAGAGGATATATTTAAAAAAGCCATATGCATTTTTGTTTATAATTATCTGCTTGATTGTACTTATCTATTTTTTTCCTGTTACTGTGGCAATTAAAGAAGTATTTTCTTTATTAAGATTTTCAGGTGGTGAAGATATGACTCATAGGATAAATTTGTATATTATTAGTTCAATTGGATGCCAATTCTGGTACTGTGAAAAGACTAGAAATGGCATCAGATATTGGAATATTAGAATATTTAATTTACCATTAATGCTTTTGGTTGGGAATTTAAAATACATGCTAAAAACTAGTATGGTCTCTAAAGCCAGTTTGGTGTAGAGGTTCAGGCATCAGGCTAAAACTAGATGAATATGAGTTCTTGTCCCAGTTAAGGAACGAAGAAAGCTCGATAGTATTAGGCCAGCCACTTTTGCTCAGTCCTGGGAAAATGACAATGGCAAACCATTTCTGAAAAACCTTGCTAGAACAATTTCAGATGATTGTCAGGAATCAAAACCCAACCCAAAGGAACCAAAACACAAACAAAAAACTAGAGACTAATACAGTGGAGAAATCAATAATTTCCCCCTTTTTTGTTAACTAGAGCTCCCTGAGACTGGGGTATATGTAAAGAAAATCCTATCCAAGTTTCTCAGATGGAATCCTTCATCCGAACAGTAGTTATATATTCAAGATGGTAGATGTATTTGATGCATAAGGCTTGCTAATAAAAGCCATGATTGAGGGGAAATGGCAGCAGCACTACTAAAGCAGAGTTTAAACATTACTTATAGCTTTCTTTCCTTCCAGTTTTCCCCAGAACAAAAAGCCTACAAGGTAAGTGGGACTATGGGAAAGTCACTGGCCCCAAAACAGTGGTGGGATTCAAAAATATGACCAACCGGTTCTCTGTGTGGATGCTGCTTCTGGAAGTCCATTCTGGGTCTGGGCAACAAAATATTAGTTACCGAAGTGGTGAGAACCTGCTGGATCCCACCACTGCCCTAAACCACCCAGTAAGTTATAACTAGATCTTCACTATATGAGGTTTCTTCTTCTAATATGGCATTTCTTATACATAAATAAGAGAATAATATGTATTCTGAAAGGCAACATTCTACTAAGAAAGTCCAATTGCCTTTTGAAAAGTACCTTTGGAATGACCATGACCTGGATAGTTGAGAATCTTACTAATGTGTGAGAAAGGTCCAATTCTTTAGCAGTTCAAGCATCCCTTAGCAAGTTTTCAAACTTTTTTCAGTCCTTGGAACTTGATAGTCAGTGATGATGATTTATAATGATTTCTGGAATCCTAGAGCAAGAGACAAAGCTCTAATGATAGTGAAAAAAATACATTCAATGCTCTTGATCTCTCATAGAACCCTCTCAAGTTCTTATGGAACTCTAGTATTCTATGGAGCAGAGTTTGAAAAACCCTGTTTTCCAACACTGCTTTCTACATCTTTTCCCCCCCCCAGTGTTTTAATGTTCTCCATATCTCCAACTGCAGACCATTTGTCCATTTGACCATTTTCCATTTCCTTCTCCAGTGCATTGTGTTTTTCCTGTTCTTTCAGCTGTAACATGCCTTTTATGGGGGACTGTTGTGATTCAGTGTCAGCCTGTGCTCCCAGCAGCTGAGTCTGAGGAATCTGAGGAGGAGGAGAGGTTTGGAGAGACTTCAGTGTTGGAGGGAGGTTCTGATGCACTGCAGGACTCTCAGGCTGGCCCCTCCAGTCATGTTCCTCATAAGGCTCAGCTGTGTGAGGAGAAGGTGTCAGACTCAGAGGAGTCACAGCTGAATCTTTTCAGAGACTCTAGCAATCCAGCAGAGTAGAGCAGAGAAAATCAATGAGGCAACTCAGTGAAAGGAGGAGAAGGCATTAAGAAGCCACGACTTGGGACTGATAATAAAAGGGGAAGGTGTGGACGGTGCTGGTTACTGAAGGCAACCGTTCAGAGACATTCTAAGAGAATCCTGGTCTGTTCTTGTTAATCTGTTTGACTCTTGTTTGACTCTTGCTGGATGTTTTGAATCATGTATTTTTGGTTGAAGAAAATATTCTGCTGCTTTTTTGTTTGAAAGACTTTATTATTTGGAACTGTAAATAAATTTGGGTTGGGTTTTTTCCTGCCTATTGATTGTTAAAAGAAAAAAGGAGTTGTCCCTGACTCACAAACAGGGCTGGTTGTAGGCTGGAACAGAACAGGGACTCTCTTAAGTGTATATCATTATTTATAGTTGTAAATAGGCTTCCAAATCCCAATAATAATGATTTGAATTACAGATAATGATCCATAAATGGGCAGCACATACAGGATACCCTGTTTAATTTGCTCTGAAGCTTTCCACATTCATCCTACAGTTCTAGGCATATGACGGTTTGTCTATGGTGCACATTAGCTCTTCCACAGACCACAAAAATGTGTTTGTTTTAACAAGCCAGGTTTCAGAAAGAACTTGTGTATCTGTGGACTCTACAGCAATTCTCACACCTATGTGGACTATGTTTAAACCTGAATTGTGGTACAATGTACATGTACCACAGGATTTTACCTTATTTTCTGGTAACTCTGATTGATAAAGGGGGATCATTATTTCCCAAGGAACACTTTAACAAAATGTTGTTAAATGTTGCATTATAGCAACTTTCTGGAAGAGGCCCTTCACTTAAGACTTCACAAATCTTCAGCTAGCTTCTAAGTCTTAGATACAAACTGTGTTATATTATGAATAAATATACAGACATAAACTTGTAAGCACTATGCAACAATAGTTGTAAAGATTATAAAGTTTACAGTCTGAATTGTGATGCAAAGACTAAAGTTTAAGGTACATTTAAGGTACATCTTTAAAATGGTGCCAAACTGATGAATAATGCATATTAATCTTTCCCCTCTCCCTCCTTCAGAAGATATGCCCTTCAGAAGTACAAATCATAGCGTAAGATAGCCTTCTTCAAATGAAATTGAAACAGTGAGACCATACATTTGAAGGTTCTTTCATATGGAAATCTAGCATGGCTGGGTGAAAGTTTCTAGTTATCTTTATTAAACTGTACCCAGAATACAGAATGCTGTGTGCCCAGATGCCTTGTTTCTCAGTCTTGAGGATTTTGTAAATGTGTCCGGTCAAACATGCTTACATAAACTTTTTCAGTAAATATAGAAAATTTAACATGCAAAACTGAAACACTGTGTACCTGCATAGGTACCCATGTTTCATTCCCATTTTATTGGATTTGATGGACAAATTGCAGACATTATGCAATGAAAGTTTTGCAAAACACTTTAAGTGAACTCATAGTTCAATATGTAGGTTGGGCTTTACATGGTGTTCTTTCTTTTATTCCTGGGGGGGGGGAACTGATATGGAATCTGAGGTCCCTGGCTGATCCAAAGTCTAGTGCACTACTGAAATGAAGAAACAGAAAAGAAAATAATATGTAATTATGGAACCAAAAGCTAGCTTGATATCAGTTCTATACCAATGACTTCAAATCAGAGTTTCTTAGCTTATCTGGCAGTGCATATTTCCTACTTAGCAGCTTCTAATGACTGGGTTGGTTTTTAATCATTTTTTTTTCCTTTTCAAACAAAATAAAACAGAAGTCCAGTTGGAATCCTGCCTCATACCAGACAAAATATAGGGTATGCCTTGATTAATTTTAAGGATAAAAGCATCATCTATGTATATGTGTACGTGCACATCTATAGATAAAATAAATGTATATGGAGTATTCCCTTCATTTTAACTGTGTGAAAGAGAAGAGCATGAGAAAAAATGAGATGGGCCACTCACACCCAGTGACCTGTATCTGCTCGGTAATAAACTCAATAGCATAGCCTTTTTACTAGCTTACTGTCTTCAGCATAGAAAACCAAAATAATTAATAAACATTTTAGTTATACTTTCCTTGAGATAAATACAGAGAGAGTTTATTAAAGTCATCTTTCTCCTCTTGACTTGCTTTTACCCACTTGTTTAGCTCAGGATAAACATCCACACAGTCGCAAAACACACTGAGAGACATGCCACTTCTTGTTTATTTTGCTCTACCCAAGGAATCAACATTCTGAGAACAGTAATTCATGGGTCAAAGTCTTTCGGCTCCGGGGAAACATTTTCTTTCCGTGGCTCATTTGTTCTTCCAGACGCTAGCCCAGAAGCAAAGAGGTAGCTTAGACATTTTTGTAAGACTGATGAAATACGTTCTGAATGAATGTGCCACTCAAAACTTTCACTGCCACATTCTGCATCAGATGAAGCATCCCAGTTATTTTCAGAGGCAGCCTAATGCATAATATATTGCAGTAATTCTATTTTTAGTCATGGGGTTGTAAATTAATATTAATGTCTGAATTTTTTATACTAAATTAGAAATTCTAACTTCTTTAGAGTATTAAAATTTTAACACAATACCACCTTTACAAGCATTTGGACTCATTTAGGGGATGCAGATTTTGTGAAGGGGTCTTTATTCCAAGGAGCTTTTCAGTGAATCCCTTGACAAATATGCAGGTGGAGCAACAGATGGGATTTCTGTCACTTGGCTTAATTAATTCCCAGATACCACCCAACTGATCATGTTATAAAAATGAATAGTAAATATTCTAAGAGAATTGGTCTCAAGACCAATGCCTAAGCGACATAATCTTATTCATCTTGGACATTTAGAGGTTAGAGATGTCAACAGTGATTATTAAAACAATTAGTGGAATAGTGGAAGCAGCAGTGGGTATAATCATTTAATATCTGCCTTTTGTTTCTTTGTTTTAAGGAGAAAATAAAGCTAATTGTAGTTTGCATAACATTTTGGAGCTACAAGGAGGAATCAGTCTCCAGAAGCAACCATCAAGGGAAATAGAAAGTGAAGAAAACCGAATCAATACATGGCAAAGAGTTATGTGTGCATTAACTGGCAGTACAGTAGAAGGTAGAAGAGAAAATGGCATGCTAGATTGCAATTATAATAGGCAATCTTGTCAGATGGCTGAGTATCAGCCATCATTTTTCAGGTGAACCATCTATTTTCATAACTATTCTGTTCAATATAGTCAGAGCCTTTTCACTGCTAACAAACAGCTAATCAATGTGAATGAGGAATACAAATTCAGTCACCATATTAGACATCAGGCTCATTGGGAAGGAAATGTTGACAGGACTTTGAAATAAAAGAAGTCTAAAACTAACTCCCGCTTCATGGATTACTGCCTTGCCGTGGTGAAGGGGCTTGTGTAATTCAAAGAAGCTATGAGCTATGCCGTGCAGGGCCACCCAAGATGGACAGGTCATAGCAGAGAGTTCTGACAAAACGTGATCCACTGGAGAAGGAAATGGCAAACCACTCCAGTATCTTTGCCATGAAAACCCTATGGACAGTACCAAAAGGCAAAACAATATGATGCTGGAAGATGAGCCGCTTAGGTCAGGAGGTGTCCAATATGCTACTGGGGAAGAGCAGAGGGCTAGTACTAGTAGTGCCAGAAAGAATGAAGCAACTGGGCCAAAGCCGAAAGGACGCTCAGCTGTGGATATGTCTGGTGGTGAAAGGAAAGTCCGATGCTGTAAAGAGTTTTTCTCCATAGGAACCTGAAATGTAAGATCCATGAATCAAGGAAAGCTGGACGTGGTCAAACAAGAGATGACACGAATGAACATAGACATCTTAGGATCAGCTAACTAAAATGGACAGGAATGGATAAATTTAATTCAGATGACCATCAGGTATACTACTGTGGGCAAGGATCCCTCAGAAGAAATGGAGTAGCCTTCATAGTCAATAAAAGAGTAGGAAAAGCAATACTGGGATACAATCCCCAAAATGACAGAATGATCTCAGTTCGAATCCAAGGCAAACCATTCAATATCACAGTAGTCCAGGTTTTTGCCCCAACCACTGGTGCTGAAGAGGATGAAATTGACCGGTTCTATGAAGCCCTACAGCACCTTATAGAACTAACACCAAAAAATGATGTCCTTATCATCATGGGGGATTGGAATGCTAAAGTAGGAAGCCAAAAGATAACCGGAATAACAGGCAAGTTTGGCCTTGGAGTACAAAATGAAGCAGGGCACAGGCTGATAGAAATTTGTCAAGAGGATACGATGGTCATAGCAAACACTCTTTTCCAACAACCCAAGAGACGGCTCTACACATGGACATCACCAGACGGTCAACACAGAAATCAGATTGACTATGTGCTTTGCAGCCAAAGATGGAGAAGCTCTATACAGTCAGTAAAAACTAGACCAGGAGCTGACTGTGGCTCAGACCATGAGCTTCTCATTGCAAAGTTTAGGCTTAAACTGAAGAAAGTAGGGAAAAGCTCTAGGCCACTCAGGTATGAATTAAATCATATCCCTGTTGGATATACAGTAGAGGTGACAAGTAGATTTAAGGAATTAGATCTGATAGACAGAGTGCCTGAAGAACTATGGACAGAGGTTTGCAACACTGTATCAGAGGTAGCAACTAAAACCATCCCAAAGAAAAAGAAATGCAAGGAAGCCAAATGGCTGTCTGAGGAAGCTTTGCAAATAGCTGAGAAAGGGGGGAAGCAAAAGGCAAGGGAGAAAAAGAAAGATACACTCAATTGAATGCAGAATTCCAGAGAATAGCTAGAAGAGATAAGAATGCCTTAAATGAACAGTGCAAAGAAATAGAAGAAAACAATAGAATAGGGAGGACTAGAGATCTCTTCAAGAAAATTGAAGAGATGAAGGGAACGTTTCCTGCAAAAATGGGCATGATAAAGGACTAAAATGGCAGGGACCTAATAGAGGCAGAAGAGATTAAGAAGAGGTGGCAAAATTACACAGAAGAACTGTACAAGAATGAGCTTAACATCCCTGATAACCATGATGAGGTGGTCACTGACCTCTAGCCAGACATCCTAGAACATGAAGTGAAGTGGGCCTTAGAAAAGCTGAGCAACAACAAAGCTAGTGGAGGTGACAGTATTCCAGCTGAGCTATTCAAAATCTTAAAAGACGATGCAGTAAAAGTGCTATACTCAATTTGCCAGCAAATTTGGAAAACTCAACAGTGGCCACAGGATTGGAAAAGATCAGTTTTCATTCCAATTCCAAAGAAAGGCAGTGCCAAAGAATTTTCAAACTATCACATCATTGCATTCATTTCACATGGTAGTAAAGTTATGCTTAAAATCCTACAAGCTAGACTCCAGCAGTATGTGGATCGAGAACTATCAGAAGTACAGGCACGATTTTGAAGAGGCAAAGGAAGTAGAGATCAAATTGCCAACATACGCTGGATCATGGAGAAAGCTAGGGAGTTCCAGAAAAACATCTACTTCTGCTTCATTGACTATGCTAAAGCCTTTGATTGTGTGGATCACAACAAACTGTGGCATGTTCTTAAAGAGATGGGAGTACCAGAACATGTTATTTGTCTCTTGAGAAACCTATATGTGGGTCAAGAAGCAACAGTGAGAACTGGACATGGAACCACTGATTGGTTCAAAATTGGGAAAGGAGTCCAGCAAGGCTGTATACTGTTGCCCTGCTTATTTAACTTATATGCAGATCTAGATAGCACACTAAAAAGCAGAGACATCACCCTGTCAACAAAAGTGTGTATAGTCAAGGCTATGGTTTTCCCAGTTGCAATGTATGGCAAGATAGCAATCATCATCATATTATCATAGAATCATCATAGAATCATCATCATAGAATCTATTCATGCTTTTTCATGCTTTATGCTTCATTTTTCTTTCAGAAATATAGAAGAAGAAGAAAAAAATCAATACAATTTAAAAAAAATCTAGATTAGCACTACAGGTCAATTGGTTAGCAAGCAAATTACAGATCTTAGCATCTTGCTAGCAAAAATACACTATATTTTGTAAACATTCATCACAGAAGTTCATGTTTTCCTTCTCTTCTAAAGTTTGCATGAAAAGAACTGTCTTTTCAAATATATATCATTGGTGAATTCTGCAATTCATCTTGCAATAAATAAATACTACTCTTGTTATTGGGCAGATTACCATAAATGAATAATTAATTAACACAGCAATTATTGAAAGCTCAAGCATGATATTGTTAACCAGGCAATCACTAAACACAAATAGTAATAATATTTTTTTAAAAAAAAATAGAAAACATTCAGGTTGCTGGTTTGCTTTTTGTTTGCTTGTTTGTTTTTTCAGAATATGTTATTACATTTTTAATAAGCATAGAATAAATTCTCTGTTTTTGAAGCAGAATTAAACATGTTGCAGTAAAAAAAAATATATGATTTAAGGCAGAAAGTTATCTTTAAGGGAACCACCTTAAAAAGTAAAGCACAAAAAACAATAAAATATATTAACTGTATACTATCTTTGTCAGAACCTGGAAGTGGGTAATATGCTTCTCTTGGCCCTTTTTTTACTTTAGTTAGTAACTGTTGACTTCATTTCCATTGTGAAGAATGTTTAATTTTGCTTATTTTTCCCTTCGGTAATTAAATTCATTACAATTATGAAAAGTTTACCGTTGTAATATAACAAATTTCTTCAGTGATATAATATACTGAGAAGACTGTTGTAAAGATTTCCTTCCATAGAGGATAGCTTCTGGTGCCTAAATGAAGACATCTATTCTGAATTCTCATCTCATCTAGAGTCCTAACACTCCTGGTGTCTCACATCAACATAACCAATTCCAGTGGTGGTTATTTTTTCTATAACACAAACTGTGGAGGGAATTATATTCACAGAGCAAGGTTATTGTTCATCTCAAAGGTCTAGTTCAGGGGTGTCAAACTGCCGGCCTGCAGGCCAGCTGCATCATGTGGAGGCCACGCCAACCTCAGCTCCGGCAATGTGAAAAAAAGTCACGATAGGTCACAACACATCACGTGACGTGGAGAATTTGACACCCATGGTCTAGTTTATCTCACACATCTTTAGCCATTCCTAGTTGTCTTTAGCCATTCCTACAGAGCAGAAATGAAAGATTGGAGACCCTTGGCCTTTTATACTCCTGTTGGTGGTTTTTATTTAAGAATTTTCCAGCTAATAAAAGGTGATGCTAGGAAAAGATATTGGATTGTGCATAACCAGACCTTATCACTAAGATTATTTCCCTTTGGCTTTTCTGTCAATGAAAATCTGACGCTGGAAAATTTGGTCTTTGGAAGCAACAGAGATCTGGTGGAAGATTTTTCTTGTCTAAGGTTAGAGCTCTTTCTCAACTGGATTCTACTTATAATTTTTCAGGGATTATAGAGTTAAAGAGTTGGAGGAGCATATGTGAAAAGTGAAATGCCATGCCTCTTTATTGCCTTTTTGTGGGTTTGATTCTGAATAATAGTTTTGCTGCAATATCTATCAATTCTTCCTTTCTTTCAACCTTTGATGTTTTCCCTTGTTTACTCCTACTTCATAAATAAGAAGAATTTATATGCTATTCAATTTTATTTTAGTTTTCATTTCATTTAAAATGTTGCATTTTTATTACTAGACTTGGATGTTTTTTAAAGAAAAAGCAAGAAACAAATGTTCAAAATAGAAATCCACCAAAGAAGAATAGTGTACGATGAGTATTGTATGCTTCTCGGAATTTCCCAGGGTGAATGAAGTCAATGTTTTTAGTTACTAGCTTGTGTTCTGGGCATGTGGGAAGGTTAATATATAATATAAATGATTTGCAGAGATGTAAGACACCAAGTGCACCCTTCATTAATTCTCAGCCTTTCCAATAATTAGGATGATCTCTGCAAATATTTAATATTGAAAATGATAAAACAGTTTCTATACATTTAGGTCTTGCCATCCAGCAAAGACTTTCAGCAATGTACAATTAGAGTTAACACAACCCTTAAAAATAGGGGGGAGGACCCTGCAGGTGTTTAGTATCTCTGTAAAATGTATAGTATATTTTGTCTCTTAAATCTTGCCAAAAAAGTTTTTAAAAAGAAGCATCTTTGATGTGACATCTTCCATTTGCTGATATCATTAAAAATAAAAAAAGATCAAAATATTTTCTTTTATTAGTAGAGGACAGTATAATGCTTAAAAAAATAGAACATTAGTATTATCATTGCCTTCTTCTGACAATGAAAAAACAAAACCCTATAGCTTATTTTGTATATGTTTATGCATGTGAATTGTGTGTTTATGTACTCGCATAAAATGACATTTAAAGCTGATAGAAGTTGTGCACCTTGGTTTTAAATTAAAAATTAACAAATTGGCCCTAAGGAATATTAGCCTGAAATACAACACAGAAAGCATGTGTGAGAACAATCAATACCCACAAAAGATGTAACTTACTTTATGATAAATTTTATGGGCTCTCCAATTATTATGCCCCTGTCATGGACCGATCATCATCTCCTGCGGCTGGTCTTCCGTTTTGCCACCCCCCGCCGTGGGTGTTTGGAACCAATTAAATGGTACCGCCCCAGACGCTTAATGGATCCCCAGAGGTTCCAGGCAGCGCTGGGGTCCCCACCTGCCTCCCTTGCTCACAGCTCGGCAGATGCCTTAGTGGAAGCCTGGGAAAGGACGGCCACTGAGGCTCTTGACCGAGTTGTACCCCTGCGGCCCCTGACCCGGTGCAGATCCCGTCGAGCTCCATGGTTCTCTGCGGAGCTTCGGGAGATGAAGCGTCAGAGACGGGGCCTAGAGAGCGGTTGGAGGTCCAGCCGATCCGAATCCGACCGATTGCGACTAAGAGCCTACATTAGGTCTTATCTCGCTGCGATAAGGGAGGCGAGGTCTAACCACTTCGCCACCCTTATCGCGTCCGCAGATAATCGCCCAGCCGCCCTGTTTAGGGTGACTCGCTCCCTCCTAAATCAGGAGGTGAGGGAGGATCCCTTGCAGGGTCGTGCTGAGGAGTTTAACCAACATCTGTCGGACAAAATCGCTCGGATTCGGACCGGTCTGGACTCTGACTGGGCAGAGTCTGACGATCAGGACACTGGCGATCTTGTCGATATCACCTGGGAGGAGTTTGATTCTGTGACTCCGGAGGAAGTGGACAGGATCATGGGGAGACTGAGCACCACCACGTGTTTATTGGACCCGTGCCCTTCCTGGCTGGTTTATGCAGCCCGGGAGAGGACACGCAGCTGGTTCCAGGCAGTTATATCGGCTTCTTTGAGTGAGGGTAGCTTCCCCGCCGTCTTGAAAGAGGCGGTGGTGAGGCCTCTCCTCAAGAAGCCTGCCTTGGACCCAGCTGTATTAAACAACTTTTGTCCTGTCTCCAACCTTCGCTTCCTTGCGAAGGTTGTTGAGAGTGTGGTGGCGCATCAGCTCCCTCTGGTCCTGGATGAAGCGGATTATCTAGACCCGTACCAATCGGGTTTCAGGCCCGGGCACAGCACGGAGACGGCATTGGTCGCGCTGGTGAATGATCTCTGGAGGGCTCGGGACAGGGGATATTCCTCTGTTCTAGTCCTATTAGACCTCTCGGCGGCTTTCGATACCATCGACCATGGTATCTTGCTGCGGCGTCTCAGGGGATTGGGAGTGGGAGGCACAGTTTTACAGTGGTTCTCCTCCTATCTCCGGGGACGTTCGCAGTCGGTGTTGGCAGGAGGGCAGAGGTCGACCGCGAGGTCTCTCATTTGTGGAGTTCCTCAGGGGTCGGTCCTCTCGCCTCTCCTGTTCAACATCTACATGAAACCGCTGGGTGAGATCATTCGTGGCTTTGGAGTTGGGTATCATCAGTACGCTGATGATACCCAACTTTTCCTTTCGACCCCAAACCACCCCAGTGATGCCCTCAACGTGATGTCCCGGTGCCTGGAGGCGGTTCGGGTCTGGATGGGGAGGAACAGACTCCAACTCAACCCCGACAAGACTGAGTGGCTGTGCATACCTTCATCCCGGGTTTATTCGGATGTTCCACCTCTGGCTATGGGGGGTGAATTATTACCCCCCGTAGATAGGGCTCGCAACTTGGGAGTCCTCCTAGATTCACGGCTCACTTTGGAAGACCATATAGGAGCTGTGACTAGGGGGGCCTTCGCCCAGGTTCGCCTGGTGCGTCAGTTGCGGCCCTATCTTAGCCGGGATGATTTGTGCACGGTCACTCATGCGCTCGTGTCCTCTCGTCTGGACTACTGCAACGCTCTCTACATGGGGCTGCCCTTGAGGACCACCCGGAAGCTCCAACTGGTACAGAATGCAGCCGCGAGAGTTGTGTTGGGAGTCTCCCGATACTCCCACGTTACACCGCTGCTCCGTGAGCTGCATTGGTTGCCAGTTGTCTTCCGGGTGAGATTCAAGGTACTGGTAACAGTGTTTAAAGCCCTTCATGGCATGGGGCCGGAGTACCTTAGGGAACATCTGCTGCCGGCATCAAGCTCCCTGCGCCCTGTGCGTTCCCACAGAGAGGGCCTTCTCAGGGTGCCACCGATCAGAGAATGTCGATTGGTGGCCCCCAGGGGGAGATCCTTCTCTGTGGGCGCTCCGGAGCTGTGGAATCAGCTACCGGTAGAGCTCCGGATGGCGCCCGATCTTCGCTCCTTTCGCCGCGACCTCAAGACGTTTCTGTTTGTACAAGCCGGCCTAGCCTGATGGGGATTGGTGGGGTTTTTTAATTTTTTGCTTTAATTTTAAATTGTTGTTTTAGAATTTTATTCCAACTGTTTTAATATGGGCAATTATTTAATCTTGTTTTAACGTTTGTATGTAGTATTTTATTCTGCCCTGTGAACCGCCCTGAGTCCTCAGGGAGAAGGGCGGTATACAAATATTATTAAATTAAATTAAATTAAATTATCATTTTATGGGGGTTTTTATGTGGTGGATTTTTAAATGTCGTAATCTGCCCACAGTTACATATGTGTGAGTTGGTGGCTACATAAATTTAATAAATAAATAACACTTAGCTGCCTCATATGAATTTGGAATAAAAATGGCAATAATTTATGACAATATATAGGATCTATGTTTATTATGTTCCATTGGATATATTTTTATTACTATTTTGCATCCATTTTGTTATACCTTTTCTGGTATCTTTCTCAAAGTTTGATTACTTTTAAATATTTAAAAAAGGAGTAAGAATTCTGGATTATTATTATTTTTTTTAATTCCATTTATATCCCGCCCTTCTCTGAAGACTCAGGGCGGCTTACAAGCTTAGCAGTAGCCTTCATTCTATGTATATGCCTGCTTATTAGGGCTTAAATACACCCCCCAAGCAGCATTATTACAAAGTCAGCTTATTGCCCCCAACAATCTGGGTCCTCATTTTTACCTACCTCGGAAGGATGGAAGGCTGAGTCAACCTTGAGCCTGGTGGGATGTGAACCTGCAATAATTGCAGGCAGCTGGTGTTACTTAAGGAGGCATTAGCCCACTGCTCCACCAAGGCCCACTGCTCCACCAAGGATTATACTTAAGCATGAGATTATTTTTCTTTATATGAATTCATAAACTTGTCCTATCATAAGTTAGTTTTTTAAAATTGAAAATATTCATTGTTTGGCAGTCGAATATAGTGAATTACCGAATTAGACAGGAACATATATATTCAGTGATCATCTCTGAGTTTTGCATTCATTTTTTCATATGATTAACTATATTTGCTATGTGATAAATTGCTGTTCCTATTTGTTACCTTGCTTATCTGAAGCTTCCTCATGGAATTATAATCATATTCTTATCTGTTCTCTCATATGGTGTTTCAAGCTAACTAGCTTTGTTAGCTACTGATGAAATCAGAATAAGCTCCAATATAACATATGGAAAAAACCCCATAGATTATTGCATGATACATACTGTACATCCCATAGCAAATTATTATTTTTTTAAAAAAAGTTTTCTTTTAAGCCAACTAATAATGCAAACTCACCAACACTTTGGTTTCACAAATGAGGCTTAATGGGATATAGGAGACAGAGGTTATGTCAAGTACTCACAATATAGGTATGTATAACCCTTGTCTTATAATCATTTGTTTAGTGACTGCTCAAAGTTACAATAAGCAAGCCTTGAACTTGGCTATGGATAAACAAATCAACAAGAATTACCATAAAATGATTTGATCAGTAACTCAAATATTTAACCCAAAATGAACAATTATAACTGTTTTTCTCTCACAGAAGAATAAGTTAGCATTTCTTTTATCACCTGTTTAAATATTTTTTTAAAAGTTTGGCATCAGTCCAACATCTAAATCACAGTTTAGCCAATGTGATCAACTGAGGAAACTCTTCAGATGCCTAGAAAAACCAGTTTAAAAAGGGCTTCTGAAACAATGGGGAAATACTTATATTTGAAAGTATAACTTACATATTATTTATTGGGATTTAGATATTTTCTAGAGAGGAATATTATCTAACTCTTTCAGTCCAGTACAAAAGTCTACATCTCTTTTCTCTCAGTCCAATCCAGGTTTCAATCATCATAGTACATTAGTTTTGAGAACAATTGGGAAAATAAAACCGAAGCACATTAAAAAAAAAACATGTTTCCATAATACTGGCATCGGTGATTATTAGCATCAGATCTGAATTCCTGGAATTCTCTAAATGCATTTCCAAGAGAAACCTCTGTCCATGGGATTATTCCTGACTAATGGCCTTTTTCGGCAAATGTTTCTTATAATTTTATTTTTGAAAGGGATTAAGTCTTCCTTATCACCATTTTTCCTCAGTGGTTCATTATCTTGGTATTTTCCTATGGGCCAGCAATTTTTCATGAACCTACTGGTTTTCAGTCCAAATTTTGTTACATTATATGTACTTCAGTATATACTTTGTTATAAGTTGATTGACTGGTTAATTGATTGATTGATTGATTGATTGATGTGATTTATATTCCCCTCTGGGCAGATCCAGTGCCCCTTCCAGCTCCTTGCACAGAATGCAGCTAGCATTTCCCCACCACCAAAATGGCGATATATCTATCTACCTACTCACCAATAATGTTTTTGAGCTGCTAGGTGGGCAGTAGCTAGGGACAAGAGTCAGGAGCTCACCCCATCCTGCAGAGCTGGACTCAAGCCACTGGAATGATGGTAATTGCTCAGCATATCCAGCACCATTAAGCCTTTGTGCCACCATGTCCCTTATATTAGTAGTAATAGCTAACATTATCATATTATTACCAGTACCCTTACCTTTATCAGCTAATTTTTCTGGCTAACTCAGAGAAAACGGAAATCTAATTACTAATATCTGTCAGGCCTTTCTTAACTCTAGAATTAGAAAAAGTAAGAAGAGTACAGAACACTTCATATAGTACACTTATATTAAGCTTGTGCAATAACCTGAACACATACACTTATTTAGAGCTAAGTAGAATTTAAAGTTGGACTGAAAAAAATCTCCTCCAGACTGAAATATATCTTTCCTGTGAATGATCTTTCAAGTAAGCAGAAATCTTAGACATTTCTGCAAGATTCGAAACTTTAAACACCCATTCTTCTATAGTAGGCAAACTATCCTTCTTCCAATATTGTCCCACCAGTAACCGTGCTGCTGTTATCATATTCAACATCAAATTAGTTTCTTTAACATCACAATCTACAACAATACCCAATAAAAACAATTGCGGAGAAAACTTTATCTTTCTCTTAAAAATCTTTTGAATGTTCCACCAAATTTTAATCCAAAAAGCTTTTATATTTCTACAAGTCCACCACATGTGAAAATAGGTGGCTTCTAAACTACCACATCTCCAACATTTAGACTGTAAATTAGGATACATGTTAGACAACTTCTTGGGATCCAGATGCCATCTATAAAACATTTTATAAATATTTTCTCTTAAGTTTTGAGCCTGAGTAAATTTAACATTTCTGACCCAAATTATCTCCCAAGTGTCCAACGAAATTGGTTCCTGAATATTTTGTGCCCACTTTATCATACAATCTTTAACTAATTCTGTTTCCGAATCCAATTCAATTAAAGCATTATATATCCTCTTTATATGTGCACAATTTAGATCTCTAATTTGTTTTACTAAATTTTGATCTATAATTGTGATGCCAACCTTTTGATCTAACTTCCACCTAGCTTTCAATTAGGTATATTGAAACCAAGAGTAACTTATGTTTTCTTGTCTTAATTCATCTAATGATTTAAGTTGCCAGTCATTCCCTTGCAATCTAAGTAATTCCTTATAAGAAACCATATCCAAACTCACTCCCATAGATACGCCCTCTATCGCGTATCCAGGAATTCCCCAAATCGATATTTTATAATTTAACTTATAATAATACTTTTTCCAGACACGCGAGAATATGGGATTTAAAAGCCCTGTCCACCTTCTTATCGTAAAGCAAATATGCATGCCATCCATATATTGTTACCTATATATTGTGACTTCACTCTAGAAGTTACATGGCAATTATGTGTATCTCCCTCCTAGCAGTTTCAAGAAATGTAATCTCTGTAAAAAGTCCACAATGTCAATATTCTGCATATTGGAAGAGGAGCAACCATAAAAAGGACAGTTATAAGTGCTTAGCAAAGCATTACATGCTTCTGAATGCAACCTCTAAACAATTATTAACCCAAAGAGTTCTCTTCTTCTTTCCTTATGCGATGAAAATCGGGTTAAACCAGATTAGTCAATAATGTAAGTTATATACCAACGTAGCAAATTGTGCAATATAAAAGTTATAGATTCATTACTTAGAAGTATAATTTATCAATGACTATTTTTGCTAATGAATCCTTTTCAATTAATAAATATACAACAAAATAATGTGATTGGGAAGTAAAATTAGGAAAGCTCATTAAAATCAGTAGATATGCTATGAGTTCACTAGCAAGTAAGTAATTCATCAACTGCACAATGCAGTTTTTTTAAAAACAACAGCCCTATCCATAAATTACTTTTATTACTAAGCTAATACTAGTTTGGTTTAGAGGCATGCACATGCACACAGACACACAAACCCATACACACATACCTAGCATAAAGGTTCAGAAAGTTTAATTGCAAATTGATTAACATGGAGCTCTGCTAAATAAATCAGCTGAAAGACATTTAAGTTGACACTATGCTAGGTGCTCAAATTAAAAGACTGTCCCATCACATTAAATACAGTACATTTGTCACTGATAAACTAACAGTCCCTTATTTGAGCTGACAGCCAATGGAGCAGGAAAGCAATCTATACAATATTGGATTTAATGAATATTTAAATTATTCTCTACCCAAGAATCCTAACATAAACCAAAAAATGTTTCTGGTTTTATATTTTATCAGGACAAGTCCCTGCAGTTTTCGTGGCAAGCTTTTTCACACAAATTGAGATTTGTGCATATGTTACCTTTTTTGTGGCAACTGATTTGCTTCAAGATGCAATTCAGGGTGTTGGTTATTATCTTTAAAGCCGTACATGGTTGGAGCCAGGTTATTTGTTGGACCACCTCTCCCCAGTTATATCTACCTGGCTTGACAGAGTGGCCTGGCAAAGTATGTAATGGGTCCCGTCTCTTAGGGAAGTATGTCTGGTGGGACTCAGAAAGTGAGTCTTTTTTGTAGTGGTTCCTCCTCCCTTTCAATATCATTCTTCCAGAGAAAACATTGCCCCCAACTTTGATACTTTTCCAAAAGGCCCTGGAGATATGATTGACATGGAACTGATTAAGTGATTGATGTTGGTAGGGCAGAGGGTTGTGGTTTTTTACATTGTAAAATTTTACTGTTGTAAGCCACCTAGAGTCACCATGTGTGAGCACAAGCTCACCATATTAAGTTGTTTAATAAACAAGTAAATAAATAAGATAGAAGCAAGACAGAGAAGTAGTTGATTTATTAAAAGTGCTTTGTCTTGGAATAAATGGTATTAACATGTTAATATGTGAACAAGAGAATGCTGTCAGATTAAACCTCTAATTAAAAAACACCATTCAGTATATAAGTATAGGTAGTCCTTGATTTGCAACAGTTCATTTAGTGATCATTCAAAGTTACAACAGCACTGAAAAAAGGGACTTATGACTGTTTTTCATCCTTATGACTTTAAACCTCTAGTCACATGATCAAAATTCAGATGCTTGGCAACTGTTTCATATTTAAGATCATTGCTGTATACCAGGGTCATGTGATCACCTTTTGTGACCTTGTGACAAGCAAAGTCAACGGGGAAGCCAGATTCACTTAACAATTGTATTGCTAACAAATGTAGTGATTCACTTAACAACTATGGGAAGAAAGGTCATAAAATGGGGCAAAAACTCATTTAACAAATGTCTCACTTAGCGACATAAATTTTGGACTCAGTTGTGATTGTAAGTCGAGGATTGCCTGTATATTGATGAAAAATAGTTTCTGCACTGTACATTCAACATGGGACATTTATTTCTTCAGTCTTTGATATGCCTTCATGCTATCATGTACCAAAAATAACACAAAATCCATAGATAGTAAGTTCTCTGGCGCTGTAATGTCATGCATTATTCTGCATGATTTTAAAATAAATCCCATTGGTCTTAGGGTTTAGTTTGTAATAAGCCTTGTATAGCATCCTTCCACAGTGTTTTATCGTTCAGAGATTTTGCACTACGACTGCAATCCATAGAGCCACGAATTATACAGAGCACATTCTTTACAGGCAAGATAATGTGCAAGATATAGCTGGACAACTCATTGCCCATACACCCAAAGCTATTGCAGTAAATGCAATACCTCTGTTATTTCCCCCCACATTTCTAAACGTGGATTAGAGAAAACAAGCAAACATTTCTCCCTTCTTTTATTTGTAGATAGCCTCCATATAGATTACACTTACCTCTAAACTTGCAAATTTTATAAATGAACAGTAATGATCAAAGCCATCCCATTTAAAACTAATAAAGGATTAGATGAAAGGATAAAGGAACAGAAAAAGAAACTATAACTTAGAGAACTTTGCTGGTTCCAGAAGCCTAATAGGGTCAGCATTGAATGAAAGACTATATCAGAAGTCCAAGGCTGTAAGATCAACAAGCTGAAAAAAAAAATCCTAGAAGAAGGCAATAGAAACCAGTTTCATACTGTATTGCTAAGTAAACTCTATGGACATATCTAAGGCACCAGGAGCTGACTAGGTAACAAAGTAACTCAAAGGCTATCATAAATTATTGCCAAGACAAAAAAGTTTTTATGACTCTCTGCTCCTTGACTGCCACTTTAGCAGATAAATGTTAGAGGATATCTAGCCTAAGCTTATTGTTAAGCTTATTGTTAAGCTTAGGCTAGATATTGTTATTGTTACGGAGACACTTATCAAATTTACTGTGGTTGGCAAAACATGTTTAGACTGGATTTGGCATGTTTATCCATCTACCCAAAGACTTTGGGTAGGCAGGTATTGTTTGATGGAATTAAAGATATTAAGTTGTAAAGTTGCCTTCTCCAACTGATTGATTTTGAGTTTATCAATGTAAATGGTGTTCCAGTAGTGTTCCAGGTGTTTTATTAAAGTAGTACTATTGGTATTATTTTTTGCTCTCTTTTGCCACAGTCTTTCTATTTCTATTTGTAGAATTTTCTTCAGTTCTTTCTCTTCTATTCCGCTGTCTCCAGGTACTGTACATTTTTGTCTTTCTATCAACAATTAAATTAGGTCTAGGATAATGTTTTTGTTCATTGCACAATGTCAAATGTTGAGTTATTTATAAAAATAAATATAGATTTATTATAATAAATAAATAAATAGTGGAGAAAGTTGGTTTCATTTTTGTCTTAGAGGCTGCAAAATGTCAGCTGATTCAGATGCATTTTAACCTATCATATTGGCAGCGAAGTACTTATGTGTGTGAATGAAGCACCATTTTTGTTTTGTTGTGGGTTTGTGGTTTTAGACTCTGCCTGTACCACTTACATTAAATAATTCCACTAGTTAGATTTCTTTCTTTTTTCAGAATTTTCCTGTCTTCCAAAAATTTGCTTTGTATTCATCTTGCAGTGTTATGCATACACATGGCAAAAACATGTGTTCATTATCTTCTCTTCATTATCATGTGAGCTTCTACTGAATTGTTCCCAGAGTATTTCTTCATATGAATGCATTTATAAGTATTCATTGTATCAAGCACATAATTATAAATTATGTAACTGCACAGAAGCCCAATTAACCAGAGCCACACACCAGAAATAGCAAGCATGGCCTCCATTCCCTGAATGAGTTTCATTCAGAACTTTGCATCCCCTTATACTGGACATACTCTGCATTTTGCACACATTATACCATAAATATAACTTGCATCTATTGCTCCTGTCTATTTCTTATCTTATGTCATTGTTTGATTTTAGTTGCATTGGTTACTTCACTTTGGACTAAAGAAAATTATTCTGGACTGGATAAGATTATTATTTTCTCTGGAACAAGCCCATCATGAACATTCATTATCCAATGGTCCTTCATGGTACCCTTGGTCTCCCACACATGCAAGGATGCAAATATCTTCTGCACCTCATGCAAAAATAGATTTCTGGGATAAAATATTAAAAGCTCAGCCTTCTTAATAAAACATAGAGAAAGGAAAGCAGACATGTATTTGTGCACACACACACACACACACACACATACACACACACACACACAAAGAGAGAGAGAGAGAGAGAGAGAGAGAGAGAGAGAGAGAGAGAGAGAGAGAGAGAGAGAGAGAGAGAGAGAGAGAGATGTTGCCCAAGAGCAGACTCTATGGCCTTAATCATAGCACTCAATATAGAAGGAAAGGATTGTTCTGATGTATTAGAATGGAGCAATATTTCTCCATTAATTAATACTTAATTCATTATGTTTAAACCCACTCAATTGATGGGAAAGTAAAATTCAGAGCTGGACCAGTTGCCTAATGCCAGATAATAAATGTTTCACTAATCCAAATTAATCTTTCCACCCAATATAAGATTATACAATGGGACCAAAGAGCCATCAAGAAGAAGAATGCATGTCATCAAACCCAGCATTATTCTTCTTCTCTTCCAAATAAGACCTGATAGCAATTCCATTCTGCTTATTTGATTTTTCACTCTATTCCACCCTTTTGCTAAATTCTAGCTAATAAAAATGCAGTGAAGAGGAAGACTGTTGCATAAAAGTCATCACAGGAGCCCTGGTGGAACAATGGTTAGAATACAGTATTGCAGGAAAACTCTGCCCACAGCCAACAGTTCAATCCTGACTGGCTCAAGGTTGACTCAGCCTTCTATCCTTCTGAGATCAATAAAATGAGAACCCAGATTATTGGGGCCAATACACTGACTCTGTAAACCACTCAGAGAGTGCTGTAAAGCACTGTATTGTGGTATATAAGTCTAAGTGCTAGTGCTATTGCTATCATAGAAAGGAATGTTTTTAGTCAACCTACAATCATTAGACTCAAACAGGAACACATGTTCAGACAAGAGAAAAAGCTGCAAAGGCAACTGCAAATGTGACTCACAGAAAAGAGATATAAATTTGATCATGTGATCATGACTGCCATTTTGACTTTTTTGACATCTTCTGCAGATGCCCCCAAACTAATTCATCTATTGAAATGTTGTGATTCACATCTGACTTGGTGCATTTTTAAAAAATCCAAATCAACAGTGTAAAATGAAGAATTTTTTATTCACAGAATGAATTTTCTAGTTCTTCATTTCATAAACTTTATATAGAATAGAATAGAATAGAATAGAATAGAATAGAATAGAATAGAATAGAATAGAATAGAATAGAATAGAATAGAATAGAATAGAATAGACCTTGGAGGTCTTCTAGTCCAGCCCCCTGCTCAAGCAGGAGAACCTATACCATCACAGACAGGTGACTGTCTAGTCTTTTCTTTAAAATTTCCAGTGATGGAGTGTCCCCAATTTCTGGAGGCAAGGTATTCCACTGGTTGATTGTCCTCACTGTCAGGAAGTTTCTCCTTAATTCCAAGTTGCTTCTCTCTTTGATCTGTTTCCAACCATTGTTTCTCATCCTTCCCTCTAGTGCTTCGGTGATCAACCTGGCCCCCTCTGCCTTATGGCAGGTCCTCAGATACTGGAACTCTGCTATCATGTCTCCCTTATTTCTTCTTTTCTTTAGACCAGCCAAACCCAAGTCCTGCAGCCGTTCTTCGTATGTTTTAGTCTCCAGGCCTTTGATCATCTTAGTTGCTCTTCTCTGATCTTTTTCCAAACTCTCGACATCTTTTTTTGTGATATGGTGACCCAAATTGGCTGCAGTATGCTTGTTAGCTAATAATGGCCTCTGAATCAAAGCCTAAATGATGAAAAAGAACTCACTTTCCACTCCAGTCTTCTGCTAGCATGAGAACTATAAAATGGTCATCTCCTCTGAAATATGTAAATCACATACTTTTTGATGTATGCAAAACTGAGCTGAAACACTGAAACCTACTTTGAAGATTTTTTTTCCTCGGCACAACCAACCGAAAGAATGATTCTACTTCAGCATTTTCACAAAAATTATATGATGCCTTTTTTTAAGAACCAATCAAGATACTTACAAAGCATCTTTGATAGCTTTTCCAATCTGATATGTAAGCTTTCTTAAAAGAACAAAATATTTAAATATATGCAGTCTGTATAATTGCCTAAAACTTCTAAAAGGGATTCATGCTTGCATTTGCTTATATGAAAGTATATGTCCAATAAAGATATTGCAGAGCAGTGTAGTTGCAGTAAAGCAAAGCTAGCTTGACAATCCTGAGTTTTCCCACTGAAAATACTGAGATCTGAAAAAATAGAGATGGGCTGAACATTTATGCCTTTCCTCTACTTACTTTTAAATACTTATATCTAAAGTGCCTTGGTGGAGCAGTAGGCTAATGCCTCCTTAAGTAACACCAGCTGCCTGCAATTGGTGCAGGTTCGAGTCCCACCAGGCTCAAGGTTGATTCAGCCTTCCATCCTTCCGAGGTAGGTAAAATGAGGACCCAGATTGTTGGGGGCAATAAGCTGACTTTCTAATAATGCCGCTTGGGGGGGGGCGAAAGCCCTAATAAGCAGGCATATACATAGAATGAAGGCTATTGCTAAGCACATTTGATTTGTGCTTAGATTGTAAGCCGCCCTGAGTCTTCGGAGAAGGGCGGGATATAAATGGGATTAAAATAAATTTAAAAAAAAATAAAGAGGATTTTTCTTTCCCCATGAAGAAAATTCTAAAGTTGTGGAGCCAGCACTGAAAAGGATTTTGATTTGGTTAACCTGGACTTTCCAGCAGACAAAAGGTTCAAAGGATTAGCTGCAGAGTCACTGTGAGGAATATACTAGATAAGGTCTCTTGGATTTTATCTATTGGATTCTAGCCTTGAAACAGATCCTATGGATGTGACTGAGATTGCTTAGTTATCTGAAATTTGAACCCAGGATTCCTGATAACATTGGCAGATTCTTGGTGCAACTAGCTTGGCCAACATCATTTTAGTTCCATGTCCCACCTGACTGACCAAGGCTTTCTGAGTTGGATTCTGACAGTGGTGGATTTCTCTAGAGAAGGAGTAGATCTGTTATCCCTTAAAGACGTAGTAATGTGTCCACTCTCAAGAAGCCATCACTAGACCCAACTGTGCTGAACATTTTTTTGTCTTGTCTCTAAACTTCTCTTTCTAATGAATATTGTTGGTGAAGTGATTGCATAGCAGCTCTAAACAATATTGGAGGAAACTGATAATCTGGACCCCTTTCAGTTAGGATTCAGTGGACAGTACTATATTAGGTTTTCTGGGAAGGCTGTAGACAGTATTGATAGGGGAGAGACCAAACTCATGGTTCCTGCTGTGCAAGGTTCCATGGGGCTCCAAGGTGCCCTCTCTCTCTCTCACACACACACACACACACACACAAACACAGAGATTTTCCATGCTATTATTCTTTTTCAGACCCTTTTAAGAAAGAGCACATAGCTAATATGTATTCTATTTACAATATGCTTTTCTGATGTCTGAGGCTGATGCTTGATGTTCATGGTTGTCAACATAAATTTCCATAACAAAAAGTGCAGATCCTGAAAAAAAAAATCCAGAATTTTCATCTGAAAAAGCATTGGCATCATGTCTTAATCCACTGGTGGGATTCAGCCAGTTCGCACTAGTTCAGTAGAACTGGTAGCTAATTTTTTGTTGCCCAGGCCCAGAATGGACTTGCGGAAGCAGCATCCACACAGAGAACCGGTTGTTCACAGATTTGAACCCCATCACTCCTGTTTAACTTCTACATGAAACTGCTGGGTGAAGTTATTAGTTATTCATCAGCATGGGGTGAATTATAATCAATATGCAAATGATACTCAGCTTTATATAGGTTGTCTTCATTTAACAACTGTCTTGTTAAGTGACCATTTATATTATATGACAGTAATAAATGGTGGTAAACTGCAGTAAAGTAAAATTTCTGAACAATGCTCATTGGTCCAAATTTCAGCACCTAACAGCAATGCCTGATGGGGTGAGAGTAATGCTAACATAATATATGAGGCATTTATCTTAATGAGATGGCAGCAAGGGTTCTTCAAGCATAAGGCTGCATACATAGACCTACCAATGCATAGCCAAATAATGAGGCTTTGTTTTCTAGACCCAAAATTATGTCCAAAAAGCTAATTATTTTATTCATTTTTATTCACTTATTAAACTTATATACTGCCCATCTCCCCTACAAGGTGACTTTGGGCAAGTTTGGGATTGTAGTTAATCCTGAAATTATTTAACTGAAATTAATTTGACCTTAATGTGTAACTATATAATCTGCAACCATATAATCTTATCTCTTCCTATCTCTCATTTATCCTAACTAAAATGTTGCAGATTACTATTTTATATGGAATCACTATTTAAATAGAAATATGCATTGCTTCAAAATATGTCAATAGAACTGCATTTAGAAACCCTCCTACATATTCTAATGTTCAACGCTTTAAACTTTTGTCTCTGAATCCTGTTTTTCGTGGTACCATTGTGCATATGTGCACTTGCAGTAACACTGGCTGATTATGAAATTCCCACCCATGGCTTCTCTTGTACGATCTTGTTTTCTTAATGAGCTAATAGCCATTTTCTGACTGCTTTTCCTATTATATCCTGTTTACCTAATGTACCATGTAACTATATATTTCTCAAGGTAGCTGGCAGCTGTGTGTTGTATAACGCTTTATGGTTATTTATGTAATTGTGATGTAAATGTAGTTTGGAAATACTGAAAGTATCTGGCAGTCTTCCACCACACTCCACAGAAAGCATTCAGTTTCATGCATATATTTATTTTTAACTTTTGAAAACTCAAAACATGGAAAGTAATATTCAGGCTGAGCACTAAAATAACTGGAAGAATGATTTTATATAATTAAACCATTGAAGCCTTCACTACTGTTTCCTCAAGGCATATGACCCTGTAGTACAATAGAACTATATTAAAATGTACACTATGGGTATATTTATTTAAGACAAAGATGCTAGGTTTGAGACAATAACATTGGATGTATCTTATTTTCTTTGTATTCAAAGATATACCATAACTCTAATTATATGGCATTTGAAAGTGTTGTTTAAGAATGGACTTCCAATATTTTTAATTAAAAAGAGTGAGCAATGTAATAATATTAAAATAAGAAACTAATTTAGGAATAGGGCTTCTTACAAATTATGAACTTTTATTAAAGATTCAAATTATGCAATATGTCTGTTCATATTTAGAAATATGCATTTTTTGAAACCGAACCACATTCTATTTTCCAAAAGGGAATTTTCTAAAACCTTTCTTTCTTCATTTTCATTAGGCTCAGCATAAAAATCCTAAAAGCCAAAATTGACAATAGTTCCAAATCATAACAAGAATTTGCAGCTGAATCATCCTGATTAAAGCATTCTAATTCATTGTAGTTATGTATAAATAAAAAAGTGTTATATTTTTATACATTTCATGAATTCCATCACCATCAACATATTTTTATTTCTAAGACATAATATTTATCAGCAGGTTGAATAGTGAATTCAGAATGATAGATTTAATCAGATGTTTGTTTCTGTACCTGTATTTCTCTCTGTGTCTTTCTTTCTTTCTTTCTTTCTTTCTTTCTTTCTTTCTTTCTTTCTTTCTTTCTTTCTTTCTTTCTTTCTTTCTGTTTCTCTCTGTGTGTCTTTCTCTCTCTCATCTATCTATCTATCTATCTATCTATCTATCTATCTATCTATCTATCTATCTATCTATCTATCTATATCTATATCTATATCTATATCTATATCTATATCTATATCTATATCTATATCTATATCTATATCTATATCTATATCTATATCTATATCTTATCTATCTATCTATCTATCTATCTATCTATCTATCTATCTATATCAGAATAATGGCAAACAACAGTAAAAAATTCATTATCAAAACATTTAACAAAATGAATAATTGAGGAGTTTTAAAAATTCACATGAACAGCACATTTACTGTAATTCTACCCAGCTGTTTGCCTAAGTATGCTAAGGCAAAGAGTAAGAACTAGATAAGATCCCAGTTCTAAACTCCACTTTAAAAATACTCAGGTATGGATACAATTTTAATTACATTATAATAATTCCAAAGAATGGCAATGAAGATAATCAAGCAACTAGAGATTAAATGTTGAGAAAAGAAATAGAAGGATCTTGAAATAGTTAGCCTTGGGAAGATTGGAGGAGGAAGCATGAAGGCTCTTTGAATACCTTAAAAAAAGCACATGAAATGTCCAGGACCTCCTATAGGCATAATATGGATTTAAGTTACAAGAAAATTCTAGTTGTATGTTAGAGAAAAAAAGAGCTCAATTACCAAGAAATGTGGTGGGATTCCTTTCATAGTCCAAGAAGCTGGACAACTATCTGTCATGTCATTTTTAATTTTCCTGCAAGGAGTAGTGTGCTGAACTCATTTCACATCAGCTTGCAAAACTGATTATTAAATGTTCTGCAATTTTGCAAGCCAGTTGAGATCAGATAGTGATCAGATATTGATCTCAACTGGCTATATTGCATAGGTGGTTACCTTGCTTTTGTGAGATAAAGTATCTTATTGAGGGAATTGCCTCACCTCTGCAAAATCTGCATGGATTTAAGATAGATGAAACCAAGCCTTTTGAGATATGCCAATCAAGTGGCAATGGCTTTTACTAAAATCACCTTGGGATTTTAGTTCAGAACGTCCATTTCAGTTTAATTTTATCCTTGAAAAAAACAAGGAAACTGGAAGAATATGAAATGCAAGTCAGGAAGAAACAAGTTCTGACTGCTCTGTCCATGAAACTTCATAAATTAAAGGATTTATTTATCAGCACTAAGGAGATGTGATTTTTAAATAACTTTGTGATTCAGAAACAGTTATTTCCCATGTACATATTGTGGAGTGTGGTGGCTCACATGGTTAGAAGCTGGTTTGGAGGTTAGCAAGCCCACATTCAAGACCCAAGGGCTGCTGTGTGGTGAGGTGAACTCCCATCATTTGCTCTATCTCCTTGACAGGGACATGAAAGGAACCCCTATAGGTGTCCCCTGTGCAGTGGTGATGTCACTGGCAAATCCTTTTAATCTTTTAAAGTGCCTTAAATGGTGCCTCCAACACAAAGGGCATGGGATAGCTGTACACATTTATAAATGAAAATAAACATTTTCATGAGGGTCACAATGTAATAGTAACCAGTTCCATTCATAGCCAATTTATTGTGGTCAGTGTGAAGGCTATAAGCATGGTACAAGCGTAGTAGCAACCTGTTGTATTAGTTCACCTCTTGCTGGTATAATATTAACTTTCCAAGGGGGGGAACTACTTGCAAATTTATGGTAGAATAGCTGATTTGTTATTCTTTGTCTAAGCTGAATGTCTGGGTAAATGTGGATTGTAATTACAAGATTTATTTTATTAACAACTTGCATCTTGTTTTGACATGGCTCAGTTTCTCCAGTGGAGAAAAAAAAGCTTTATTTTTCTTCATACTTTTTCTCAGTGCTTATTTTGTAAAAGAAAAAGTTGCCGGAACTCACACATGTCATACGACCCGCCTTGCCTACCCTACAAGGTTCCATCCAAAAAAAGGTGCCGGAACTCCGTTCTGAGCGTTCTATGACAAAAAAAGCCCTGCTTTTTCTAGTTTCATCTAGATTATTGAGCTGAAGCCATGACAAGTTAGTAAATAACTGCTTTAGTACATTTAAAATGATATCATACATTAATAGGTATAAATCTGAAAAAAGTACACAAGTGAGGGTTTGGGGTTTTGTTTTGAAGTATATAAAATATTTATCTGAATGTTTTATGGTGGACCTTATTGTGAGTCATGCACTATTGGGTCAAAACTTCATCCCAATTTGGCTCAAGAGATTCAGGACAGGGCCATGTGTCACAACATCAACTACTGGTACTAATATCTTTTAATTAAGTATGCTATACAATCCTTTTGAAATTTGAAAGCAGCTCTCAAATTTTATTTCTGAGAAAAGACATGTAGAAGTGTTACTACAGAGAGAAGAAAACAAACTTGACCGCTACTCTGTCAAAAAAATAATAATCATTTCAGAAAGATATATCTTGATCTTTAAACTGTAAGTGCACTTATAATTCTGCAAGGCAGCAGGGGAAAAAATTCCACAAAATACCATATTGCTTGTCATATACAAGTGCTTTTGTTGTTTTAAAAATAACATTTTTTAAAAAAATCATGGCTGACATAGGAAGGAAATACAAGATAAAATTTCTGAAATAACTCTGAATGAAATCCAGTATTCTCTGCCTAAAGCAATCACCCAAATGCCTATGAGTTGTTGAAAATGAGGACATGAGTTATGTGGAAACTGATTATTATAGATATTCTTCAGCTGACTAGGTAAAAGCAGCAAGAACCATGGAAAGTAACAACTGTGTCATTTGGGGGTTCAAGATGTTACAGAAAGAAAGGTAAATTGAGGATACAGTAGTAAATGTACATTAGATTCCAAGAGAGATAACTTCAAGAAGCTTTTGAAAATACTCAGTATCCTAATCTAAAATAACTACATACTATTCCAATAGAAAAAGAAAAAGAAATGGGGACAGCTTAGGAAAAAGCTGTAGAATCAATAATGAAATTTCTGTTGTCTAAATTTAAAAGGAACACATACAAGAAAAGAAAAATGGGTGTTTTTCTTGGATTCAAATATCCTTTTGGTAACAATTCAGCATTTTCCTTGTCTGAGATAAACCAACATTTCATTACATTCTCCATTCTAACCAAAGGAAAAATGAAGCCTCTGTTATGTAAAAAACTGTTTTCTGAAACATCAGATCTGAAGTACCTAATCTATCAATGACAGAAATGTTGAAGAAATCATGTTACCAAAATGTAATGCTGTAATCTCTTTTACCCATTTAAAAAAAAATAAGGAAGACACAGTTGTCAAATATATATCCTGGTTTCACTTTCTGGTTGATTTCTTCAGTTGCATCCACTTCCAATATCTGAATATGATTCTGTAGCTTCGTACTAGAGATGAGCAATAATAAATGAGCACTCCAGATCTGCATGAAATTGTTATCATACACTCTAACCTTGGTGGAGCAGTGGGTGGAGCAGTGAGCCTTGGTGGAGCAGTGGGCTAATGCCTCCTTAAGTAACACCAGCTGCTTGCAATTAGTGCAGGTTCGAGTCCCACCAGGCTCAAGGTTGACTCAGCCTTTCATCCTTCCGAGGTAGGTAAAATGAGGACCCAGATTGTTGGGGGCAATAAGCTGACTTTGTAATAATGCCGCTTGGGGGGGGCGCGAAAGCCCTAATAAGCAGGCATATACATAGAATGAAGGCTACTGCTAAGCTTGTAAGCCGCCCTGAGTCTTCGGAGAAGGGCGGGATATAAATGGAATTAAAATAAAATAAAATAAAATAACACAAGCAATAGGACTGTTGATGTAGCTTTTAATGGCTTTTAATGGCTCTAAAAGATGGCTTTTAATGGCTCTAAAAGATCTGGTCTGTGAGATTCCCATTAGTATCAAAAAGAAAAATGTAGTTACACTTCCAGGTAACTGTCTTGGCAGGTATAGAATAGAATAACAGAGATGGAAAGTACCTTGCAGGTCTTCTAGTTCAACCCCCTGCTCAGGCAGGAAACCTTATACCATTTTAGACTAATTGCTGTCCAATCTCTTCTTAAAAACTTCCAATGTTGGAGCATTCACAACTTCTGGAAACAAGTTGTTCCACTGGTTAATTGTTTATATTGCTACAGTATCTCTTCTCCCTTTGCCTGAGCCTTGCCAACATTATTTGAGGCATCTAAGCTAGAGGGGGGAAAAGTCCATAAGGAGATGTATTTATTTAAAATGGTACTCATCTTTATTCTATAAAACCAATTGGAAGTTTGCAAGTTCAAAAAGTATATTGTACAATATCTTAAACTGTGTTTGCTTACCACTTGCCCTATGTATATTCTTTTCTGTTAATATTTGAATCCAAATCCAAATCTATCTAACAAGACGAAATTCAGTGGTTAAAAAAGTAAGGTTCTACACTTAGGGAAGAAAAACCAAGTGCACAGGTATAGTATAAGGTAGTACCTTGCTCAATAGTTTGCAACTGTGAGAGGGATCTTGGAGTCCTAGTGGACAATCACTTAAATATGAGCCAGCAGTGCTAGGCTGCATTAACAGAGGGATAGAGATCACACTTTTATAATGCCTTGGTAAGACCACACTTGAAATACTCCATCCAGTTTTGGTCACCACGATGTAAAAAAGATTTTGAGACTCTAGAAAGAGTACATTGAAGAGCAACAAAGATGATTAGGGGACTAGTGGCTAAAACATATAAAGAACAGTTGCTGGAATTGGGTATGTCTAGTTTAATGAAGAGAAGGACAAGGGGTGACATGATAACAGTGACCCAATATCTCAGGGGCTGCCACAAAGAAGAGGGAGCCAAGCTATTCTCCAAAGCACCTGAAAGCAGGACAAGAAGCAAGGGTGAGATTTAAGGTGCTGGTACTTACCTTTAAAGCCCTACATGGCTTAGGTCCGGGATACTTGCAGGACCATCTGCTGCCGGGAACAAATTCCCATCGTCCAGTACGCTCACACAGAGAAGGCCTCCTCAGGGTACCGTCAGCTAGGCAATGTCGGCTGGCGACCCCCAGGGGGAGGGCCTTCTCTGTGGGAGCACCAACCCTATGGAATCAGCTCCCCCCTGAGCTTCGGATAGCCCAAAACCTCCAATCCTTTCGCCGCGGCCTCAAAACACACCTGTTCCACCAAGCTGACCTAGACTGACAGGCATTTTAATTAATTTATATTTAGTATTTTTAATTCATTTTAAAATTCTCTAATTTTTTATTGCACTGATGTTCTCAATTTTCATTTTATCTTGATTTATGTACTTATTATATGTTTTATTGTGAGCCGCCCTGAGTCCTTCAGGAGATAGGGCGGGATATAAATCCCATCAATAAATAAATAAAATAAATAAATATCTCAGGGCTTACCACAAAGAAGAGGGAGTCAAGCTATTCTCCAAAGCATCTGAAGGTAGGACAAGAAGCTTTAAGGTGCTGGTACTTACCTTTAAAGCCCTACATGGCCTAGGCCCAGGATATTTGCAGGACCGTCTGCTGCCGGGGACGACTTCCCATCGCCCAGTGCGCTCACACAGAGAGGGCCTCCTCAGGGTGCCTTCGGCTAGACAATGTCGGCTGGCGACCCCCAGGGGGAGGGCCTTCTCTGTGGGAGCGCCAGCCCTGTGGAACCAACTCCCCCTTGAGCTCCGGATGGCCCCGGATCTCCGGTCCTTTTGGTGCGACCTCAAAACTTTCCTTTTTCATCAGGCTGACCTGGACTGATGACGGGTTTTTAAAATGTTTTAATTTTTAATTGTTTAGTTAAGTTATTTTGGGGCTGTTTATTTAATTTCTCTTAACTTTTGTATTGCTGCTTTTATTGTTGTTAGCCGCCCTGAGTCCTTCAGGAGATAGGGCGGCATATAAGTCCCAAAAATAAATAAATAAATAAATAAATAAATAAATAAATAAATAAATAAATAAGTAAGAAGCAACGCATGGAAACTAACCAAAGAGAGAAGCAAACTAAAACTAAGAAGAAATTTCCTGACAGAACAATTAACCAGTGGAACAACCTGCCTCCAGAAGCTGTGGATGATCCAACACTGGAAGTTTTTTAAGAAGAGACTGGACAGCCATTTGTCTGAAATGGTATAGGGTTTCCTGCCTGAGCAGGGGGTTGGACTAGATGACCTCCAAGTCCCTTCCAACTCTATTGTTGTTGTTGTTGTTGTTGTTGTTGTCATTATAATCATCAAATAGGGAGAATAAACTGTGATCAATAAAGCCACCCCCTCTCTGTTTGAACCTTTCATTTCCTGAAGTATTACTTACTCAATTAATCCTTGCTAAAATATGTCTCCCTGGATCATAAACTCACTAGAGTTGTTCAACATGCTAAAATAAAATATCCCTCAGTGTTCTGGACAAATCTGGACTTTGTCCTGGTCATGTATTCCTTTTTATTTAGAAGGCCATCCCAACTCTCTAATAATTCTGGGTAGCAAACAATAAAAATGTTATGCAGCATCTAATCATTAGGGCAGGGGTGTCAAACTCAATTTCATTGAGGGCTGCATCAGCATTGTGGTTGCCCTCAGGGGGCTGGGTGGGTATGGCCAGGGTGGGCATGGCCTACTGGGGTGGGCGTGGCTAGAGTGTGTATGGCCTACTGGGTGGGCATGGCCAGCTCTACATCGTTCGCATCAAGGGTGCCTATGGGGGCCTGGGCAGGAGTGGGACAGATCTGAGGGTCTGTGGCAGAAGGAGGGTCTCTGGGCCAGGGCCAAGGCAGTGGGGGCCGTTCCCTCACTGTTTCCAGGATGGCTTCGTGGGCCACATGAAACCACTTTGTGGGCCGGATCCAGCCCCCAGTCCTTGTGTTTGACATGTCTGCATTAGGGCAACACTGTCAACAAGGACAATGCTGTGGGAAATGCATTAACCTCAGCTTCTGCTTTCTTGGAATTTTCCCACAAAACACACTTAAACTGCCATCTTTAACACTTCCCTTTTAGTGTTAGTCACCAAGTTTCCTTACCACCATTTCTTTCACTCTTCATTTTCATAGTAAGTGTTCTGAAAATCCAAAGCTTTCTTCCTCAGAATCAGGCCATTGGACTGTTTCTTTATTATCTACTCCAGCAGTCAATCAAGGTCTAATCTTTTAGCTTAAATGTACACGATACATTTAACTATTGATAGGCCACCATTTGCTTGGTGGGAGCATAACCATTATAGAAGACTGGGTTGTAGTGGATGGAGAAAGTTTTCAAATATATTAATTCTATTTTGCATGAGTATGATCCTTGGATTTTTCATTTTCCAAATCTGAGATACAAGTTTGATGAATGATATTTTCCAAATTGTGGGAAGCCCATCCTTCTTGTCTATGTCTCAGCTTACAACTGAAATTATGCAACTAATTCTCCCACTTCCACTAAATTTTGAAGAGTTTAAAAAAAGGAGGAAGATGGGGAATGCAAGCTGCTTAATTGCCAATTTTCTATTAAACCATTCTTTGCTTAATAATTCCATTATGTCAAGGTGTACATTTTGATTTACATATTTCATTGTTTAGATTTACTAGACATTTATTAAAATGTAACTTACAAGTATTGAGAGGTAGGTCATTCCAATTGCCAGTGTATAGCTAAATTGTAAAATATAATAGAATGAGGGTGATTAATATATATAAATATTACAAGGAGGTGAAATATTCTCAGAGAGAGACAGCATAAAACAGTATTATGTGGAATAAAATTTCCCTTATTACAAGCACTATCACATTTGTGCATAAAAATAAATTTGACATTAGATAGAACTATAGTTTGCTTAGGATAGGAATAGTAAAAGAAAATGAATAGTGAAATGGAACTAATAAAAATGAATAAAAATAATATAATACCCCCCAACAGTTTTAACAGCGTAGGAAGTGTGATTTGGCACAATTTTAGAAAACAATAAGTAGAAATAAACAGTCAAGTGTAATATGTGTGGTTGTCAGTGAAATTTAAAGAATCTACTTTCAAGCAATTTCACACACCCACACAATGCTGTCAACTTCATATCAGTATTTGGTAGTAAATCTCATTCCTTCAAACACTTAACCCTGTATTCAAGATTAGGCTTATTCAGCAAAAGACTGGCAGACATCATTTGACTGAATTAGACTCTAATTTGAGGACAACAGTGAAACCATGTACAGAGAAATGATTTGCCCTCTGTAGGGCAGAGATCAAAGCCTTTATTGTAGTTTATATTTCAAAATATAAAAACTATTATAAAGGGAAACCAATTGCTCAACAGTGAGATGGGCAGCATATAAATTTAATAAATAAATAAACAATTTAATAAAAATGTCATTGTGGCAGTCATGGCATCACAGTAAAAGCCTTTCTCCTTTTGTATGTTAGTCACTGTCTCACACACATGTACAAAGTGGCAGGACTTAGATCAAATTGTGATGACCGCTATCTTGATTTTTTTATGTATACACACACACACACACACACACACACACACAGAGAGAGAGAGAGAGAGAGAGAGAGAGAGAGAGAGAGAGAGAGAGAGAGAGAGACCATTGCTTCGGGTTTTATCCTCATGTCTTTAAGGTTATAGATATTCAGTAATTCATTTAGTGGCCTTAGAACAGATCTTTTTACATGATGGTTCTTTCTAGACTTAGGACTGTTGGTTGCCATTTCATATTACATATATCCCCATTGATTCAGCTGTATTTAACCTGAATAATTTATGTTGAATTTACTGTGTTTGGTTTCCTGCCTGCTAATAATATTTCCAACATAAAGAATGGCATGGAACATTTGCTATACATATTTGGAAGGCTTTCTCCTTATTTATGGGTTGCATGTGCTACACAAGGGATCCCATGTGTGCCATTATTGCTCAGAGTTGTGTGAAAGTAGGAAACAAATCCTGCCCCTATAGCAGCATCTTAGAGGATCTGAGCAAATGTCAGGTGGTTTAACAAATTGTTTGCCATTTTTCCCGCAAAGAAAATGAAGTTGTTGTTGAAATTATGAAGAAGGAAATTATGAGGAGGTTTGGGGGTTAGTTTAGTTATATGGTCAAGAAATGTGTGCTGATATGCTTTCTTCCACTGTATGATTCTTCGTCTGGTGATCTGCTGGTTCCCCAACTTCCAATGTCAACACTGAATTTCCTTTGAAAAGTATATTGTTACCATCCAAAATAAACAACAACAACAACAAACAATAAGCGGATAGGACGGTGGTATTTTTCTCTAAAGGAAGATCGTGTCAGTTAGAGGAAAAAAGGTTATTATAACCCTGGCCAAGATAGTGTACATGGCTCCAAGCATTTCCTGGGGTTTGTTTCACAAATGGTAAGTCTCTCTTTTTTTAATTTTTTCCACTCAGAAATTTCCAAAATGGGTTGTAATATAGAAGAGCTGAAACAAGGAAATGAAGCCTATTTGATTTGTACAAGTTCTCTGATGTCTTTAAAATAGTTCCCTGAACTGTGACCTGTTAGGGATTGTTGTGCAGAGGTCTCCTTGTGCTACCAAGGAGTTGCACAGACAAGGAAGGGTACTGAGAGCAGTAAGAGTCACACAGTAACCACAAGAGACACTGAGTTGTGAAAGCAGAAAGTATTTTACTTTTGAGGTGGTGTAAAAACAAAAATGCACAGTCAAAAATAGTCCAGGTCATACACAATAGTAAAAGTCCAAGTAGCAATCCAAATACAATGTCTTCTTACCGGTCCAGCGGTCAAAAACACAGTTGTTCAGGTTTGTCACAGTAGTAAACCAACAGTACAGCAAAACAACAATAGTAGAGAGAGCAGAGCATTCAGAGAGAAAGAAGCTATATTCCTAGCTCCCTCTTATGGCCATGACAACACTTACACACCCATTGGCCAATTAACATCTTAAAGTCACAATATCATAGTTAATATATTTTCAACCCAACATTGTAGGCTATCACCATATGCCTAACATGACCAATAGATTCTCATATGAGAAATGTAAAAATATTGGTATGGCCTGTATGAGGAAAAAGACTTAAATACTTAATTGTAATGAAAATCTTAATGGCATAAGAATATTTTGAATATTGTGAGGAAAACAAATTTAAATAAGAATTTTAAACAGGATCTATGATAAGGCACTCAAGATGATCGGTTAGAAAAGGGTTAGGTTTATATCAATGTGATTATTATTTGCAGAAATATTAGAAAAATCTCTATATTTGTTATTTATCCAAATAATGAGAATTGTATTAATTCAAGGATGGCATTTTTGGAAGAAGAGAACATCAAGCAAAGCTATTATGTTATCTATAGAATTATAGAAAGTAATTTTTATTGTGTGCTTTTTTAAAACATAAACCCAGACAACATGATGTTTACCAAATATTAAGGTGATTATGTAAAAAAATAATATATTTTTTTTTTAAAAAAGATTCTCATCTAGGGTTCTTGAGGAATAAAGATCATTGTATGGCAGATTTATGCAACTTTTGTCATGGCTCTGTTGTGATTCCGTGCCAGCCTGTGATCCTGGCAGCTGAGTCCAGGGAATCAGAGGAGGAGGAGGGGCCTGGGGAGCCATCAGAGTTGGAGGAATGCTCTGATGAGTTGCCAGACATACAACGTTAGGAAGAACCTGGCCCTTTCCCTCGTGGTCAAGCTGAAAGCCAGCTGGTCTGGGAGGCAGATTCAGACTCAGAGGAAGCACAGTTGGAAGACCTCAGAGATGCTCAGAAATGTAGACTGGTCACAAGAGTAAATCAGAGGGAAGCAATAGGGTGACTCCAGAGGAGAAGGAGAAAGCAGTGCGAAGCCACATCTTGGGGGCTCGTAACAAAAAGGGAATGTGTGGGCAGGGCTGTTTGATGGAGGCAACCGTTTGCAAAGAACTTCTGTGTCAAGAGATGATGGTCTGTTTATGTTACCAGTGAGTTAATTCCTGTTGGCTCATGCTCTGTTTTGTTTGTGAACAAGGTCTGTAACTTCAATAAAAGGGGTTTATTTATCCAGTCTACTGCTAAATTAGGGGTTGTCTCGTGAAGTAACAAGGACGTAGTAGGCTGGGACAGAACAGGATCCCCCTTGTAACCTTCCCTATAGCTAGGAAGAGCCAATTTTATAAGGGTTTACTCCAGTTTTAGATCCTTCATATTATTCACTGCCAAAGAATATCATTGAAAATCTAATTTTAACTAGAGCCACCTGACAGTTCAGTTTTGTATGAAAGATGGCTTTACAATAATTAGGTGGCCTTGTCTTAGTTACAATAGGCTTTTATTAAAATAGAACCCAGTTTTCATGCCATGCATTAACTATTAGAAAAAGAAAAAGAGTGGTGTAAATGACACTAATATGGGCCAGTGTGATAGCAAAGTATTCATTTTATACATATGTGCTAAATATTTTTATTAATTCAAGCCTGATTCAGAAATGCATTAAATATTATCATAATCTAATGGGTTTCATTAGTTATCTTGAACACATAAGACAGCTTCATTTCAAAACCAATCAAACTCAAGAACAGAGAGAAAAAAGGATGAGCTAAGCTTAAATATTGGGCTGAAGACCCCAGATTATTTTCTAAAAAAGAGTAAAAGATGTTCAGGACACCATGATGAGATCCATGATAATCAGGATATGCAATATTTTATTTAGTAACATAGATTAGGGGGAAAAATAATACAAATACTGGCAGTATGAACTACTGTAGAAATAATGAATTGAATCATATCACCACGAAAGTAAACATGACAACTTAAATTGGCCAATACAGAAACTTGCCTGCTTTTATGATTTAGTGAGAAAAAATGTCAATAGGCCAAAACTATACTTGAATACATGTGTCTGAACTTATTACCAGGTAACTATGCAACACTGAAGTTTCAAATTGGTCAAAAACAAACCAGAATGGTAAATGTAAAATTCCAGCTCTGTTACATATGTTCTGGAGACATAGAATCTTCAGAGAAAAGAAAATTAGTATGAATCATTTTCCACATCATTTCACTGGGGGGTATAGTTAAAATTAGATACATAATCATGATCCTGATACCAATATATTTGTATTTTGCTTATGTATTGTTAATACTAAAGAATGGCATTATATTCAGGCACTCTGGCTGAGGAATTCTGGGAGTTGAAGTCCACAAGTCATAAAAGGGCCACGTTTGAAGACCCCTGAGTTATATAAATGAATCATAGGTTATTTAGAAGGTAAATGTTTCCCATATCTAGTCGTGTCCAACTCTAAGGGGCAGTGCTCATCTCCATTTCTTAGCCAAGGGAGCCAGCATTGTCCAAAGATGTGTCTGCGGTCATGGGGCCAGCATAACATCAAGCTGCAGCACAGAGCATGTGGTGAAACATGTAATGCTGTTATTTTCCCATCAAAGTGATACCTATCTATCTACTCTCATTTTCATACTTTCGAACTGCTAGATGGCAGGAACTGGTGCAAGAACAGGAGCTTGTCCCATCATGTGGCTCTTGGACCTCAAACCTGGGCTGTCAGCTTTCCAGCTGACAAGCTCAGCTTCTTAACCATTAAGCTATCACACCCCCTTAGGTTATTTATAGCTTTGTGCAAAGTTTTGAAGTAGTAAATTTATTTCAAGGAGACTTGACTGAATCATGGATTGATCTGTGACATTAAATCAAGTATCTCTGAATTGTTTCAAAATAAACTGAAGATAATTTGGAGATTAGGTGGATTCTCTGGCTTTGAAGAGTTTCGAACATTGTTCTTTTTAGATTGTATTTTATCATATCCTTCTGATAATTATCACTGAAGTAAAAATATTTGACATGACATATTTGACTAGTGGTGAAAAATCTGAACTGGTTTTCAAATTTTCTCTTATAATATATGCCATTAATTATTCCCTTCCTTTGTTTCTTTCTACCAGAGATAGCTATGAAGTTCATCTGTTAAGCCCCGTTTTTATTGTCAATATTCTGCTGTTTGAAAATTTTATCTACTCTGCTATTCATGAGAGACAGTTTGCTCCATAATTTAGCCTTAATAATTAAAAGCAATGTCAATGTTTATAAATATATTGATCCAATCACCAGTAATGTACAATGGGAGGGAACCTAGAACTATGTCATTAATATCATTTTTACTTATTTTTCTTTTTCTAAGTCATACTTTTATTATATTTTTCCATATTCTTCCCCTTTTCCTTTCCTCCTATTACCTGAATGTGTGCATGCATTTTGGGGACAAATAGTGGTGATATCAATATTAGAGGGATTGTTAGTTTTATAGAGCTTTTTAATAACTTCTTAAGATAATATAATTAATCTATATATTTAATTAACTAATTTAAAATTTATGATATTGTGAATTCTGTTTCTTCAGTAATATTTTATCCTTTACCCACTATGTCTCTATCATCTTATTTTTCTTTTTTTTCTTTAATCATGTTGGTGGATTTTAAATCTACATTAAGAACTTACTTTTAAAAGTAAGTAATTTTTCCCCCTAAGTTGTAGTGAAACATTTCTGCATAGGCAACTTCATTTGTGGCCAGACAGTTGGAAAATGGCTGTCCTGCTTTATCCCCAACCATGTTGTTTTTGCTTGAGAAGACCTGCAAGGAGTATATTTCAAATATTTATTTTCGGGGAAACCCTTGAAATTATCCAGCTTCAATTTTGAAAGAAAAATACCCTGTAAAGGTTCTATCTTGCCTGGCTGTTTTCAACATACTCTGTCAGAAATTGAAGCAACTGCAGGAAATTTAATTCTTTCCAGTTGCAATCTGTGATTGAGTCTGTTACTAAATCTCAAATTAGTTCAATTGCAACCTTACGGCATGAAACTTCAGGCTTACATCAAACTTTGCCAATTTAAATTGGTTCCCTGAAATCATTTGATTTTAAATAATGTGTGTATATGTGTGTGCTTGTGCATAAACATGCTAAACTTATAGTTTGTGGATGCTGATGTATGTTTGTATTTGTATGTTTGTGTATAAACTTATACCGTAGTTAATATATTTAACTACATATTAAACATAGTTTTAATTTTTAAGCTGAAACTAAAGGTTGTTCCCAACCCCTCTTTGAAACTTTGTATATTTATATTAAATCTTTTAAAATAAGATTTAATATAAATGTAGCTAAGTTTTTCTTAGGTCAGTGTAGAATTTTTGCCACAATGTGTATAATAAAATAACAGTATTTCTACCCACCCATCCACCCCACACACTCTTAATGCCTATAATTCTTTTTCTGGTAGGCTGCCCAATTATTTCCCCAGGTTATTTTGGACTAGTTGTTGTGTTTTTGATCTGGGGAGTAAGGAAAGCCAATTAAAGCATTCAACATGTCCCTAGTGCTTTATGAATCAATGATCCATTATAAATAGGTGAAAATGTACTATACCATGACAGCTTCTTTGAAGAGTTATTGAAATATAAAATGTAATCTATTATAACTATGGAGGAAATATACTCTCATTATTCTTTACAGAATATAAAATTACTATATTGGTTTAAATGTAGTTTGCATGAACTACACAATAGCTGTCCATAATTGATCCACAATTGTAGATTATAGTCAGTGAACCAAGTGGGCCTAATTTTTTTTATACCATCTGTCTACTTATTTTCTATGAAAGTAGAGTTTTATTTCCTTTGACATATCACTCCCAGAAAAATGAAAATAAACATATATATTCAGTAGTCAAATAAATTCAGCAAAGTTTACTTTTAATTTAAGTTAATGTGGATTCAAGCATAAGAATAATAAATGGAGGATTCTTGCAGTTGGAAAAGGATTTACTTCCTGCAGATGATGATCATGATCATGATGGCTGATGATGATGGTTGATGATGATGATGTAAAGTGGAATACTGGGGCAACAATATAGATACAACAGCTGTGGGAAGCTAGTTTCCTTGGAAAGAGTACTCTGCAATTGGGTTGGCATCAGTGGTGGGATTCAGCCAGTTCGCACCACTTCAGCAAAACCGGTAGCTAACTTTTTTGGTTGCCCAGGCCCAGAATAGACTTCTAGAAGTGGCATCCACACAGAGAACTGGTTGTTCACATATTTGAATCCCACCACTGGATGGCACCTCCAAAAAGCTTGCTTAGTCACTCTCATTTGAAAAACAAATCTGGACCAAAGGCTTTCAATTTGATCTTATGGTCTGGTCATTTATACAAAAAGAGATTATTATGAGTAAATTGATTTAAACTAGTTTTTGAAAGAAAATAAATTGCATTACAGCATGTAAAAAAAATTGCCGGGACGATGTAAACTTATCTATTGATTTTGGTTGAAATTGGTATTCTGTTTTGAACCGGCAAAAGTGACAAGGTCATTTTTTGCACAACAAAAAGTCTAGGACTCACAGTCTCCTGGTTTCTAGCTTGATGCATTAACCAGATCACCGAACTGGCTCTCTCACTTACGTTTTGAAATACATTGATTTCACTAAAATGAAAAATAAAACAAAACAAAGCACTTTCTTTGATTTCCCATTTGGTTTAAAATGAATCTTGGTGCCACTGCAGAACTTCTCAAAAGGTGGGATTGGGTCCCTGAAGGATCAAGCCAACTAGTGGGGGATTCAAGAAAAAAAACAAAAACACAACCCTGAATAAACCTGCACTGGCAAAGTAAGAGCATTTGCCAGAGCAAGCCCAGCTGCTAGAAGGGGCACTAAATTGGCATCAAAATCCCTTGCAGATTTTGGAGGAATGAATGCAATAAATAAATAAATGGTTCAGATCTCTATATTAGTGGTATAATGCAATGGTAGGGTCTCTTGATGATTAATACTTGGTTGTAAGAGCTGTACGCACCTGTGCTATTGTTAAAAAGAGCACAACATGGTATCATATTATGCTCTGGGACTGCTGATGCTTGATTATGGCAGGATGTTATTATATGCTCAAATCGGCACAGATACTATATGTAGATTTAACAATAAGATCATAATTGAAATGTATTTAAATATAACCATCAGTGGTATATTTGTTTATTGGTTTAGTAAAAGTTGGAAAGGCAATGTTAGAGGACAGAAATGTTGGCAATTTCATATGGAGCGAGGATATTTCAGTTTTTCTCATCTTAAACTTGAGTTCTGCTAAACTGATTTCTAACTGAAGCATGCAAAACTACTTTTCCGATTGAGTTTTGTATTATGTATAATTTTAATTGTGATGTTTGTGTCCTTGCTTCATTCATTCTTGGTTTACAAGGTGTTTTTTTTTTCTCTTTCTACCTGAAATAAATCATTGTATATTTTCAGTTTTATTACTTGCATCTAAATATGTACATTTCTCAGAATAAAGCTGTAATCTTATTTAATAAATACGCGAAGTATTAGTGCCACTTTATAAAACTCTAGTAAGACAACACCTGGAATACTGCAGCCAATTTTGGTCAACATGTCACAAAAAAGATGTTGAGAGTTTGGAAAAACAAATCAGAGAAGAGCAACTAACATGATCAAAGGCCTGGAGACTAAAACATACGAAGAACAGCTGCAGTACTTAGGTTTGGCTAGTCTAAAGAAAAAGAGAAATAGGGGAGACATGATAGCAGTATTCTAGTATTTGAGGGGCTGCCACAAGAGAAGATCAGGTTATTCACCAAAGCAGCAGAGGGAAGGACATGAAACAATGGTTGGAAACTGATCAAAGAGAGAAGCAACCTTGAATTAAGGAGAAACTTCCTGACAGTGAGGACAATTAACCAGTGGAACAGCTTTCCTCCAGAAATTGTTGGCACTCCATCACTGGAGATTTTTAAGAAGAGGCTAGACAGTCACTTGTCTGAGATGGTATAGGTTCTCCTGCTTGAGCAGGGGGTTGGACTAGAAGACCTCCAAGGTCCCTTCCAGCTCTATTCTATTCTAAATTCAGTGGAAACAATAGATTTAAAATCTCATTGCACTGAAATGAGAAAGTTATAAGTTGTCTGAAACTAATGAAAACAAGATTGCTTTAGTTTGAATGTTTCCTCCACTGGGTACAGCAATTACATCGGTAGATATCAAAACAGAAATTACCTTGCTAAAAGCACAATTTTTCTGCCATAGATATCTGTCACAAACAAGCATTAATCCAATTTTTGCATGATTCCCAATTTTTTTTTTCCTTAGCTAAATCTCTGAAAGGAGATTCTTCATAATTCATGCTTCTCTCTCCTGTGAAACAGCCAATAACAGCCATTTCTTTAAGATGTTTGGCATACAAATATTAATAACTTTTTAATCAATTGGAAATACCTCATCTATTAATAGCACTTAGCAATAGCAGTAGCACTTAGATTTATATACTGCCCTGCAGTACTTTAACAGAACTCTCTGGTTAGTTTACAGAGTCAGCATATTAACCCCAACAATTTGGGTCTTCATTTTACTGACCTTGAAAGTATGGAAAACTGAGTCAATGTTGAGCCATTCAGGATCGAATTCTTCACTGTGGGCAGAGTTTGCCTGCAATACTGCATTCTAACCACTGCATCATCAAGGCTCTAATCTAAGAGTAATTAACCATTACTCTTACAGAAAGCACCATTAAATTGGATTTTTTTTCTCAGCCTTTTTTTATCCTGGGTCGTCTGTTGCTTATATAAAGGATACCTGTACAAAACAGTGTTAGAGATAATATTACTTGAACACTGACAGTGAAATGACAGGATGCAAATCATAGACATAAGCAAAGAAGACTAATGCAATTAGTGATTGAGGAACAGCCAGTTAATTGTTCATTACTAGAAGCTAAACATTGGGATAATTTCCAACTGTAAATGAAATTCTATACTTGAGACATAGAGTGATAATGCTGCCAGATATGTAACTTTATTAAAAAAATCCCAAACAACCTTCAGCAACCAATTCTTCCACCTTTCTATATAGACTTTCCTATGTATATTTCAAAAAGCAATAATTAATATATTCATATATTGAAGATATTTCAAGTCCAAATAATTTCTTCCAACAATGTTAATAAGTATGGGCTTATTAGAAATGGCAGAATTCTAGAGGCCCTTGGAGCATTTAGATTTTTAAGCAATCAATGAAAGCAATCAGAACTATCCCAGATTATTCCCAATGTCAACTCAACCCAGACAAGACTGAATGGCTGTACATACTGGCATGTCAGGAAGTTCATATTATTCCATCTCTTACTATTGGGGGTGAGTTATTACCCCCCGTAGATAAGACTCGCAATCTGGGTGTCCTCTTAGATTCACAGCTCTCCTTAGAAGATCATATAGGAGCTGTGACTAGAGGGGCCTTCACCCAGGTTCGTCTGGTGTGCCAGCTGCGACCCTATCTGGACCTGGATACCTTGCGTACAGTCACCCATGCACTTGTGACCTCTCGTCTTGACTACTGCAACACTCTTTACATGGGGCTGCCCTTGAGAACCACTCGGAAGCTTCAGCTGGTGCAGAGTGCAGCTGCACGAGTGCTTTTGGGGGGTCTCCCGATACTCCCATATTACACCTCTGCTCCGTGAGCTGCACTGGCTTCCAGTTGCCTTCCGGGTGAAATTCAAGGTGCTAGTGATGACATACAAAGCCCTACATGGCGTGGGTCCGGATTACCTACGGGAGCACCTACTGCCAGCATCAACATCCCTCCGTCCTGTGCGCTCCCACAGAGAGGGCCTGCTCAGGGTGCCACCAGTCAGAGAATGTCGGCTGGTGACCCCTAGGGGGAAAGCATTTTCGGTGGGTGCGCCAATCCTTTGGATCCGCTTACCAGCTGAAATCCGGATGGCCCCCGACCTTCACTCCTTCCAGCGTGATCTAAAAACTTATATATTCCAACAAGCTGGCCTGGCCTGATGGATTTGGGTTTTAAAATTTTCTCACTTTTTTGCTTTATTGTATTCTTACTTTATTGCTCTGTACACCGCCCTGAGTCCTCCGGGAAAAGGGCGGTATATAAAACAAATAAATAAATAAATAAATAAACTTTATAAAACAAACACAACATGCATACCTCCCAAAGCACAATATTTTGCAAACTAAATTAGGCCATTTCCCTGATGAATTTCAGAGAGCAACAGTGTCATAAAGGATACATTGAAACGGGCCTCCCTCCTAAAGGTGAGTAGCAAAGTGATGCTGCAAAGATCATTAAGCAGTTGTTGAGCCCCATGGGCCCAACATTCAGTGGGGGAGGCGGTCTCTCACACCAGCCCCTCCCCCAGTTTCTGCCTCTGACAGTCTCTCTGTGGGGCCTACCGCTGGGCAGCCATGTCCATCTCCCTTCCCTACGGATGCTGCCAGCCTTCCCAGGCATCCTGCTTCTTTGGACAACTGCCAGCTGCTCCCTGCTTCTTCGGCTGCCTGCCAGCTGCTTCTGGAAACACTGGTAGGCACGGCTGCGCAAATGGGCCTCCCTGCCAGGTTCTGCCACCAAACAGTTGATCCGGGAGGCGTTGGAGGGTGCTGCCACCGAACAGCTGATCCAGGAGGCATTGGAGAGGTCTACACAGCATCTGGAGCATCCTGGTGGCTCCGCTGCTGACCATTTAGGTGTGGGGACCTCAGGGGGGGGGGCAGCAGAGCATTTGGAGCTCCTTGCCGGGATGGCTGCCAGCCAGAAGAGCCCAGGAACAGACTTCCTTGGGTTTGCAGAGGGTAGTTTGGGCTGCAGCATTCCTTGTGCACCTGGGCACGGTGGGGCCAGACGTTTAGGAATAAGGGTGGGGGTTACATGGTCTACTTACCTGGTTGGGGGTGGGCTGCTGGATAGGGGAGAGATAGGCTGATGAACGCGTGTGAGGTTGGCATCTGGGGACAGCAGCAAACGGAGCTGTAGGGGGGAGGAGGGATTATATGGAATTGTGGGTGGATGTTGGTCTATGGATTGAGGGTGGAGCCCTGTACCTGGTGACTATGTAAGCATTGGGAGTGATGTGCTACCAAAGATGACTTTGTTTTCACTTTATGTGCATTGGAGCTGAATAAAGTAACCTCTGTTTTGTCACATGTTCCTGTTGAAGATTCGTGTTTGCTTCCATTCGAGGACGTGTATCGACAGCAGTTCATTCAGAAAGTTTTAGAATTAGCACTATGACTTCTCTACCAAATCAGATAAAGCCAGAAGCACTGTAATCTGCATAGTTTATAGAAAAGATTCTACCACTTAAGTCTATAGGCTCCTTATTTATTCCATTATTACTCCTATATACATGGGTCATTCTTTTGGGAGGTTGGGCTGCCACGGCTTGGATTCCTCCAGTAGATGTTTCAGGAGATTCAGAGAGGATACGTTCCTGTTAGTTCACCTCACCTGATACAGAAGGGAATTTCAGGAGGTATTGCTGAAGCTCATGTTGATGCCATTGGCCATTGGATCATGGTATGATGTTTGAAGTGATTCAAGGGATCCATTCCTATTTAATTGACTGAGGAAGACAGAAATGCATAGGAATTGTGAAAACAATAACTAATGGTTGCAGAAGCCTTTTGATGTGCAAATTGTTAGTGAAAAATCCAGTACTAGGAAAACTGAAAAAAGCTGATTTATAATATAAATCTTAATAGCAAACGTTTAGGGGTTACACTCTCTCCCCAGATAAAAGTTCTTCAGCCAGACTTAGAGTGGATTTTAGAAGTCATTTCACCCTGGTACCAAATTACATATATTTTCCTTGGACATTTATCGTGCTATGTTACCCTTATTGGGGAAATTATTATTTTTTAACTCAGAAAATGAAAGAAGATCAATTAATTTAGGAATGGCAATATATATTTCAGTCACATATGACCTACTTGAACTTCCCACATATAAGAGAAATCTTTTTATAATGGCTATTAGGAATGTAAAATCAGTAACACTAATCAATAGAATGACCGAATGTGATTATCATTATATGCACGTATATTTGGAATTGTACAGTGGAACATCTGCCTGAGTGTCACCTTGCAAGTTGGATTCACAGATGGTGTTCATCTGTAAATGAAAACAGAGTCCCTGCTAAGCAGGACAAAGCTAAAATGCTTGCTCTGTGATAGAATGATATATTTTAAAAAATCATTCAGGGAACTGGTTTTAGTTTGATTTTTTTTTCTTTTTTTCAAAATAACGAGCATCCCTGATTACAGGCTGTGTTACTTAGGACTGCAGAAGGATTTGGAGGAGTGTACTTCTATGAACAAAAACTGGTCCTAACTCAACATAATCATCACATTGATATCATCACATTCAGTGCTGCAATTCTAGTCTCTGAATGACTCAATTTGGCTATTCCCTTTTGACGATAGCAAGTCCTGCTCCATTGACATAATGGTGTAGCCAAATTCAGTCATTCAGAAACTAAAGTTGTAGATTGCAGATACCCATATTGGGAAAAAATAAGTTGTTATGTCTCACTGAGTTTAATAACAAAAGTACATTAATGTGCTTATTAATTTGTACGTTTTGCTTTATGACTGTAAGCAAATCAATAGGAAATTAAACACTCAAAATGCTTAGAATATTCTACATCTTTTAGACTTTGCTTTTTTGGATGTTCCCCAGTTCAGAATAGGAATATTTCAATTTGAAAGCCACAGGCAACACATTGCTGGAATTACATTATTCACATTGATGAGGATGAATCAGACTTTGACTTTGAAGTAGTGCTTGGGGGATGTGCAATTTAAATAAATGAAATGATTAATTTTTCCAATTCAGATATGACATTTCCACCTTATTTAAGTATCACTACAGTATTTGAATTTTAGCCCATTTTTATTTACTTACTTTTATGTATATAATTTAGAAACTATTTGACTCCAAATGATACCTGGAAGCTTGTGCTTAAAAGTATAAGAAGTAATAGAGAGATAAATACAGATCATATGCAGCCAGAGGATAAACCATGTAAAACAAAGAAAACTTCATTATAGGGACTCAATAATTAATATATAACAAGATCTAGGAGAATAGACAGGACATGCCACTCCCATCCTGGGTCTACCACAGTCATCAGCAAGCATCCCCAGTGGTGTCTCTGAACTGTCTGTGATAATCCTCTGGAGTTGTTACCCAGTGGCCTTCTCATCAAATTTCTCTTAAAACAGAAGTTTGGAAACTGGATGATAACTAGGTCTAGGATCATTGGGTTTAGTGATGGCTTCTTGAGAAGGAGGAATCTTATCACCATCCCATCTCTCAAAGAAGCTAACACTGGTGTAGTAACCTAACTTCAGGTCACCTCACAGAAGCTATATAAGCCAGGCAGGGTTTTGATCTAATAAACAATTGGCTGAACTCAGAACTTATCCATTTCATCAGTATTCAGAGGCCCAAATTCACTCCCGATAATCTGGCAAAACTCAGCCCCCAAGCATATCAACAGTAATTGCCCAGTTAAGCAGATCTGAGAAATATCATTCACCAGAGAAGCTTGAATATTCTTCATAATGGCCTTGCAAATGTTTCTGTGGCTTGCCTCTGTCCAGCATGGAGCAAATCACTCCAAAACATACTTCAAACAAAATGGGAAATTTGCTTCTTACTGCTTCTCTCATTCTGTCTCTGAACGGGCAAGTAGGAAGACACTAAATGTTTTTGTTCTATTTTTCATTAATTATGGAAGGAAGTGTATACTGGGGTGCCTCCGGGCTCTGTTCTGGGCCCAGTGCTCTTCAACATCTTCATCAACGATTTGGATGAGGGGATAGATGGGGAACTCATCAAACTTGCAGATGACACCAAGCTGGCAGGAATAGCCAATACTCCAGAAGATAGGCTTAAGATACAGGAGGATCTGGACAGACTCGAACACTGGGAGCTATCTAACAAAATGAAATTCAATGGTGAAAAAAAGTAAGGTTCTGCATTTAGGCAGGAAAAATCAAATGCACAGCTATAGTATAGGTGGTACCTTGCTCAATAGTAGTAGCTGTGAGAGAGATCTCGGAGTCCTAGTGGACAATCACTTAAATATGAGCCAGCAGTGTGCTGCAGCTGCCAAAAAAGCCAACACAGTGCTAGGCTGCATTAACAGAGGGATAGAATCAAGATCAAGTGAAGTAGTAATACCACTTTACAACGCCTTGGTAAGGCCACACCTGGAATACTGCATCCAGTTTTGGTCAACACGATGTAAAAAAGATGTTGAGACTCTAGAAAGAGTATAGAGAAGAGCAACAAAGATGATTGGAGGACTGGTGGCTAAAACATATAGGGAACGATTGCTGGAATTGGGTATGTGTAGTTTAACGAAGAGAAGGGTGAGGAGTGACATGATAGCAGGGGCTGCCAGAAAGAAGAGGGAGTCAAGCTATTCTCCAAAGCACCTGAAGGCAGGACAAGGAGCAATGGATGGAAACTAGTCAAGGAGAGAAGCAACCTAGAACTAAGGAGAAACTTCCTGACAGGTAGAACAATTAAACAGTGGAACAACCTGCCTTCAGAAGTGGTGAATGCTCCAACACTGGAATTTTTTAAGAGGAGACTGGACAGCCATTTGTCTGAAATTTAATTTAATTTAATTTAATTTATTGAGATTTCTATACCGCCCTTCTCCCAAAGGGACTCAGGGCGGTTCACAGGGCATAAATATAAAATGACAATACAAAAATTAAAAGACAATTAAATCAATGCCCAAGTTAAAACAAGAATAATAAAATAACCTATAAAAACCCATATACCCCCATCAGGCCAGACCCGCTAGTTCAAATAAATGGGTCTTCAACCCGCGACGGAAGGATCGGAGGTCTGATGCCGTCCGGAGCTCAGCCGGCAGTTGGTTCCATAATGCCGGAGCACCCACAGAGAAGGCCCTCCCCCTGGGGGCCACCAGTCGACATTCCTTGACAGGAGGCACCCTGAGGAGGCCCTCTCTGTGGGCGCGCACAGGGCGGAGGGGAGTCGACGCCGGCAGCAGGTGGTCCTCGAGGTATCGCGGACCCATGCCATGTAGGGACTTAAAGATCATAACCAAAACCTTGAACCTTACCGGGAAGACAACTGGTAAACAATGCAGCTCACGGAGCAAAGGTGTAACATGGGAGTACCGGGAAACTCCCAAGACAACTCTCGCAGCTGCATTCTGTACCAGTTGGAGCCTCCGAGTAGTCTTCAAGGGAAGCCCCATGTAGAGAGCGTTACAGTAGTCTAGGCGAGAGGTCACGAGCGCATGAGTGACCGTACATAAGGCTTCCCGGTCCAGATAGGGCCGCAACTGGCGCACCAGGCGAACCTGGGCAAAAGCCCCCCTAGTCACGGCCACTATATGATCCTCCAAAGTGAGTCGTGAATCTAGGAGGACTCCCAAGTTGCGAGCCCTATCCACAGGGGGTAAAAGCTCACCCCCCATAGAAAGAGATGGAACATCCCAGGTGTCCCGGGAAGCCGGAATGTACAGCCACTCAGTCTTGTCAGTATTGAGTTGAAGTCTCTTCCTCCCCATCCAGACCCGAACCGCCTCCAGGCAACGGGACATCACAGCGAGGGCATCACTGGGGTGGTTTGGGGTCGAAATAAAAAGTTGGGTATCATCAGCATATTGATGATACCCAACTCCAAAACCACGAATGATCTCACCCAGCGGTTTCATATAGATGTTGAACAGGAGAGGCGAGAGGACCGACCCCTGAGGAACTCCACAAGCGAGAGTCCTAGGGGTCGACCTCTGCCCCCCTGCCAACACCGACTGCGAGCGTCCCAGGATATAGGAGGAGAACCACTGAAAAACCGTGCCTCCCACTCCCAGTCAACTGAGACGCCGCAGCAGGATACCATGGTCGATGGTATCGAAAGCCGCCGAGAGGTCTAATAGGACTAGGACAGAGGAATATCCCCTATCCCGAGCCCTCCAGGGATCATTCACCAGAGCGACCAATGCCGTCTCCGTGCTGTGCCCGGGCCTGAAACCCGATTGGTAAGGGTCCAGATAATCCGCTTCATCCAGGACCAGAGGGAGCTGATGCGTCACCACACTCTCGACAACCTTCGCAAGAAAGCGAAGGTTGGAGACTGGACGAAAGTTGTTCAATACAGCTGGGTCCAAGGCAGGCTTCTTGAGGAGAGGTCTCACCACCGCCTCCTTCAAGATGGTGGGGAAATAACCCTCGCTCAAAGAAGCAGATATAACCGCCTAGAGCCAGCCTCGTGTCCTCTCCCTAGCTGCATAAACCAGCCAAGAAGGGCACGGATCCAATAAACATGTGGTGGAACTCAGCTTCCCCATAATCCTGTCCACTTCATCAGGGGTCACAGAATCAAACTCCTCCCAGATAACATTGACAGGACCGCCCATGTCCTGATTGCCAGACTCTGCCCAGCTGGAGTCCAAACCGGTCAGAATCCGAGCAATTTTATCCGACAGATGTTGACTAAACTCCTCAGCACGACCCTGCAAGGGATCCTCCCTCACCTTCTGATTAAGAAGGGAGCGAGTCACCCTAAACAAGGCGGCCGGGCGATTATCTGCGGACGCGATGAGGGTGGAGAAGTAATTACACCTCGCCTCCCTCATCGCAGCGAGATAAGACCTAATATAGGTTCTTAACCGCAATCGGTCGGGTTCAGATCGGCTGGACCTCCAGCAGCTCTCTAGGCCCCGTTTCCGACGCTTCATCTCCCGGAGCTCCGCGGAGAACCATGGAGCTCACTGGGATCTGCACCGGGTCAGGGGCCGCAAGGGTACAACCCGGTCAAGTGCCTCAGTGGCTGCCCTTTCCCAGGCTTCCACTAAGGCATCCGCTGAGTTGTGAGCAATGGAGGCAGGTGGGGACCCCAGCGCCGCTTGGAATCTATCAGGATCCATTAGGCGTCTGGGGCGGTACCATCTAGTTGGCTCCGTACCCCCACGGCGGGGGGTGGCAAAATGGAAGACCAGCCGCAGGAGGTGATGATCGGTCCATGACAGGGGCATAATAAATGGAAAGCCCCCACCAAGATCATCCAACCACCGTCCAGATAAGAAAATCAGGTCAAGGGTGTGGCCTCCCTCATGAGTTGGTTCAGAAATTACCTGCGTCAGGTCCATGGCCGTCATGGAAGCCATGAACTCCCGAGCAAGCTCAGATGAGCCTCCCAGGGATGGTAGATTGACGTCTCCCAAAACTATAAGTTTGGGGAACTCAACCACCAACCCCGAGAGGATATCGAGCAGCTCGGGCAGGGCTGCCGCTACGCGACTAGGCGAAATGTACACGAGCAGCAAGCCCAACTGCGCCCCAGAACCAAATCTCATAAAGAGAGACTCACACCCGACTATCTGAGGAACGGTGGTCTCCCGCGGACATAAGGTCTCCCTAACGATCACCGCCACACCCCCACCCCTACCCTGAGCTCGAGGCTGGTGTAGCACCCGGAAGCCTGGTGGGCAAAGGTCCACCAAAGGGACCCCACCCTCTGGGCCCAACCAAGTCTCCGTGATGCAAGCCAGGTCCGCATGCTCACCCTCAACTAAATCCCTAACAAGGGGAGCTTTGTTAACCACGGACCTGGCATTCAGGTACACCAGCCGGAGCTCAGGAGGCTGCACATCCTCGCTCCCGGAACCTCGGGAAAGAAGCAGAGGGTCGGAGCGCCTCACCGCTTGCAGATAGCAGAGACGGCCCTCCCGGTAACGATATGGCCCCCTGTCTATCCGCCTGCTGCCATTCCCCGTCGTGGGAATTGGTAATCCCACGACCCGCTCATGAGCCCCGGAGACAACGACCCCCCGTTCTCCCCCCGCGCGGTCAGACCCAAGTCTGGCCTGAACTATGGTTGATTGGCCGCCCCCCATAGCCAGACAACCCCTATCTCCCACCCCTCTCCCCAACCCCGTAAAATTTTTTGATAAAAACATAATCAAGGGCCTCTTATTAAATTTATAATGGCCCCTGCCCCTGCCCAGCCATCTCTCAGAGACCCAAAACTCGGGCCCTTCATTGAGGTTAGGATTTAAAGAGGCGGGTCGCACCCAGGCGAGGGTGGCACCCCTGAGGGCGAGCAAGTCCGTGCTAGTATATTGTCGCATGTTAGTCCAGCAAGTACAGAATAGGCAGTCCCGGAGGTGATCATGTCCATAGGAGGGTCGAAGGCAGGAAAAGAAAATATCTGGATCCACACCCAACTGCACTGCCACTCAGCTGGGTGCCCCAGTAAACAGGTCACCCCCGCCCTCTCACGGCAGGTTGCAAATCTGTACCTGGGGGTGGTCAAAGATATACTCTGGGTAGGCATGCCCCATAGAGCTCCCACCTCTACGGGGCTGCAGATGTAAAAGTCAGCCACTCTCCCACCGTGGCTGGTACCCAGGACCGACTGAATCCAAAGGGGAGAGGGGGAGGTAGGCAAAGTTATATGTTCAGGCAGAAGGGTAGACGGGCCAAAATGGAAGAAATGGTCTGAAAGTGTCACCGCCGTTAAAACGGTCCAAAAGCGGTGTAAAGACCGCCTGTTGCTCCATTGAAGCGGTCCGAAGACGCCGTTGCCAACACAAGCGGTCCGAGGCAGCACAGCAAACATCATCGCCGCTGGGATAACTCTCAGTCGCCCTCTCCGCCGCCAAAACGGCCCGAGGACGACAGCGTCACCAAAAGCAGCCTGATGCGATCTGGGGTAAGATGGAAACACCACCGCCGGCGAGAGGGGCCAAAAGCCCGAGAAACGTCGCAGCCAATCACCGGCCTCCACAAGCTGCCCGAATAGGCCAGAAAACACTGATGCCGCCGAAGTGGCCCGGAAACAGGTCAAATGTTGCCACTCGGGCCAGGAGGCCCCAGGAATGCCACCGCTTAGTGCTGGTCGCTGAGAACGGCCAAAGCCCACTGCTGCCGTCGTCGTCGTCGCCGGATGCAGGCCATCTCTGCCGTCGAATGCGGCCCAAAGGGACGCCGCCACCAGCGCCAACGCCCACGCCATCGCCGCCGCCATCGCCGCCGCCAAGTCGGACCCACAGGCATCTCTCTCGGCAACCAAAGGCAGCCCAAAGATGTTAAAGGCGGCCCGAAACGGCCCGGGGAAGTGGTATAGGGTTTCCTGCCTGAGCAGGGGGTTTGACTAGATGACCTCCAAGGTCCCTTCCAACTTATTATTATTATTATTATTATTATTATTATTATTATTATTATTATTATTGTTGTTGTTGTTGTTGTTGTTGTTGTTGTTGTTAATATATCAGCAAACAACAAGATCCCCATCCAGAGCCACCTCGTAGGAAAGGGGTCCTGAGATTTTAACAATTTTACCTGGCACCCACAAGTTCTCAGGCCCATAGTTCCAGGCCCACACCCCATCACCCACTTGCAACCCCTTGGTGCCTTTGGGCATGCAGTGTCTGCTGCTATCCGGTCAAAACCTGTCCAATTTTGTGATTAATCTTCTTCCCTAGTGAAGCTCTGCTGGGCTTTTGCTGATTGCCTTACTAGCCTATGGTGCCAATACCCTGAAACAATGTGCTTGAGTGACTCTTTCATCGTACGCACCATGCATTCAGCCTGCCCTTTAGTCAAGGGGTGAAAGGGAACCGATGTTGCATGCCTTACTAGGTTAGCCCTCAAAAAGCCCTGAAATTCTGCCACTGTGAACTGGGCCCCATTGTCCGAGACTACGATGTCTGGCAGCCCGTGTGTGGCAAAAAGCTTTCTAAGCACCTGGATGGTCCTAGCAGTAGTCATAGTAGATATATGAATTACTTCCAACCATTTAGAGTGGCTGTCAACCACTATCAAAAACAGCTGTCCCTGAAAGGGCCCAGTGAAGTCAGTGTGAATCCTTGACCACGGTGTATGAGTCTCCTCCCATCAGTGTACAGGGGCCTGCGGCATCTCTGGTCTGAACTGTTAACATGTGTAACACCTGTGTACTTGGGCCTCGATAGACTTATCTAACCCTGGCCACCATAGGTAGTTCCATGCCAATGCCTTCATCCAGACTATGCCTGGATGGCTCTCATGCAGAGACTGGAGCACATGGTGCCTTAATGAGCTGGGGACAATAACCCTGCTCCCCCATAGAATGCAGCCTTTGTGTGCTGAAAGCTCATGTCTATGTGTGAAGTAGCTCTGGAACTCTGGTCCCAGGCTATTATCCAGCCAACCCTGTGTGAACCCATGACAACACCCTGCTTAAAATTCTGTCTGCAGCAGTTTCCGCAGCTACATCCTCAGCATGGAGGGGAAGTTCAGGCAAATCTTGAATTGACAAGATGCATGCTGCTGGAGCTGGAGCTGGCTCCACGTGTGGCAATGGCAACCTGTTAAGGCCATCTGCATGGCCTATGTCTTTGCTGGGTTTGTGAACCAACCTGTAGCTGTAGGCTGAGGTAAAAATGGACCACTGTAACATTCTGGGGGAAAGTATTTGAGGTATCTGCCTATGTGTGGTAAATAACCCAAGCAATGGCTTGTGGTCAGTGAAGACTGTGAATTTATGGCCATACAAATAATTGTGGAATTTTTTAACCCCAGCCATGATGGCCAGAGCTTCTTTGTCAATCTGAGCATAATTGCGCTCAGCCAAGGACAATGTCCTTGAATAGTAAGCAATAGAGAACTGAGTCCCATCATCTGACAAATGGCTTAGTACAACCCTCACCCCATAAGGAGATGTGTCACACACAATACAAACTGGTAAGTTTTCATTAAAGTGTGTAAGTACTGAATTTGAGGACAGTAGTGACTTTACTGCCTTAAAACTATTTTTGTGAACCTTGGTCTACTTCCACGGGGTGTTTTTGTCTAAGAGCCAGTGTAACAGCTCTGCCATTGCGGCCTTGTTAGGAAGGAATGCATGGTAAAAATTCAGGAGACCCAGGAATGACTGGAGCTCTCCTTTGGATCTGGGGCTTGGTGCCAGCTGAATTGCCTTCAGCTTGAACTGTGCAGGATTAATGCCTTCAGCATTGATATGGAACCCCAAGAATTCAGTGGAAGGGATCCCAATTCTACACTTGTCCCTCTTCAGCTTGAGTCCTGCTGTATGGAACCGCTGAAGGACAGTTTTGAGCCACCTTGCTAGCACCTCAGTGGACTCACTGGCAATGAGTACATCGTCAAAATAGGAGCAGACCTCCAGAATACCCTTGAATGTATGTTCCATCACTCCCTGGAATATCCTTGGGGCTACGCTAACCCCGAATTGGAGGCACTTGACCCGAAAAGCCCCCCTATGTGTCACAATTGTTTGTGTGGCCGCTGTGGCCTCATTCACTGGTAACTGCTGATAGGCCTGTGCCAAATGTAACTTAGCAAACACGGTACCCCCTTGCAGCAATGCCAAAATGTGGCTAACAACTAGCACCAGGTACACATGCTGCTGCATGTTTTTTAAAGATTAAAAAAAATAAGCATGGTTGGTTGTTTTTTTCTGGAAATGAATTTGGTTGTGTCAGATCCATATTGTGATGAGCAATTGATTGATTACTTGTCATCAAGCTGGTGTTGAATCTTGTGACCACATAACTAGATCTTCTCCAGGATGAAAGATGAATTCCAAAAAACCCAAACAAACTCAGATGTTCCCCACGCCCAAAGGAAAAATAGATTGACAGTAAAATGGAGTGGAGTGTATTTTGAAAAATGAACTATGTGGCTGAAACGTTTCCTTCTTCTTTCTTTAACTTCTACAGATTATGTCTTTGTAGATCAGAGTTTGTTTTTTCTCAGTGCTTCTTGTAATTTCCATCTAAGTGACATGATCAAATAGAACAAAAAACAGTGTATGCTATTGAAGATTGTTAGGAAAAATCCAATAGTATTTTATTCCATCACTGTATAGCTTTCAGGCTCATGCATAATATTAAAGATGAAAATCTTATCAACAGCAAGAAGCCTATACAAAGGTCATAAAATTTAACCTAGGTTGCAACTTCCTAAAGCATGATGGTAGCACTCGATGTCACTTTTGTAAGTCTCTGACTTGCTGAATTTGTGTGTTTGCACGCATATGGAGGAGAAACATTATACCAATTTGGTAGTGAACCAGAACTAACTATATGCTGTGTTAGAAACAGAATATTTTGATTTTTGAGTCTCCAAACTCCCAGAGTTGCTTTTTGTGAGATATTTGATTAATAAATGTGATTAATAAATGAAAAATAATAAAGATAACACAATCTTTTCCAGTGAAAAAAAATTAAAAATTAAAAATACCTTTAAGGATCAGTTTTGCCTTCTCCAGTTATAATAATAATAATAATAATAATAATAATAATAATAATAATAATAATAATAATAATAATAATAATAATAATAATAATAATAACAACAACAACAACAACAACAACAATAATAATAATAATAATAATAATAATAATAATAAGAAGAAGAAGAAGAAGAAGAAGAAGAAGAAGAAGAAGAAGAAGAAGAAGAAGTAGTTGGAAGGGACCTTGGAGGTCATCTAGTCCAACCCCCTGCTATGGCAGGAAACCCTATACCATTTCAGACAAATGGCTGTCCAGTCTCTTCTTAAAATTTTTCTTAATTTACATTTCTCTGCTCTTCAGTTATAGAATGTGTCAATGAATGCTTTTGGAATTAAACATTTAAAGTCTATGATGAAGGTGACAATGTAAAGTTGACCTCTTTTTTATTATGCAGAATGGTGAAAGTCAGATATAAATTGGGGGTTTTATCCATTATTTCACTTGTTGTTCACTTTCACTTGAACAGCAGGAAGGAAGCCGTTTTTATTAACTGCCACATATTTTCAGGAGCAGAGAGGAGGGTCGCAAGCAAACCTGAGAAGGCACATCTTATTTTGCTGATTTCATGTTTGATCTAATTTGACCGGCTCTTTTGATTTTAGAGTGTTTATTTACAGGAATAGATTTATTTTATATAAACATTTCATTAGAAGAAGTGTTTATCCAAGGGGACACTACACTACTAAGCTAAGGAACAGATGTTGTCAATATTCGAAAGATTCAGATGTACTTGTCAGGAAAAAAAATCTAGCACTCATTTCTGCTCTCTAACTAGCAAAGCAGCAGAAATGAGACTAATGTCTCGAACATGTTCTTCAAGAGAAATTTGGTGTGAAAGTGGATGATAGAAATACATAGTCTATTTCATAACATATAAAGAACAGGGAACTGGAGGAAGTGAAAGATACAATGGAAGTGAAAGATACAAAAGATACAATTCAATCACTTTTTATAGATGCCTATTCCATTGCATTAAGTCTCATTCCAGTTGAGTTGCACTTCTGGGGATTTCATGGAAACAATTGTGTAGTTTTCTTGACTATCCATTTTTTTTAGTCTAACCTTCAGTCCAGATATTCTATGGTGGTCTTCCATTCAAATATCCCAACTTTGCTTATTTCCTGAATTCATACAAGCAGTTTTCAACTGCTCAGATCATTACAAGTACATGTGGTAGATACTAGCTATTAGCCATGATTTTTTCCCCCTTATTTTTAAGCAATGACTAGAAATTGTTTGTTTCATGGGAGAAAAATGAGATGGTTTCCAGCTATAAATATTGGAAAGAGGAAACTTCTGGATCTCTAAAAAGATAAATCCTTGAGAGTGCAGTCAAGTACCAAGTTGAGGAGCATTAAAGACACATAACTATTGTTGTCATGAGGGCTATGCAGTGGTTCATACTGTATATGATCTTTATGCACAGTCCCTATGCTGGTCTATGACCATAATAAAGACTTGAATTGGGTTGATTTGATACTTCTGATTATAACTGATAATGAGCTGAGCTTTTCAATATTCTTATATAGCTCAGCTGCAAAACATTGATGGTAAACACTGAACTCCGTATTCATTATGTTTTAAAAATCTTTCTCATGCAAAGGTTATATTCATTTTTCCCAATTCTCATTGATGTTGATAATTTGTATGACTTTCATGTATTATCTGCAACAAAATACAAACAATACATATACAGGATAGCCACTTTTCAGATATTTATAATTCTTGAGTTGTGAGTCATCTTTGTCATTTGCGTGAACTGATTCGTGTATTTAACAGGCGATCAAATACTTTTACCAAAGTTTTGATTCAGTGCTACTGTGATAAAAAAATATATGCCATTATAATGAATGCAATTACAGAAGTCCTTTTTCAATGGTGCACTGAAAATAAAACTGAAGATCTTAGAAACCTTGATATATGTTGTCTAGAAGTGAAAGGAAAACAACAACAACAATAAAAAGAAATCTGCAGAATTTAATTTCAACTTCTTTGCTTTAATGCTATGTATGCTTCTAATGTTAGTTGTCATGAACATATACACATCATGAGAAACAGGACAAACCTGAGGTTGACAACTTGTAGCTTTAGGGCAGAAGTGATACCCACTCAGTCTCATTCCCAGAAGCCTATTGGACTCAGTATAGCTTTTATGTTTCCAATCCTTTGGAGACAGGAACTACATGAATGTTGCATAGCAAGATTTTTTTAAAAAAGTTAAATAAATAAAAATAACTCCCAACAAAACAAAATCTAGGTCCCTTTTCCACTTTCATACATGACAAGCCGTGCTTTATTTTGTATAGACTGCAGCTCTTTTCCTAAAATGTGCAGTGATTTTGGCTCATGACTTAGTTCACACTGGACTTGGTATATCTAGAAAGTTGGAATATCAAAGACTTTCATACTAGTTCACAGTAATCTTTATGTACTCATTTTGTATAACCAGAATGGATATTCTTTTGATAATATAAGTAGCAGTCATGGCATATTCATTATTCCATTGCTATTTCAAATGTTCTTACCTACCCAGAATGGAACAATATCTTGAACCATAGACTGAACATAAATCTCTGTTGTTAAAGACTAAACATGTTAGTGTATGACGTTTGGTACTGAACTGTAAGGATAAACAATATTTTAATGGCTAATAGCCATTGTTCTTTTATGGTAAGATGACCAAAAAATGAATGTGGCCTTATCATATAGGAGAGCAAAAGTATTTTTTCCCCTAGGGAATGGGGGAGGAAAAAAACATGATGTGTTCTTTAACATATAGCCTTATGCATATTTTTCACCTCTTCCCTACTTTAAAATATCAGGAGACTGTGCTATCAGCTTTTGACAATATTACCAGAAACAGTATCAAGGGTACTTGAGAGCAACATGTATGTACATAAGCATAAGGAAATATGGAGAACAGTGACAAAGATGTTATGAATGCTGTGTATTAGTGAGACCTTGCCAGTCGTCCATGAATAGTCAATCTAAAGCAGGGGTCAGCAACCTGAAACAGTGAAAGAGCCACTCGGAACCGGTTCCCTCACAAAAGGAAAAACTGGGAGTCGCAAAAAATGTGTGGGCATGCACGTACATGTGCACATGCGCAGAACAGGGTTTGACTGAAGAGTGGAGCCAAGGTGAGATATGCACCTACCCTGCATATTTGAATTGATTGGTTGAACTTTTTTAGTCCCACTTTTTTTTTTGGACTACACATGGCAGAGGACTGGGAGCCGCAGGAGATGGCTGAAAGAGCCGCATGTGGCTCCAGAGCCGTGGGTTGCAGACCTGTGATCTAAAGTAACAAGCAACCAGTATCATCCTGCTCTTTCACTTACAATTGATGTCAAGCCAACTGATGCTAAAAAGCTCCTCCATTTTCCTTTTGGTTAGTTTTCTGGATCTTCCTAATTGAAAAAAACCCCACATCTGAATGATGACATTATTTCCAATGTGTGTCCCAATATCACAAAGCATAAATGTTGATTGTCTCCGCCAAGGGGCCTCATTTATGTATTCACATGAAAGACTGCCTAGATATTTAAGGCAGCATGAGATGTATTAAGTTTGATTTATTACACAAGTCAATAATAGCTTAATCTTTTTGTCTGGCTCTAAAAATGTGCTCTTCAATAAAATAAATATTTATAAGAAAGCCGAGCCTTTCATTTACCACTTCTGCAAAGCAGAAGCTCTGAACATAAACTGTTGGATGGAGACAATTAGAAATAGTCATGTCTCATTTGGTCACTCTAGGGAATTTAGCCAAATTTGTATCTGTTGACTTATGTCTATCATAAAGCTGGATGGATGGACCAATGGATAGATTTTTTTTTCTGCTCCTCTTTTTCCCTCTCCCCACAATCTTTCAGTTCCATTTCAAATATTTCAAATATTTCTTAAATTAGCCCATAGAACTGAATATGGTAATTTTTTGCTACATTTAAACTTAAGGATACATAAGAAAAAAGATTAATATGAAAATTAGGAAAAGTATATAGTTGTGTGGCTTCACAGTTTTGCTGTTGCATTTATATTTAAAGTAACTAAAGTTTCATCTTCTATCACCAGCTACAATGCTGCATGGCTAACTCCTCAATACCGCATTATAATACTCACATGTTTCTGGTGGATGTGAAGGTATTTGTATGCATATATGATATGAATTACAATCCTTCTCGCCTACATATCATTAGCAGTTTGGGTTCAAATCTCTCCCCAGGTAAGTGACGTGTGCAAACATGGGTGTTCACAACATGGATTTCAGTATCTTAGGAGCTGTGGTGGTGCAGTGGTTAAAATACAGTATCACAGGCTAACTTTGCCCACAGCCTGGAGTTCAGTCCTGACCAGTTCAAGGCTGACTCAGCCTTCCATCCTTCCAAGGTCGGTAAAATGAAGATCCAGATTGTGGGGGCAATGTGCTGACATTTGTAAACCACTCAGAAAGTGCCGTAAAGTACTATGGGGTGGTATTTACGTTTAAGTGCTATTGCTATTGCTATTGCTATTCAGGATACAATAAACACGATTGTCACGTGTGGTACCAATCCTCTGCTCCTCCCACACATTCAGCAAAGGAGGCAGTTGTAGGAATTGTCCAATTATGAATGAATTCCAATCTTCTGGAATCTACAGTTGTTGCTACTGGGAGTTAGCCATTTAGACAAGGGAATGTCAAGGAAATTGTCAGGGATAGTTGTGCTGAAACTAACATTTTCAGCCCAAGGAAGTGGCAAAGGTTATGTAAGCACAGTGTTGGCACATCTAAGCAATTGGAGTCTTTGCTCTGATAAATGTTTCACCTGTGAGTTTCTGCATTCTATACAGATGCTAAACAGAGAGTTGCTGTCAGGAAAGAAAAAGATGGCAATTGTATGTAACCTAAGTTAGAAGGGAGAGTGAAGTTTCTGGTGATTTGTGGAACAATTCTTAAGAAGTTGCTTGTTGATAGAATATGCTTGCAGTGCTAGTATTCGTTTCCCATTTTCATCAGGTCAGCTACTCTTGAGCCTTTCTTGACATCTACACCACTTCACGTCTAAATGCTCTGGTTTATTTCCATCCTCATTTTCTAGCAGGAAATAAAGCAGTGCAGCATCCGTGAAAAGATAATTGTTTTGACATTGTCCTATCTGAAAGCTTGTTACCTTGCAACTATAACATATTTTGTTTTAGGCTGTGCTTTAAAGTAAACAAAACTTTAAAGCAAAACTTGTGTCTGTTCCACTGAACATACTGTGTGTACAATTGGTATTAAAAGAGCTGTACAAAAATAATGGCTTTTGTGATACTTATTTTTTTCGGAGTCTTATCAAAAAATTAGAAGATTCGAATCTTAATTGACGATTTTTTAATGGCAGATTGTGTGTGAGAGTAAGTATACAAAATAGAGCAGTAAGAAAAATAATGTTTGTAGAAAAATGAAACCTTGTTTTAATACATTGGAATGGCAGCATATATGTGATATATAAAGTTGTGTCTTTTAATTCTTAAAACATTCTTTTAAATGCTACCTTAATAGTGCTCTCATTTTCTTTTCTTTGTTCCTTCGTTCCTTCCTTTTTTTCTAAATATTTTATTAGAATTTTTTTAACATAACATAAATCATTATAAAACAGAATGTTGTCTGAGTAACATTTATAAGACAGTCCTTAACAATTAATTTCTATAATCTATATTCCATATGTTAATTATTTGATTTCCCCTTTCCCCAAAATATCTTTCTTTGCAAAACATTACATTAAGACAGTTTTATTTGCTTAACAATAGTTCAATATATAGTTTCAATAATCCTGTATATCATTTTAGTTGTCTTATCATAAATCCTGTCACCATGTTTATTTCAGCTTATTTCTCCCCTTTTTAACACTTAACTATATTTACCTTGGTGGATTTCATTCTGTTTTTTCCATACCCTCTCATATTTTTATATTTCCCAATCAATAAGGAAAAAAAAGGAAACAAAAAGAAACAAAAAAAGAAAGAAGAGCAGCTTATTTCTCCCTCCAAATTCTAAATGTTTATTTATTTATTTTTATTTTATTTAATAATATTTATATACCGCCCTTCTCCCGAAGGACTCAGGGCGGTGAACAGGGCAAGAATAAAAATACAAAGTTACAAAAATTAAAAAAGGATTAAATATATGCCCACTAAAAACAGTCAATACAATTAAAACCCCAATAAAACAACAATAAAAACCCCCACTAATCCCCCATCAGGCCAGGCCGGCTTGTTCGAATAAGAATGTTTTTAGATCGTGGCGAAAGGAGCGAAGATCGGGCGCCATCCGGAGCTCAACCGGTAACTGATTCCATAGCTCCGGGGCGCCCACAGAGAAGGATCTCCCCCTGGGGGCCACCAATCAACATTCTCTGACCGGTGGCACCCTGAGGAGGCCCTCTCTGTGGGAACGCACAGGGCGAAGGGAAGTTGATGCCGGCAGCAGGTGTTCCCTAAGGTACTCTGGACCCCTGCCATGTAGGGCCTTAAACACCATTACTAGTACCTTGAATCTCACCCGGAAGACAACTGGCAACCAATGCAGCTCACGGAGCAGAGGTGTAACATGGGAGTATCGGGAGACTCCCAACACAACTCTCGCGGCTGCATTCTGTACCAGTTGGAGCCTCCGGGTGGTCCTCAAGGGCAGCCCCATGTAGAGAGCGTTGCAGTAGTCCAGACGAGAGGTCACAAGCGCATGAGTGACCGTGCATAAGTCATCCCGGCCTAGATAGGGCCGCAACTGGCACACCAGGCAAACCTGGGCGAAAGCCCCCCTAGTCACAGCCACTATGTGATCTTCCAGAGTGAGCCGTGAATCTAGGAGGACTCCCAAGTTGCGAGCCCTATCTACGGGGGTAATAATTCACCCCCCCATAGAAAGAGATGGAATATCCGAATTAACCTGGGATGCAGGTATGCACAGCCACTCAGTCTTCTCGGGGTTGAATTGAAGTCTGTTCCTCCCCATCCAGACCTGAACCGCCTCCAGGCAATGGGACATCACGTTGAGGGCATCACTGGGGTGGTTTGGGGTCGAAATAAAAAGCTGGGTATCATCAGCGTACTGATGATACCCAACTCCAAAGCCACAAATGATCTCACCCAGCGGTTTCATATAGATGTTGAACAGGAGAGGCGAGACGACCGACCCCTGAGGAACTCCACAAATGAGAGACCTCGAGGTCGACCTCTGCCCCCTTGTCAACACCGACTGCGAACGTCCCAGGAGATAGGAGGAGAACCACTGCAAAACCATGCCTCCCACTCCCAATCCCCTGAGACGCCGCAGCAGGATACCATGGTCGATGGTATTGAAAGCTGCTGAGAGGTCTAATAGGACTAGAACAGAGGAATGTCCCCTGTCCCGAGCCCTCCAGAGATCATTCACCAGCGCGACCAATGCCGTCTCCGTGTTCTTACAAATAACAATCAGTTCAACATTCAACTATATTTACATTAGTGGATTTAAGTACTAAACTAAAAAAATAACATATGAAAATATGTATTTCTCCTAATTTAATATATATTTATTCCCTCAATTTCTCATTCTTTTTTAACCATAGCTAAAAATGTATTTAGTCTATTTAAACTTTGAACATTCCATTCAATAGTTCTAATCATCTAATCCTTTAAATCTCATTCAAAACACATTTTTATATTTTTCTTATCATCACATTTAAGTAGCTAAAACATTTGCTTTTGTTTAAATCAATTCAACTCAGAAGAATAAAAAAAAACAAAAAACAAACACAATTATATTGATTAGGAGAAAGAAAAAGAAGAAAAAATTTCCCTCTAAGAGTAATTCCTGAGCCAGCCATGCTGAGGGAAAAGGGAGAGGTTTTCAAGCTGAGCCAGGCTGGCTCAGGAATTCTGGGAGTTGATGTCCACGAGTCATAAAAAAGCCAAGGTTGCCTACCCCTGCTCTAGTCATTTGTAGAATGACTGCTAGGTTTGGTAGTATTCTGTTTCTTCTTTATCTTTCAATCTCTTGGTTAATCTGTCCATGTCTGTGCATTCCAATATTTTTTAATTTACTTCTTCCTCTGGTGGTATTCCTTCATGTTTCTAGTATTGCACGAAGGTTATTCTTGCTGCTGTTGTAATGTGTAGAACCATATATAAACTTTGTTTATTAATCTTTTCTGGTATTATACATAAAAGAAAGAGTTCAAGGTTAAATACTAAATGTTCTCCCAACATTTTGTCTAACCAAGCATGTATTTTTTTCCAATAAGCCTTTGCTTTACCACATGTCCACCAGACATGATAATACGTGCCTGAATTATGTTTACATTTCCAACATCTATCTGACATATTTTTAAACATTTTTGCTAATCTTGCTGGTGGCAGGTGCCATCTATAAAACATTCTCAATTTATAATTTCTCTCCCATGATTTTTGCCATTTTTCTAGTTCTATATTGTAACCAAAGTTTTTCGCCCTCCTTGTCATTGTTTCTTTAATTTGTTCACTTTCCATCTCCAAAGTTAACAAAAAAAATATACATTTTCTTAATTAGTTTCTCATCAGAGGTTAACAATATATTATCAAATACAGTTTGTTCTTTATAAAACCCATAAAATTTCACATCTTTTTCATATCTATTTTGCATTTATAGCTGTGCCCACCATGACAGGTTGATACCCTGATTTTCCAGTTCTTGTTTAGATTTTAATGTTCCATCAGTATTTAGAATATCTCTGTATGTCCAAATTTTTTCAAAGTCTACCACATTTGGATGTGAGAAAGCTTCAGTCATTGGTAGCCACCCTGGAATTTTTACATATATTTTAGTTTTATTTTTTCCCATACTGTTGTCAAAGCATTTCTAATATAATGATTTTGGAAATACTTATGAATTTAATTTTTGCCATACCACAAAAAAGCATGCCACCCCAATTGTAAGTCATGTCCCTCCAAATATAGCAACCTTTTATTCCTGAGAATTATCCATTCTTTCACCCATGTTAATACAGATGCTTGATAGTACAAAGCCGACTCAGGTAGCCAAAAACCTCCATTTTCCTTAGCATCTTGCAATGTTTTCATCTTTATTCTAGCTTTCTTTCCTTGCCAAACAAACTTCAAAATTAATGAATTTAAATCTTGGAAGAATTTCTTCTCACGTTTTATCAGAATTGTTTGAAATAAAAATCAAATCTTCGGCAATATACTCATTTTAACTGTACCAATTCTTCCTGGTATTGACAGTTGCAAATTCCTCTACTTTTCCAAGTCTAATTTTATTTGTTTCAATAGCCTTATATAGTTTTCTTCTTTTATTGTTGAGCATTTGGCTGATAAATATATACCCAAATATTTTACCTTTTTCACTATCTGTACCTCTACTGATTCTGACAATCTTTTTTTTTTGCTTATTTGTAAGATTCTTTACTATTATTTTAGTTTTTTCTTTATTTATTTTTAATCCTGTTATTTCTCCATACTGTTCTATCTTTCCCCACAATTTAGGTAACATAATAATAATAATAATAATAATAATAATAATAATAATAATAATAATAATAATAATAATAACAACAACAACAACAACAACAACAACAACAACAACAACAACTTGGAAGGGACCTTGGAGGTCATCTAGTCCAACCCCCTGCTCAGGCAGGAAACCTTATACCATTTCAGGCAAATGGCTATCCAGTCTCTTCTTAAAAACCTCCAGTGTTGGAGCATTCACCACCTCTGGAGGCAGGTTGTTCTACTGGTTAATTGTTCTAACTGTCAGGAAGTTTCTCCTTAGTTCTAGGTTGCTTCTCTCCTTGAGTAGTTTCCATCCGTTGCTTCTTGTCCTGCTTTCAGGTGCTTTGGAGAATAGCTTGACTCCCTCTTCTTTGTGGCAGCCCCTGAGATATTGGAACACTGCTATCATGTCACCCCTCACCCTTCTCTTCATTAAACTACACATACCCAATTCCAGCAATCATTCCCTATATGTTTTAGCCTCCAGTCCCCCAATCATCTTTGTTGCTCTTCTCTGTACCCTTTCTAGAGTCTCGACATCTTTTTTACATCGTGGTGACCAAAACTGGATGCAGTATTCCAGGTGTGGCCTTACGTAAAGTGGTATTAGTACTTCACTTGATCTTGATTCTATCCCTCTGTTAATGCAGCCTAGCACTGTGTTGGCTTTTTTGGCAGCTGCAGCACACTGCTGGTTCATATTTAAGTGATTGTCTACTAGGACTCCAAGATCCCTCTCACAGTTACTACTATTGAGCAAGGTATCCAGGGGTTCTTCCAAAATAAATACTAAATCGTCAGCAAATGCTTGTAATTTATATGTTTCACCCTTTATCCCCAACCCTTTAATTTCTGTATCTTGTCTAATATTTCTATTTAAAACTTCCAAGGTGAAGTTGAATAACAGAGGGGATAATGGGCATCCTTGCCTTGTGCCTTTTCTTATCTCAAAGCTCTCAGTGCATTCTCCATTCACAATCACTGTGGCTGTCTGTTTGTTATATATTGTTTTTATCATATTTATAAAATTCTGTCAAAAGTCCATTATTTGTACTTGGTTAATCATAAATTGGCAGGAGAGATTATCAAATGCCTTTTGGGCATCTAAGAATATTAATGCCATTTGTTTCCCTGGGTGTAGCTCATAATATTCTAATACGTCTATTATCACTCTTAAATGGTTTTTAATTTGTCTTCTTTTGATATTAGAGTAATATTTGCTTCCCTCCATGTAGATGGAAGTCTAGCTTCTAATAAGAGTCCATTGCAAACGTCTTTCAGCAGTTCACTTAGTATCTCTTGGAGGTTCTTATATAGCTCCACTGGAAGCCCATCTGGACCTGCTGTTTTTTCCATTGTTTTGTCTTTTTATGGCCTCTGATATTTCCATCATTGTAATCCTTTCATCTAACATAATTTTAAATGTCTCTGAGATCTTTGGAAGATTATTTTCTTCCAGATATTTTACAGTTTTCTCTCTTGAAGTTTCCTCCTTGTCATACAATTCCTTATAGTATTTTTTGATTATCTTTTTTATTTCTTCATTTTTATATTGTAAATGACCTTTCCCATCCAGTAAGTTATGTATCATTTTTTTCTCTTTCTGTTTTTTAAGTTTATAAGGTATAGGCACATGGGCAGATCATCAGCGATGCCCTCGCCGTGATGTCCCGCTGCCTGGAGGCGGTCCAGGTCTGGATGGGGAGGAACAGGCTTCGTCTTAATCCCGACAAGACCGAGTGGCTGTACATACCGGCATCTTGGGTTACCCAGTTTATTCCATATTTAACTATGGGGAGTGAGGTGTTACCCCCTGTAGATAGGACTCACAACTTGGGCATCCTCCTGGATTCACAGCTCAATTTTGAAGACCATATAGGAGCCGTGACTAGGGAGGCTTTTGCCCAGGTTCACCTCGTGCGCCAGTTGCGACCCTACATGGACCGAGATGCCCTACGCACAGTCACTCATGCACTCGTGACCTCCCGTTTAGACTACTGCAATGCTCTCTAATTGGGGCTGCCCTTGAGGACCACCCGGAGGCTTCAGCTGGTGCAGAATGTGGCCGCGCAAGTTGTGATGGGGGTTTCCCGATACTCCCATGTAACACCTCTACGCTGCATTGGCTCCCGGTTGCCCTCCGGGTGAGATTCAAGGTGCTGGTGATGACCTGTAAAGCCCTAAATGGTGTGGGTCTGGGATATTTGAGGGAAAACCTGCTGCCAGCATCAAGTTCCCTTCATCCAGTGCACTCCCACAGGGAGGGTCTTCTCAGGGTGCCGCTGGTAAAAGATTGCCGGCGGATAACACCCAGGGGTAGGGCCTTCTCAGTGGGTGCGCCTGCCCTCTGGAACCAGCTGCCCGTGGAGCTTAGGACTGCCCCCAACCTCCGTTCATTTCGCCGGGACCTGAAGACCTGGCTCTTTGAGCTCTCTGGCCCAGGCTGAGAATTTTAATTTTAATTGGGTTTGTTTTTTTCAGGGATTGATTTAATCTTTTAAAATTGTTTTTAACTTTTGTATTGATTTTTGTTTTAAATACCCTGTAAACTGCCCTGAGTCCTTTGGGAAAGGGTGGTATATAAATCCAATAAAATAAATAAATAAATAAATAAATAACCCTCTGAAAGTGACCTGGAAAGGAATACAAAAAAAAAACCAAGATGGACTTTAAATCCATCCATATTAAAAGCAAAAGAATTCATAGAGTTAGCGAAAAAAGAAATGGAATTTTTCTTCAAAGAAAATAAAAAAGAAGATACAACAGTACAAAATCTATGGGATACAGCTAAAGTGTACTTTAGAGGCATAGCTATAACATATATGGCAAGGAAAAATAAACAGAGAAAACAGCAATATGCATTATTAAAAGAAAAATTTGGAAAGTTAGAATTAGTTAGAAAGTTAGAATTAAAAACAAAATCCACAAAAAAAGACTTTGAAAAGAGAAATGGACATAATAAAACATCAACTAAATCTGTTGGACTCAGAAAAGTGGCAGAACAGATAAAGAGAGTGAAACAGAACTTTTTCAAAAATGCCAATAAACCGGGAAGATGGTTAGCCTATAAACTTTCTTTCTTTCTTTCTTTCTTTCTTTCTTTCTTTCTTTCTTTCTTTCTTTCTTTCTTTCTTTCTTTCTTTCTTTCTTTCTTTCCTTCTTTCTTTCCTTCTTTCTATATTATGTACCACCTTGGTAAATCTTTTAGGCTGCACTTCAATGATTTCTTTAGATGTGTGACTGACATATTTTTTTTGTCTTTTTCCCTTTTATTTGGAGAAAAGAAAAAAAGATTGGAACAAAATTTAATCTCAAGCAATGTCAGGCTCAAAAAACCAAGAAAGACACATTGTGATTCTTGCAAAGCAGATTTCTTTATGGTTTCTCACTCATAGACAGAACCTTGCCAAACCAAATCAAACTATGATCTCCATAAAGCATTTACTGTGAGCACCATTAGGCAGGAGCTGTCTTCATTCTCCTTCTCTCACACAAATTATCTGAATTGAGTTGTTTCTTGTTCCTCTGAAAAAATATTCTCTTCCTCCTATCCAGTCTACATTGCATTACAGGCGGCTTCTGCCCACTCCCACTTCTGTATCTTACTAGAATGAAAGTGGATCTACTCATTTAGCATCTAGTTCAGAAATTTCTCTTCAGACAGTATCAGCCTGACGTTTCTGGTAACTTGGTAACTTGGAATCAGATCATAAAATTAACAAGGAAACCTGTTTTTCTCCTCACAGTTTATATACATAGCAGCAATGGGAATAAAAATATAATTGCCCCTGTGAGTTAGAACAAAAAAAATGTTGTACCAATAAAATAAAATATTTATAGCTGAGATTTGAAATAAGGGGTCCTTGCTGCTTTCTGAGCTTGGTTGTTTTCTTGCATATGTTTCATTACCCAGACTAGGTAACATCATCTAGTTTGGGTAATGAAATGTCTGCAAGAAAACAACCAAGCTCAAAGAATCCCTCAAAGTAATGTTGGGACAAATGACAATAAAAAATGGCAGTCATTATCAATCACTTCACTTTGTTTTCTTTGATATCTGACTCCATGCCCTGAGAAGATCAAAACATGAAAACCAGTTGTAAAAAACTTGTCTGCAAATGGAAAATATCAAATAATTTTAAGGAGAAAAGCTCTCACCATCGACTCTCTCCAATAAGCTCCTGTAATTAGAAATAATAGTAAGCACACTATTCTGTCAAATGAATTGTACCAGTGCAGAGATTCTGTTGCAAAAAGAAAAAAGAAAGATGAGTAGTACTGAAGGAGAATAATAGTTTGCTTTTGTTTTAATCTGTGGAAGTAGTTTGTTTGCCAAAAAATACAATCTGCATCATTGTAATTGGATTGATTTTTCTCCAATGTTTGTTTAAGTCTTAACAATCATATTCATTATGTCAGTGTAGGCTGAAAGGAAGTATTCCATGCCAGACAGAACACCTTTAAAGAGATGTACAGGAAATTCACCACATATTTTACTTTGCAAGAACATTCATATGTTTCATATATCAGAATAGTTGCATTTGAAAAAAAAGGTATGTAAAGGAAAATTGCATTCAAAATTTTGGTGTTAAGGATAATTTTTGTTGACAATGTGAATATGTACTGTATTTTCTAATTACATTTTTAACCACAAAATCAGATAAAACTTATGATAATTGAAAATCTGTGATACTGATACAAGTTTCACAGAGACTAATCTCCACACTTCTATTTTGTAACATGAGTCAAATGTTTAGAATTGCAATTACTTCAATTGGTGGGAGTCTTTAAATGTAGTAAGCCAAGTGTATCTTGTTGGTTATAAAACTCTTATAAAAGCCAGGCATCAAGTGAACATCTCTATGTCTTTATCTGTATCTCTTAAGAGAGGGAAAGTGACAAAAGGAGAATGGAAGAGGAATGTTGATAGAAAATAGAATTTAAACAGTTTAAAGCAGGGGTGTCAAACTTCCCAAGTCACGTGATGTGTTGTGACGTATTGTGACTTTTTCCCTATTGCCGGAGCTGGGATAGGCACGGTTTCGGCATGACGTATCCAGCCTGCGGGCCGGCAGTTTGACACCCCTGGTTTAAAGCCATATGATATGGACTCAAGCTGAAAACTTCAGCCTTATCCTGGAAACAGCAATGTAAATATAAATGAAACCTTTGCATACTTGTACTGTCGATAACCAGTTCAGCATTTCTAGTGGGATACTATAGACTACCATCTAAATATTACCAAAAGATCCAGGGAATTCAATAAAGTCCATGTCCTTCTATCTTTCTTGTGGCAAAGTTTATCTTACAAATTATTGTGACAATTTCATTGGCACAACAGGCCTAAAGACCAAGACTTTGCAATACTATAAATGCAGTTCAGAAATTGAATACAGTACTTGCCTACAACTCATTAAAGCAACTATAATTGTTTCTGAGATAATTGCACAAAAAGGATGAGATTAATGAATCACAGCCAGGAGTTGCATTCTTGCCTCCATTTTTTTGAATTAACAGTAAAGTATTGTACAACCCTATCAAAGATCAGTTCAAATTAATTAGAATTATTATTTTTATCCATGAAAGCTTGTCTATTATTTGCCACTATATTCAGGATGTAGGAACTGAATTCTGCCCAGAGAAAATGAAGTGAGGTGAGCAATTAATTCCCTTTAATACAATGTGCCCTTCCTCCTCTAACTACTATTAAATGTTGAGGGAGTTATTGAAATATTTGGTTTTATAAACCAATTAAATGAATGTGCTTTCATTGATCCAAAATCTGTAAATGAGAACAAAGAAACCCCAAGTTAGCCAGCAAGTAAAATGGCAGTCTTAAAAATGTCTATGTTTTGCAATTTCAGTAAGTTGTAATGTAGTTCTATTTAATTTAATGAGCAACAGAATATTAAAAAAATGGTGCAAGGGTAAAAATCTAATCTCTTTACACAAATTCATTATAGACATATAGAGGAGGATTGAAATCTTCCTTTTGCGTGTTATCATAATTGCTGTTGCATAATCATTTTGTCAGTTGAACTTATATCTGTTTTCACCATCAAATGAGGAATGTCAAATAGCCATCCTAGGCTACCTGAAAAAAATAAAAATAAAACAAGCATAGCTCTATTATTTTAGTGTGCTCACTCATGGTCAAGGAATTGGCAAAATATAATCACTGCCACTATAACTATGCTATCATGTAGCTTTATATTTTTAATATCGCCATGTCATTCAATAAGGGAAGCACACAGAGCAATCTGTATGCTCTAAGCAGGATTTATTTAAAATATTAACATTTCATTTACAGTGGGATAACCTTGATGGGCAATTTCTATGATTCTAGAATATTAAATATCTTGCTTGAAGTCATTTAGTGCTTTTGTAGATGCAAATAAAGAAAAAAAAAGTAAAGCTTTGTTTTATTCCCTTAATGAGGTGTGGAGAAACTATGCTATTTTTACCAGTTAGTTCTTTGTTTTTCACAATAAGAATAGGCAGTTTCTCACACATGAACCTTACTAAGAAGCTGATGAAAATATACTTAATCAATTAACCCTTCTAATAACAATGCTTTTGCCATGTGTCTGTGTTTGTGTCTTTGTGTCTCTGTGTGTATTGTGTCTGGCCACTGTTTGAAGAAGTCCTGGTGTTTTCTTGGCAAGATTTCAAAGGGTGAGGGGTGACATGATAGCAGTGTTCCAATATCTCAGGGCTGCCACAAAGAAGAGGGAGCCAAGCTATTCTCCAAAGCACCTGAAAGCAGGACAAGAAGTAACGGATGGAAACTAGTCAAGGAGAGAAGCAACCTAGAACTAAGGAGAAACTTCCTGACAGTTAGAACAATTAACCAGTGGAACAACCTGCCTCCAGAAGTGGTGAATGCTCCAACACTGGAAGTTTTTAAGAAGAGACTGGACAGCCATTTGCCTGAAATGGTATAAGGTTTCCTGCCTGAGCAGCGGGTTGGACTAGATGACCTCCAAGGTCCCTTCCAACTTCAACTTCTTCTTCTTCTTCTTCTTCTTCTTCTTCTTCTTCTTCTTCTTCTTCTTCTTCTTCTTCTTCTTCTTCTTCTTCTTCTTGTTATTATTATTATTATTATTATTATTATTATTATTATTATTATTATTATTATTATTATTATTATTATTATTATTATTATTATTATTATTATTATATGTTTCCTAAATTGTGGGGAAAGATAGAACAGTATGGAGAAATTATTATTATTTATTATTATTATTATTATTATTATTATTATTATTATTATTATTATTATTATTATTAGTTTCCTAAATTGTGGGGAAAGATAGAACAGTATGGAGAAATTATTATTATTATTATTATTATTATTATTATTATTATTATTATTATTATTATTATTATTATTATTATTATTATTATGTGGTTTGCCATTGTCTGCTTGCTAGGGTGGAGAGATCAGAATGGCCCAAAATCAGCCAGCTGGCTTCATGCCTAAGGCAGGTCTGGAATTCACAGCCTCCTGGTTTTAGCCTGATTCTTTTAGCCACTGTACCACACTGGCTTTCTTGCTTTGTTCCTTTTTTTTGTTAGTAGTACAGAATGTAATTTATAATTATGAGTTTCCCAGACAAAATATAAAATACAACATAGAAATAAAGGCAATGGAAAAAAGGAGAGGAAAGGGGAGAGAGGAGATGAAGTGAGGAAAGAGAAAAAGAAATGAAAAAGTTTTTTTTGATGCAGTAAGATGCATAATATAATTATAGTAACAACTTTTTACTTATACTAAATAGTAACTACTAGCCATTCTACAGCAGTAACCCAATTGTCAAAACTGAAAGTCAAATCCATTTTCAACCAATTGTATTCAGAGTACTTATAGACAATCACAAATGTATGGCTTTTAAGTTAAGACTGCAAATTTTGAAATGCTCACCTTATTCTTCTTATTCAGTTGGAAATATAAAAGGTAGCAGTGCACTTTTATTTAGAAGAATCTTGCTTTTTAAAACTGATTCTCCTAGATAGCATGAAAAATATAAAAATATTGAGTTAAAAACAAACAAACAACAAAGGAATTAAAATGTAGTCCTGGAAGACCACTACTTCTTTTCCATGGTCCAATTGCTCTTAATAATAATAATAATAAAGTTGGAAGGGACTTTGGAGGTCATCTAGTCCAACCCCCTGCTCAGGCAGCAAACCTTATACCATTTCAGGCAAATGGCTGTCCAGTCTCTTCTTAAAAACCTCCAGTGTTGGAGCATTCACCACCTCTGGAAGCAGGTTGTTCCACTGGTTAATTGTTCTAACTGTCAGGAAGTTTCTCCTTAGTTCTAGGTTGCTTCTCTCCTTGACTAGTTTCCATCCGTTGCTTTGGGTAGATAATATTTATTAGAAATTATAATTTTCCCCAGAAGCAGTTCTTTAGCTCTAAGAACAAAGAGCACAATTCTTGATTATTCTAGGTTGTATTTATCTTTCAGAAAATTATACATAAAAAAGCATAGAGTAGCTTTATGAAAGGCATTATAAACTGTCCATTCAATTAATAGTCAAAGAAATTGGGTAGATAATTTATCTGAATTGTTCCAGGAATCAGAGGAAATTTCCAACAGATTTTCTTCAGCAAGGTAAACTCCTCTAATGTTGCAGTTGAAATAAAGCACCACAGAAGCAATTATGGCATGATAATTTCCTTTGGAATATAATGGGAAATTTGAGAGTCAGGAAGGCTGCAGATGACTGGAGAGATGCTTGCACTATGAAAGAAATGCCATTCACACATATACCTCCTCCAACTCTCAAAAAATGCAAGGATACTACATTCTACCCAAGATTAATTCATTTTTTAATCTTCCCTTTGTCATTCTTATAAATAATTGAAGGCAGTGATTATACCAAATATTTCTTCTTCCTTCTATTTTCCCCACAACAACAACCCTGTAAAGTGGGTTGTGATGAATACTTTCTTTGAATTGCTAAAGCACATTCTCTTTCATAAAAAATCAATAGGATAAAAATCAGAATATCTCTGCTCAGAAGAGAAACACATGGAAGGGACTTCTGTTTTTGTGTCATAGTACTGTGGCCAAGGGATTGTGGAGCTCCGCACCCCACAGCTGGTTTTGCCCCACCAGGGGACCTTAAACGGGTCTAAAGTTGCCTCGAAGAGACAGCAAAGAAGGAGTGCCCCCCTGTCAATCACAAAAAGATGGCAGCATTTCCGTTTGATCCAGGGGAAGCCCTCCAGCCTGACAGGAGAAAGGCTAGCTGCACTCCAGGGACTAGTCCAAGCTACAGGCATCCAAAATCCAAAAGCATCAACTAAGAACAACTGTGAACAACATGTTTAGAACTGGATGAGAACACATATTTTCTCTTCTCTATTTTGAAATTGATTTCCTGGAAAAGATCCCCAAGAAGCAAAAAATCCTCTGAAAGTGAGAAGGAGGGGGATTATAACCCCACCCTTCCATATGTTGAAGCGGAAAAGTAATATTTATGGGGGATAGAAATACATTGAATTGGATTAATGTAAAGCTATAACCTAGATAAAACTGAAAACTATAGAAATTGTTAAGATTTTTCATTTGAAAGAATATTGAGAAAACTACAAGAAAACAATTTTTGTTTTTGTTTTAAAAGCTGGAAAATAAATTGCTCCTGACATCTAGTGGTGGATCAGAGTATAGAACTACAGCTGCCCTGACTCAGAAATTGGCAAGACATCCAGAAATAGAGCACAACTTGTTTCTTTGATCCTCAGTGACTCTCAACTAAATAGAGAACAGCTGGGAATGGAGGAAAGAAAATACACTGGGCTATCTATTGTAGAATGAGAAACACAATTTTTATAAAATCTGCTTTTCAGATTATAAATACTTACTGACCTGTGACATTTAAGTTCAAGAATCATTTGCAGAGAAAGAAACACCTTGACTTATTGGCCACTTTTTAAGGGGGGAAATTACTGGATTGTTTTTAAGTGGTTGAACATTTTGGACTGTTCATAAAGATAAGAGCTATATAAGACTATAGTGTTTGGAATTTAACACTGGTTGGTTTGGTGGAAATGGAAGCTGAATACATAACCAAAAGTAGTAGGAATATCAGAGATCTGCAGGATTAATACTTTAATACAAGACAAATATCTTCCAGGAGGAAATGCATGCTATGTTACAATTAATTCAAATGACAATTGTTTCAAATCATAATGAGATTAAAAATAATTTGATGATATGAATGAGCACATCCTTGACCTAAGCTCACAAGTAAAAAACTCTCAGAAAATGATGACAAAGAATGAACAAATAAATCAAGCAATAGAACAAAAAACAAAGGAAAGTGACCCAAAGATGGAGCCTACAAACGAAGAAAATCACAGTTTAACACAGTCAAAGAAAAATCTGCAAGATTTTGCCATAATATTGGAAATGGAAAAGATATTTTATTTTTCAGGAATTCAGAACAAAACTGAGAATAAGAAAGAAGATTTGATAAAATAGACTATAGAGCTGTCAGGAGAACCACTAGAGTTTGGGAGACAAAAGATGAAAAGAGAGATTGAGGAAGAAGGAAAGCGGAAGCATCTTAATGAACATAAATGAGTAAAACTTCCCCTCAAAAGTACCTTACTCAATTTGTCTTTCCCATTTTTAACAACACTTATAAAAGTACAGGAAGAATCCCCTGGCAATCTGAATACACTGATTCGGAAAGCTGCCTGGCAAAAGAAGAAGGCGAGAGATAGACTCAAGAGAGATGATTTGACCTACCAGATGGAGTACTCCATGACTAAACACTTGTTTGAATATGGTTAAAAGAATAATTAAATTTTGGATATGAATGGGTTTTATAGTAAGAGAGAGATGTGATTTATAAATAGTATGGTATTTCTTTATGATATGGTAAATATAAAAATAATGGGATATTTAAATGTAATCAACTTGGATAAAATTATAGCTGACAAGAAATGTTCTAAATACTGAGGGGAAATTCAGCTTAAACAAGAATAGGAGAGAGTCAGACTCAAGAGAGATGATGTGACCTAACAAGATGGAGTACTATATGATTAAATACCTGTTTGAATATGGTTAAAAATAGTAAAATTTTGGACACAAATAGGTTTTATAATAAGAGAGATGTGATTTACAAGTAGTATAGTATTTTTTTATGATTTGTGAAATGTAAAATACTGGGATAATTTAAATGCATGAAATGTTTTGGATATTTAAACATAATCAATTTTGAGAAAACTATAAATTACAAGAAATGTTTTGACTACTGAGGGAAAATTAAGCTTAAATAAGAATTCTGAAAACAGGACCTACAAAAAATAAGATTTTTTTTGCAAGCGCAATTGTAAAACAAGCTGATTAGAAAAAATGCTACATATTGATGTTATTGTTATTCATATAAATATTAGAAAAATCTTTATATTCAGCTTTATATGTATTGAAAATACTAAGAAATATTTGCTTAATGTTGGTAAAAGTAGAATATAATTGGAAGAAGAGAGGATCAATGATAGGCATTTCTATTTAGTATTTTGATTATGAAATCATAGAAATTAAGTATTATTGATTGTTGTTAAATATATGAACACAGAAAATATGTTGTTTACCAAGTACTAAAGATTGTTATTATAAAAAATCAATAAAATATATTTTTAAAAAAGAAAGAAAAACACATGGAAAATTTTCAGTGCCAGCCATAGCAAAGCCTACAGAGAGAGGCTATACTTTTAAAATACCAAGACTGCTGTAATCTCCCCTATGTACATGAATAAATGTAATGGAATATACTTCCTAAGTTATATGAGTTTAACTCAGAAGACTGAAATATTTAGTTTACAATTTACATCCTTTTGTGTTCTAAAATATATTTGGAGAATGGAGTCTTTGTGCTTAGAATCCTTGCTCCCTGTTTAAATATAGAATAGAATAGAATAGAATAGAATAGAATAGAATAGAATAGAATAGAATAGAATAGAATAGAATAGAATAGAATAGAATAGAATAGAATAGAATAGAATAGAATAGAATAGAATAGAATAGAATAGAATAGAATAGAATAGAATAGAATAGAATAGAATAGAATAGAATAGAGCTGGAAGGGACCTTGGAGGTCTTCTAGTCCAGGCCCCTTCTCAAGCAGGAAAACCTATACTATCTCAGATAGGTGAATGTCTAGTTTCTTCTGAAAAACCTCCAGTGATGGAGCACCCACAATTTCTAGAGATAAGCTGTTCCACTGGATGATTGTCCTCACTGTCAGGAAGTTTCTCCTTAATTCCAGGTTGCTTCTCTCTTTGATCAGTTTCCAACCATTGTTTCTCATCCTTCCATCTGGTGCTTTGGTGAACAACCTGGCCCCCTCTGCCTTGTGGCCGCTCCTCAGATACTGGAACACTGCTATCATGTCTCCCCTATTTCTTCTTTTCTTTAGACTAGCGTCACTAGCCAAACCCAAGTCTTTGTAGTTTTCCTTGCCAGTTTTGGTGGGGCTGTGTCCTTTTTGTCAGTAGTTCCTTGATTAGGATATTGTTGTCTGTTTGATTGCTTGTCCGTTTGATTGTTTGTCTCCTAAGTAGTTTAGGGTGTGTGGTTGGTGAGTCTGCATTTAGATTCAAACAGGATTACAGCCTGCTTTGTACTTAGTTTTTCCTCCTCAAGTTTCCCCTTTTCAACTTGCTGCATTTAGAGGCAAGCAATGAGCTTTATTCATATTTCATAATGGATTGCACTCATAACTATGTAATATCCAAGGTGCAATGAATAATGCCACAGGTTTTATTAAATTTGCCCCAGTGCTATTAAAAAAAGGATGTGAGGCAAGCATTCAGGTGGTGTCGTCCTTACATCCACATAAGGGTCTTTGGTACAGATATTATATGCATCTTGGGGAATTAACTCCACCTACAGAAGATGAAAATGGCAGAATTAATGCAAGACGCATTAAGTAGCAATTAACCGGAGGTGCTTGTTTATCAAGTTTTTTTCCCCTTTGTCTATTAAAGCATAGAACTTGCTTTAAAAGCTGTTGTCTTAAAACTGTTTCGCACAAGGACACATTTGTTCTCGCAACCTAATTTACTTTCATTAAATCAGAAGCAGAATAATGCTTAAACTGATTTTATCTCTTAACTGGGTTTTCCGATCTTCATTCCTTCCAGCAATATCTGCAGGATCCTGAGACTTTGTGATTGAATGTGACATTGCAATGCAAATAGAAAAGAGATGGGTCTTGATGATGACATTGGTAATGAGGAAGAGGATGATGATAATGCACTGGTGCTTTCATTGGTCTGTCATCCCCACTGATTCCCCAGAAGACACTTCTGATCCCCTTAGTTTGTATTTGTGGTGAATGGGAAACTGTTTTTTGTTAAATAGCGGGTTCTTTGGCGCAGGAATGAAGATGTGGAACAGAGTACAGGATAACTCATTGTTTATTTCATGCTGGAACTGTACTGGGGGAAAATGCCTGCAACTAGCCGCAATATATAGTCTAGCCCCTAGGCGGCAGCCAATAGGTTTGAATCAACCATTGCTGCCTGGAGATAGCCAATTTCATCACAGGAGACTTGTAGTCTGGGTTGCTGGAGAGCCGTTAGCTGCTCCAGAGCCGTTAGCTGTGGTATTTTACAAGAGCCCAGTACATAACACCCCTCCCCTCTTAGATCAGACCATAATAACACCAATTAGTCTCAACAATTGTCAAGACTCATTATCCAACACACTAAAGTAAAAGTGATAATAATAAAAATAATAAAAAACCAATGTAGGTTACATTAGGGAGACCTTATGTCCGCGGGAGACCACCATTCCTCAGATAGTCGGGTGTGAGTCTCTCTTTGTGAGATTTGGTTCTGGGGCGCAGTTGGGCCTGCTGCTGGTGTACATTTCGCCTAGTCACGCGGTGGCAGCCCTGCCCGAGCTGCTCGATATCCTCTCGGGGTTGGTGGTTGAGTTTCCCAAACTTATAGTTTTGGGAGACTTCAATCTACCATCCCTGGGAGGTTCATCTGAGCTAGCTCGGGAGTTCATGGCTTCCATGACGGCCATGGACCTGACGCAAGTAATTTCTGAAGGGAGGCCACACATGAGGGAGGCCACACCCTTGACCTGATTTTTTTATCTAGACGGTGGTTGGATGATCTTGGTGGGGGCTCTCCATTTATTATGCCCCTGTCATGGACCGATCATCACCTCCTGTGGATGGTCTCCCGTTTTGCCACCCCCCGCCGTGGGGGTACGGAGCCAACCAGATGGTACCACCCCAGACGCTTAATGGATTCTGATAGATTCCAAGCAGCGCTGGGGTCCCCACCTGCCTCCAACGCTCACAACTCGGCAGATGCCTTAGTGGAAGCCTGGCAAAGGGCAGCCACTGAGGCGCTTGACCGGGTTGTACCCTTGCAGCCCCTGACCCGGTGCAGATCCCAGCGAGCTCCATGGTTCTCCGCGGAGCTCCGGGAGATGAAGCGTCGGAAACGGGGCCTAGAGAGCTGCTGGAGGTCTAGCTGTTCTGAATCCGACCGGTTGCGGTTAAGAACCCATATTAGGTCTTATCTTGCAGCGATGAGGGTGGCGAGGTGTAATTACTTCTCCACCCTCATCGCGTCCGCAGATAATCGCCCGGCCGCCCTGTTTAGGGTGACTTGCTCCCTTCTTAATCAGGAGGTGAGGGAGGATCCCTTGCAGGGTCGTGCCGAGGAACTTAGTCAACATCTGTTGGATAAAATCGCTCGGATTCGGACCGGTTTGTACTCCAGCTGGGCAGAGTCTGGCGATCAGGACACGGGCGGTCTTGTCAATGTTATCTGGGAGGAGTTTGATTCTGTGACCCCTGATGAAGTGGACAGGATTATGGGGAGGCTGAGCTCCACCACATGTTTATTGGATCCGTGCCCTTCCTGGCTGGTTTATGCAGCTAGGGAGAGGACACGAAGCTGGCTCCAGGCGGTCATATCTGCTTCTTTGAGTGAGGGTTATTTCCCCACCGTCTTGAAGGAGGCGGTGGTGAGACCTCTCCTCAAGAAGCCTGCCTTGGACCCAGCTGTATTGAACAACTTTCGTCCAGTCTCCAACCTTCGCTTTCTTGCAAAGGTTGTTGAGAGTGTGGTGGCGCATCAGCTCCCTCTGGTCCTGGATGAAGCGGATTATCTGGACCCTTACCAATCGGGTTTCAGGCCCGGGTACAGCACGGAGACGGCATTGGTCGCCCTGGTGAATGATCTCTGGAGGGCTCGGGATAGGGGATATTCCTCTGTCCTAGTCCTATTAGACCTCTTGGCGGCTTTCGATACCATCGACAATGGTATCTTGCTGCGGCATCTCAGGGGATTGGGAGTGGGAGGCACGGTTCTTCAGTGGTTCTCCTCCTATCTCCTGGGACGCTCGCAGTCGGCGTTGGCAGGGGGGCAGAGATCGGCCCCTAGGTCTCTCGTTTGTGGAGTTCCTCAGGGGTCGGTTCTCTCGCCTCTCCTGTTCAACATCTACATGAAACCGCTGGGTGAGATCATTCGTGGTTTTGGAGTTGGGTATCATCAATATGCTGATGATACCCAACTTTTCATTTCGACCCCAAATGACCCCAGTGATGCCCTCGCTGTGATGTCCCGTTGCCTGGAGGTGGTTCAGGTCTGGATGGGGAGGAACAGACTTCAACTCAACCCTGACAAGACTGAGTGGCTGTACATTCCGGCATCCCGGGACATTCAAAATGTTCCATCCCTTTCTATGGGGGGTGAGCTTTTACCCCCCGTGGATAGGGCTCGCAACTTGGGAGTCCTCCTAGATTCACGACTTACCCTGGAAGACCCTATAGTAGCCGTGACTAGGGGGGCTTTCGCCCAGGTTCGCCTGGTGCGCCAGTTGCGGCCCTATCTGGACCGGGATGCCTTGTGTACGGTCACTCATGCGCTCGTGACCTCTCGCCTAGACTATTGTAATGCTCTCTACATGGGGCTTCCCTTGAAGACCACTCGGAGGCTCCAACTGGTACAGAATGCGGCCGCGAGAGTTGTCTTGGGAGTTTCCCGGTACTCCCACGTTACACCTTTGCTCCGCGAGCTGCATTGGTTGCCAGTTGTCTTCCGGGTGAGGTTCAAGGTCTTGGTTATGATCTTTAAGTCCTTACATGGCATGGGTCCGGGATACCTCGAGGACCACCTGCTGCCGCTGTCAACTCCCCTCCGCCCTGTGCGTGCCCACAGAGAGGGCCTCCTCAGGGTGCCTCTAGTCAGGGAATGTCGACTGGTGGCCCCCAGGGGGAGGGCCTTCTCTGTGGGTGCCCCGGCACTTTGGAACCAACTGCCGGTTGAGCTCCGGATGGCATCGGACCTCCGATCCTTCCGTCGCGGGTTGAAGACCCACTTGTTTGAGTTAGCTGGTCTGGCCTGAAGGGGAATTTGGGTTTTTAATTGGTTTTACTATTTCATTATTGTTATATTTTAATTTGGCATGGTTTAATTTTCTTTTAATTTTTGTATACCTATTTATATATGCCCTGTGAACCGCCCTGAGTCCCTAGGGAGAAGGGCGGTATAGAAATCCAATAAAACTAAACTAAACTAAACAATGAGATTAAACAATGTTTCAATGAAAAGGCTTCACAAATTGCCCTATTAGACAGTTAGGGGGTCCATGTTACACTCCAGAGCTCCCCAGTTCTCCCTCTGGTTCCATCTCAGCTAAGAAGGAAAAGCCCTGGTAGTCCATGTTAGGGCTGGCTTGGCCCAAGTTTGAGGACCTTGGGAGGGACTTATGATGCAGTCCTCACTTTGTGGCCGTTCTGCAAACTGTTTCCTGAGCTAACCAATGTGTCATCTGACAACTCGCCTTCCCTCCAATCCCACTTCATAAGATAGGGGTCCGGATGTCTTGGTGATTTGAACAGGAACCCACAGATTCTCATGACCATAGTTCCTGGCCCAAACCAAATTGCCCATGTGCAGCCCCCTCAGGGGTTTTGGTCGAGAGGCTTCTGCTGCCACTCTATCTAGATGCAACCTGTCCAGTTTAGCAATCAAATGCCTCCCCCAAAGTAGTTCTACAGGACTTTTGCCTGTAGCAGTGCAGGGCGTAGAATGCTGTCAGAGTAAAAAATCTGCCAGTCTGTGATGCCAGTCACCTGTAACAATGCGCTTGAGTGCTTCCTTCATTGTCCTCACCATGCGTTCAGTTTGACCATTAGAAGATGGATTAAAAGGCGCAGACATTGCATGTCTGATGAGATTAGCTCTAAGAAAGGTCTGAAATTCAGCAGCAGTGAATTGGGCCCCATTGTCTGAAACTAAGACATCTGGCAACCCATGTGTGGCAAAGATTTTTCTCAGCACCTGGATGGTCCTAGCAGTAGTCATGTTAGGAAATGGAATTACTTCCAGCCATTTGGAGTGGCTATCCACTACTATAAGGAAGAGCTGTCCCTGAAAGGGCCCAGCATAATCTATGTGAACCCTGGACCATGGAGTGTGTGTTTCCTCCCACCTGTGAACTGGAGCCTGTGGCATTTCAGGCCTAGATTGCTGGCATGCATAACAATCATGGACTTGAGCCTCAATAGCCTTAGCAAGGCCAGGCCACCAGAGGTAGCTTCTAACTAAAGCTTTCATTCTGACAATGCCTGAATGGCCTTCATGTAATGATTGCAAAACCCTGTCTCTTAGGGAAGTGGGAATTATGACTCTGTTTCCCCATAAAATGCACCCTTTATGTGCAGATAACTCATGCCTCCTGACAAAATAGCTTTGAAATTTTGAGCCTGGACTTTTTTCCAAGCAGCCCGTGTATACCCATGACAACACTCTACTAAGTATTTTATCTGTGGCACTTTCAGCAGGTATGTCCTGTATGGACAATATTCTAGCAGCAGGAGCCGGATCTGGATCCATTAGTGGCAGGGGTAGTCTGCTGAGGCTATCAGCATGGCCCATTTCCTTGCCCGGTTTGTGAATTAATTCAAAATTGTATGCAGATAGGAAAATAGACCATCTCAGCATTCTTGTAGATAGTATGTAGGGGGTTTGTTTGTCTGTTGTAAAAAAGTCCCAACAGAGGTTTGTGGTCAGTGTAGAATTCCAGCAATGATGGCTAGGGCCTCTTTGTCAATCTGAGCAAGTTATGCTCAGCAGAAGACAATGTCCTTGAGTAAAATGCTATAGGAACCTGTTTCCCATTTTTTCTATGTGACTTAAAACTGCCCCCACCCCATAGGGAGATACATCACATACAAGACATACAGGTTTAGACTCTTTGTAGTGAGTTACAGTGGACTTTTCTGACAATAGTGCTTTTAATTCCTGGAAACTTTTTTATGTAAGTTAGTCCATTTCCATGGAGTTTTCTTATCAAGAAGCCTGTGGAGGGGCTCTGCTATTGCAGCCTTATGAGGTAGAAATGTGTGATAGAAGTTTAGGAGACCCAAGAATGCTTGTAGCTCTCCTTTTGATTTGGGCCTAGGAGCCATTTTAATGGCCTTCACTTTAGAATCAACGGGGTGAATGTCGTTAGCATCAATTTGGAAACCCAGGAATTCTGTTGAAGAAACCCCAATACTACACTTGTTCTTTTTTCATTTGAGGCCTGCTTCACGAAGCCTCTGCAAAACAGCCCTTAGCCTACTGGCCAACACTTCTGGGGATTCCCCTGCAATAAGAACATCATCAAAATAAGGGCAGATGCCCTGAATACCCTTGAGTGTACGCTCCATGATTCCCTGAAACATACCCAGCACAACACTGACTCCAAACTGTAAGCATTTAACTTTGAAAGCCCCCCTGTGAGTCATGATCATTTGAGCCACGGCTGTGGCCTTGTCAACCAGCAACTGCTGATAGGCCTGTGCTAAATCAAGTTTAGCAAAAATAGTACCCCCTTGCAAGGAGGCTAAAATATGGTTGACCACTGGAACCGGGTAAGTGTGTTGCTTGAGGGCTTTATTTAGTGTGCATTTATAGTCAGCACAAATGTGAATTTCCCCGTTGGCTTTCAGTGGAGTGACTATAGGAGTTTCCCACTCCCTACATCAACAGGCTGTAACATGCCCTGTTCTACAAGTTTATCAATTTTGGAATCAATTTTATGTTTTAAGGCAAAGGGGACCCTATGAGGCTTAACCCTGATTGGAACTACGTTGGGATCAAGCTTAAATGAAATAGGCAGGCCTGTGTATGTTCCAAGGGTTGAATCAAAAACATCCGCATATTCCTCAGACACTGACGCGAGGTCTGCAGTTTGTGTCTGGTTTATGCCAGTAATCTGAATACCTAAGGCATTGAACCAATCGAGTCCAGTGAGACTTGTTCTCTGGCCCCCTGTTACTATTACATCCAGGTGCCCAAAAACCCTTTAAACTTAACCAACAAGGTGGCTTCTCCCTTAACATTAACGTGAACATTTTGAAAATCTGTTAGGATTATATCTGAGGGTCTTAATTTGGCCCAATTGTTACTGCACCTACACTTGAAGTTAAAAGTGTCTTGAGAAATGATTGAGACTGCAGAGCCAGAGTCCAATTCCATCTTACATGGAACTCCTTGTAGCTCTACCATGAGCTTAAGTTTGGGTTTGAGGAGGCGTCGAGCCCTGGTGTGGCATACGCTTCTACGGCTTCTGAAAAATCCCACACTAACTGGACCCTGGGCCCCAGTACCTCTCCTAGTCAGTTCTTCCAACTAGTGTTTGGGTGGCCGGTCTCTCTGGCGGGCTCTGCAAACCACCATGATGGTTTGCAGAGCCCTTCCACAAGCTCTACACATGGCTGAACGAAATCTGCAGTTAGCGCAAAAATGGTTGCTGCCGCACCCCTTACATCTCAGTAAGAGAACTGGCTTGCAATTTGTCCTCTCGTGGCTGGCTGTTGCATTGTAGTGCATTGGGTTGCTTTTGGAGTCAGTTGATTTCAGGTTCTTCTTCCTCGGAGAGTTCTTCGGTGCATTTGGCTTCCTCATGGTGGACCGTTTCTTTGAACTTTGTTGATTTGGCAGGCTGTACTGCTTGAACTGCACCTCTGGTAGCTTTGTCAGCCATTACCTCATCTTGTGCTTCAGAAAAGATTAAATTTGGCCTAGCAAATATTCTCTGCTGAAGCGTTCTGTCCCATAGGCCACAGACGAGCTGATCTCATAGTCGCTCTTCTAAATTTGAAAATTTGCATAGGCGTGCGGCCTGCCTTAGGCCTGCTATGAACTCCAACGCTGACTCCCCAGGAAGCTGCACTCTTTGGTCGAACTTGAACTGCCAAGCCATTTCAGACATCTTGGGCTGGAAGTGCCTGGTTAGGTTCTTTTGAGATCTGCGTAGGGGACTGCTTCGATTGGTGTCAGCGCAAAAAGGTTCTCGGCTAAATCAAAGGTTGCTGGGCCGCACACGCAGAGTAGTGTTGCGGCCTTCAGTCCTTCTTCTGCGATCTGATTGGCTCTGAGGAAGTTTTCTACTTGCGATAAATATGATGGCCATTCCTCCGGGTGTTTCATGTCAAATTCTCGCAGTTTGCCAACCTTGGGCATTCTTCTTGCTGGTTCCTGCGTTCTTCCGGATCCTGCTTCAGACTCAGGGAATGAGTCCACTGAGCACGAGGTCGCTAGCGTAGCTTGCTAGCTGACCTTGAGGGGGGGGTAATGCCTCTTCCCTCCAGCGTGTGCTGCCTTTCCCTCGTAGACTTCAGGTCTTTAATCAGTGTAGTAGGATCCCACCTTTGTCACCACTGTTAAATAGCAGGTTCTTTGGCGCAGGAATGAAGACGCAGTACAGAGTACAGGATAACTCATTATTTATTTTGTGCTGGAACTGTACTGGGGGAAATGCCTGCAACTAGCCGCAATATATAGTCTAGCCCCTAGGCGGCAGCCAATAGGTTTAAATCAACCATTGCCGCCTGGAGATAGACAATTGCAGCACAGGAGACTTGTAGTCTGGGTTGCTGGAGAGCCGTTAGCTGCTCTAGCAACCCACATGGTATTTCATGAGAGCCCAGTACATAACAGTTTTTCACTGCAACAGAATAAGAGGGAGGAGAGGAAGAAATTTGCCTACAGTATCCCTCGAGATTTTCCTCCATTCTGTCATTGCAAAGGGAAAAAAGGGGAAGGAATAAGAGATTGCTGAGGGTTATGAAAGAAAGCAGGTGACTTTGGAGGAGAAGAAAGAACAACTAGAAGATGGAAAAAGTAAGAATGGTGGGAAAAGATATGGAGACTCTCTCTTAAAAACTAATGTTAATGTGTGGTAATGAAAATACTACCTAAACACAAAGTGCACAGTACACTCAGTCATGCAAGATGAAAGGGTTTTTTTCCATTTTTCAGTCCACCCCACAACCTCCACCAGCTTCACTACAGAAGAATAAATAACACAATAAATCTAATATATTTTTATTCTTTTTGCCATACATGAAAAAAGTCTTCATCTGGGAAATATTCTAACCTCTATTGATTGTTCCCTTTCTATACCTTTTCTAATTTTATAATACCTTTTTTAAGGTGATGTGATCAAGCATGTCCTCATAAATTTTTATACGACATTATTATACTGGTAGTTTGTTTTTTTAATCTACCCCCCACCTAATAATTCTGAACATGGAATTTGCTTTTCCTGAAGTATTTGACATTTCCACTGAGTTGTCCTCTGTGATTCTAATATATCTCTTTCCTAGTTCATCATTGTCAGCTGAGATCCCATGAATTTATATTCATTGTTGTATCATAAGAAATGTATATTTATGTATCCAGTTAATAAACCTTTGGCTGTACCAGCTGGAACAGAATCTTACAGTCCAATAACATCTGGATGATCCATAGGAGCTTCTGCCATTGTATCTAAATTACCTCCCTCAAAGAGAAGAACATTAGAAATTCCATTATCCTCTTCCATGTAATCTTGGACTATTCTCCACCACCACTACATTTTTAATTTTATATAACGTTGTCTCTTTTATTAAACTCCCTCTGCACTATGGGACATTCACAAGCAAATCATCATCAGCACCATGCTGCAGTCTGAAGACGTCTCCATTAAATGTTTGAGAAATGCCCCAAACCAGCTTCTACTATAAATGGATAATTTCCTACTTTCCAAGTCTTTTAAAAATTATTTCATTACATTATAGAATGGAAATAATAGCCAAGTGGAATGGAATTTAAACAACAGGAACTGGAAGCTATTAGCACAGTCATGATTATATAAATTAGGTAAAACCTTTCAAAATAGAAAATGTATCTCAATGTTAAATATGATTTCAGAGATGTAAACGGACCGAGTTAGTTACATTGTGTGATTAACACTGAATATAATGTTGTAAAGTACATTGAATTAATTTCTAATAAATAGTTTATTGTTACTTTTTCTAATTTATTAATACTAAGAAAAAAGAAAAATCAGACATGTTTGGAAAAAGTAGATGGGTATTTAATCTCTAACTTCCCCCTTTCCTCTACTCTGAAAGATTTGCACTGTTTTTAAACACTGAAGCCTCCTTAAAACCCTCCTGTAAATGTTACGTGATACTGTAAGTATTAAATATACAACAATTATACTTGTTTAAATTTCTGTTGTGGATTCAGCATGTGCTATAATTTTGCCTTTACTTTGCCTTTATAAGCTTTTATTCCCAGTCAGATGATTTCAGCTTGGTTGGGCAATATTTATCTCTGTAGCCATTTATTTCAAAAAATGATGGGGTGATTGTTAATATATTCTAGCATTATTTTATTTATTTATTTTATTTTATTAAATTTATATACCGCCCTATTCCCGGAGGACTCATTATATGGTACCTAGTTTCAAAAATTTCAAATTTGATTTCTAAAATTTCTAAAATTCTTTGAATGGTCCTATGCATGTCTTCCACATTTTGTATTTAAGTTGTTGCTTCTGCTTCAACTTCACCAATTGTACCTCATCTTACAACAGTTGTTATAGTGACTGTTTGAAGATACAACGGCACTGGAAAAAAAGTGACTTATGACCAGTTTTCACCCTTATGACTGTAGTAGCATCCCCATGGTCATGTGATCAGAATTCAGACTCTTGGCAATTGACTCATATTTATGATGTTTACAGGGTCCTGGGGGTCACGTGATCACCTTTTGTGACCTTCAGACAAGCAAAGTCAATGGGGAAGCCAGATTCACTTAACAGCAGTTTGACTAATTTAACAACTACAGTGATTCACTTAATAATTTTGGCACGAAAGGTCATTAAATGGGGCAAACTCACTTAACAAATGTTTCACTTAGCAACAGAAATTTTGGAGTCAATTTTGGTCGTAAATCAAGGACTACCTGTAAACTTTCACTCCCTTTCAAGTTATAATGCACTTTTAACAACTTTAATTCTGAAGAAAGAGAAGAGATTATTTTATGCAGTGCTTTTTTTTATAAAAGAAAAAGGTGCCAGAACTCACACATGTCATACAACCCGCCTTGCCTACCCTAAAAGGTCCCATCCAAAAAAGGTGCCGGAACTCCGTTCTGAGCATTCTATGACAAAAAAGCCCTGATTTTATGACATGAAAACTGAATTCAAAATCCCTAACAGAAAATGGTACCCATTCATTCATTCAGGAAGTTAATATGTGGTAGGTTGTGTGAAGCTTCAAAAGGGCATTTAAATGTTTAAAGGCATGTTTGCTTTGACAAAGCTATAGAGGAAAAATGGTCCTCAAAGCTTCTCTTCAAAGTGACAGTGGTCCAATTATTTTTAGATGTAAGCAAAGAAATATATTATCTCCCTCGACACCCAAAGAGGTAAAAGAGGAAGTAAAGAAGAAGAAAGAAATATGGTGGCTTCATTTCAGTTTGCTTCAGAGTCCCTCTGAGGCTTCTTGCACAGGACTATGAGGAAAAAAAATTAGGGGGGAAAAAACCCCGAGACAAGTTGAACTTCTATGTCAAGAAGTATCTCAGGCTAAGCAGCTCCAGCATCAACTATGCACAATTCCAGATCTTATGTTTGAGATACTAGCCTGAAGGCCCTTAGCCACACTGGTCTACTCCAGTAAAGGTGGCAAGGAATCCATAAGTCCATGAAAAATGTGAACATCTCAATGGGCTATGTGTAAACTCACTGTATGTGAGCAGTCTCCTCAACTGAGCAGCAGTGAGAAAGGTGGCAACATGTTATCACACATGTCAGAAGCAGCTACTCAAAAGCCTGAAAGTCCACAGGAGGAAAAATATGTGTTGGAAATAGGAAGCCTGAAGCCCACTTCATCCCCCAGTGCCAAGGTGCTCCTCACATAGTGGAATTATGGAGAAACTTCCTAATACAATAGTGAAAACCATTAACTAAGGGAACAGCTTGCCTTCAGAAGTTGTGGGTGCTTTATCACTGCAGGTTTTTAAGAAGACACTGGACCACCACTTGTCTGAAATGGTATAGAGTCTCCTGCTTGAGCAAGGGGTTGCACTGGAAGATCTCCAAGGTCCCTTTCAACTCTATTCTGATTGATTGACCTATGCCACATATCTTAACCTTGGAAGCCCCTCCAACACACTGAATTGATTTAAAGTAAATTGTTTTCAGTGTACACATCAGCAACACTGCATCTGCATAGCCTTGCAGAAGACTGAAAGACTTCTAGGCTAAGCAATTTTGAAGAACAGTGCAAACATTTCTAGCTGGAGGCACTTCAGCATGGGGGGAAAATACAGGAGAAGACCTTTATCTGAAGTGCTTTGAAGCAACCCAAATTGGCTTGTTGAGGCAAATCAGCTTCTTTGCTTCGGTGAGATGACTCAAGTTCAAATACCTTCATTGAAGAAAATCTTTGATCACTTTGGAAAGAGCTATTAAAGAAGATGGAACATGTCCTTGATTCCATATAGAAGAAAAAGATAAAATAAAACAATCATCTATCAATATCTTTCAGTGGTGAGTTAAAGAAACTTCTTAACTCTCAATCCTATTCATAAGCATCACATGATGGGCAACATTTTCAATATTTTTTTTTTATTACATTTATATCCCGCCCTTCTCCGAAGACTCAGGGTGGCTTACAAGCTTAGCAGTAGCCTTCATTCTATGTATATGCCTGCTTGTTAGGGCTTTCACACACACCCCAAGCGGCATTATTACAAAGTCAGCTTATTGCCCCCAACAATCTGGGTCCTCATTTTACCTACCTTGGAAGGATGGAAGGCTGAGTCAACCTTGAGCCTGGTGGGATGCGAACCTGCACTAATTGCAGGCAGCTGGTGTTACTTAAGGAGGCATTAGCCCTCTGCTCCACCAAGGCTCATTTTAATGTGTCTAAAACTTAATTAATAGACTTAATTGTTTGTAAGGAACTCAGGTAACTGCAAATGGAAATCCTTTGAAGTACCTGCTTGATATGAACAGAGCTACTTCTTTCATCATGTTGTGAAAAGCCATTTTAAAAATGAAAGAAAAAAACTTTATAATAGCAAATTCAGCCATTGCTTTCCCCAATAAAATAATAGTTACATGTAATTATTTTCATGGGGAGGGAGAGGAAAAATAAGTGTATTGTGGGAAAACAAAAATGTAAAACCTTATAGCATATAATATAGAGATATTTTTTTTCTTTTAGAGTTGAGCAGTGATCCTATAAATTAAATTTTCAGCATATGATGAAGCAATTACTGTGAGATGCATGCTGTCTGCTATTTTCAATGCAATGGGCTTCATGACAAATGTTGTCTAAATGGGTTTTTTTGCGTGTGTCTGTTTCTTTTTCATGTAACAATAATGAGAAACTATAAACTATTTCTCTTTTTTAAAAAAAATATGAATGCTAAAATTCTCCCCATGCTGAGAAATCCTTATGAGCTGATTAAAAAGAGTATTCTGCATATTCTTTTAATTGGCAGTTTTAATAGTGGCACTCACAGGATTCTTTTAAGTTTATTTTTTCCCCAGAGATAGCATTGTATATATGCTAAAAGATTTTATTATGATGCATATCTTCCTTTGAATATCTGGCCTTGGGCAATTCATTTTTTTTAGAAAGGGCTAGCATTTAATATTTATATTTAATTCAGCAGAAGCTTCTTTTGCATTATAAGAGCCTCCTCCTGAATTAGATGAAGTAATTTGCTTCCATAAGCTTTGGGGATGTTTGGGAACAGCAACTGTTTCATTAGAGGTGCCTTAGAATGATTGTGTTCCATCTATCAAAGTGCAGCCTTGCAATAAGAACTGTCAGTCTAATGCACAAGCATCTTTCAGTAGACTTGACAGCCTTTTTCATTAATCTTCCAACAGAACAAGAAAGAAAGAGATTGGGGTAGGCTCTTGTCACTTAATGTAAAGTCTCCTTCATTTAACTTTGATGAAGGGTGCCAGAGAGAGGGAAAGAAAGAGAGAGGGTGTTTTGCATTTGTGCATTCAGTCAAGGCAAACCATGAACTTCCCAACACCAATAAGTTTATGTTGTAATGATATGAACCTAGATAAACATCAGACAGCATCAAGCAAGCAAGAAATTCAATTTTATCCTTAGATAATGGAGTAATGACACTGGGTAGAAGCACTGATTGTAGGCTTCCCCCAGACCGACATTAGAACCAGAGAACTCATAGACAAGAACTTAAGGACCCGCATCTGTAGAGATGCTTTCATTCTTCATACTGGTGGACCTTTGGTAGCAAAGAACACCAGCTACTACACACTCTAGGATTCAAGTTCTTTTTTTCAAGAACTCCCTCAAGTAAAAATTACATTTCTTTCTCTTTCCTTTGCATTATAGGGGACTGGGCCATTTGTTTCTGATGGGAGAAGTGGCTGGCACCTGTAATGGACCAGTCTACTCTGAGGCTATCTGCTTTAGACCTTGCAAGCTCTTTCCTTCATAGGGTTTTGAGGGTATTCAAGTAAGACTTTTACATTACTGGCAAGAAGACTATACTTTTTTTTATTTTAGTCCCAGATGAGAATTATTTTCAACTACATCAGTTTTGTATCTGATTTTTAGTTGAGTGATTTAATACATTTAATACTGGTACAACTGCAGTTTCAGAATCTTCCTATTTCATGAACTGTATCAGATACTCCCCCCCCCAAAAGGCTTGATCTCTTTTTATTAATTGTCATATAAATATGCATTTGTTTCAAACGCAACTTTTTATAAAATAGATTCATTGTAAGCTTATCTTATAAATAAACATTCTGGCAATCTGATGCCTGGCCTTTGTATGGAAAACATGGGAGAAAAACATTATGTTGCAGCTGACCTTCTTGGCCTTTCAGGGCAATGAGTATCCAAGCTCAAAAGCTGAAGATTCCTGGCAGAGCTTTCACTGAAGGGATGATGAACATGAAAATAAGGTTGTTATAGAGCCCTGGTGGCTCAGTGGTTAGAATGCAGTACTGCAGGCTACTTCCTCTGACTGCTGGCTGCCCGCAGTTTGGCAGTTCAAGTCTCACCAGCTCAAGGTTAATTCAACCTTCCAACTTTCCAAGGTTGGTCAAATGAGGACCCAGATTGTTGGGGGCAATATGCTGACACTGTAAACCACTTAGAGAGGGCTGTAAAGCACTGTGAAGTGGTATATAAGTCTAAGTGCTATTGCTAAGTGCTGTTAGCAACTGAAATGGGAAAAATATTCCACGTGTCATTGCCCAAGGTAATAATGAGTATATCATTTTGACAGAAGATGGGCCTGGGGCTGTTTCTATTAGAAGGTGTAGGGGGATGCTGCTGCTTCTAGAAAAGAGGAAAGGGAAGGTGGAAGAATCTGGGGAGGATACGAAATTGGGTAACTGAATTAAAATTATTACTTAGTCTGTCCTATATTTTTTTCCTAGAGGAAAAAGTAGATATTCAGTTAATGTACTGCACTGTGTGTTTTGAAATACCTTTATTTCAACAGACTTGTATGCATACCATAGTGCTCTACATACTCTCTGAGTGGTTTGCAAATGTGAAACATATTGCCCCTAGCATTCTGGGTTTTCATTTTTCCCACCTCAAGAAGGATGGAAGGCTGAGTTAACCCAGAGCCATGTCAGGATCAAATTCCTGGAAGTGGGCAGAGTCAGCCTGCAATATTGCATTTTAACCACTGTGCCACCAGGGCTTTATGATGTGTGTGTGCATGTGTGTGTGTTTATATCTTATATGTATGTTTGTATATTTATGATTTGTGTTTTGTGTTGTGTGGGCCTGCTTTTGCTTCAAAGAAAGGCTTTTAACAAGTGGGGGAATGCTAAGTACATTTTGAGTAGAGATGCAAGACCACCTACTTTGGATCCATATAACATTTTTGTATCTGCTAAACAGGAACATCATTTATTTTATGCCTTTCACACAGAGTATTCATTAAATTATAGAAACTAATATTGGAAGTGCTGTGAAAGATGATTAGGTCTTCAGCCGAAATAACTACAACATCAAAAAACATCAGGAGGAAGAGTTGAGTGTCAAAGGGAGGACATGACAGAAATTATGTTACATCCTCACAATGTATGCAGTAGAGCTTGCATCACCAAGTCACAGTGCCACATTTATTATTTTGACAAAAACATCATATCCTGTAGACGTCTCAAAACAACATTATTGTATTTTGTATTAAGTGCAACCATGGCAAAATATATAATGATTCTGACTCAATAAATTAAAAATGTTAATATTTTCCCTTGACTACATAACACTGAATCCAATGCAACAGGAGAAGAAATTAATCATTTTCATATAATAGAGCTCTTCCTAAGATTATGCATAATCAAGCTGCCTATTTAGCTGCATCATTATCTCTCCAAGAAATAATAGATGCTATTAAATCTGTGAAACAGAAAGCAGTCCCAGTCCAGTAGGCTATCTTCTTGAGTTGTATAAGAAATAAAATTGAGGTTTGTGCCCCATTGATACTAAACAGTTAGTGTGCAAATAAGTTTTTCTAGCTTCCTTTAGAAAAAGCTACAAAACTCTGACTCTGAAAGCTGGTAAACAATATTCTGCTTGAACAAGTGATCCACTTTCTTTCCCCAACATTGTCACAAAAATATTGACTCTAACTTTGACATATAAACTACAATGATCCATTTTTCCCAATTTGATTTTATAAAAGGCAATCAAGCATTTGATAATAATACTTTATGAAAAAGGGTCCTGGATATTCATTCAGAAAAAAAAATCAAAATAAGCCATGATGGCCTCTTTGGGTCAGAAAAGGCCTTAGATCTGATCCAGTGGGAATGTCAGAGATTTGCTGAAATAAGGATAGCCTCCCTTTTATCAATTGGATTAATATATGGTATCCTATATCCTTTGCTAGTGTTAGCATTATGTCATCTATGAAGCTGTCTCATGAAAAATGTCAAGGGAGTGTTTTATTTCATTATAATCCAGTATTAAATACACAGATTTGTTTTATTAGACAAAGAAAGTATAGGTCTAACACAGCTGGAATTAAATACAAGCTGTTATTTTATGATAATTATGATACATTATATTGGTGATAATTATGTGTTTTGTGCAACAGTTGGTAATTTGTCAGGTTATTATATTTAGGAATAGTCATTCCAAGGAATTTTTTTTTAAATTTGTTGTGTCAAACGTATATTTTTTTCTTAAATCTCAGATTAAAATGGATATAAGCAAATAATTTAAAATACCACTGACTTTGGGAGGATAAAATAAATGTTGTAAAAATAAAGTTAAATCCAAGTAGTGCCAGTTTCCTGTCAGAAGTTTACAGATATTTGAAAGTCATGGGCATCCATCTTCCTTTCAGCCTTTCATTTTTAATAATAATAATAATAATAATAATAATAACAACAACAACAACAACAACAACAACAACAACAACAATAATAATAATAATAATAATAATAATAATAATAATAATAATAATAATAATAATAATAATAATAATAATTTTATTTGTATACCGCCCTTCTCCCGAAGGACTCAGGGCGGTGAACAGGGCAATAAATACTAAAATACAAAAGTACAAAAATTAAGTAAAGATTAAACAAAGTGCCCAATAACTTACAACAATAAGTTAAAATACGTTAAAACAATAATAAAACCCAAACCCATCAGGCCAGGCCGGCTTGTTCAAAGTATGCCTGAGTCTTAACTTTACTTTTTGAACTTTGCTTTCTATTTTTAGAAGTAGACCAGCTGGCTGAATTCAGGACTCTAGTTGTTCTTTTCTTTTTCTTTTTCCTTTTGATTTATGCTGTTGTTCTAAATAACTTTCATTTTCCCATATGGAAACATGGCATGCTCTTGGCTGGTGAAGCGCTTTCATTTGATTTACATTAATATTGGATTCTCATCATAGAGTTTTTTGCATGTTTTTTTTAAAATCTGTAAAATACTTTGACTTTATTTCTTTTTATTTTTTCTTTCAATCTTGGATTAAAATACCTTCCTTCTGTTTCAGTTGTTGTCTGGTTAAGTCTCACAGAACAACACTGGATCAGATTACAAACAGCTCTAAGAGTGGCTGGAATCTGAGAAAAGACCTTTGGGTAACATGCAACCTTTAATTGAAAGTCTGATGAGATGATAATGGACGTGGAAAATTTTCAGAGGCACGTAGGTTTGGATAAGTTAGATTCACAAAAGGAATTTGATTTGAAAGATGCATACCAAAGAGATATGCACTATACAGATGGAGAACTAAGTGAGCTGATTCCATATGTCAGTTGGAACTTCAAGCCTGCATTCTCTTACAAAAGCAGAAGCCTGACTGAATTGGGAAGTGACGAATTGTTTGGTGTTTTTTTTTTTTTTGCTTTTTTAGGAGAACTGAGGGGGATTGGGGAATGGATTTATTACATTGAATCACTTCTATCTGGACTTCCTTGAGAAGACAAGACCCCTTGTCGAGATTGAATTTATTATATTTAACTAAACAATAACTGATAAGAGGTATTAAGAAAGAAATGTGGATATTTGATCCAGGATGAATGATGTAACTTTTGTAATGATTTGGGATCATGGTAAACTTTCTATACGTTGATTACAACAACAATTTGTAAACAGAGGGTTTTGAAGTTTTAATTGTCTCCTTTTCATTACTGTTGTTCTTCCTGTTAACTATTTTGTCATTAATATAGCATATAAATGACAGGTCAATAATTTGCAAATAGATTTATTAGTTTAAAATTTTTGAGGGGATCTGTTTCGTAAGGGGTAGGAACTAATATTGTAGTAATGTGCTAATCAGAGTTCATCTTAGGTGATAATAAATGGTGGTTTTTTTTCCTTTTTAATGTCTTGCTTGTTTTGTGTTTTTCTTTGTTTTATTTTGTGTTGTTTTGTTTTGGAATTTTGTATTTTAACTTTTTCCCCCCAAATAAAATACAAATAGAAGGGAAAAAAAGAAATTACCAGATATTTGATTCAAAACTACTTGGTCTGGATGCTAGACTTAAATTTGGTTAGAGGCCCTCAGACACGCAAACTGTCACAACATTATTACACTTTGTCAAAATAAGGATCTGAATTCTTTCTATTATCCACAACACCTGAAAACCATTTTCTTCCCATCATGATCTAATGGACTTTGCTGTAGACCACATACATTGTTTATATATCTCCTCTACCCTTTGAATAACTAGTTTCTACACTTAGGCTTTTCTCTATCCCTATCCCAGAGTTGTGACTCTGTCTAGAAAGACTGGAACTCCCTCTTTTGACTCTGAGTAACAAAAAGGGAGCTCTTTCTCCTTCATTCATATTTTTTTCTTTGGTCAGAGTTGGGGGAAATTCCACTCTTACAGAACTCATTTTCTCTCTTTTGAGTGATTCGGTTTTTCTGCTCCTTTCCTCAGCCATATCTTCCTCTCAATTTCCCTTTCATTTAAGTGCCTTTCTCTTTAGTGCCTGAATCACTGGCATTGGATAATAATGTAAGAATAGTCATGAAGTCTGTGTTTGTGAGGAGGCAGCAAATGGATCTGGTGAAGGAGATGATAATGTTAACTATAAACGTATACTGAATGTTTATAGAACATTCAGATCCTGGGTATCCCTCCCAATAAGTTAAACATTTATGCTTCTGTTGAATTGAGAATAAAAATGTGTTTTATTTCAAATTCTTTCCTCCCTGCTTCGAAGATGGGGAAAAGTAGTAGGATCAAGGTCTGTAAGGAGAGAAAATTGTGTGTTAGGAAAGAAAATTGGAAAACTGGGTGTATTTTTAGTGTGGTCAGAAGCTGCAATCAAAAGCCTAAAGGATTGATTTATGCTATCATAAAAAATGAACTCAAACATTTGACATCCAGCTTTTTTTTTTGAAAACCAGTCAGAGGGCAGGCAGAACTTCATGCCCAATAGTTAAAATAGTTTTTTGCCAAGATGAGCTGTGATAGTTGAGCTCCAATCTGAAATCATTTGACAGGGGCAACCCTGGTGCTAGAAAACGTGAATGAAGAGACAAGTTCATGGCTCTTCTCCTGAGAATAAAAAGAAAGAAATCAAGTTGTAATGGCAAAACCTTGGCAGAATGTTTCAGATGCACAACTTGGTAGAGTTTGGCTTGAAGTTAACTAAAAGCTCCAAAACTGCTCAACTAGATAAGAATCTTTACACACATTAGAATGAAAAATGGATGACTGTCCTCTGGGATTGCATAGTTCAAACCTATTGCCTTTTGTTCCTGCTCCATTTCAAGAGACTCTGTGTGTACTGAGTGGTTGTTGATTGCTTATGCTAAAATAATAGGCATTGATATGACTGCAGAATTAGCAGTACTGTTAACAAAAGAAGCATGTTACATATACAGGCAGTGGCGTAGCGTGGGTTGTCAGCTCCCGGGGCAAGGCAAGTAATTTGCGCCCCCTAACCCGTGGATTTTAGCACTCGAGTCTCTTCCACTAGATTAGTTAAAGAAACCCTTACCCCCTAAGCACATGTATTGTTTGTTATGAAAATACTGATGTAATTAAAGTAAAATGCATCTAATGTGCCCCCCCAGATGTTGCACCTGGTGCGGCCAGCACCCCCTGCACCCCCCACGCTGCGCCACTGTGTACAGGCAGCTGTTGTCTCGGCTTTCCTTGTGAGTTTGTACATATAAGAAGCGGGTGTTGGTGCCACTGTGAAATACTTTCTTAAAGTTCAATCATGCAAAGAGTTTACTTCTGCATTTAGGAATACAGCTTCCCTTTAAATATTCCTGCTCATGGTAGTTTGTTGGGTCTGGAGAGATAGGTATGAATACAAAGAATAGGTCAAGGACAGGATCCTTCAACTTATAAAATATGCAGACCTAAAACATCTTGTTAACATTTTGTTCTGTCTTTTTCTTCCAACATTTTCTTTTTGAAGATAGTAAAAATGTCTTTTTATTTTTTCCCTTCCAAAGAAGAAATAAGTTTAGTGAAAATCTCATGGGTGTTTGTACAAGGTATATGAAATTGGGGCAGGAGAGTTCCATGCTTATACTATATAATCACTTTTCCAAGTGTTTGCATATGTCTGGTTTTCCATATGTAGCTTGAACTCTAAGATAAGATATCATGAAAGGAACTCTTCTATTATTACTTTTTTTCACACCAGAAATGGAAAGATTAAAAACCTTCTGCTACCTCAAAATAATGGATTAAACTCAAAGCACCATCAAAATTTTTTAAAAGAAATATTATAGCACTCTGATTTTTTTTTCAAAGACATGTTAAAAACTGTTCAGGAGATAGGATGACAGTGTAATTCCCGCCCCCCCCAGTATTGTGTAAATACGTTTTTCAGCATGAACAAGCTATGGAAATAGTTTGTGTGTGTGTTCCTTCAACTCAGTGCTGACTTCAAGAAACTGTCGGGATAAGTCCTTGCAGTTTTCTTGGCAAGATTTCAGAAGTGTTTTGCCATTGCCTTCTTCTTAGGACTGAGAGTGTGACTGACCCCAGGTCATCCAGATGGTGCCTAAGGCAGGATTGGGAACATATGGACTCCTGGTTTCTAGCCTGGTGCCTTAACTACTACACCACAATGGCTCTTTCAAATAGTTTTAGGAGTGACCAAATTTAGACCAAACAAAGAGGGTTAATGGTTTCATAGAAAACAATCCAATGCATTCAAAGAAAGAGCCTGTTTTATCTATGGAACTATTTACAAATAGTTGTCAATAGTTGTTGGTTGGAAATCTGACTTGTTGGCTGGAAAGCCAGCAGCCCAGGTTTGAGGCCCAAGTGCCATGCAATGGGGTGAGCTCCCTCCCATCCTTGCCCGAGCTTCTGCCAACCTAGCAGTTTGAAAGCACGTGAATGTGAGTAGATAAATAAGTACCACTTTGGTGGGAAGGTAACAGTGCTCTGTGATATTATGCTGGCCACATGACTACAGAAATGTCTTCAGACAACCCAGGCTCAATGGCCTTGAAATGGAGATTAGAATCTGCCCCTATAGCCGGCAATGACTAGCAGAGTAAAATCCGCAGAGACTCCTTTACCTTTTACTATTTACAAAGCAAAAGCATTCTCCTGTGGTATTATGTCTTGAAGATTTGTAGAAGGATTAGTTTAAAAGTTGTTGAAAGCAAAATATTGACCGTATCTTTTTATGACTATTATTTCAGCCTGAAATGTGTAATGGATCTTTTCCTTGACTGAAAAGAACTAGCTTTTCTTAGTAAAACGTTATTGTCCATCTCATTTGATCTCACAAAAATATTGTATTGGAAATCTGTTAATATATACATGTGTTTACTTTGGTAACATGCAATAATTTTATTGATTCATTGTCCAGAAAATCAGCTAAAATACTGTTATTAGTTTTCAAACTGATTTCATTAAAATGTTCCTCTTCAGTGTTGTTTGAAGCATCTTGATAACCTCTTTTCCCCAGGATAGTTCAGAGAAGAATAGCCTTTATTTTATTTATTTTGTTAACCAATGACAAGGATGACTGATTTTTATAACAAAACAACAACAACAACCCATATTGAAATAAATATATTCAGAAATATTCTGCTGATATTTAAATGATTGGAAAATTACTCCGTAAAGACATTAGCATCCCTAAGAAATAAATGTGAACAATAGCTTTTTTGAGCTGTCAGTCAAGCACCATTTGACAAATATAAACTCTGTACACTCATCCTTGGAGCCTTTATCTTTTAGCCCACTATAGCAACATGGCCAACATGCCTACTATCTCTCCATGCTGGTTTCATCTCATTCTCCTGCCTACGAGTGAATCACACATGCCATTCTTTGCTGAACCACCCTTAATATAGCATTATTATTCTGACACCATACAAGGCCACATGTAAGTTTTATAACGTCTACCATACTTGGAGAGAAGTCAGAAGACTGCAGTGAATTGATGCAGGCAAAACAGGCAGGATAACAATTAGCAGTGGACATAGCAACTGGTATCATCTTGTACGGATTTAATGATGGTTGGATAGCACTTCAGTTCAACAATAGGGAAAGGTCTGAATCTGCTCTTGAAAGTTGCGAGTAGATCAATAGAAGTGTGAAGAGTAAAATGAAAAAAGAAAAGAAAAGAAAGCATGTAGTTGAATTTCATGGAACCCAATAAATACATAAAAGATACTGCTATCCAACAAACTTTTGATCAACTGCTATGAAACCTCTATCTTTTTCAATAAGCAGATGATTTGACTAGAACATTACCTTCACTTTGAATTGGACTCATGAATTGGATATCATGTTTAAGCCAAATTGAATACATAACGATATTTGGGTTGAGGAGGTGAGGACCAGAGAGAAATTTTAAAATTTAATAATTTCTAAATTTGGATACACAGTGCTCAGTTTTGCAACCTGAATAATTAGCAAAACATGCTATAGATAATAGTTTCCATCTGCTTCCTTGGATTGGGGAAATTTAAGATTGAAAATGTAACTGCTTTATCTGCTTCTTCTTCATGAGGTGTTCTGCTCAGATTTTAGTCTAGTGACATGATCTTGGATTGTTGAGGGGCTTCAAGGCTCAGGTTGTGTCAGCCACAAGATACCAAAACTGTGAGCTGATCAAAGTTGCTTCTTTATTGCTGCATACCTATTTACAAGAATCTACCCAAACTGAAGGCATTTTCTTGGCAGCAGCCAGATAAAGGATTTTAGGGATTCTGAGAGTTGTAAGATCTGCATTGCTTCCTGCTGTACAAGGATTTTAAGCTTCCCTCCCTTTCTCATCATACCTTCACCCCCCAGTCTAGCTGTAGATTCCACCACAAGTTGTGTCCTGCTATAAAGAAACAAGTTAGAACAATTAAAAATCACTCAATAAAAAGCTAGGAAGAACCTTACCTCTTAAAATTCCTGAGTTTCTTTGTCTATATACTAAGAACATAGGACATAAACAATATGTCCATGAACTCTTAAAACAGAACAGCAAATATGATTTAACAGGTATAAATGGCATGATTGAAATATAACAATTGAAGATGCAAGTTGTTCAGAAAAAAATAGAAACTATAGAAAAGAAGGAGGGGTTGCACTAGGTTAAAAACATTCACACCTGTTCAAAAATGCAAGTAGGTGAACTTCGTGACACTGTAAAGAGCACAGGAGTTAAAACAAGTATATGAAGAAATAAATTATTATTGTTATTGTTATTGTTATTGTTGTTGTTGTTGTTGTTGTTGTTATAACACTTTTATTCATTAAACATGAACCTCAGTCAACTGAACATTCAAATTGACTGGCACTAATGGTTGACACAGGTTGCTGCCAGTATCCTAGGTATCAACCAGGTAGCTCCTTAAAATGTAAGATGTTCCGAGTAGCACAGTTTTTTGTAGCTTCGCTGGAGTTATTGCAGGAAGCTACAATTTTTTTAATGTAATTTGGAGTTTTTGGACATAGTTCTCAGTGCCCCAATAACAATGGGTATACATTTCATGTATAATCACACAGTTTTGATGGCCAGGTCACAGTATTTCATAATTTTTTTCCAGTTCTTTTTCTTCAACTCTGGCATCTCCTGGTACAGCAATATCAATCAACTGTACACTTCGGTTCTCTACAACTGTGATATCTAGCATGTTGTGTTCCAAATGGCAATCTGTCTGTATTTGGAAGTCCCATAAGATCTTCACCCTCTTATTCTTGACAACTTTTTCCACCCTATGTTCTCACAACTTTTCAGACAGAGACAAGTTATAGTTTTTACACAATGCCCAATGGATTAGTTTAGCAACTCAGTCATGTCTAGTTTTGTAATCAGTTTGTGTGATTTTGGTGCACTCACATATTAAATGTGAAACAGTTTCAACTTTGTTGTTGAAAAGTCGGCAATTTGGATTGTCAGTAGATTTTTGTATCTTTGCTTTCATGGCATTAGTTTGTAGTGCTTGTTCTTGAGCAGCCAGTATTAAGCCTGTCATTTCTTTCTTGATGGTTCCCACCATAAGCTATGCCCATGTCAAGTTATCACATTTTCCTTCAATGTTTTTCAAATGCTGTCCATGCAAAACTTTATTATTATTATTATTATTATTATTATTATTATTATTATTATTATTATTATTATTATTATTATTATTATTATTACATAAATGCTTATTAGATCTGCATATTAGACAAACATTTTACTTTAATTATTTATTTACATAATTTATATGGCTGACCAACTCACACTAAGTGGATCAGGTTATGAGTACCATAGACAAAGTAAGACAAAAATAAAATGTAATGTAATTATGGTAGATTAAAAGAATAGATTAATGGTTTATAAAATGGGGAATATTTAACTTGGTAGTACTAGTGGAAAACATCTCAGAATACCTGAATACAGTTGCAAAATAGGCACACAATTTTAAGCTAGATGAACAAACCTGTGGTTCCGAATTTATCTATCCAGTGCTTTTTTTCTAAAAAAGGTGCCAGAACTCTCATCTTGTTAATCTTTTATTTATATATTTATTTATTTCTTAATTGGCTTATAGTCTTTGGTTGCACTGTGCCCTGTTTGCAATCCACTACTTACTGAGAGAAAGTTGGTGAAATTGCTTCCCGGGGGCACAAAAGGAGGAAAGATTGCCAAGAAGTGCACTTACCTATATACTGGCATCGTGAAGATTCTGGATTTCCCTCTCAGCCTTTCTATCCTAGGAAGATCCAGCAGAGATTGAGCAATAAGTTCATCTCGGGTCTGAATTCCCATGTAGTGAAAAGGAGAGGGCTTGCAACTTCTGGTTGTAGTTATCCATGCACACTGAGATAATTGGCCACGTACACAAATACAGAGCCTATCATGCTTTTATAGTTATATGTGACAGATACATTACCTGAAAATTTAGGGGAGAAAAAAATTGTGCATATATGTATTTTGGTTCTCACTTTAGAAGCATTTGGCATGTTTGCACTGCCAATTGTACTGTCAATTATATACCTATAAATATATCACTCATGACATAATTTTTGGAATCTATAAAAAATTTGAACCAGCTCAGAAACTCATTTCCCATTGTTTGTGTATATATACAAAGTAAACCCTGAAATCAATTTGGAAAGAGCAAGGACTTTGATTAAATGGAAATGTTGCTAAGCATAGAACTGTTGAGTTAATTTGCAGCTGTTTCTTCTGTTTTCTTTTTATGTGCTTATGATTTTACATCACATTTTAAAATCAGCTAAATTGAATTCAAAAATATAAATGTGTGATAAATATGTTTTTAAAGATCTTTGCAGCTTGTTCTCATATATACCCTGCCAAAGGAATAAATAAAATTATGAAATTTAGAATCTACTAAGCTTCCCTCCCATGGACAGAAGACAATCCATGGGAAATGTGTATCAGTAATCCATAGGCATGACAGGCTCTGTATTTGTGCAAATGGCCAATTATCTCAGTGTGCAGAAACGTGGCCATGTAGGTGCACAGGATGAGGTGGCAGCAGGGGTGCAGGTCCAGCACTGGATAGGCCATCAACCTGGCTGACACAGGTGAGCACAAGAAAGGAGTCCACATGGACTCCGCAGAACCCACCTCCAACTCCTTGTCCTCACTTACCTACTTGAGATGGTGTAGTTGAGCAGCAGGGAGGGGTGCAAGTTCCTGCCAACTGTCTTTCACTACAGGCAACTTGCCTGTGCAAAGTTTGCCTGCCAGGTCTTTTGGCGCACTCAGCAGCATTTCCAATAGGGGGTGTAACACAACTTGTGCAAAAGCTTTTTTTTTGTGCAAAAAAAGGTGCCAGAATGCCGTTCTGAGCATTCTAACAGAAAAAAAGCCATCTATCTATCTATCTATCTATCTATCTATCTATCTATCTATCTATCTATCTATATCTATATCTATATCTATCTATATATCTATATCTGTCTTGAGTGTTTTGAGCTCCTCGTTGGCCCAAATATGGGTGAAATCTATATCAGTCTCCCTTTAATTCTTTGTCAGCAATACAGATTTATTTAATATCTATATATCATCTATAGATATAGATATAGATATAGATATAGATATAGATATAGATATAGATATAGATATAGATATAGATATAGATAGATATAGATATAATATTTGGTCAGAAGCCTTTTTGAGTATTGTTTAAAGTTCTATATTCCATATTTTAGAAAAAAAAACTCAGACAAATGAGAACATAGTAATGAGAACATTCAAAGGACTAAAAACAAAGCCCTGTGAAGATTGGTTTCAGCAAGTGGAAATATTCCTCCTTGAGGAGAGAAGGTCAAGGAGATAGACAGTAGGATTTTTCAAATAACTAAACCAACGTCAGTCAAAAGAAAGTCAGGATCTGCTTTCTGTTGCTTCAAACTGTAGGACTGAAATAATAGATTTAAATTTCAGGAAGGAAGTTTCTGAATGAAAGCCAGATAGTGGAACAAATTACTAAAGAGTGAACATTTCTTTTCACAGGATACATTCAAGAAAAGGCTAAGCAGCTTTCAGTCAGAGCTGCTTTAATTTGGAGTCAGGCATAGAACACAGTGTCCTAAATGGCCTTTTCAACAGTATGATTCTCTTATTCTAGATTACTTGAAGTTTGTCTTTCTATCATTTGCAACAAAACTAATAACTTTGGAAACTGAAATTATGTTTTAGGAATTAAGGGTTGCAATGGATAGAGTAATAATATACAGTAGAGGCATCCTAAAATACTTCCTGCTTTTTTTCTACAAGTTCTCATTCAATTGGAAGATACAATAGTTCTGCCGACATTGCCTTCAGAGGGAAAGTAAATATCGCTAAATACTTCTGAATAAAGTTAGTGTCCTTATTCATTATTTCATTAAAGGATGGATGGGTAAATATCCTGTTTGTTTGTTTTTCATTGTACAATCATTCTTCTAGTGCAATCCCCCTGGTTTCCTCAACTTTAATTAAATCCCAGTGGAAGGCATTCTAGGGAAAATTCAGAAAGATTTCTCAGATCAGGAATTGTGGGGAAGTTGTGTGGGAAGTCGAGAAGTCAGAATAACAGTGTAATGGGAAACAATGTCTCCATCCATAGATTCTTCTCCACTTCCTGCAAAGAAGAAAGCTCATTTTTTTAAATAGATGTAATGTGCTTAGTTCATTTCAGCAATAATAAAAGAGCAACTGTTAAAATGGCCCTCGATTATTTATTTATTTGGCCAGACACTGCCAGGATCATCTTTCATTAAATGATCATTTTAATACCCTGAAACAACACATGTTGTTGTATAGAAGACACTGATGTTCACCTAGACTGAGTAATATTTGGGGATAATTTTGTCCCCAAACCTCAGAGACATGCTAAGTCTTCATGAAAGAGATATGAATGTGGAAAGCAAACTTTTGATGTTTTCTTTAAAATGTTATATTAAGAACTATCACATATACAGTATAATAAAGATCAGCATCAGCTTAAAAAAGGCTTGAAAGGAGCTCATTTGTGAATGGACTAAGATTTCCATTTAAAGCAAACATTTTTTTTAAAGACTAACTCTTTGTCTTCTAAAAAAATCAGCTAAAGTCTGAATCCTGAAGTAGTAAAGAAGAGAATCAATTATTCTTCCTGGCATAATTCAAATGCTACTTTTAATTAATCCAGTTCTATATGGTTCTGAATCAAAAACCCTCCATATCCAAAGTATGGCAGCCATAGTCAACCTGCCTGAGATCTTCCCAAGAAAAGTTGCTTGTGATTTTTGCAATTTCAGGAATGAATGGGGTTGAAACCAGAAAATGCTGTTTATCTAGCATGGCACCCCTTCCTCAAACCAGTCTCCCTTTAGAAACTAGGCTGCTTCCATTAACTGTGACCTTCCAGAAGTCAGTGAAGAGTGGATTCATTTGGAAGGCTTTAGGGAATGATTGTGCACCATCTGGACCTGGATTTGTCAATTATTATTGTATATTTGTATTGCCATTTTTATAACTGCTTATGAGATTGTAGTCATAAGCCACTCAGATTCAATCTGGAGTCAGACTGTGCCTAAATTGATTAAATTACATTAAATTTGTTATTTTGTACTTATTTCATTACATCATTGCTTATATATTCTAATTTAGTTTGCTGTTATTGAGGTTAAGCAGTATATTTATTTTATGTTGGATATTTTATGTTGTTCTATGTTGTTGTAAACTGCTAACAGATTTGGTGGCATGCAAATTTAATAAATCAGCACAATCAGCTTCAACATCATGCAAAACTCTATATAATTTATGTAGTGAAGTCAACAGTTAGAAGAGCAAAAATCTGATCTCACATACTCTGCCTGGCATAAAATCATTTGCACTTTCAAGTTTTGCTGTTTTCTTTTTGTTGACAGGCAATCTCAATTCTTTCAGTACTGTACATTCCTAGACTCAATTAAACTACTCCCTATAATTTTTGCTTTCACTTTTGCTACATTGAAAAGCATCCTTTCAACCATCAATTGATAATTAAACAAGCTACAGACCCAGTCTTAAGCAAATTATAGTTGCACCTTACCATTTCTATTCTATTACCTTTTCTATTATAGCTTAGATAGATATGCTACAATAGAATAGCATTATAGCATTTACCCCTTCAAGCCTTATTTTTCACAACATACACAGCACTTTTGACACTAACATTCATAGTATTTACTTCAGTTCTAGTCTTTCACAGACTAATATCATTCCTATGTGAATTTCTAAAATGCTCTTTTCTGCAGGCCTTCATTTCATTTTTACCCTAAACAATTTAACTGCTTTTACTTGTTTAAATCCAGTTAATCTGATCTTTGTTTAGCCCTCTTAATATACATGTATTTGCAAAGAATGTTTTATTTGCATAATCACTCTTTTCCTTATTTGAGTTCTCTTTCTCTCTTTCTTTTCCTTCTCTCTTAGTCTCCTATTTAAGTTCTTTGTCTGTCTGTTTCTTTCCACAATAATTTTTATCACTTTTACCCCCAGCAATTATTTTATGCATTTTTCTACTCCACAGAAAAAGGTACACAAGGTACACATTTGCTTCCAAAACATATATTGATTTCCTCAATATTATTATTCATTGGAATGTAACTCATACCTAGTACCATCTTGTAGATTCCTATTTTCATATATACCCACAAGAACCTAGGACATACCATACTTAGGACATACCAGAAGAAGAGAAATGTCTGCTTGACATCTTTTTCTGTAACAGCTTTCCAAAAAACTTTGTATTCTAACACACAGCATCCAAACCACAACACACCACACAGCTGATAACCATGCAAAGTAACCCTGGTGTTGGAAATGACAGCCAGAATTCTCCAACCTTTAGGAATAGCAATAGTCCACAAACCCACAGCCACACTCTGCCAGGAATTATCCAGAACCAAAGACAAGACATTTAAAAAAAAACACAAGACATCTACAATAATAATAGAAAAGCTCACATCAAGTGTGCTTAGGAAACAATATTAATGTATGATTAAATCCATAAAATATGTTCATAGTAGCTTTAAGCACGCTTAATCATATATATTTTATATGATATTTTATAACACCAACCATATTGTGAAGTTTGCAGATGATACAACAGTAGTGGGCCTTATTCATGATGACAAGGGGGAAGCTTACCACAAGGAGGTTGAGGGGTTGGTGAACTGGTGTAAGGAAAACAGCCTAGTTTTAAATACCAGAAAAACCAAAGAGATCATTGTCTATTTCATAAAAGGCAGGCACAGCCACACTTCTCTGTGCATAAACGTTTCTCCTGTGGAGATGGTTACCAGCATCAAATTCTTGGATATGCAGCTAACGAGTAGGCTGGCTTGGTCGCTCAACAGTGAGAAATTGGTGAAGTGGGCACAGCAGTGCCTGCAGTTTCTGCATCACATGAGAAAAGCACATCTGACCACTTTCTACAGGGGAACGATTGAGAGCATCCTGTCATACAGCATCATAGTCTGCTTTGGAAGCATCACTGCTTCAGACAGGAAGGCAGTGCAGAGAGTGGTGAGGATGGCTGAAAAGATCATTGGCAGTTCCCTCCTTCCCATCCAGGACATGGCACATAAGCGTTGTTTGAACAGGGTCCGTAAGATTATCTGGTCCGTAAGATTATCTGGGACACATCCTCTTCACAACCTGTTTTCCTTGTTACCTTCTGGGAGGAGGCTTCATGGTATCCGTAGCAGAACATCCAGATTCAACCATAGTTTCATTCCATACAGCATTAACCTTGTGAACTCTCAGGCTTCCTCCTTCCGTTATATATTCAAGATGGACAGTATTTAATATTTATTTGTTATGTATATGTGTGTCATGTATGTGTTCCACTTTGAGAGCAGGCAACTAAATTTCAATTTTGATGTTTGCCATTGTGCCCACAGTAAAAAAATAACAATAAAGATTAACTTATCTTATCTTATCTTATCTTATCTTATCTTATCTTATCTTATCTTATCTTATCTTATCTTAAATGACAAGACACAGAAGGATGAAAGAAAGAATGTAATCTACAAACAAACTGTAACAATTGCAACCAATTCTATGTGGAACAAACATCATGTCAATTAAAAACCAGAATCCACGAACACCGGCTGGCAGTCAAATGCCACGATCCCAAATCCTTAATCTCTACCCACACTGACACCAAACAATACCATTGTTTAGCATTGGAGCAATGCTGAAATCATCGGCCATGCTACCACCTGTCACTCTTGTGAGTTCATCAAAGCCTGCCACTGCATAAGCAATTCCATCAACAGACACATTGATCTACAACCAGCCTACAAACCTCTCAGAATGCAAATCAACCACACAACCAACCAGAGACAGCACCGACCCACATCCAACCCACGCAAGTCCCCTCTCCCCCACCAGCAGTTCACCTTCCAATGACCCTAACCTGATGTAACCTCCCCATCACAAGACCCATCTCAAACCTCTCACTGATGACTCACACCTGACCCATCAGAAGACCTATCACAAGACCCTATCACAGATTAGGTGAAATCTGGCTCAAAAACAGTAACTATTAGAGAGACCTTGGAGTCCTAATGGACAATCACTTAAATATAAGCCAGCCATGTGCAGCAGCCACCAAAAAAGCTAATACAAATCTTGGTTGTATAAACAGAGCCATAGAATCAAAATCACATCAAGTATTAGTGCCACTTTACAAAGCCTTAGTAAGACCACACCTGGAATACTGCATCCAGTTTTGGTCACCACAGTACAAAAATGATATTGAGACTTTGGAAAACTGCAAAGAAGAGCAACTAAGATGATTAAAGGCCTGGACACTAAAACATGTGAAGAACAGTTGCAGGATTTGGGTTTAGCTAATCTAGAGGAAAAAAGGACAAGGGATGACATGATAGCAATATTCCAGTATTTGAGAGGTTGCCACAGAGAGAAGGGGGTGAACTTATTTACCCAAGCACTTATAGACAGGACAAGAAATAATCAGTGGTGGGATTCAAATATGTGAACAATCGGTTCTCTGTGTGGATGCCGCTTCCAGAAGTCTGTTCTGGACCTGGGCAACAAAAAATATAGCTGCCGGTTCTACCTAAGTGGTGCGAACTGGCTGAATTCCACCACTGGAAACAATGGATGGAAACTAATAAAAGAGAGAAGCAACCTGGAACTAAGAAGAAACTTCATAACAGTGAGGACAATTACCCAATGGAACAGCTTGCTGTCAGAAGTTGTATGTGCTTCATTACTGCAGCTTTTTAAGAAGAGACTGGACAGTCACTTGTCTGAGATGGCATACGTTCTCCTGCTTGAGCTGAGGGCTGGACTAGAAGATCTCCAAGGTCCCTTCCAGCTCTATTCTGATTGAGATCAGCTACTGAGCCAGTTCACACACTAAAGGTCTATTGGCTGAAGATTGACAAAATTGGAACTAGTCCGATTTCCCATGGCAAAGTGTGGCAAAACTAGCAAATAACCATTAAGACCTTATTTGAATGAGGAAGGACATTCCCCAAATCTGCAAGGTTGTGAGGCATGTTAAAGAAATTGTATTCTGTTTTCTTGAACATCCACTTTGGTATATACCATGTGGTGTCCACCTTGCACCAGAGGAAAACATAAGGATGCACAGATATAAGTACACAGATTTCTGCTGGTTTATCTACATCAGGGCTCATTAGCTTTTGTGAGGTCAGGGATTGCAACTCAAATATTCATTAAGCAGGCAGGCCTTTCAATGATGTCATTGAAACAGGGCTACTAATTTTCAGGCTTTGGGCAGAGGCAGATTTTGCATTTAAAGAGGGAGAAACTATCTAATGTGTTGTCTCTTACATTATTTCTTATAAAACATATGACACTCTACTTGCTGTAGTTTTTCTTTATAGGAAATATGCTGCAGCCTCATCTCTAATCACTCCTTTGTAGCTGTCCTTTCCGCCCATTAGCCAGCTGTGCATTTTTTTATTTTATTTTTTTTTATTTTTGGTGAGATGTGATGTGAGCTCTATGTACTATTTCAAATGTAATTTCATCATATGTAAGGACATTATGATTTTGGATTTTTTGACGATTTTTCTTCCCTGGAAATCCTTGCATTGAATTTTTCCTCTTTTAAAAAGAACAACTACAGCCCTACTTTCATTTCATCTTTTTAACAACCTCACCAACATAATTCTAAGCTTCCTTTCCTACTCAAATCACTCCCAATTCTGACCGTATAATGTGCATTTGCAATTTTTCCCCTCTCCAACTAACATTGCTTTATATTTACAAACATCAAAATATATGTGCCACTTCTGCTTAAAGTATTTACCTTGAGAAAATTGTCTTGAAATGTCTATGGGGTCATCCAGGTCATTGTTTGTCCCAAAGGTGCTTTTTCCAAAGGCAGCTGGATTTCCTTTGTTTTTCCTTGAAGATGTTTCACTTCTTATCCAAGAAAAAAAAAAAAAAACACAGTCCAGTTGCCTTTGGAAAAAGCACATTTTGGACAACCATGATCTGGATGACTGAAAACTGAAGAAGCTTATTGGATGAAAAGTGGAATGTCTTCAAGGAAAAACATAGTTCAGTTGGCTTCGGAAAAAGCATCTTTGGGTTCTCTTAAACCACTTTGCAAATGTTTATTTAATCATGATGAACAATTGCTCCATAAATTTGGCCAGTGTTCACCCCAAAAGCTAAATCAAATTGAGAAGAAATTGAGATTGAATGATTAAAAAAAACATACATTCATGCAGTCAGTCAGCAGAGGATGATTCCTAATTTCAGAAAATGTATTTATACAGCTTCTCTTTTCTATTTTATCCAGGTATGTCTTAAATACTATTTGTAAAAGCGACAAAAATCCACCACTATCAGCAAATAAGCTATGAGAAAGATATCCTAGTGAGGATTAAGAAAGGCTATAAAACATAATACCTATTATTTCCAGTTATATCCAACCAAAAATGATGAAAAACTGGACTGGACTGAATAACCAAGTTTTTTTTTTCATTTTTCTACTTCTGTCTCCCCCCTTTTGGCTTTCAGTTAGGGACATTTGCTTCCAGTTATTTACCTACCTTATAGCAATGACACTAAATATAGGTCATTTCCACTCTAGTGATTTATACTAATTTGTAGTGTTGTTGCTGTGTTGATATATCATTAATGAAGACAGACTTTATATAGCCACAATTATAGTTAGTTGATGTTATGAGAGCCTATAAATCACTAGTAAGGAAATGGTTATAGTTAGCAAGTTTTATTTTGCTATTTAGCAAGATAGCATGTGTTATTCCTTCCAACATTACAGAATGCTGTAAAGAAATTATGTAAAGGGAGGCAGGATTGTCTGTGTCAGGTCATCTGCGGGACAATGCTCAAAAATAGAACTGAATCAATTATGATGTGGGAAAAGCACAAATCTGACAAAAGGAAAATTGGGTTAAAAAATCAGCTGAGAACTGCATAGGGGAAAAAAAGTTGAGAAAATGTCACTCATATGTTCTTATGGGATGGAAAGTTGGGTAGTCTTGAAATGCTGTTAACTGCTCCACTCTTAAACTACTTTCTCTCCTGGTCCTGTGGCTCAAACTGGAGGAAAAGGTTTTTAAAAGTCACGCTTCTCTGTGAAAAGTAAACCTTTCTCCATAATTTCCTTCTCCACCCCCCCCCTACCCCCGGTATTTCATTAGAACGCATCTGATGGCTCAGTGGACTAACAATTGTGTTTACTTGGGTGATATAGAATAAAATTGTGCTGATTGATCATAGTTTCTTATTTCACAACCTAGTAAAAAAAAAAAACACCAGAGAAGAAAAAGCAACGGAGGGAGAAAAAGGATGTGGTGTAAGGTGATAACTTTTCTCAAAGAAATTTTATCAAAACAGTCTATTGCTTTAATATAAGGCAGAAATGTGCATTAATCATATTATTTTTTAGTGGCTGACTAAATTAATGCAGTGTACTTTGTAAGGAACACAGCAGGAGACATTTGTGATGTAAATCAATGGTGCACAATGGAGCCAATTTAGGAAATAGGATAAATGATTTCTGTTACCACTACTCTTGGTAACAAGGAACGTAATGTTAATTCATTATAACACTTAAAGTCAGGGCATTTAAAATATATATGATTAAGTGTGCTTAAAGCTCACTATCAATATATTTTAGGGGTTCAATTATACATTCATATTGCTTCACAAGCACATTTGATGCGAACTTTTCCATTATTATTATAGATGTCCTGTTGTGTGTGTTTTGTTTGTGTCTTATTCCTAGTAGGTTCTTCAGCAGATACTCTTACATGACTCCTTAATTTCAGAAACCCAGCACAAAGCCTGGTTCTACCCTGACCCCTTTTAATTGGTGGTGCCAAGCATTACATTGAGACCACGTGAATGTGAAGCATGTTCTTACTTACATAGTCTTCCTAGGGAACATATGATACATCGGTTCATGAGAATAATGGACTTCTAAATCATATTATAGGGACGTGGTGGCTCAGTGGGTTAGGAAGCTGAGCTTGTCGATCAGAAGGTTGGCAGTTTGGCGGGTTGAATCCCGAGTGCTGCGTAACAGAGGGAGCACCTGTTACTCGTCCCAGCTTCTGCCAACCTAGCAGTTCGAAAGCACGTAAAAAATGCAAGTAGAAAAATAGGGACCACTATGGTGGGAAGGTAACAGCACTCCATGTGCTTTTGGCGTCTAGTCATGCCAGCCACATGACCAAGGAGATGTCCTCGGACAAGCGCTGGCTCTTTGGCTTTGAAACGGAGATGAACACTGGCCCCTAGAGTTGGAAACGACTAGCACGCATGTCCGGGGGAAACTTTACCTTTACCTAAATCATATTGAAACAGAAAATAAGTTTTTGATTTTATTATTTTTGTTTGTGGTGGGAGAACGAATAAGACTGTTTTCTAAATTTCGTCTTAAAAGTTACTGCTAACTTTCAAAATACAAAGTGCTGAAACTTACAAGACTGACTCTCATAACAACATTTTCCAGATCACAGACAGCAATGGAAAGCAATCAATAATACCTTTCTCTGTGGTACAGATGAAATCCCTTTATCCCAGCAGTGATGATGTATTAGTATTTAAGCCTCTTTAACATTTAGCACTTTGAAGTCTTCAAGGCAAATTTACATAGCATTATAGTAATTTATATAACTCACTTTGATAATTGACTTTTTTAGCCTACTTGGATTCTTAGAATCATTCTGTATAAACTATGTTCTTAGATTGGAATGAATTGTCCCATAGGTGCTTTTTCAAAAGGCAATGGGACTTTGTTTTTCCTTGAAGACATTTCAGTTCTCATCCAAAAAGTTTCTTCAGTTCAGAATTGAACTTCAGAACTGAAGAAACTTCTTGGATGACAAGTGAAATGTCTTCAAAGAAAAGCAAAGTCCAGTTGCCTTTTGAAAAAGCACCTTTGGGACAACCATGACCTGAATGACTGAGAATCTCCATAGACATTGGAATGTATTATTTACTTCTTGGTTCATACCCCATGTCATACAATTATACTATAATAGGATCACCTGATCTCTGATGATGAGCTGTCCCTGAAAGAAGATAAATGCAAAACTTTAGCTTTATACTGTTCCCATTAGCCCAGAGTTTCAACCTCACTGGCAATACCATAACAATAGTGCAATACCTCTTTGCCACCCAGGGTATCTTTATCAGTCCTAGCTGGTACGGTCTGAATCAGGGTTCAGAAGAAACTTCAGGAAATTAGAAAGAAATGATCACTAAGAGTTCCACTGTGTTGCTATGGGAGATTGCAGCAGCTTTGTGGGTTCCTTGCTTAATTTTATAATGTAGCTTCCCACACTGAGTAACAGTTTTTCTTTTTGTCTTGATTTAAAACACCCTGTTCTTGTTTAAATTTCTTAGGAGCTTCTTTAATCTTTAATAATCATACATACTATAGAACCAGCATCATAAATACTGCTAATTAATGCAGATTAACTGCATGATAAAGAACTGTTCCATTAATTATAAATGGAAGAAAGAACAATATTGTGGAGTTTTGGGGTTCTCTCTGAGCTTGGTTGTTTGCTTGCAGTCATTTCATTATCTAACTAGGTAATATCCTCAGTGATGTTACAGTGGGGATCACTGAAGAAGTCACTTAGTCAGGTAGTTAAATGTCTGCAAGCAAACAAACCAACTCAGAGAGCACCAAAGACTCCACAATTCAACTCCGAGCTACATTTATTCTCTTCTGTTGGAAAGAATATTGCATCAATAGAAGAGAATTTATGTAGCTCAGGGTTGAAATGTGGAATCCCTGGAGTCCTATTGTATATAAACAGGGAGTAAATCCCACACTAACTAGCACTGATGAAGTTACCTAGTTGGGTAATGAAATACTGTATTTTCTGGCCTATAAGACTACTTTTTAACCCATGAAAATCTTCTCAAAAGTCAGGGGTCGTCTTATATGCCGGGTGCTGAAAATTTAGGGACAGGGCTGGCTGGAAAACCTGGAGCGGATCTCCCATTTAGTCTGCACAGGGAAAGCAGGACCAATTGGAGAAGAAGCTGCAGTCTGTGATTTTTTACAGGGTTTATAGGGTTTCCTGCCTTAGCAGGGGGTTGGACTAGATGACCTCCAAGGTCCCCTCCAACTTATTATTATTATAATAGCGGTCATCTCTGCTTCTCTGCTTCTCTGAGTGAGGGTCACTTCCCCACCGCCTTGAAGGAGGCGGTGGTGAGACCTCTCCTCAAGAAGCCCACCTTGGACCCATCCTCTTTGAATAACTTTCGTCCAGTCTCCAATCTTCGCTTCCTTGCGAAGGTTGTTGAGAGCGTGGTGGCGCACCAACTTCCTCAGATCCTGGATGAAGCGGTTTATCTAGACCCGTACCAATCGGGTTTCAGGCCGGGCTACAGCACGGAGACGGCATTGGTCGCTCTGATGAATGATCTCTGGAGAGCCCGGGACAGGGGCCATTCCTCTGTCCTAGTCTTATTAGACCTCTCGGCGGCTTTCGATACCATCGACCATGGTATCTTGCTGCGACGCCTCAGGGGACTGGGAGTGGGAGGCACGGTTCTGCGTTGGTTCTCCTCCTTTCTCCAGGGTCGCTCGCAGTCGGTGCTGACAGGGGGACAGAGGTCGACCCCGAGGCCTCTCGCTTGCGGAGTCCCTCAGGGGTCGGTCCTCTCGCCTCTCCTGTTCAACATCTACATGAAACCGCTGGGTGAGATCATTCGCAGTTTTGGAGTAGGGTACCATCAGTATGCTGATGACACCCAGCTTTTTATCTCAACTCCTAACAATATCAGTGATGCCCTAGACGTGATGTCCCGCTGCCTGAAAGCGGTCCGGGAATGGATGGGGAGAAACAGGCTTCAACTGAACCCGGACAAGACTGAATGGCTGTACATACCGGCAAGCCAGGAGATTCAGAACGTCCCACTGCTTAACATTGGGGACAAGTTACTTCCCCCTGCTGATAGGGCCCGCAACCTGGGTGTCCTCCTAGACTCGCAGCTCTCCCTGGAAGACCACATTGGAGCTGTGACCAAGGGGGCCTTCTCCCGGGTTCGACTAGTTCGCCAACTACGGCCTTATCTAGACCTGGATTCCTTACGTACAGTCACCCATGCCCTTGTGACATCTCGCCTAGACTATTGTAACGCTCTCTACATGGGGCTGCCCTTGAGATCCACTCGGAAGCTTCAACTGGTGCAAAGTGCGGCGGCACGGACACTCTTGGGAGCCTCCCGATACTCCCATATCACACCTCTCCTCCGTGCGCTGCACTGGCTTCCGGTTGCCTTCCGTGTGAAGTTCAAGGTGCTAACAATGACATTCAAAGCCCTACATGGCATGGGTCCGGACTACCTACGGGAGCACCTTCTGCCGATGTCAGCACCCCACCGTCCTGTGCGCTCCCACAGAGAGGGCCTCCTCAGGGTGCCACCGCTCAAGGAATGTCGGCTGGTGGCCCCCAGGGGGAGGGCATTCTCAGTGGGTGCGCCAACCCTCTGGAACACCTTACCTACCGAAATCCGGATGGCCCCTGACCTCCGTACCTTCCGTCGCGACTTAAAAACTTTTTTGTTCCAGCAGGCTGGCCTGGCATGATCGCGTTAATTGGGGTCCCAGTTTGTGTTCATTAGTGTTTCTTATTATTTTATTGTTCGGTCTGTATACTTCGTCCTTCCTCTGTACACCGCCCCGAGTCCCTCGGGAGAAGGGCGGTTTATAAAAACTAATAAATAAATAAATAAATAAATTATTATTATTATTATTATTATTATTATTATTATTATTATTATTATTGTTGTTGTTGTTGTTGTTGTTGTTGTTGTTGTTGTTGTTGTTTAATCCACTTGCACTGTTTTATGTTTACATGTTTGATGACAAACAGCCTTATGTTTATAAGTGACAGTTTTCCTACTAAGCACCTGCATGTCATAAGCATTTGAATTAAAATTACCATATTAAAATCAAATCTGATGTTTTTTAATTTTTATTTAGTGTGCGTTGGAAGAGGGGTAGTCTTATACGGCGAGTATAGCCCAAACCCTATAATTTAACAGGAAATGTAGGGGGTCGTCTTATACGCCCATACGGTAGCTGCAAACAAACAACCAAGCTCAGAGAGCACTAAGGGTTTCACAGAATAATATCGCTTAGGAAAGACTAATTAAGGACTAAAACTTATAATCTCTTGATAATATTAAAAGATTTCATTCTCCTCCAGTGATTTACCAGCAATAAACCATGGATTTAGAGTGTCTCTGAAAAGTAATTATTTCTATTCCTTCTGTATTAGAAGTCGTTAGGTGATGAAGTATACAACCAAATGAGTTTTAATTGTCTCAATCAGGTATTTAAATATGTGTGTGTTTTAATGCCAAGATAATGCATGGCCTAAACAAATTTATATAGATGAAATTGCCAAGACCCATTTTTCTTTTGCACTTAAGTTCAAATACCCTTCTTTTATGGGTTTCCATTCTATTTTTAGTATGCAAGAAATAAATATATTCAACACTGGATTCACATGCTAATACCTGAGAGTGAACAATGAGAGAACACAGAGAAAGAGGATTTTATAATGGTAATGAGCCTGCAACTATCCCAGCCCTTAACTATAATGTTGAATGTCTCTTAAATTCACAATGGAGTGGCTGTGGAGGAATGAAATGCAAATGCTAGCATTTACGTCTTTTTTCCAAGTTTACCTCAGCTTATTTAGTTTTTTCCTGAAGGCTGAGAGTTTATAATCACAGTTGTTTGCCACTGACGAGCTGTAGTAAGGAATAAGAGCTCTGTTAGTCAGAACTCTTGCAAGGGAACCACCTGGGATGGATGATGGAAAAAAAAGAGGCAGCATAAAGAAAGGGACTCACAAATTTAGAAAAAGATGGGCTTCTATATTCTAGGACAGGGGTAGGCAACCTTGGCTGTTTTATGACTTGTGGACTTCAACTCCCAGAATTCCTGAGCCATCTGGAATTACTACTGCGGGCAAGAATCCCTCAGAAGAAATGGAATAGACTTCATAGTCAATAAAAGAGTAGGAAAAGCAATACTGGGATACAATCCTCAAAATGACAGAATGAACTCAGGTCGAATCCAAGGCAAACCATTCAATATCACAGTAGTCCAAGTCTATGCCCCAACCACCAGTACTGAAGAGGATGAAATTGACTGATTCTATGAAGCCCAACAGCACCTTATAGAACTAACACAGAAAAATGATGTTCTTATCATCATGGGGGTTTGGAATGCTAAAGTAGGAAGTCAAAAGATAACCAGAATAACAGGCAAGTTTGGACTTGGAGTACAAAATGAAGCAGGGCACAGGCTGATAAAATTTTGTCAAGAGAATACGATGGTCATAGCAAACCATAGGTAAAATAAGGACCCAGATGGTTGGGGGCAAAAAGCTGACTTTGTAAAAATGCCACTTGGGGCCCTCCGAAAGCCCTAATAAGCAGGCATATACATAGAATGAAGGCTATTGCTAAGCACATTGATTTGTGCTTCTTAGATTGTAAGCTGCCCTGAGTCTTCAGAGAGGGGTGGGATATAAATGGGATTAAAAAACAACAACACTCTTTTCCAACAACCCAAGAGACGGCTCTATACATGGACATCACCAGATGGTCAACACAGAAATCAGATTGACTATATGCTCTGCAGCCAAAGATGGAGAAGCTCTATACACTCAGTAAAAACAAGACTAGGAGCTGACTGTGGCTCAGACCATGAGCTTCTCATTGCAAAGTTTAGGCTTAAACTGAAGAAAGTAGGGAAAAGCACTAGGCCACTCAGGTATGAACTAAATCATATCCCTGTTGAATATACAGTAGAGGTGACAAATAGATTTAAGGAATTAGATCTGATAGACAGAGTGCCTGAAGAACTATGGACAGAGGTTTGCAACATTGTACAACAGGTAGCAACCAAAACCATCCCAAAGAAAAAGAAATTCAAGAAAGCAAAATGGCTGTCTGAGGAAGCTTTGCAAGTAGCTGAGGAAACGAGGGAAGCAAAAGGCAAGGGAGAAAAAGAAAGATACGCCCAATTGAATGCAGAATTCCAGAGAATAGCTAGAAGAGATAAGAATGCCTTCTTAAATGAACAGTGCAAAGACATAGAAGAAAACAATAGAATATGGAGAACCAGAGATCTTTTCAAGAAAATTGGAGAGATGAAGGGAACGTTTAATGCAAAAATGGGCATGATAAAGGACCAAAATGGCAGGGACCTAACAGAGACAGAAGAGATTAAGAATAGGTGGCAAAATTACACAGAAGAACTATACAAGAATGTGCTTAATGTCCCTGATAATCACAATGAGGTGATCACTGACCTCGAGCCAGACATCCTAGAATGTGAAGTGAAGTGGGCCTTAGAAAAGCTGAGCAACAACAAAGCTAGTGGAGGTGACAGTATTCCAGCTGAGCTATTCAAAATCTTAAAAGACGATGCAGTAAAAGTGCTACACTCAATTTGCCAGCAAATTTGGAAAACTCAACAGTGGCCGCAGGATTGGAAAAGATCAGTTTACATTCCAATTCCAAAGAAAGGCAGTGCCAAAGAATGTTCAAACTATCACACCATTGCACTCATTTCTCATACTAGTAAAGTTATGCTTTAAATCCTACAAGCTAGACTCCAGCAGTATGTGGATTGAGAACTACCAGTACAGGCAGGATTTCGAAGAGGCAGAGGAACTAGAGATCAAATTGCCAACATATGCTGGATCATGGAGAAAGCTAGAGAGTTCCAGAAAAACATCTACTTCTGCTTCATTGACTATGCTAAAGCCTTTGATTGTGTGGATCATAACAAACTGTGGCAAGTTCTTAAAGAGACCATCTTATTTGTCTCTTGAGAAACCTATATGTGGGCCAAAAAGCAACAGTGAGAACTGGACACAGAACCACTGATTGGTTCAAAATTGGGAAAGGAGTCTGGCAAGGCTGTATATTGTCGCCCTGCCTATTTAACTTATATGCAGAGCACATCATGAGAAAGGCAGGGCTAGATGAATCAAAAGTTGGAATTAAGATTGCCGGAAGAAATATCAACAACCTAAAATATGCAGATGATACCACTCTAATGGCAGAAAGTAAAGAAGAACTAAAGAGCCTCTTGTTGCAGGTGAAGAAGGAGAGTGCAAAAGTTGGGTTGAAACTTAACATTAAGAAAACCAAGATCATGGCACCCAGCCCTCTCAATTCCTGGCAAATGGATGGGGAAGAAATGGAGGTAGTGACAGATTTTATTTTCCTGGGCTCCAAGATCACTGCAGATGGGGACTGTAGCCAATAAATTAAAAGACACTTGCTCCTGGGGAGGAAAGCCATGGCAAATCTAGACAGCACACTAAAAAGCAGAGACATCACCCTGCCAACAAAAGTGTGTATAGTCAAGGCTATGGTCTTCCCAGTTGCAATGTATGGCAGTGAAAGTTGGACCATAAGAAAGGCCGAGTGCCAAAGAATTGAAGCCTTTGAACTACGGTGCTGGAGAAGACTCCTGCGAGTCCCTTGGACTGCAAGGCGATCAAACCGGTCAGTCCTAGAGGAGATCAACCCTGACTGCTCTTTAGAAGTCCAGATCCTGAAGCTAAAACTCAAATACTTTGTCCACCTAATGAGAAGGAAGGACTCACTGGAGAAGAGGCTAATGCTGGGAAAGATTGAGGGCAAGAGAAGAAGGGGACAACAGAGAATGAGGTGCCTGGATGGAGTCTCTTGCTCATATCACTTGATACTAGCCTTAGTAGCAGATTGTTTCTGGCTCCCTCTGATTACCATAAGCCATTTCATTCAAAATTAAGTCTTACATCTTTGCATTCCTGTGTGAATTCATCAATTCTACTCCACAGGAACAGATTACCTTCATTCAGATCTATTACATTTCCCCCTTTTCTCTTAGTCTCACACCAAACATATCTATTCCTTTTTTTAATTCATGCTCTTTGCCATTTTTTTTAAAAAAAACCTTAATTTAGGGTTATAGTCTCCACTTAATGAATATTAAGTGGCATTCATTCTAGTATGATAAACAGAAATATATCAAAACAATAAATAAGCATACCATGGTCAAAAAAAAAAATAATGCCAATAATGTTCCATTAGTCTCACAAAGAAATAGCACTTCCTGTAACAATCATCTGCTTAAAGGTGGAAAATAACTATTTTCTCAGTCCCCAAAAGCTTTCTGAAATAGCCAGGTGTGTGTCTTTTGATTGGGATTTTAATAAGTTTGATCTGGCCAAGTCCTCTTTCATATCAAGTCTCAAACTCCCATATTTCATGTTCATCATCAGATCATCTCATCAATATTATCTTCTGCCACTGTTCCATCCCCTAAATCATTTTTTATCAATTAAGACTTTCACATAATGTTCTTCATTAATATATATAATATCAGGAGGTGAGAGAGGAGCCCTTGCAGGGGCAGGCCGAGAAGTTTAGTCATCATCTGATGGAGAAAATTGCTCAGATCCGGGCTGGTTTGGACTCTAACTGGGCAGAGTCTGACATGGAGGAATTGGACGGTCTTGAGCATGTTATCTGGACTGAGTTCGATCCTGTTTCCCCTGATGATGTGGACAGGATTATGGGGAGGCTGAGTTCCACCACCTGTTTATTGGACCCGTGCCCCTCTTGGCTAATTTATGCGGCTCGAGAGGAGACACGAAGCTGGTTCCAGGCAGTAATATCTGCCTCTTTGAGTGAGGGTGTCTTCCCTGCCGCTTTGAAGGAGGTGGTGGTGAGGCCCCTTCTCAAGAAGCCTGCCCTGGACCCAGCGATTTTAAACAACTATCGTCCTGTCTCCAACCTTCGCTTCCTGGCAAAGGTTGTTGAGAGTGTGGTGGCACATCAGCTTCCTCTGTTCCTGGAGGAAACTGATTATCTGGACCCATACCAATCGGGTTTCAGGCCTGGGTACAGCACGGAGACGGCATTGGTCGCGCTGGTGAATGATCTCTGGTGGGCTCGGGACAGGGGTTGCTCCTCTGTCCTAGTTCTATTAGATCTCTCAGCGGCTTTTGATACCATCGACCATGGTATCCTATTGCGGCGTCTCAGGGGGTTGGGAGTGGGAGGCACTGTTTTGCAGTGGTTCTCCTCCTTTCTCCTGGGCCGCTCACAATCGGTGTTGACGGGAGGGCAGAGGTCTGCCCCGAGGCCTCTTGTTTGTGGAGTTCCTCAGGGGTCAGTTCTCTCTCCCCTCCTGTTCAACATCTACATGAAGCCGCTGGGTGAGATCATTCATGGTTTTGGGGTGGGGTATCATCAGTATGCTGATGATACCCAACTTTTTTTATCCACCCCGAACCAACCCAGTGATGCCCTCGCCGTGATGTCCTGTTGCCTGGAGGCGGTCCAGGTCTGGATGGGGAGCAACAGGCTTTGTCTCAATCCCGCCAAGACTGAGTGGCTGTGCATACCGGCATCTCGGACTAACCAGTCCATTCCATCTTTAATGATGGGGGGGTGAGGTGTTACCCCCCGTCGATAGGGCTCGCAACTTGGGCATTCTCCTGGATTCGTGGCTCAGTTTTGAAGATCATATAGGAGCCGTGACCATGGGGGCCTTTGCCCAGGTTCACCTGGTACGGCAGTTGCGGCCGTACCTGGACCGAGATGCCCTGCGCACAGTCACTCATGTGCTCGTGACCTCCCGATTGGACTACTGCAACACTCTCTACATGGGGCTGCCCTTGAGGACCACTCAGAGGCTTCAACTGGTGCAGAATGCAGCCGCACGGGTTGTGATGGGGGTTTCCCGATACTCCCATGTAATACCTCTACTCTGCAAGCTGCATTGGCTTCCGGTTGCCCTCTGGGTGAGATTCAAGGTACTGGTGATGACCTATAAAGCCCTAAATGGCTTGGGTCCAGGATATTTGAGGGAACACCTGCTGCCGGCATCAAGCTCCCTTCATCCTGTGCACTCCCACAGGGAGGGTCTCCTCAGGGTACCACCGGTAAAAGATTGCCGGTGGGCAATACCCAGGGGGAGGGCCTTCTCTGTGAGTGCGCTGGCCCTTTGGAACCAGCTGCCTGTAGAGCTTAGGACTGCCCCTGACCTTCGCTCATTCCGCCAGGACCTGAAGACCTGGCTCTTCGAGCTTTCTGGCCTAGATTGAGAGTATTAACTGGGGTTTTAATTGTATTTTTAATTGTAATCGGGTTATATTTCAAGGTTAGTGTAATTATTTTAATTGTTTTTAATTTTTGTAACTTGTTGCATTGTTTTAAAAAACCTTGTGAACTGCCCTGAGTCCTATGGGAGAAGGGCGGTATATAAGTTTAATAAAATAAATAAATAAATATAAAATGGTTATATTAGACTTTAGCCTTTGTCGTTGGCAGTGCAATGCTGGATTCCCTTTTAATTATAAGGAATATATTGGTCAATTTGGGAGCAGTTGGCTAATATATCACACATGAATTCCTCTTAATCATTATTGTAGTATAAAATCTACACTACTCAGCTAACTGTACAGTCAAATTTTACTTGTTCATAGGGAAGTATACTGAACACATAAAGGTAAAGGTAAAGGTAAAGGTTTCCCCGCACATGCGTGCTAGCCGTTTCCAACTCTAGGGGCTGGTGCTCATCTCCATTTCAAAGCCAAAGAGCCAGCACTTGTCCAAGGACGTCTCCGTGGTCATGTGGCTGTCATGACTAGACACCAAAGGTGCACGGAACGCTGTTACCTTCCCACCGTAGTGGTCCCTATTTTTCTACTTGCATTTTTACGTGCTTTCGAACTGCTAGGTTGGCAGAAGCTGGGACGAGTAACAGGTGCTCACTCTGTTACGCAGCACTCAGGATTCGACCCGCCAAACTGCCGACCTTCTGATCGACAAGCTCAGCATCATAACCCACTGAGCCACCGAACATATTGATATCTAAAGGGATGTGAGAGGACAATTACAATCAATGTGATATGAACATATGTAATTAGCATATATTAGATCTGTTCCTTCCTCCAATATGCTATTCACTCCTCTATTTCACACATGGCAATAAGATTGGTGATTTCCCCCCCCCTTCCTTCAGCTTTTCAACCACATAGCAAAATCTTAAAGCTAGAACCTTCTATATTTGTTGCATCTACCATCTCAGATAGTCTCTTTCTCTGGAAGCTGATTTTAGAACAATGAGTTACATTTCAAAAAATGTAGAAAATGTTGTACTAATGAATGTTGGCATGCCTCTTGACCTTGTCCCATAAAAAAACCTACAGTTCTTAAGATCACACAGTGATTCATGTCTGCAGCACTGGAAACATGAGGAATAATGCTATTAAAAGCACAAATAAAGACAATGTTTGACTGTCTTGTCATTTCAGGTAGAAAGAAAACAAAGTAGAATTGTTCTGAATTTTGATCAGGGTTCATTTTGGTTTCAAACATATATCAAGAGCATAAAGTAGCATTTGGTAAATTGTCCTTCCAAGATACCAAAGGTCTTTTCAATAACATATATTTCTGTAGTCGTGTGTGTTGGGACTCTAAATCATCTTTTAATTTACAAGCCCTCATTTCATTTGCCATCATTTTACTATTTGTTTTGAAGATGCAGCTTCAGAAAAGTTGACTTTTTGCATGTTTTATTCCATTAACTACTAAAATAAAAGGGAAAAAATGCTTTGTTCCTTAGTTTCTTCAAATCAAAGACTGACATTCTTAAGAGTTTCCTTACCAGCGTATTTTCTACATATGAATATAATGCTTCTCTATTACTTTTTCCTCATCATGAGGGTAGAAAGTTCAGGTACAGGGTTATCTTTCTTCTTTAATAAATTTTATTTATCCTCTTTTTTTTTGGTTGGGGGTAGGACTTTACACTTATGTCCAAGAATATATGCAACATTTTGAATTTTAATTATTTCAAATTCAAAATATCTCATCTGAGATCCAAATTGTCCCATTTTGAGTGGTAAACAGTTGTTCGGAGCATCAAACAAGCTGTTCTGAGAAATAATGGGTAATACTCCAAGCCAAGGACTAGAGCTTCTCTATCTCAAATGGAGCTATTTCAACCTCACAGCGTTCCTGAGATCAGAGTGTTTCAAATTTGAAGGAGACAGAGACAGATGTTGCCACTGTTGGCTATTTTGGTTTGTTGATACACATGTGCTTTGCTAGATACAGGTTCCAGTGAATTAACTAGAAGATTCAAATTTGGGTTAGCTTAATATTTTAGCTTCAATTTTCATTTCCCCAATCCACACAATCAGCAGTTCATATGTATTCTTTTCTATTCATTGGATGATATGAACCATGAAACTTATATCAGAATAAATGCCTTCCTCTTTTATGTGCCACAAATAGTTTGATTATCTTTTCATTTCCTAAGAACCTTCTGGGCTTGTTCAAATATTTATTGTATTCCTTGCTTCTTAGTTGTATTATATATGTAAACATTCCTTTAATCAATGTATATATATGTTAACAGTACAAATAAGAAGGCATCGCCTAGCATATAAGGTAAAACCGCCTGACAGAAATACACGCGGGAACTTTGACAGCTGTCAAAGTTCCTCGCACCACGCAGGCGCCACCACTGACAGCTCGCGGCTGTCAAACGCCGGACTACGAAGAAGCCTGAGCTGTCAAAGCACCCACCGTACAGCGCAGGCGCAACCACTGACAGCTCGCGGCTGTCAAAACACCAAGACATGCGGAAGCCGGAGCTGTCAACAAAAGACGACGCGGATTGGTCCCTGCCTGACAGGGCGCCAAAATGAACACCGCTGATTGGTCCTCGCTACCAGCTGCCGGCTATAAAAGCCAGACAAGTTATTCTATGTTTGCCTTGCTCTTAATAAACCTGTTGTTGAACTAGCCTGTCGTCCCGAGTGGTCCTTCGGCTACTTCACTGGCGACGAAGGTGGGATCGCTCCGGAGCTGAAGTCACGGCCGAGGAAGAGAGTTCCCGGCAAGAGCTGTCACGGTAGTTTTAACTTCCATCGGAGCAACCCAGGACCGGACGACATGGCAAACTTCGGCCGTGTGAGGGAGTTTGATACCCGCCATCCCGAGAGATGGCAATCACACCTCGGCCAAGTCGAGGGATTTCTCCTCGTCAGTAAAATCACTGACGACCGAGCAAAGGCCGCCGCTCTGCTGTACATCAGCGGGCCCCCGGTGTACGACGCAGCCGTCGGGCTGTTCAGCCCAGTGCCCATCACGGAAGTCTCCTACGCTGACCTGGTGGACCAGCTGAACAAGTACTACATGCCAGCGCGTTCAGAACTGTACTGGCGGGTGCAATTCGCACAAAAGAAACAACGGCAGGACGAGCCCGCCAACGAATTCATTGCCGGGGTCAGACACGCCGCGCGGAACTGCTCCTTCCCCGACCTGGAAGACCGCATCAGAGACCAGGTGGTGATCGGTCTGAGGGACGAGAAGCTACAGAAGAAACTGACGTCCAAACCCGACATGAACCTGGCAGAGCTGACCAGGGAGATCATGGCATATGAACACAGCCACAAGAAGAAGCCGACGAACACGACCCCAGAGACCCCCGCGACCGTCTACCAGGAAAGCGCAACCTTCAGCGACAGCGGAGAGTCAGTAGACTTCACCGATGGAGAAGCCCTACAGCGCAGGATGGAGCACCGGCAGCCGAGGAGGGGAAAAACGTCGGACCGCCGCGGATCCAGGAACCCACCACCGCCACCACCGCGTTACGAGCCACGGGCCGCCTGTGCCAGCTGCGGGGGCAACCATGCCCGAGGAAGCTGCCGTTTTAGGAACGCGAAATGCCACAACTGCGGGAAGACTGGCCACATCAAGCCGGTGTGCCGCAGCAAGGGCCGGGACAACATCAATGAGGTGGAGGCAAACCCCCCAGGTAGGCCGGCTGCCCAGGCCAGCAGAGAAACCCCACCAGGCCCCCTGGTAGAGACAATTGACAGGGTAAACAGCATAAGCTCCAAAGTTAAGATCTGGGTCAGAATTCAGGGGGTGCCCTGCCACATGGAGGTAGATTCTGGGTCAGCAGTCTCATTAATTTCGCTGACAACCTATCAGGAAATCTGTCAGAAAGGCCGAAGACAAATTCCCCTGAAACAAACTCAGGTACACCTTGCAGACTTCCAGAAAACCCCTATTCCGTTGGAAGGGAAAGCCAAGGTCCTGGTGCAGTATAAGGGGTTCAAGGGTCCCCTGGAGGTTTTAGTTACGCCAGGGAACCGTACCAACTTGATAGGGCTAAACTGGTTCACTCCACTAGGCATCGCCTTAACGGGGGTTAATACCATTCAAACACCTAGCCTAGAAGCCGTTTGCGGAAGGTACGCCGACGTTTTCGATGGCACTTTAGGGAAATATACAGGTTCCCCCATTTCCCTGCAACTAAATCCAGCAATTCAACCAATTAAAATAAGAGCTAGGAGGGTACCTTTCGCCCTTAAAGAAAAAATTGAAAACGAGCTTGACCGACTCGTGGGACTAGGGGTACTGGAACCAACAGAAGGGGGAACCTGGGAGACCCCTATTGTCACCCCAATCAAACCTAATGGCGAAGTGAGACTGTGCGCAGACTATAAAGCGACAGTCAACCTAGCCCTCAGCCCCCATGCTTACCCGGTGCCAGCGGTAAGGGACGTATTTGCTTCCATCCGCTCTGGCACCATTTTCGCCAAGCTCGATCTCACACAGGCGTATTTACAGCTGCCTGTCACAGACGACACCGCGGAAGCTCAAACTATTGTCACCCACCGCGGTGCTTTTAAAGTAAAGAGGCTACAATTCGGCATATCTGCAGCCCCGGGTATTTTTCAGGGCATCATGGAAAAGACCCTGAAGGGAATACCCGGGGTCTGCCCCTATTTCGACGATGTTCTCATCGCCGGGGAAAACGAAGCTAGTTTAGCTGACAGGTTGTCAGCTGTGCTGAGCCGGCTCAGAGAAGCCGGTCTCAAACTTAAGCGGGAGAAGTGCTCTATTGGAGTCACTTCTACAGAATTCCTAGGGTATAAAATTGATAGCCAGGGCATCCACCCCACCGCTGAAAAACTAATGGCTATTCAAACCGCACCCAGCCCTAGGAATAAGCAAGAGCTTCAATCCTTTTTGGGGCTGTTAAACTTTTACCATGCCTTCATTCCCCACAAAGCCACTATTGCAGAGCCGCTCCATAGGCTCCTAGACAAAGGTACAACTTGGTCCTGGACCAAGGAACATGAGAACAGTTTCCAATCGTTAAAAAAGCTTATCTGTCACAGCTCAACTATCACCCTTTTCAAGGAAGACACCCCAATATGCATCACTTGCGATGCCTCTCCCTATGGAATCGGGGCTGTATTAAGTCACATATTCAAGGACGGTACACAAAGACCCATAGCTTTCTATTCACGCACTCTGACCAAAGCTGAAAGAAACTATGCACAAATTGACAGGGAAGCCCTAGCGATAGTGGCAGGGGTCAAAAAATTTCACGATTATCTGTATGGAAGACCATTTACTATATTTACAGATCACAAACCCCTGCTAGGCATATTTACTTGGAATAAAACTACTCCACAAATCCTCTCCCCGAGAATTTTAAGATGGTCAACATTTTTAGCAGCCTATTCTTATCAGCTAATACATAAACCAGGTAAAGAATTGGGCCATGCTGACTGCCTCAGCAGACTGCCCATACAAACCAGGGACTCAGACCCAGCCCCAGCCCGCGGGATTTTAGCAATCTCCCAACTTCCAGAATGCCCCCTGACTGCAAACATTATAGCCAATAATTCAACAAAAGATAAAATACTTGCCAGAGTCCTCAAATGGGCCACAACTGGGTGGCCAACTCAAAACCCACAACCCCAATTCCAACCTTATTATAACAGAAAAAATGAGATTTCAACACACAGAGGTTGCCTGCTATGGGGAAATAGGGTCATCATACCAGAGAAAAACATAGACCAAACATTGCACATTTTACATGAAGGGCACCCTGGAATTGTAAAAATGAAGGCGATGGCCAGAAGTTATGTGTGGTGGCCCGGCATAGATAAACAAATTGAACAGTATGTGGGTGGGTGTTACACCTGTCAGGAGACCAGGAATGAACCACCCCAGGCACCAATCCATAAATGGGAGACTACAAGGAACCCTTGGTCACGTATACATATAGATTTTGCAGGACCTATCCAGGGCCAAAGTTTCTTAATTGTAGTGGACAGCTATTCCAAATGGCTGGAAGTCACACCCCTTAGGAAAACAACGTCCACAGCCACTATTCAAGCCTTACGAAAAATATTCGCAACACACGGCCTACCTGATACCATAGTTTCTGACAATGGACCTCAATTCACCTCTCGTGAATTTCAGATCTTCGCTACGAGGAATTGTATTAGGCTGGTCACGTCGGCGCCGTTCCACCCATCGTCGAACGGAATGGCTGAAATTATGGTACGATACACAAAAGAAGCCTTGAAAAAATTCGTTAAAGGAAACTGGCAAAGGCGACTCAGCCAGTTCCTCTTATCACAACACACAACACCATGCTCTACAACTAGCAAATCACCAGCAGAATTAAGATGGGGGAGGAGGCTAATAACACGTCTCGACAGACTGCACCCTGACACAGCCCCAGAAGAAAAACAGCACCCCCACCCCGGCCGCAAACTCAACCCGGGTCAATTAATATGGGCACGTTCATACACAGATAAAAACAAGTGGGTCCAAGGGACAGTAATAAAACAAACAGGGCCCATCTCATACCTTGTAGCTACGCAAGCACAGGGCAACATACGCCGCCATATTGACCAGCTCAGACCCAGACAACCACCACACGCTTCTGAGCAACCAACCAGTGCCGACTTACAACCCCCACCGGAAATGCGGCCTATCCCAAACCAGGAAGCTGAGCACCAAGACGAAGAACCAGAACCAGAACACCCACCACCCCTTCGCCGCTCAACCAGGAATCGAAGACCACCCACCTACCTAAAAGACTATCAGTGGGCAGGTTCAAACATCCAAGAAGGAAGAAACGAACCAGGGGAGGGGTAAGGGGTGTATTATATATGTAAACATTCCTTTAATCAATGTATATATATGTTAACAGTACAAATAAGAAGGCATCGCCTAGCATATAAGGTAAAACCGCCTGACAGAAATACACGCGGGAACTTTGACAGCTGTCAAAGTTCCTCGCACCACGCAGGCGCCACCACTGACAGCTCGCGGCTGTCAAACGCCGGACTACGAAGAAGCCTGAGCTGTCAAAGCACCCACCGTACAGCGCAGGCGCAACCACTGACAGCTCGCGGCTGTCAAAACACCAAGACACGCGGAAGCCGGAGCTGTCAACAAAAGACGACGCGGATTGGTCCCTGCCTGACAGGGCGCCAAAATGAACACCGCTGATTGGTCCTCGCTACCAGCTGCCGGCTATAAAAGCCGGACAAGTTATTCTATGTTTGCCTTGCTCTTAATAAACCTGTTGTTGAACTAGCCTGTCGTCCCGAGTGGTCCTTTGGCTGCTTCAATTTTCATTTCCCCAATCCACACAATCAGCAGTTCATATGTATTCTTTTCTATTCATTGGATGATATGAACCATGAAACTTATATCAGAATAAATGCCTTCCTCTTTTATGTGCCACAAATAGTTTGATTATCTTTTCATTTCCTAAGAACCTTCTGGGCTTGTTCAAATATTTATTGTATTCCTTGCTTCTTAGTGGTCACTTCATCACAATGTTTTCCAAAGCCCATAATTAGGGAACATACGGTATTCTGTACTGGGAGAGAGTCCCCAGAACCCATAAGATTGTGATCTTTGAAAGTGTTTCCAAATTTCGCTGCTTAGAACAAATTCTAGACTACCCATTGTGCACCTCTGAAACCCTGAAAATATTTCACAAAATTGCCATAAACTATCTCTGTAGGTCAGAGTGCATATGATTGGAGAGAGGAATGGGGTTAGAAAACAGCAGCTGTGACCACAATTTTGAATATATATATATTTTTACCACTACCACTTCTTGTATACGGTCCTGTATCTAGGAGTAACCTGAAGCTCTCAGATTAATTTCAATAGTTCTTGACTTGATTTCAAAACTTGTTTTGCAAATGTTCTAGTTAAGAAGTACTAGTTAAGAAATCACTGTTTAGGTAAGAAATCTCTGTCTCTTTCCTAATCTGTTGTTTGAAAAAGAAAAATACTGGCCTTTGTGTCTGGCCTTCTCCTGCTGTAGCCCACTATCATTTATTACAACACATTGTAACTGTAGGCATGCACTGCTTAATACAAATAGGACTTTTCTACTTCTAGTGTAATTGAACATGGCATGCTAAGATCAATAACATGGTTAAGTAATCCATGAGAGCTGAGCTGATCTCTTTGAAGAATCTCTGATAAGCTTTCAGATAAGTTCCATGGACAGTATGAGAAAAAAAGACATATCATAGAAGCAGAAAACTACTGAAATCCATTGAAAACACACACACATACACACACACACACACTAAATTTACTGATAGATGCAGGCAAAGGTTTTTTAACAGTAGTGCTGTATGGGTGCTTATACCAAGAAACATGTAAAAAGTGCAAAAAGAAAAGTTCAGAAAGATCTTCTTGTGTTTACTGAAACTGAGACAATCATTTATAAACATTTTTTATGGGTCACATGCTAGGAAAATGGCCTGGAGTCTCACAGCATCAATGATTTTAATGGTTTATTATTGATGCTCTCTGAGGCATAAACAAGAACTAGTGTTGTGATGGATACAGCCAGCTGTGAAGTTTTGCTCTAGAAAAATCATATCCCTTTCTGGTGGCTGTTTAATGTTTACCAATGAACACCATTTTTTTAAAAAAAGGTGGTAGTTATCTTGTTGCTTTTATGCTAGCTGAAGGATTCAGTATTATTTTAGCTACATTTATCTGAAGATAGAAATGAAATAATGAAATGAAATGAAATAAGTTTTGTGGAAAGCTACAAAGGATGTTTTGCATCAACAAAACTCAGGAAGAATCATTCCAAAGCAAATGTTTGAATAAGAGTAGGAATTCCTATGTCGAATCAGAGTTCTCTGAAAATCTTTGTAGAAATTTGAAATGAATCCTATATCCGGTAGCTTTTCTGCTACTGCTAAGCTTGCTAAAGACAATGCACAATATTATAACTCTGCTGACATATAGTGAGAGTGCACAAGGAAAATTTTGAATGATGGGATGGCCTTTATTATTGATAAGTATCTGGTCAATTTTATCATCTTATGAAATGCTTTGTCTCCAGAAGTTTGGAATGGGGTGTGTGGGGGGGATGTTAGTGCTAACAGTGCTTTGAGCTTCATTCACTCTCTCAGCCCTCAGTTTCCTTATTATGTAGCCCACATAAGCCTTAGCTTTATTATCTGTTTTGTAAAGGGAATGTTATGCTTTATGCAGCAGTATTATATATATATATATATATATATATATATATATATATATATATATATATATATATATATATATATATATATATATATATATATATATATATATATATATATATACCATATGCACTGCTGCTTCCATATTCTGCAAACACAATTGATAACTCAGTTTAAATCAGCTCTCAGCACTCTGAATGTTGTCCAGATGAGCTGTTGGGTCAAACTCTACTTCTCTATTCTTCATAACTTGGGCAGACTTAAGTCTTCTAACTGTGAGTGGATGGCTACTATGCTAACAATCACAAGCACTGGTTTAAATATTTATAGCAAAAATAGAGGATGGCAAGGCTACAAATGCCAATTCTTCTCTGGTGGTCTCTTTCTCTGATGTCTGACATAACATCTTCCTCTGCAAAACTGATTCTGTTTTTTGGGCTAATTAACAAACACAAAATATTACTGTCTGTCCAAAACCTGATTGAATCATGTAAATGATAAAGAAATCCCTTTACAGGAGAGCCCAAACTTACCAATCAGCTATGCCAGGTTTCCTGGAATCTATGGAACCCCAATGAACAGAAACAACAAAACTATAATATGACACAAGGGCAAAGTCAACAATTGTTGTTTTTTTCCAACTCCTTGTTTCAGTGATCTGTTAAGGTTGGCACCCTGCTAAAATTTGTGATAAGGACATCCTGCTCATAAGAAATCAAACTTCCCAACCATTTATACCAATCCTGCTTGACACGGTAGAAAGGGCAGTGATATAGCAGAAAAATAGCAAACCACACCACCCTACAAGAACATATCAATTGTTATTTTTCATCATTTCCCAAATCCCAGGAAAGCAAACAAAAAAAGAAACATTTTTGCTATCTCTTTGCAGAATGACTACACTAAAAAAATATTGTAGAAAAAACCCTTTGAAAATATTCAGTGGAAACTTGGCATTGACCTTGACAATAAACTTCTCTTAAAATTTATTCTCCCTGTGATTTTCACCTTGTGAATGAAACAGCTGCATATGTATAAAAAAATTTTTAACTCCAATCTTGTAGTGATTCAGATTAGATCAATTTACTCTTGATTTTTGAATCATAAATTCACACTGACTCATGCTTCCTTGAAACTCAAATTGGAATTGAACCACAATTGATTTATACTACCCCCAATATATAGCTTCCACTTGAATAACCAGATCAGAACTCTGATCATATTCTAACAAGAATCCTTAAAATAGTAAATTTATTAAGGAATCAAAAGGAACTCTGGTTATTTCTATGGTGCAATAAAGGCTGACTTCTGAGCCAAAGTTTAGACCTGGGAAGTGACAGATGATAGGACACTGAGCAAAAGACCTGATTTCAGCACCTGATTCAACATGGCTTATCTGAGGCACAAGAGATCTAACATTACTTCCAACATTTTGCTCCGCCCCTCCTTCCTGGACATTAGGGTGTTTCCAGGAATATACATGGCCACAGATTATCATTATGTTACTTGTGTGTACCCTTTTTCTATAACATACAGTAGTTGTTCTTATTGTAAAAGAAATACATTTAGCAGTAAACACTGTTTTATTCCTGTGGCTACTATAGTGCTTTATACAAGTTTAAAATATTAATGTTGTACATGCAACTCTTATTAGTGTTGGTGAATTGCTTGTCTGTTTTGTTATAATGTAAGTATAACAAACCAGCAGTTGTAAAACCATGGAATAATGCAAGAACAGGTTTCTTATATTTTTTACAAGTGAAGTAAGCTTTGTGCCCATTTAAGGGAGGTAGGAGTGTGACAAGATTGAAATTACCTGGTCACATCATTAACTAACTATATTAATTCATGAATAAGCAACTTTAAATTGGAGGTAATAAGTTCTTTTTTCTTGTCACTAGTTCAGAATTATTGTCTGCTTCAGCTCTGATGACAGAAAGACTAATATATTGCCTTTCCAGATTACATCAGCATGGAAGGTTTTCTCTACTTTATGGTTACTTCATATTTTATCACTGATGCTTTGGAATCCACAAAAGAGTACATTTTTTGAAATTTATTTATTTCTTATAATTGCAGTAATATCATTCAATTAAATTCAGAGGAAATAGCTTTCAATTTTGTAGCACAAAAGATATTTTAGCAATCCATTTCCCCTTTGTGTTGGCTTTCCCCCCTCAAACTATTAAATTATCATCATCATCATCATCATCATCATCATCATCATCATCATCTCCTCTATATTTCTCTTCTGCATGTGGATATTGACTCCAGACTCAGAACTGAATTGTGTTGATTTTCCTCACTTTGGATGTATCTTTACTATTGACTTTTTTGTAGAGAAAAAGGATAGGCTTCGGGAATGTGTATATATAAAGCAGCAAAAGAGTAGTAATATTGAATGACAAAGAGTACATAAGACAGCTGAGCTAAATACTTTCCCCAATGTTTATTTTTCTTCATTTCTTTATTTTCAATATTAAAGTCACCCCAAAAGGTAACATTTGTCAAATTTAAAATATCGTCTCACAGATGCTGGTTAGAATAACAGATTTTTTGATGAAAAGCCTAACAGATAATAAGACTGCTGCTATCCAAATACCTGAGGATTTGGCTGTTGATATTTAGATCATGGACTAAAAATAACAAATAATCCTCTTTTTGGTCAGTAAAGGAACTGGATACTGCCGTAATCAAACCAAGGTATAATTCCAGTTCTATTTGTGCTGCTTCAGTTATTTTGAGACAATCTCACCACTGTTTTTTTAATGTGTTAGACAGGGCTATGAAGAGCTGGAAAGACAACTTAAAGAAGTCTTTAAGGAAAGAAGCAACATACTTCGCCAGCTGTCAAAGACATCCAAAGAGCTTGAGGGAATTAAAGTAAACCTTCAGGTTAGCATTTATGCCTTTCCTCCTCCTCTTCTATAGCTGTAAAATGCATTTGACATTAGCTCTGCAACATTATTTATTCAGATCACATGAGGGTGAAATGTGGACATGGGATGTGGACAAAGATACAATTGCTTTTCCTGACTTTTCTCTTCATTGTGGGGTTCTTCTAAAGAGTCTGTAGAAATGCCTATATGATCTGTAATTCTGCCTTCTTGGATGGATTTATGACATGAAAACTTTTCTGATCATATTCAAGCAAGCATGACTTACTTACCACCTTCAGACCCCTTTCCACAAAGACAGAGGAGAAACTAATTTTGAATGCGAGCTTGCCTATTCATTCATATCAGCTCCCTTTTTTAATCCTTCTGTAGAATTATATAATCTTTTAAAGTGAATATCAATATAATAATAGTGGAAGGTGTCAAGATTTAGAAGGCAAAATAACTTTCATCCTTCTGTTTTCTTTCCTAATTATTATTCCTTTCTGATGACCATCAGCATTTTTTTAAACTCGTAAATGTGGTATGCTCAATTCCCAGTTCTTCCAACCAATTAGACTTCTGGCAGGGAATAAATCATTTGGAGAAAACTTATCTGGCTCTTCCTCCATTTGTGATTCAACGATGAATGAAAGTCAAAGAAATGGAGAAGACAGAAAGCCTGAGATAAATGCACTTTCAATATTTCATTTTTCATTTTTAAGAGCTTGCTCTGTGAAGAAAGAAAGTCATATGAGTTGAAGAACCAAGGTCTTATTTTCTGTCTTAAATCCAAACTGGTAATGTGGGTAAAAATTACAACATAATATTAGTCTGGGGAAAAAGTGTATCATAATATTAGGCTGGGAAGCCATGATTAGTCCCACCCAAGCATGATGATAACAATTAAACTTTTGCCTAATTTATTTATTCAATTTCTGCAGCTATCCATCTCAGTCAATTACTCTGCGTAGCTTACAATTATGTTGTGTATATTTGGATGAATTTCATGTTCAGATTCATATTAAATCAGCTTATGCCTTATGAACCACCCAATTTGTTTGAGCGTGCTGTTAAAACTCAGCCACAGAAGAACAAAGTTGTATCTTCCTTACTTTCTTTTCTGTCATATAATGTATCTTTCACATATAGCCTTTAATACAAAAAGTCACAATAAATAATTTTAGTGGTGAAAATTTTAAGGGAGCTCCTTGGTAATACCTGATTTCTTCCTTTTGTTATCAGTCTTTGAAAAATGATGAGGCATCAGCAAAAAGTGATGTGCAGAAACTCTTGGAATTAGGCCAGAAACAAAGGTATGATTCAGCATTTATTTGCCTTAACTATTATATTTTCTAATATAAATAGAAAACGATGATGAATCCTTACCTTTTAAAGCCAGTAAGCAAAACAAAACATTCACCTAAGAAATGGATCATAAAAAATCAACAATCTGACCTGAAATACTCGTTTCATGTTTTGAAGTTAAAGGGGAAAAAACAAGAAAGAACAAGATTAAAATCTTTTTGTTGAACCATTTTTCTACATGGGAAGTTACTTCTATATTGGAGTCTATTCCATTGGGGGGGGGGGAGAAATATTTTCATTTTGCATGCAAAGACCTACCACAAAAAAGATTCTTCAATTCTGAAGTCTCATTTTGTTAAAGCTAATCAGAAGCATTATCTGAATGCATACCTTCAGGTTTATTTTATGGCAATTTCCCAGTGATGGAAAATTTTACACTGTCTGGCAGATAAAATCTACAGTGGTTCTTCTCAAACTTTTAAATCCGATAAATGCCAAAGATCAGAATGAAGTTATGTGCAGGAAATCAAGAGCAAATGTCCATATTTTATAACAAGGCACAGGATTTAGAGGAACCCAGTAAGGAGCTCATTTCTTTTATTAAGAAATCCAAATGGATATATCACAATTATATGTTTATTTTCTAAATATCTTACAGCTCAAGAATATCTATAGACTATTAGGTACCTTAAAAAGGTAAAAAGGTAAAGGTTCCCCCGCACATGTGTGCTAGTCATTTCCGACTCTAGGGGCCGGTGCTCATCTCCGTTTCAAAGCCGAAGAGCCAGCGCTTGTCCGAGGACGTCTCCATGATCATGTGGCCGGCATGACTAGACACCAAAGGCGCACGGAACACTGTTACCTTCCCACCGTAGTGGTCCCTATTTTTCTACTTGCATTTTTACGCGTTTTCGAACTGCTAGGTTGGCAAAAGCTGGGATGAGTAACAGGCGCTCACTCTGTTACGCGGCACTCGGGATCCGACCCGCCAAACTGCCGACTTTTTGATCAACAAGCTCAGCGTCCTAACCCACTGAGCCACCGCGTCCCTTATTAGGTACCTACTTAGCATTTAATCTCCAAAATGAAGTAGGTTTTTTTTTAAACAACAAAAAAACTTCTAATTGTGAAACTCATATATAAGCACTGACTCAAAGCAATTAATACAGAAAGGCATTAGTAAGACTGGGTACATTATACTTTACTTTTCCACTGTTTCTCAAATATTTAGAATTATTGCACAACAAAGATTTTGTTCTCTGAATATTTTTTGGTGTATTTTATAGATTTTTTTGGCTAATCTATATTTACCCAATGGCAATGTACACTTTTCAGTACTAGCTGGCTATCCTTGTTTGTTGTCACTGTGAGTTGTGTGTGTGTGGGGGGGGTGCACGAAGGAAGGCTCAGCCAATGTCATTGTACACATGTTGTACTTTGACAATAAAGCTGATTTGATTTGATTTGCATAATGAGAGAACCATAAGAAAACATGGAACTATTGTTGAAGCACATCCACTACACCACATGCAGGTGGAATATCTGTGAAGATCTAAAAGTAGTGGCTCTGCTGCTTGGAATGCAGCTTGGATATACCAAGTACTGATGCTACAGATGTGAATAGGACAGCAATGGAAGAGGGGCACATTACATTAGAAAGAAATGGCTACTCTAAAAGAGTTTGGTTCCAGGAAAGAAAAAACAGGGCACATGAACCCCTTGTTGATCAAATGAAGATAGTTTTGACTGCACTTTGCATAACATTCAGACTGATGAAAAATTTTGTGAAAACGATGAACCAGGAAGATGAAGGTTTTGGTTATTTGAGACAGATGTTTCCAGGAATCACTGATGCCAAGATTAAGGAAAGCTTTTTTGTTGGTCTACAGATCAGATACATCATGACAAGTAGTTCAAACATCTATTAGTGAGGTCAGAGAAAATCACCTGTATTCTACTGGTTGACCAACTTCTTACAACAGAGAATGCCATGGAGTACAACATGTCATTGAAGATTTATTTTCTACATTCACACGTGGACTTTTCCCAAAAAAATCTAGGTGCAGTCAGTGACAAACCTAGTAAAGGTTTTAGCGGACATGACCACAATGGAAGAATAGTATCAGGGCAACTGGAATCTGACAGTGCTGGCTGAATATTGTTGGACACTATAGTAAGACACTGAGTACACATGAAAATCAGCAGCCAAACACCTTTAGTCCTATTGAACTCATGCAACATGTTGGAAACATTATACAATTAAATGCATTATTCTCATCAAAAGTTAATTTTGCATTTCTCAAGATTCCAACTGTACATGAGACAGTTATTCTGAAATTATATTTGTGTTAAGTTTGAAGGGGTCTGTAATGAGCACCAAAAGTTTTTCAGGAAGCAAAATTTTGGAAAAAAAAGTTATCCAGTGTAACCTTCCCCAGACCAGATATCTGGATTTCACAGTGCAATCTGACAGCTACAAGCAGTGCAATCTGACAGCTACAAGCTATATACACTCACTACCATTGCAATATTGTGTCATCAAGTTTCTAAACCAATTTGGGTCACTACCTGGATATATTTGTAACCCAAACCATGCATTTCTGTGGGGTGGCAATAAAAATACAATTTTTGTATGCTTAGGTTTTTAACATAAATATTGAAACAACAAAGGAGAAAAGGGACAAAAGCCTTCACACTTATATGGGAAATAAATTTATCTTTTTTATATACTCCTTAAAGAATTTTAAACAATATTTATTACATTATATTACAACACCCAATTTTTAATTTAATTTAATTTAATAATATTTCTATACCGCCCTTCTCCCTGAGGACTCAGGGCGGTTCACAGGGCAAAAGTGAAATACAAAATACAAACATTAAAAAGAGATTAAATGATTGCCCAAGTTAAAACAATTGATATACAATTATAAAACCCCAAAGATAAAATTAAGAATACAAAAAATTAAAAACCCCACCAATCCCCATCAGGCTAGGCCGGCTTGTACAAACAAAAACGTCTTGAGATCGCGACGAAAGGAGCGAAGATCGGGCGCCATCCGGAGCTCTACCGGTAACTGATTCCACAGCTCCGGAGCGCCCACAGAGAAGGATCTCCCCCTGGGGGCCACCAATCGACATTCTCTGATCGGTGGCACCCTGAGGAGGCCCTCTCTGAAGCTGAATCAATGCAATATAGCCTTCTGCCTTTATGGAATCTCTCTGTTAAGCAATGGATCTTGCTTCCCCCATTCCCTTACAAGATCATCTGAATTTGAACAGTATTGAATTTAAACCATTTCACATTTAACTATATAAAGGAAAAATAATAAACATTATAGATTCCAAAGCCTTGCTTTCAAATCTCTGGAGATGTTACATTTTTTTTAGAAATTTACTCTGTTTGCTGTTTTCAAAGTAAAAGTGTCATCTCAGAGTTGCCATGATACAACTGAGTGGAAAACAAAATATTTTAATTCCCAGAAACCATTACGTGTGACTCTCTATACATTTCATACTAAAATGAGAGCACATCAGATTTCAGTCACTGTTGAAGCATCAAACAGATAATGTAAAAGCAAAATGATATCTCCAGAGTAAGGAGGTGAGTTTTATGAACCCCCATCTGAGGCAAGTCAAAAGAAATACTCCACACACACTTTCCAAATAGTGTCAAGATTCATAAGGGAAGATTTCCACTACATTTAAAATTTATGAAATTTATTGTCTTGAAAACAAATGCTGACTTCCAACAAAGTTCTGTAATTTGCAGTCTGTTTTCTAAAGTGTTGGCTATTGCCCCCAGCTTATCTTCTAATCCTCCAGGCAAATGCAATGAAAATCATATACCAAATAAGGCCAATATAAGCAGGTCCTTAAATAATTCCTGGATTTAGGATCCATTTGGTTGGAAAGGCACACATTTTAAAATGTGCGTATCAGTTAAAAATGTAAGGCACAAAATTGCCCTGTAATTCATGCAAAGAACAATGCACATGCACTTCCAGTTCCTGTTTGATAGTTAAACAACCTAACAGTAAATCCATCAGGATAAAGATACCTACTGTATCAGATAGAGAGCTGAGTCTTAATGTATTATCTTGTCTACCCTGCAATAAATTTTCTGAAACAACTAAGAAAGGTTCCCTGCTTTATTTATTGGAAAAAAGTAGTTCTCTGAAATTATTCCATTGAACCTAATGAGCAGTGTACAAGATAGCTTTTACATTTAATATGTAGTTCTTCCATTCAAAATGTTCTGTTCTAATCAGAATTATAATTCCTTAGCAGCATTTCTACATTAAAATATTAAGACATAACTATGGTGGAAACTAAGCCTCTATAGCAATGGTACCCAGCCTTTCCAGCTCCATGGACTGGCAGTGGTGGCAAAGAGGAGGGGGGGCGGTGGTAGTGATGGTTTTGCAAGTGCATTCACTGCTTGCTTTGCATGCTCATCTGACACTTGCATGGCCCCGGTTCCCAATGGCCTGGGGGTTGGGGGTTGGGGACCCCTCTCTGCAGATAGCCTTTTTCAGTGACCATTTAAATTACAACAATTCCAAATAAAGACTTGAAATAGTCCTTCTAGTTGTAGCTGTTGCATGTAATTATAGACACATGTTCATGATTCAGCAACTGGCTCACAATTATAATAGTCACAACAGCCCATGGTCACATGATCACACTTTGTGACCTGCCAGCTTCTGACAACCAAAATCAATGGGGAAGCTGGCAGGAGGTTGCAAATGGTGATCACATAACTGTAAGATTTGCAATCTTGCAGGATTTACCTGACAATGGCAACTGGAAGTGCTGCAGTTGCTGTCATATGTCAGTGTGGTTACATGACATCTCAGTTTATGACTATATTACTTACGGACAGACTTGCTGGTCCCAATTATTATAATTAATGAAGGACTACCTGCACCTAATCTCTGATACTTGATAGTTTTGCATCTGGGTTCTAATGACATCCATTGGCTGATATAAACCAGATGTATGCATGCTGAAGAGATCAGTCTGTGGAAAATTTTCACATTTCCATATTCTTGTTCAACCTATTTTTATCACTGATTACACTGAAGCAGTTCTGTATTCGAGTTTCCAAAGAGTTCCTGAGAATAGCCTTCTGTTTTTCCACTATACATTTAGCCTTTTTCCCTAGCATAGGTGAGGCTGGGTTTATTTATTTATTTAGAAAATTTATTTGCCTACCCTACACCATAAAACATTAAAGCAGAAAAGACATTAAAATCAATTGTCATGGCACACAGCAGATAAAATCATTGACAATTACAAACCATTAAAACCAGGGAGCCGGACCCACAGGAGGTGGGGAAGTGAGATTAAGTTTTCATTAATCAACCACTTCCAGTATGCAATTCCCCCATTGGGTCCCCAAGCCATCTGGCAAGTCAGTTCTTAAGGCTCTTTCAAAGTATCAGGGGGGTGGGGAGCCAATCTTGGTGGTAAGATGTTCCAAAGGGCAGGAACTTTTTTTTCCTGGAGCCTGTCAGCTTGAAATTCCTTGGCTGACAGGATCCGCAGGATCCCCTCTGCTGGCATGGGTAGTCTGGGCCAGTCCAGTCAGAGTGAGAGGGTTCCTCAAGTAGGCTGGACTCATAACCTGCAGGGTTTGCTGGAGTATTTGCTGAAGCCATTTGCTGGAGGATCTGAATGCATTTATGCCAGCATTAGATGAAAGGGCTCCCTGCCTTCTCTGATAGCATAAACCCCTCAGGAGAATGCTGAAAAGGGCTCCAAAACAGACTGGAATAAATCAGTATGGTCACATGTCAAAAGTGAGAGAATCTCATTTGGTTTGTGAAGAAACTTTGAGACGCTGCTGGGCTTAAAGCATCGTCCAACTTGTTGTGATTCAGGGTCAGCCTGTGGGTTCGGCAGTTGGGTTGGACAATTCAGAAAAGGAGGAGGGGGTGTTGGAGAGCCTGCAGAGGACAGCCCTGAGGCTTTGCAGAGCCCTCAGCCAGGCCCCTCCCATCTGGTTACGACGCAGACCCAGCTGTGTGAGCCTGACAGTGTGGATGAAGATGACCCACAGCTGGCCCTGTTCAAGGATGCCTGACGCAGGAGGCAGTCAATCAGGAGTAAACAGAGGAAGGCAATGGGGCACCTCGGAAGGAGGCAGAGAGAAGCCACACCTTGAACTGTCGGGACTGTGTGGGAGGGCTGGTTTGCTGAAGGCAACAGTTTGAATAGCTCCTGTTTCATGGTTCGTGTTTTTGTTTTGTTCTGTTTGCTCTGTTTTGTGTCAATAAATTTGGCAGGCTTAGTTCCAGCCTCTTGCCTTTTTGTAAAGGGGTTGTCCCTGCCTTTTCTGCAGGGCCGGTAGTAGGCTGGTACAGAACACAACTGAAGATGAACACAGTTCTTCTAGACATACTTCTTAGAGAAAACACCCACCCATATTAGGGGTATTATTGAGCCAGTTCAGTTGTTTTGAGGGGCTTCTACAAAACTTCTACTTTTGCTGCCACCGACCCTGTAGTGTATGCAGGTTCTGAATACACATGAGGGGTCAGTGAATTAAGAAGGCGCAGAGCTGGACAGCTCCGTGCAGGAACAGCAAGCAGGAACAGTGTTTGGTGGGAAGCCAGAACAAAGAGACAGCGTTCGGCGGGAGAGCCGGATTTAAAGGGATTGGCTGACCAGCCGACAGGACGCTTGGATTTTAACCCATTGGCCAGGCAGTTACCTGGCCAGGTATAAATGAGGGCTGAAATCCTTTGTTCCCCAGTTCGGCCATGTTCCTCAATAAAGCAACGTAACTCCTGAACCTGTGTCATCTCTGATTCTTGAACCCAACTTAACAACTGGCGACGAGGATGGGATGTTCTGAAGGGTGGTAGGAACCTCAACTGACTGGAAAATCACCACCTGCATCAGATCGGAACAGAAGGAATGCATGAGATGTCCCAGGACGGTCAGGCTCAAATGGCTCAGGCGGGTCCAGTTCCCATGGTCCAGGTCAGTCAAGCCCCCATGGTGCCGGTCAGTGTAGCCCCCACTTTTAATAGTACTCATCCCGAAGAGTAGGAGGCATTCGTAGGGCAGTTAGAATTTTACTTCATCGCCAATAATATTGCTGAGGACAGGATCAAGGCGGCCACCCTGCTCAGCACATGTGGGAAGGACATTTATCAATTAGCCATGGGCCTGTGCATGCCCACAGCCATCAGGGCGGTGAAGTATGATGACCTTATGGACAAATTAAAACAGTCTTTTAACCCACACATGTCAGAAGTGGCATGGACGTTCGAATTCGAAAAAAGGAACCAGCAGCCGGGGGAGTCAGGGTCTGCATTCATGGCTGCAGGCAGGCAGGCGGCTCGCCTGTGCAACTTCAACGACTTAGAGAGGAGATTGTGGGACCGAATCGTTTGCGAGCTCAGAGACCGGAAATTGAGACAAAAGCTGCTGGCCAGACTGCGTCTAACCCTCAAGTCGGTGCAAGAAGAGATATTGGCCTGGGAGCTAGCTGAAAAGCCAGAGATGTCCGACACCAGCCACAGCAGCCAGGGAGGCACCATCCATAAGACGCACGGGGCAGAAGGAACCAGCGAGGAAGAACTAGTGGCCGAAGTAGACGTGGTTCATCTACGACCCCCCCATCCATCCAGACAGCACGGGATCCCAAAAGGACAACAACCAGCATCAACAACACCAGCCACCAACAGCCAGGACAAGAGATGCTCCAGGTGAAAAGGCTGCATGTCCCGACAGAAATGTGCTGGTTGCAGGGGGAATCATCACCACTCTACCTGCAAATTTTGGGGAGCCAAATGCCGAGCGTGTGGCAAGACGGAACACATCATGTCCGTCTGCCAGAACCAGAGTCGAGACACGCTACATGAGGTGGACGCTGAAGCTCACCAGCTGCCAGGTACCAGGGGTCCGAAGCGCAGAGTGCTTATCAGCTATACCAAGAGCAGATGGGCAGTTTGTAACATGGGGGATTCTCAATCCCTCACCCCCAAAATTAAGCTAGAGATGCACCTCCAAGGAGTTCCATGTAAAATGGAGCTGGACTCAGGCTCCGCAGTCTCAGTCATTTCATATGAGACTTATAAGCTCATTGGCAGCCGGAGTGGCCAGCGGGTTCCCTTGAGGCCATCTAGCATTACCCTTACTGATTTCCAGAATACCCCAATACAAGTCCGGGGGGAGGCCACCTTCTCTGTGAGGTACAAGGGGTTCCAGGGGCCTTTGGATGTCCTAGTGGTCAAGGGACAGAGGACCAGCTTGTTAGGGTTAAGATGGTTCAAAGCACTGGGAATCCGCATTGTCGGAATTCACCAGACACAGACTCAGACGCCCAGCATCGAATCCCTATGCAAGGCTTTTGCAGACGTATTCGATGGAATGCTAGGAAAATACACAGGTCCACCGATTGCATTCAAATTGAACCCCAACGTTCAACCAATCAGAATTAAGCCCTGGAGAGTACCGTTCACCCTTAAGCATAAAATTGAGCGGGAACTCGACAAGCTAGTCGCACAGTGGGTTTTGCACCCGGTAGAGGGGGCAGAGTGGGAGACCCTAATTGTCACCCTGCTCAAGGCAAATGGTGACATCAGGATCTGCACTGATTATAAATGCACAATCAATAAATCGTTGAACCCCCATGCATACCCAGTACCCACACTTAGCAGCATGCTAGCATCACTCCAGGGAGGGGCCATTTTCACTAAGCTGGATCTCGCTCAGGCTTATTTACAGCTCCCGGTCAACCCAGAGACTGCTGCTGCACAAATAATAGTCACCCACAAAGGGGCGTTCCGGGTAGACTGGTTGCAGTTCAGAGTCAGTGTAGCTCCAGGCATCTTCCAGGAGGTGATGGAGAGAACACTTAATGGCATACCGGGCGTCTGCCCATATTTCGATGATGTCCTCATAGCAGGGGACTCAGAGGGGATTTTGGCATAATGACTGCAGGCTGTTCTGGGTAGATTTTGTGCTGCTGGCCTTAAGCTTAAGAAAGAGAAGTGCTGCATTGCAGTGCCTGAGGCAGAATTCTTGGGGTTCAGGATTGACGCTGAGGGGGTTCATCCTGCTGCATCTAAGGTGAAAGCAATCAAAGAGGCCCTCACACCAAAAAAAACCAAGGCTGAGCTGCAAGCTTTCCTGGGGTTACTTAATTTCTATCACCCTTTCCTATCCCACAAGGCTTCAATCGCTGAACCCTTGCATAGGCTATTAGATAAGAAATCAACTTGGAACTGGCCAAGGCACACAACAGCAGTTTCCAATCTCTAAAAAACCTGTTGGCAAGCAATGCCACCATCACCTACTTCATAGAAAATAAACCAATTTGCATTGCTTGTGATGCTTCTCCTTATGGAGTGGGGGCTGTGTTGAGCCACCTAGAGGAGGATGGCAGACAAATACCCATTGCATATTACTCCAGGACCTTGTCAGCAGCCGAGCGGAACTACGCACAGATAGACAAGGAAGCCCTGACAATAGTTGCTGGAGTAAAGAAATTCCATGATTATTTGTATGGGAGAAATTTCACCATCTTTACAGACCATAAACCCTTGCTAGGTCTGTTTACCGCAGATAAGCAAACCCCACAGATCTTGTCACCCAGAATGCTCCGTTGGTCCATCTTCCTTTCGGCTTACTCTTAGAAACTAGTGCAGAAGCTGGGCAAGGAAATGGGCCATGCAGATGGGTTAAGCAGACTTCCTCTTAACAACATGGAACCAGATCCAGCACCAGCAGCCCAAATATTAGCCATTCAAGATCTGCCAGAATGTCCTCTCAGTGCCTGAGACATTGCAGCAAGAACCATAAAGGATAGGATTTTGAGTAGGGTACAGACGTGGGTTAACACAGGTTGGCAAGACAAATCACCAGGGCCCAAATTCACGGCATTTTTCACAAGAAGACATGAGTTATCCTCACACTAGTGTTGTCTATTGTGGGGATGCAGGGTCATCATACCACAAACATTGAGGAACAGAGTAATCCACTCACTACACGAGGGGCATCCAGGGGTCGTACGGATGAAGGCATTGCCAAGGAGCTATCTGTGGTGGCTGGGCCTTGACAAAGATATTGAAGAACAAGTAGCTGGCTGTTACATTTGCCAAAAATCTCGGCCACCACAGCCACATGCCCCTGTTCACAAGTGGGAGGAGACACACACACCCTGGTCCTGGATACACATTGACTACTCAGGCCCCCTGCACAACCAATCATTCTTGATAGTAGTAGACAGCCACTCCAAATGGTTGGAGGTGGTGTCAGTCAGTATCTTGACCACATCAGAGACTGTCCAGGTGCTCATGGGACTCTTTGCCACTCACGGCCTTCCTGATGTATTGGTCTCTGATAACGGTCCACAATTTACCTCCTTGGAATTCCAGGTGTTTTTGAAGACCAATGGGATTAGACACATCACCTCGGCTCCCTTCCACCCCTCCAGTAATGGCTTGGCTGAACGGGCAGTGCGCACCACAAAGGACGCATTGAAGTGCATCATCCATGGAAATTGGAAACAACCTTAGTGGAAGCCTGGGAAAGGGCAGCCACTGAGGCTCTTGACCGAGTTGTACCCCTGCGGCCCCTGACCCGGTGCAGATCCCGTCGAGCCCCATGGTTTTCCGTGGAGCTCCGGGAGATGAAGCGTCGGAGACGGGGCCTAGAGAGCGGTTGGAGATCCAGCCGATCCGAATCCGATCGATTGCGACTAAGAACCTATACTAGGTCTTATCTCGCTGCGATAAGGGAGGCGAGGTCTAACCACTTCGCCGCCCTTATCGCGTCCGCAGATAATCGCCCGGCCGCCCTGTTTAGGGTGGCTCGCTCCCTCCTGAATCAGGAGGTGAGGGAGGATCCCTTGCAGGGTCGTGCCGAGGAGTTTAACCAGCATCTGTCGGACAAAATCGCTCGGATTCGGACCGGTCTGGACTCTGACTGGGCAGAGTCTGTCGAGCAGGACACGGGTGGTCTTGTCGATATCACCTGGGAGGAGTTTGATTCTGTGACTCCGGAGGAAGTGGACAGGATCATGGGGAGGCTGAGCACCACCACATGTTTATTGGACCCGTGCCCTTCCTGGCTGGTTTATGCAGCCCGGGAGAGGACACGTAGCTGGTTCCAGGCAGTTATATCGGCCTCTTTGAGTGAGGGTAGCTTCCCCGCCGTCTTGAAAGAGGCGGTGGTGAGGCCTCTCCTCAAGAAGCCTGCCTTGGACCCAGCTATATTGAACAACTTTCGTCCTGTCTCCAACCTTCACTTTCTTGCGAAGGTTGTTGAGAGTGTGGTGGCACATCAGCTCCCTCTGGTCCTGGATGAAGCGGATTATCTAGACCCGTGCCAATCGGGTTTCTGGCCCGGGTACAGCACGGAGACGGCATTGGTCGCGCTGGTGAATGATCTCTGGAGGGCTCGGGACAGGGGGCATTCCTCTGTTCTGGTCCTATTAGACCTCTCAGCGGCTTTCGATACCATCGACCATGGTATCTTGCTGCGGCGTCTCCGGGGGTTGGGAGTGGGAGGCACGGTTTTGCAGTGGTTCTCCTCCTATCTCCGGGGACGCTCGCAGTCAGTGTTGGCAGGAGGGCAGAGGTCGACCGCGAGGTCTCTCATTTGTGGAGTTCCTCAGGGGTCGGTCCTCTCGCCTCTCCTGTTCAACATCTATATGAAACCGCTGGGTGAGATCATTCGTGGTTTTGGAGTTGGGTATCATCAGTATGCTGATGATACCCAGCTTTTCTTTTCGACCCCAAACCACCCCAGTGATGCCCTCACCGTGATGTCCCGTTGCCTGGAGGCGGTTCGGGTCTGGATGGGGAGGAACAGACTTCAACTCAACCCCAACAAGACCGAGTGGCTTTGCATACCTTCATCCCGGGTTTATTCGGACATTCCACCTCTCGTTATGGGGGGCGAATTATTACCCCCCATAGATAGGGCTCGCAACTTGGGAGTCCTCCTAGATTCACGGCTCACCCTGGAAGACCATATAGGAGCTGTGACTATGGGGGCTTTCGCCCAGGTCCGCCTGGTGCGCCAGTTGCGGCCCTATCTAAGCCGGGATGATCTATGCACGGTCACTCACGCGCTCGTGACCTCACGACTAGACTACTGCAACGCTCTCTACATGGGGCTGCCCTTGAGGACCACCCGGAAGCTCCAACTGGTACAGAATGCAGCCGCGAGAGTTGTGTTGGGAGTTTCCCGATACTCCCATGTCACACCTCTGCTCCGTGAGCTGCATTGGCTGCCAGTTGTCTTCTGGGTGAGATTCAAGGTACTAGTTATGGTATTTAAAGCCCTACATGGCAGGGGGCCGGAGTACCTTAGGGAACACCTGCTGCCGGCGTCAACTTCCCTTCGCCCTGTGCGTTCCCACAGAGAGGGACTCCTCAGGGTGCCACCGGTCAGAGAATGTAGACTGGTGGCCCCCAGGGGGAGATCTTTCTCTGTGGGCGCTCCGGAGCTATGGAACCAGTTACCAGTTGAGCTCCGGACGGCGCCGGATCTTCGCTCCTTTCGCCGCGATCTGAAAACATACCTGTTCGAACAAGCCGGCCTGGCCTGAGGGTGGGATTGCTGGGGTTTTTATTATCATTTTATTGGGGGTTTTATTAATATATTTATTGTTTTTTTATGGGCATGTATTTAATAATTTTTTAATTTTTGTAACTTTATGTTTTATTCTTGCCCTGTACACCGCCCTGAGTCCTTCGGGAGAAGGGCGGTATAGAAATATTAATAAACTAAACTAAACTAAACATTTGGCCAAATTCCTGTTGCACCAACACACCACTCCCTGCACCACAACCGGGAAGAGCCCAGCAGAACTTCGTTGGGGAAGGCGCCTCATAACCACTCTTGACAGACTACACCCAGACAGAGTGGCGGCAGATGTGGAACACCCAAAGGTTTCCAGGGAATTTACAATGGGGGACCTCATCTGGGCTAGGAACTATAGCTCCAGGGATACATGGGTGCAAGGGAAAGTAGTTGAGCAGACGGGACCAGTATCTTACATCATTAGGGTGGAGGGGGGGTTACTGTGGAGGAGACATGTTGACCAACTCAGGCATCGAGCTCCTGAGAGGGGCCCAGCTAATAATGGGCAAGAGGCCTCACTCCAACCTATAGTGACTCAGAGTGACCAAAGAGACACCCAACCTGTAGTGATTCAGAGTGACCAAAGAGACACAGCAAACAGGGAGATAGTTCCCAACTCAGAGGGGTTGGAACTGCTCTGATCTCATCAACAGCTGAATCAGAGTGAGGTACTGATGTCACCTGGGGCGACCACACCTGAAACCTCATCATCTTTTTCAGCAGCACCGGGGGAGCATAACCAAAGAAGCATAAGCTCAAAGGACAATATCAAGCCTGGGGGGGGATGCCCCTAGGCGGTCTGGCTGAGCCCACAGGCCTCCAGCCTACGTTTCAGATTATGTACGTACTTGAGGGGGGTAGGGGGTTGTGGGTAAGTTGTGTTGATAGTGTGGGTACAGGGAAAGAAGTAAATGGGAACAAAGGTGTGTTCCTGACATGGGGGAAGGGGTGTAGTGTATGCAGGTTCTGAATACACGTGAGGGGTCAGTGAATTAAGGAGGCGCAGAGCTGGACAGCTCTGTGCAGGAACAGCAAGCAGGAACAGCATTCGGCGGGAAGCCAGAACAAAGAGACAGCGTTTGGCGGGAGAGCCAGATTTAAAGGGATTGGCTGACCAGCCGACAGGACACTTAGATTTTAACCCATTGGCTAGGTAGTTACCTGGCCAGGTATAAATGAGGGCTGAAATCCTTTGTTCCCCAGTTCGGCCATGTTCCTCAATAAAGCAATGTAACTCCTGAACCTGTGTCATCTCTGATTCTTGAACCCAACTTAACAGACCCATTGTCCTTCTGTTCTCCCCACAGTAAACCTGATTCCCAGTCCAGAACCTGGCTTCTTTTCTTCCTGTTTCCACAGGAACACACTTTTTCCCCCCCCCCTTTCACATCCATCTTAGAATTGCCTTCTAGGATCTAGCCTTCTATTTCTTATTGTAGGCTTATGCAGTGAAAAAGATTTAGGAGGAGAATATGTATGTATGATACGTTTGGGTGTGTAAGTAGGAATGGGTTTCTGTTCATTTGCATAAAAAGTTGGATTTGGACCAGGGTGAATGAAGAATGAAGCCTTCTCTTGACTATGAGTACATTGGATAGATTTGCACAGTACATTCTTTAGCAGCTTTCATCAACCTTGTTTAGGATTGTTGAGATGAAAGGGATTTTCCCCCCATACTGTATATGGCACTTGCATTCCCAAGAAAAAGTGGAATACAAATAGTCTTGTACATTCTTTTATGAAGTTCAAATATGATGACTCTATTATATCTAGCAGGACACTAGAATGCTTATAGTGCAGATATTTCAGTAGGAAATAAACTAATTCACTAAATGAGTGCTGTGTAAGCTATTGAAAACATAGGAAGCATTTAGTAGGAAGAGAAACTTGGTTATGCATTATAGAGGATGTGTCTTTGGAAACAAGTATATCCTATCTGATCTCTGCAAAAGAAACTGAATTGGCCTTAAGTGTGATTTGCCTTGTAGGAAAAAAAAACATATCATTTCTTGACACTAATGAAGCTTAAGATCTGCCTTTGTTCCTCTAAGAATTCAAGATTAACTGAATGTGTCTTTTTCTAGTGGTTGTTTCTGACCATAATTTTGTAACTAGAGGACTTACTTTGGAAACAAGAATGCAAATAATTACATTTAATATTTAACAAGCTTTTTTGCTCATTTGTTTTAAAATAAAATACAGAATGGTTTCCACTTACAATAATCTCATTCTGATTCAACTTGCCATTAGAGTTTCTTTGCTTACAGCAATTGTACTTTTTTTGACCAGCCAGAATTATTCAAGTGACAATATCTTGCACAGCAGGCTACATAGCAGATGCAAAGAGAGACAATTTCCTATTTCTGAATTTTCCTTTAAGAATTTTACTGGTGTGCACTGGTTGTTTGTTTTATGTAGCTGTATTAATAAGCCACTTCAGGAAAGCAGAAGCAATAGCTGTTTGGTGTAATTAAAAGTGCCTTGTCATGAAATAAGAGAAAACAAAGGCATTATTTCTTAATGGCCAATAGAGATGAAGTTTGTGTTTTGTTTCTTCAATAAACTAGGGAAGAAATGAAATCGCTCCAGGAGACCTTTCAAAAACAGCTTAATGAGGCAACTGAGAAGGCAGAAAAACAGCAAGCCACAGTAAGTGACCTCTCTATTATTTTCATCTGTGTTTCCATGTCCCCTCCTTTGCAAACTCTTCAGAGACACTTTTACAAATGGATATGGACAAGACTAACAATTTAGGTTTATTTCTGTTTTCAAACTGCAACATCTTTCCATTCAATTCAAAAATGGGTGTGGTACTTGGTAATACTTGGTAATAGTTTTCTTTTTTTAAAAAAAAAGGAACACAACAAAATTCTCACTGATCTTTATTCATGAACAAAACTGTTGATTTATACTAGTTGTAGAAAGTGTGTGTATGTGTATATATGTATATGGAGACATACATCGAAATAGACACACATATACATAAATTGGGTAATATCATTTGAGTAAATCTGTGTTGGATACATTTATGGAGCATATCTTATGGCTATTAACCAATGGAACTAACCAATTCTTTGGTGATTCCAAAAGAGGAGACATCTGAGCATTTCCTATGCATTTATTTATTCATGTGTTCATTATATGTTTAGATCACCCAACTTCCATCAATGGGAAATTCCCTAAAATGAGTCACGTGTATTACTATGTCAAAACATCCCAAGGTATGCTATGTGTGCTTTGGTGTGTGTTTATAGGTTTGGGCATGTTTAAGAAGTTTTGGTCTCAAAACTTGGTATGACAAAATGTCATACCAAGTTTTGAGACCAAAACTTCTTAAACAAATATGGGACTAAGAAGTTTCATGTAGCATTTGAATAAGTCTTCCTTTCTTTTCTCCTTTTTTTTCTCTTTTTTATATATATTTTATATTAATAGTGTTTGTAGTTATCCTATATGAGCTAGAGAGAGAGAGATTTTAGAGTTTATGGTTGTTAGCATATGGAGGTTTATGATTTTTTTTTGGTTTTTTATACCTTGTACTTAGCTCTGGGAAGTGGGGGGGGAGGGGAGGGGGGGGAGGGGTAGGGAGGGAGGGATAGGGGAGGGGTAGGGGGATTGTTAAAGATAAAATGTATGATAAAACTTTTCAATTAAAAAAAAACTTGGTATGACAAAATGGTATTATTATGCTTGTAAAAGGAAGACCGGTGGGTCTTATGCAACTAACAATAACACAATCCATTTCCAAGTTACTATATGTTATTCATTAAGCAAGCTGACCCAGCACATTTTGAGCATGCAGAAAACATGTTTAGGAAGTGCATAATTGAAGACTATCTGTTTTAGAGGGGAAAATAGTATATTAAAACCCCAAAATAAATGCAGGAAATCAATTCCTAAAGAAAAGTAATTTAAAAAACTCATCAATTATGCAATTGGGATTCTTTAGCTGCATTCGTAGGTTCAGGATGACTCAGATGGTGGCAGAAGGATCAGATAGTTGACTCTCCGATGAAATTAGAAGGCATTCATTATAGCTACGTTACTTGATAAAAGATGATGGGACTAGTAAACTCTGCTTTGGAATGGAGATCTTTATACAATACAGCCTTTGCCCTGGATCTAATTGTAAATAGGCTGTAAATATAGGCATGCAGTGTGAGTATATCCATCTATATCCATACCCCTGAATGCAGCACACTGCACAAATAACTGCAATAATATACTGTACCAATTTCCTAAAAAAATAAGATCCTTTGAACTCAGTGGGCTATTTCTGAGTAGAGAGCTATGCAGTGGTTTAGGTCAATGCAAGTTTTATTGTTTAAAACTGCAATTAGAAGAAGGGGGGGAAGCCTCTTTCCCCTGGCATTTAAGACTAATGTCTTGAGGGTGTTATCTGTAAAAATATCAGCACACAGTGCAAGGGTTGTCATCCTCCCTCCTTATCTGGGCAATAAGTTTGATGAAACACCCAAGCTTATTGCTGCAGCAATTCTGATGACTGAAATGAGTTCAACTATCAAAGGTATTATAAGAAATAGCCCTAAGATGTTTTAGAACAGCCACCATAAAAAACAATGATAATGTGTGCTGGAAGAGGAGGAGGAGAGAACATAATTTTCCATGCCTTCTTCTCCCAGTGTTTTGCAGCAAATGTAAAAGGCTATGTCACTAACTATATTTTTGCTATTTCACATTTGTCTTCAAGCAGAACAAACTTATTTCTAGTCCCAATTTCACTTATATGCCAACTTTCAAATCTGCAAAAGATGGAAAAGTATATATTAAGAACTAAATTCACATGACATATGAGGTTATGCTTTATTTCCTGCAATTTTGGTAAATTCTTTGGAAGCTGGGTGCATCCATATATACTTTCAATCCATAGAAAGTTTTCAACTTTCTTGGCAATTATCCTAAGGAATACATTTGCAAATTCAATTAAAAACATAACTGTATTTTTCAGAAACTTTAAGCTTATGGCATTTGCAATAGATGCTCCAAGATTCCATGAGAACCCTTTGATTCAAATCCAGAGTATATGTTTCACTGAATTTGGATTTATTTGTTGCAGTGTTGAAGAATCCGATCATTTATCTTGCAATATTGAGGAATATAAAATACAAGTCTTAATTTTCTAAAACAAAGAGGAAAAAGGCTTGCTAACTATGCACATTTCTAAATCAAGTCTATTATATATCCTTTATCCACAATCCGGAGCCTTCTTTATTATATTTATAGCCTGCTGTCTCTCCAATATTAGAAATAGTTTCATTTCTTTACTGCACTTAGCTGGATGAAATCCACACATTTTGTATCCATTTGGAGCTCAGCGATGATAATTCACTGTTGGGCTATGAATTGTTTGGGTCATCTAATATGCATTTCAAATTGGAGATGCTTTTGTGCTGTTTGTATGTACCTACTTCCAATTTTGGCACATTTGCATTTGGTAAATAGGAATAGCAAATCATAGTAGTGATGGGCATATAAATAACAGTGCCAAGGCATTTTCACTTTCAAAAATATGGTTGCATACAACAATCACAATGTACTTGCAGTATGAATCACATTGCATATTCCATGTCAGTAACTAACATGAGGAAGAGAAAAAAAATTGCACCTGCCACATAGAATTCTGCCCACAATATTTCATTTCCTCCTCCCTGCTTCAGGATAAAATACTTGGTTAGAAGAAATAATTTCCAGGGCAGGTTAAGGAATTTGGGGTTCCACCACCAGCAGCAAAAAAGAACCAGCTGGGCAAGTTCATCAGGAAGGCTGATGAATGAAATATTGTTTCGGCTACCAGTTACCTAAAAGCTTTTAAAGCTGTCATTTTAGAGTGCATGTTGATCTGCCAGCCAGCAGAGCTTGCTTTGGGGTTTTCCCATCCATGGGTGTCTTACTTACATGTAGTTCATATTTGGTTTTGTTTCTCAGAAAGCCACCCTGCACCTGTCTATCATTGAATGCGTCCCTTTCTATGCTTAGGGCTAAGTGGTGGGATAGAGTCAGCAGGGAAGATTTCTGTCACTAAGGGCTCTTCTGGAGGGAAATAGGAACCCCAATTCCATGTCAGAGTTTCCAGAATTAGTTTGCTGTTGATAGCCCCTCTAAAGCCTTCAAATTCATTTGAAAAGGAGCTTTGTAAAGTGGAACATTTTTGCTCTCTTCTGGCTTGTTATTTTTCCAGTCTGCGCTCAACCCATATTGTGGACCCCCTGATGCTCTAAGCCGGGAGTGTCAAACAGATGCCACACCCATCCCACCTCCAGCAATGCAAAAAAAAAACAAAAAACCTCACGGTACGTCGCAACACGTCATGTGATGCAGCGAGTTTGACACCTGCGCTCTAAGCTGTTTGTCACTACTCCCTGGAGAACCCTGTCTTCCCACCCTGTAGAGTAAACCTCATACTCATTAGCACTGATGTTACCTACTGGGTAATGAGATTCCTGCAAACAAACAAAGATGCAGACGGAGCACCAAGGACTTCCATTTAACCCATATTCCATGAATTCTCACTGAACTGTTTGTTCTCATTTTTTTTCTACCCTAAAATATGGCAGAATTGGCATAAGAATTTGGCAAAAGCTGAGTAGAAATTCTAGGATACACAACATGGCACAGTTAGATAAGCACTTCAATTGCATACTAGGTGCAAGCTGTAAAAACTGTGAATTTTCCTCCAAGGAAGGTCTGATCTTCATAACAAGCTTGCTCACTGTGAGCATGAGCTGCTGACCACTGCTCAATGTAGGAACGCACTATGTCATTCTCTATTCATCCACAGTCCACATGAAGGCAATCTCTACCCACCTTTTTCAACAACAACAAAAACCTTGTTTTCTGACTCAGATGGTCTGCCTGAATTCCTGCTGCTCTCCATTTCATTGTAGGCAAACAACTCTAATTCATTATTTGTGTACTGCAGCAGGAAAGCACTCTTTGGTCATTGCATCTGCCCTCCACAACCATTTTTTTAACAATAACTTCATTGATAGAACAGTGGAATAGTACGGACGCGTACCTGTCTATTTTGTTTTGTTTTTAACCAGGTGAAATTTCCTTGTAGCCTTAGTGACAGGGAAAATAATATAACTAAGGGCTTTTAAAAAAAACCCTCCTCCAGGAATAGTAAAGGAGAAAGGAAATACATGTCAGGGACTGTAGTAGAAAATTGGACTTTCATTATGGCCAAAGCAGAGGAGGATAAAAGGTAGAAAAGGATTTTTAAGCAGGCTTTATTTCCAGTTAGTTTATGCCTGAGAGTTCATCAGTTTAAGGGTGCAGTATGGAAAAGCTCAAAGTGAAGATTCGCTTTCTGCCTTATATCCCTAAGCCATTCAAATCCATCGCCTTCTCTTCTAGTTTTGTTACACTGAACTATTTGATCGATTGCCAATTATTTTTGAAACTGGCATCGCAGCTTGGGAACTGCTGGCTCTAAACTTGATTTTGTAACTTCCCTGAAGTCCCTTATGTGTAGGTGGTGCCACATTACATTAGCAACTACATTCACAGCCTGAACATAGAAAGAGAAGCAATTATGTAAACCTTTTGATAACTTTTTTGAAGTTTAGATTCCACTACTTTTTCTGGCAATGAACATGTGAGTAGGTGCTTCATAATAATTGTATATACAGCATCTTGTACTGGCTGGTTATGGGAGAGTCGATTTGGTATATAGATTAAGGCACCACAGAAGAAACTGGGAGACTATGAGTTCTAGCCTGGTTTTAGGCTTGAAGCCCATTGGGTAATCTTGGTCCAGTCATACTTTCTCAGCCCTAGAAAAGAAGCAAGGTTGAACCACTTCTAAAATCTTTGCCAGGAAAAACTGCAGGGACTAATCCAGGCAGTCAAAGACTGAGGTACCGAAAACAATTCTATTTATATGTATGTATTTCACATAAACTGTTTCAACTGAGACTGACTCTAAGCAGCATACAATTTCCAAGTTCTTATTCTCAGATTGAAACATAACAATTGAGAACAAAAGATAAAGGTTGTTGTTGTTGTTTGCATATACCAGCACAGCTGGTGGGCTTTTGGAGAAATTAACTGACAATGTGTGCTTAATTCCCTTTCAGAACTTAATGTAGCATACACAGTTTGTTTTCATACATATCTGGATTACTATTACTCCTTTTTTCAACCTTCTAGTGATTGTTTCTATTTACAGCCCAGCTGTGGTATACTTATTAAACCTGTAGCATATGAGAAAATGGTTAAACTAGGATGATTATAGAAAATCTGGAGAGACTGTGTGGCTCCTGTATTAGATGTAAATGATAACGTGGCTATTGGTTTACATATGCTACAGGTTTGTTAGAAGATATGAGCTTAGTATACAGTTGGCCCACTCAATATTTGATCATGAATAGATCTACAAGAGCAGAGTTATGTAACATTCAGAGCTTGTAAGCCCCATTCCTCATAGCTTTATCTGTAACATAATAGAAATATGTTTACATGCAGACAATTAATCCAGGCACAAATGAAGAGACAAAACTTGGACCCAGTTAAGTCTGTGTGAAAATGTGAATTTGATTTAGCTCAAATATTATTAAATCAGTTAAATGTTTCAGTTAATTATTAGGTCTGGAGGGATTAGGTAACAATTCAGAGATTTGATGAACTTTTTGGCTTCGGAGCTATCAAGCAACTTTCCTTCCATTAGTGGACAAAGCTGAGACATTAATAATCAACAGATGAGTTTAATCATAACAGTTCAAATGATTAATTAATCACACCAGTTTCTTATACCTCCACACTTAAGGGAGTAATACTTTGTTGTCTGTCCCATATTTCTGAGAAATTGTTTATGCAAAATCCAAGATTCAGATTTATTTTTTTGCTAATATGCTTTTCCTTTTGTGACAGTCTTTCCTTAAGCACATGTTTTTTAACTTTATTTTTAGTTAATCCCAGTGTATATGTCTTAACTGTGATGTTTGTAGTCTTTGTACATGCTCCAAAAATATTTTGGAAAAGGTGTTTTGTTACAACTATAGCGCCTCTTTAATTTCTTCTTTTCTTCTGTTTTGTTTTAAAACTGGAAAAAAAGTCATAGCTCCTTTAAGATGTCCTTCTTCCATGCATTTTGAATAATATTTTCCAAATTCTTTTTCAAGGATGCCCTGCTTTATTAATTTCTACATTCTGTGTCTGACATTTTTTAGATATTTCAGTCTGTCTTTGCCTAATGTTTAATTCTCCCTGAAGAACCAATTACTTATTTTTCTTTTCTATCTTTTGTCTGTTTTTTTTTCTGTTCCTGGAATGATTAACTTCATGAGTGGTCTAAAATAGTCTAACATCCAAAACATTATTGCATAATAAAGTTGGAAAAGAGATAGATAGATAGATAGATAGATAGATAGATAGATAGATAGATAGATAGATGATAGATAGATAGATATAGAGTATTAGATAGGCTATATTGTAGTTCATTATACTCACAATATTGAAAGCAAGTAGAGTTCTCAAACTTCCTTAAAAAGAAGAGAGAGAAAGGAATGGAAGGAAAATGCATAAAAGATTAAAAAGAAGAAGAAGCAGTACACAAAAAGTCATCAGTTAAAAATAAGAGCCTTACCAATAAACCATGTTAACAAGCTTGCCAGTGGTTCTTTAATATGTATAAAACCTTGCTTTTTAAACACTTTAAGTTTGTTGTTGTTAGTTGTGAAGTCATGTCCAACCCATTGCAACCCTATGGACAATGTTCCTCCAAGACTTCCTGTCCTCTACCATCTTCTGGAGTCCATTTAAGTTCACGCCTACTGCTTCAGTGACTCCATCCAGCCACCTCATTCTCTGTCGTCCCCGTCTTCTCTTGCCCTCAATCTTTCCCAGCATTAGGCTCTTCTCCAGTGAGTCCTTCCTTCTCATTACGTGTTCAAAGTATTTGAGTTTCAACTTCAGGATCTGGCTTCTAAAGAACAGTCAGGGTTGATCTCCTCTAGGACTGACCGTTTTGATCGCCTTGCAGTCCAAGGGACTTGCAGGAGTCTTCTCCAGCACCATAGTTCAAAGGCCTCAATTCTTTGGCGCTCAGCCTTTCTTATGGTCCAACTTTCACTGCCATACATTGCAACTGGGAAGACCATAGCCTTGACTATACGCACTTTTGTTGACAGGGTGATGTCTCTGCTTTTTAGTGTGCTGTCTAGATTTGCCATGGCTTTCCTCCCCAGGAGCAAGCATCTTTTAATTTCTTGGCTACAGTCCCCATCTGCGGTGATCCTGGAGCCCAGGAAAATGAAATCTGTCACTACCTCCATTCTTCCCCATCTATTTGCCAGGATTTGAGAGGACCAGATGCCATGGTTTTCTTAATGTTGAGTTTCAAGCCCACTTTTGCACTCTGCTTCTTCACCCGCATCAAGAGGCTCTTTAGTTCCTCTTCACTTTCTGCCATTAGAGTGGTATCATCTGCATATCTTAGGTTGTTGATATTTCTCCCGGCAATCTTAATTCCATCTTTTAATTCATCTAGCCCTGCCTTTCTCATGATGTGCTCTGCATATAAGTTAAATAGGCAGGGCAACAGAATACAGCCTTGCCAGACTCCTTTCCCAATTTTGAACCAATCAGTGGTTCCGTGTCCAGTTCTCACTGTTGCTTCTTGACCCGCATATAGGTTTCTCAAGAGACAAATAAGATGGTCTGGTACTCCCATCTCTTTAAGAACTTGCCACAGTTTGTTGTGATACACACAATCAAAGGCTTTAGCATAGTCAATGAAGCAGAAGTAGATGCTTTTCTGAAACTCTCTAGCTTTCTCCACGATCCAGTGTATTTTGGCAATTTGATCTCTAGTTCCTCTGCCACTTTGAAATCCTGCCTGTACTTCTGGAAGTTCTCAAGAAGTACAGAAAGGATTTCAAAGAGGCTGGTAGGCTTTATCATTTTTATCTCTGCTATTGCTGCTTTGAAAGAAAGGAAGGAGATATTTCAAGAAATGACTACAGTCTAACCTTTGATGTATTCAGCCAAAATTTGGCAGCACAGTTAATATCCTCTAAAAGACGTCTCAGTCTTGTTATTTTCAGTTTCATTTCATCCCATTTGGCCACAAAATGAAGCAGCTTTAGGCAACCATAACTGACGGTGGCATTTATCAAAGAAAATTTCAAATCAGTTTGATTCAAATCCTTTGGCCTTCAAAACTCAAATTTCAATAAGTTTGCCAAGTTTGAATCTTACATTGAGATTTCAGCTGATTTGTAGTGCTACAGCATCTATGCTGAATTTAGAAATATTGAATAGTTTTAATCCTTACATATTTGCTTATTAAAAATATTTGTAGCTACCATTGAAATATACAAGTCCAGCATTCTGAGACTTCTCTGCAAACTGCTTTCAGTATTGCTTGGTAAGATTTGCCAATTTAAATTAAACACAACTTATCCAGGATAATTTCATGATTTAAGCTGCTAAGGTAGCATTATAAGGATAATGGAGAGCAAAAGAGAGCAGTATAATTGTATTAAGACTGTTACTGTGAAAAAGAAATACAAAATTTTAACAGTTGCTTTAAATCAGAATGCAATAGAGAGGTGATTTCACTGAAGAATTATTCCCAAAATCATTTGCCAGTTCTCTGCTAACATTCAAGGTTATTCAGTTGAGTATCTCTTGTATTGCCTTCCAAAGATAAAAGATAGATGTCTAGTGAAGATCTTCTTCTGTACGTGATTAAGAGGAGTCTGGGAGTTGTCCATAACAAATGGTTATACTCTATATTTGGAGATTGCTTTGACAGGGTGTAGATAATTCTTTTGTCTCTCTCTCTCCACTGACAATGTAAATAATTTATAATCAATTTGTATAATGCTAGAAGATAAATCAGAATAAGAGACCCATGTTAAGTTCATATCTGCAAGATGGCCATGGATTAAAGCTTAACTTGCACACTCACATTTATAGGCTTTATATTTCTCATGATGAGAATTTTTGCCCTTCTAGAAAATAGGTTTTCTGTTAAAATGTCTCTTTCTCCTTTTAGGAAACCACTGAAAGCTTTGGAATGTAGATCTAGAAAATTGGTTCACTTTTTTTCTCTTTCTCTCCCCACGCCCTATATTACCCTTCTTAGAAATTACATATAAGATGGCTTCTATAATACAGAACAATACAAAAATATATCTATAGTAATTTGCTGTATTTCAGGATTTTGAAAAAGCTTAAAAGGAAAAGGTTTTTTTTTTTGTTCTGGATCGTGGTGCTGGCAGACAAATAGGGTGATCGCTCCTCCTTCTGTCTGGCTTTCTTTCACCAGGGGACCCCTGAAAGGGGTCAAAAGTCACCCTGGAGAGGTGACGAGCAAGGAAGAGCACCCTCAAATTGATTTTGGAAAGGCAGCAGCCCTCCCATCAACTTGGAGCAGTTCTTTGGACTGATGAAGAAAGGATCAGCCACTCCCATGGCCCATCATTAATGCCGTTTCCAACTGAGGCCAAACTAACAACTTATCACCTGAAAGCACAGCGGACAAACTGGGTGGGAACTGCCTTCTCCCTATCCAACTTTCCTTTCTTTTCCTGTTAAAAGCCCTCTGAAATTGCCTCCCCCTACGAGGAGAGAGGGAAGGGAACTTTTTTTCCCCACCCTCTTAAATGGTGGCGTTTGAATACACTGGGGAAAAAAAACCTTGAAAAAATATAATTAACTAATTAGACCCATATCTCTTTTACATTTGGTGACTCAAAAAGCTCCTATTTTCATGGGAACTGTCTACATTATGCATTTGACAAAAAAAGGGGAAAAAAGAAAAAAGACGAAGAACTTAATTTTGATAAAAGCCTACTCTGTCTGAAAAGGATTTTAAATAACACTGGAACATCTTGTGGTTAAGCCTGGTACAGCAAGTGAATATCCCTGGCAAATAAATCTGTTTACAACTTAAATCTGTCCTTGGCATTAGCTAAAGATAAAAACTTGAAACAGCTGGGAGGTGAATTTGGATTTTAAGAACTGTGGAGGTGAACATTTACTGACTCTTGTTTAAAAATTAGCCTCCACTAAAGGATTATCTATAACTATTCCAGAAATGGAGGGAGACCAGCTACAAACTTCAATTGACTATAAGCTTATACTTGAAAAAATTCTCGAAGCCACTGAGATAATTAACTCCAGACTGAAAGAGAAAGGCGCTAGCTTGAAACCACAAACTGAAACCCAGACTCCAACTAAAGAACTTATAATTCAGAAAATAACAAAGCTGGAAGAAACTACTAAGATAGAGGACTCTAAGGAACAACAAGATATTGAAAAATTTAATATCCAAATCCTGACTCCATCTAAAGAACCTACAACTTCAAAAGTATATGAAGCGGAAGAAAGTAACACCAAAATAGAGGATGCTAAAGATCAACAAAGACAGCTTATTGAAAACCTAGACAACCAAGCAGCAACTACAAAGTTGGATACGACCTTCTGCTTAAATCAGAAGAAACCAAAGGAAGGAAGAGACCAGACTGAATTGAAGATAAAGACACTAGAGCAAATACAGAGATTTGAACCAACAGGGCAACAACCTAATGATTATAAATGGTTTAGCTTTTTTGGATTACTGATGGTTAGATGGTCTCCTACAATTCAACCAATATGTGCTGGAATCAAGAGAGACCTATCTGACCTAAAGGCAAAAAAAAAGAAAAAGAAAGCTAGAGTTAGGTTTAAAAAATCATTTGCTAGAGAGTTACTAAAGGCTACTCTATTAGTAATGTGTGATCTATTAGGATGTGAAATAGAAAATGTTTATGAGATAAAATTAGAATATGCTTATGTATTTATCAGGCTTATCTTAGATATTATAATTCGTGTAGGGAAATAATGGAAATTTGGGTTATGGACGCTATTATCAATGTTAAAGGTTAAATTTGTATACTTTAACAAAGAACTAACAATTAGGAAAAATCAAAATAGAATTTGGATATGTATAAGTAAAAATAGATTGATAAATGTAGGTTATTGTATTGGCAATGTGTGATGTATCAGGATGAGAAATAGAAAATGTTTATGAAATGTAAGTAGAGTTCACTCATATAGATATTATGTGTATTTTTGATAAATGTAGGTTATTGTATTGGCAATGTGTGATGTATCAGGATGAGAAATAGAAAATGTTTATGAAATGTAAGTAGAGTTCACTCATATAGATATTATGTGTATTTTTGATGTTATAATTTTTGTGTAGTGAAATAAGGGAAATTTGGGTTGTGGATGTTATTTTGGATGTTAAAGGCTAAACTTGAATACTATAACCAAAAAAAAAAAATAGGTAAAACTTAAAAACAGGACATGGATACATATAACTAAAAATGGACTGACAAATGTTTTAACTGATCATGTTATTGTTAGAAATTTACTGGTTTAAGCATGTTATATTAAATGTTAAGGGAAATTGAGAAGGATGTTTTGATAATGTAAACTGAATTATGTACTAAAAACTCTGTTACTGAGCCTTTGATTACCCAGTCACTGTATTATATACGTAAACAAACATTAGTAATAAATTAAACAGTTATTCCGTTATTACTGTGAGGGGAAAACAAATCTGACAGGAGAACACGCGGGAACTTTGACAGCTGTCAAAGTTCCCCGCACGGCGCAGGCGCAGCCACGGACAGCTCGCGGCTGTCAAAACACCGAGCCATGCGGAAACAAGAGCTGTCAAGAGAAGACGGCGAGGATTGGTTCGGTTAGATGTGGCGCCAAAAGGGACGATCCTGATTGGTCCTCACTGACAGCTGCCGGCTATAAAAGCCGGACAAGTTATTCTGTTTTTGCCTTGCTCTAAATAAAACCCCTAGTTAATTAGCCTGTTGTCCCGAGTGGTCCTTCGGCTACTTCACTGGCGACGAGGATGGGATCGCTCCATAGCTGAAGTCACGGCCGAGGAAGAGAGTTCCCGGCCAGAGCTGTCACTGGAAGTTTTAACTTCCAACGGAGCGAGACCCAGGACCGGACGACATGGCCAACTTCGGGCGTGTGAGGGAATTAGATACCCGCCATCCAGAGAGATGGCAATCACACCTGGGGCAAGTTGAGGGATTTCTCCTCGTCAGCAAAATCACCGACGACAGAGCAAAGGCCGCCGCTCTCCTGTACATCAGCGGGCCCCCGGTATACGATGCTGCCGTCAGGCTGTTCAGCCCAGTACCCATCACCGAAGTCTCCTACGCAGACCTGGTAGACCAACTGAACAAACATTATATGCCGGCACGCTCGGAGCTGTATTGGTGAGTACAATTCGCCCAGAAGAAGCAGCGACCGGACGAACCCGCAAATGACTTCATCGCCGGGGTCAGGCACGCTGCTCGTAACTGCTGTTTCCCCGACCTGGAAGACCGCATCAGAGACCAGGTGGTGATTGGGTTGAGGGATGAGCAGCTTCAGAAAAAACTGACATCTAAACCCGACATGAGTCTAGCCGAATTGACCCGAGAAATAATGGCCTACGAGTATAACCACAAGAAAAAATCGACCACCACAACTCCAGAGAGTCCAGCAATCATGTACCAAGAGAGCGCAACCCTCAGTGACAGCGACGAATCGGTGGACTTCACAGACGGTGAGGCCCTTCAGTGCAGAATGGAACGTAGGCAACAGCGAAGAAGCGACACGTCAGACCGCCGAAGAACCAGAAACCCCCCGCCACCACGATACGAGCAACGGGCCACCTGCGCCAGCTGCGGGGGCAACCATGCCCGGGGAAGCTGCCGGTTCCGAAACGCAAAATGCCACAATTGCGGAAAAACCGGCCACATCAAACCGGTGTGCCGAAGTCGGCCCCGCGACAACGTGCATGATCTGGAGGCCAATTCCCCAGGTAGGCCAACCACCCAGGCCAACATAGGGGAAACGCCAGGGGTCCTAGTGGAAACAATTGATAAGGTACACAGCCTGAGTTCAAAAGTAAGAATCAGGGTAAAAATTCAGGGAGTCACCTGCCCTATGGAGGTGGACTCCGGGTCAGCAGTCTCCTTAATTTCATTCAAAACGTATCAGGAGATCTGCCAGCGAAGCAATAGGGAAATTCCCCTTAGGAAAACCCAGGTCCATCTAGCAGATTTCCAAAAAAAAACCCATACCTCTAGAAGGGAAGGCTAAGGTCGCTGTAGAATACAAAAAATTCAAGGGACCCCTAGAAGTTCTAGTGACTCCAGGGAACCGCACCAACCTAATCGGGCTGAACTGGTTCAGCCCTCTGGGCATCGCCATTACTGGGGTAAACACAGTCCAAGCCTCTAGCCTCGAAGCCGTCTGCAACAAGTATGCAGACGTCTTTGATGGCACTCTGGGGAAATACACTGCCCCCCCATCTCCTTACAATTAAACCCAGCCATCCAGCCCATAAAGATAAGAGCTAGGAGGGTTCCATTTGCCCTTAAAGAAAAAATAGAAAATGAGCTAGAACACCTCGTAGGACTAGGGGTGCTAGAACCTACGGAAGGGGGAAGCTGGGAGACCTCAATAGTCACCCCAGTTAAACCTAACGGGGAAATTAGATTATGTGCAGACTGTAAGGCGACCCTCAACCTAGCCCTCAGCCCCCATGCTTACCCGGTGCCAGCGGTAAGGGACGTATTTGCTTCCATCCGCTCCGGCGCCATTTTTGCAAAACTTGATCTGACGCAGGCGTACTTGCAACTGCCTGTCACAAATGACACCGCGGAAGCCCAAACAATTGTCACCCACCGCGGTGCCTTTAAAGTGAAAAGGCTCCAATTTGGCATTTCGGCAGCCCCTGGTATCTTCCAAGGTATTATGGAAAAAACCCTGAAAGGAATACCCGGGGTCTGCCCCTATTTAGACGATGTTCTCATCGCCGGAGAAAACGAAGCAAACTTAGCTGACAGACTGTCAGCTGTACTGAGCCGGCTCAGAGAAGCCGGTCTCAAACTTAAACGCGAAAAGTGCTCCATCGGAGTCACTTCCACAGAATTCCTAGGGTACAAAATAGACGCCCAAGGCATTCACCCCACCACAGAAAAACTAAGGGCTATTCAGACAGCGCCCAGCCCAAAGAATAAACAAGAACTCCAAGCCTTTTTAGGGTTATTAAACTTCTATCACGCTTTCCTTCCCCACAAAGCCACCATAGCAGAGCCTCTCCATAGGCTCCTAGACAAGGGAACTGCCTGGTCCTGGACCAAAACACATGAAAATAGCTTCCAGTCATTAAAAAAAAATATCTGTAACAGTTCAACAATCACCCTTTTCCGAGAAGACACACCAATATGCATCGCTTGCAATGCATCTCCCTATGGAATAGGGGCAGTATTAAGTCACCTATACAAGGATGGCACCCAAAGACCCATAGCTTTTTATTCACGCACTCTGTCAAAAGCGGAAAGGAACTACGCACAAATCGACAGAGAAGCACTAGCAATAGTCGCAGGGGTAAAAAAGTTCCATGACTACCTCTATGGGAGACCCTTTACCATATTCACAGATCACAAACCCCTACTAGGAATATTCACTTGGAATAAAACAACACCGCAGATTCTTTCACCAAGAATACTGCGTTGGTCCACTTTCCTATCAGCATATTCTTACAAATTAATACATAAACCAGGGAAGGAATTAGGACACGCAGACTGCCTCAGCAGGCTGCCAATTCAAGGCAAGGACCCAGACCCAGCCCCAGCGGGGCTAATTCTAGCAATCTCCCAACTTCCTGACTGCCCCCTCTCTGCAAAGATTATAGCTAACAATTCAGCTAAAGACAAAATACTCAGCAGAATCCTCAGGTGGACAACAACAGGATGGCCAGCAAAAAACCCACACCCTCAATTCCAGCCATTCTATAACAGGAAAAATGAAATGTCTTCACATATGGGATGCCTTTTATGGGGGAATAGGGTGGTAATACCCAACAAGAACACAGCCCAAACATTAGACATCTTACATGAAGGACATCCAGGCATAGTCAAGATGAAAGCTCTGGCCAGAAGTTATGTCTGGTGGCCTGGCATTGATAAAGAGATAGAAAAAATATGTGGGAGGGTGCTACACCTGTCAAGCAACACGAAGCGAGCCACCCCAAGCCCCAATTCACAATGGGAAACTACAAAAAACCCATGGTCACGCATACATCTAGACTTCGCAGGACCAATCCAAGGGCAGAGTTTCCTAATAGTAGTCGACAGCTATTCTAAATGGTTAGAAGTCATTCCCCTTAGGAAAACAACTTCAGGAGCCACTATACAAGCCCTTAGGAAAATATTCGCCACCCACGGCCTCCCAGACACCATGGTTTCAGACAATGGACCTCAATTCACTTCTCGTGAATTTCAGATGTTCGCTATGAAGAACTGTATTAGACTGGTCACGTCTGCACCGTTCCACCCATCGACGAACGGGATGGCTGAAATTATGGTGCGCTCCACCAAAGAAGCTTTAAAAAAATTCGTAAGAGGGAACTGGCAGCGTCGACTCAGCCAGTTCCTAATGTCACAACATACAACTCCATGCACAACAACGGGCAAATCACCTGCAGAACTAAGATGGGGGAGGAGGCTGATAACGCGGCTCGACAGACTACATCCAGACACTTACACCGCAGAAACAGATCACCCCCCCACCCCGCACATTCAAACCGGGGCAAATGATATGGGCACGGTCATACACAGCCAAAAACAAATGGGTCCAAGGGACAGTACTACAACAGACAGGACCTATTTCTTATCTAATATCCACACATAGTGACGGCAATCTACGACGACATATCGATCAACTCAGGCCAAGACAACCACAGCACAACCCAGAACCCCAACCAGGGGACCACCAACTTCAAGCCCCCGCAGGAATGTTGCCGATACCAACCCAAGAGGAAGAGGAGCAAGAGAACTTACTACCACCAGAACCAGACATCGCCCCACCCCCAAGGCGCTCTAACAGGAACAGAAGAGCCCCTGCATATTTAAAGGACTACCAATGGGCCGGCTCCAACAACCAACAAGGGGGAGGGAATGCTCCAGGGGAGGGGTAAGGGGTGTATTATATACGTAAACAAACATTAGTAATAAATTAAACAGTTATTCCGTTATTACTGTGAGGGGAAAACAAATCTGACAGGAGAACATGCGGGAACTTTGACAGCTGTCAAAGTTCCCCGCACGGCGCAGGCACAGCCACGGACAGCTCGCGGCTGTCAAAACACCGAGCCATGCGGAAACAAGAGCTGTCAAGAGAAGACGGCAAGGATTGGTTCGGTTAGACGCGGCGCCAAAAGGGACGATCCTGATTGGTCCTCACTGACAGCTGCCGGCTATAAAAGCCGGACGAGTTATTCTGTTTTTGCCTTGCTCTAAATAAAACCCCTAGTTAATTAGCCTGTCGTCCCGAGTGGTCCTTCGGCTACTTCAGTCACCATGATGCTTTCTAAATATTTGGATTTTAAATCAGAAAACTAATAAAACTTGTGGGTTTTTTTTTAAAAAAGAAAGCATGAACATCTGCAGAAAAAAAGTGCCATTAGAGCCTCACCAGTAAGTGGGCAGGGTTGAGATAAGCTTTCACATAATTAAGATTACTCATTTTAAAATATATGAATAAAATACCTGGAAGCTATTTTAACAGCTTTGAATAAAATCCTTCCATTCATGCCACAAGTCCCTGCAGAACCCTCCAAGTGGGTAGAGATGGATGGCTAGGCCTTCATACCACATAAACTCATTCACACAGATTCTTATTATTTAGAGACACAAATATATTTCTAAATATGGTAATATAGGGAAACTCTAGCTGCTGGAAAATAAAAGCCTAGGTTCATTGATCTGGGCTGCAAAACTCTGGACATTTATTTGAAAGTAAGCAGAGAGTTTGTCTGCTGTTATCTCTTTGCAGCCTGGCTCTGAAGATCTATTGAAGCCTTGATCTTTCTACTATACTTTATCAGGATTGCTTTGGAGAATTAGTAACATACCTTTAAAGTAAGTGAGCCATCATAAATAATTTTGAGGCCTGCATTAAAACATTGTCTGTGCTTCTTTTATGAAGAAAAGGAGGAAGAAAAAAGTAAGGGAAAAAAAGAATAATAAAGGTAGCAGGAGAGAAACTTAGCGGAAGAAATCCAATAAAGCCTGCTAAGAGCTTTTGAAGTCATTTGTGGAAAATGTGTGAAATTAATTTACTTTACCCTTTACTTCATTAAGCTGTTCAGAATTATTGGAAGTCAGCTGAGAACATCAAGAGATTTTTTTTATTATTATAAACTTAAGCAGTCTATAAACAGGAATGTTATTCCTGGAATTAAGTAGGTTGGCAGTCCAATAATATATGTCTAGCAAGATAAATGTCTGTGAAAGAAATATATTTAGTTATAAACTACTTCTATAGATCCTGTGCAAAAAAATTCAAGGGTATTTTTAGAGACTGACTCTTTCCATCTTCACTGCTGTACAGGAAAAGAAATCCTTTCTAGAATTACACACAAAAATCACAGATCCTGGAGAACCTTCCATTATGAATAATTAGTTAAACATACAACTCATTAAGTCCTTGAAAAGGCATTTTTTTATATTTTACCTATTCTGTGTGTTCTACGCTTTTAGTTTATCTATACATTAATACAGGATTAATAAAATTATTATTTAGAAGACTATTTTATAATAAGCTGAGAATTATATCCTACATTAGCTTTGCATGTAGGCTTGTAGGGATATGGGACTGGTTGAATATTTGACTTCATTTTTTTTCCATTTTTTGGTGGTGACAGGAGGAAAACAGTCCTATCTTAATCTGAACAGAAGGAAACATAAAATACAGTATGGCCTGATGAGGTGTCTAACCTTTACAACATATGCACCACAATAATCTTCTACTCTGAATGAATAGACCTGGAGTAAAGAGAATACCCAGAATTAAGTAGAGGCAAAAGCCCAAGAAATATACATGGAGTGGATGGATCCTCCTATCAATGAATCAGTGGTTCTGAAAATCCAAAAAGGCTTTGTAGAAATATTTAAATGTTGGATTTAAAACTGACTGAGATGAATAAAGGACTGGAGCTGGCCTACATACAAATGAGCAATGGAAGAAACCTAAATGACAGCTGAAGTAATGTAGAAGTAGACAGATACTACTTTATTTCCTTATTATCCTGTCTAGAGCAAGATTTTCAATAAATTCTTCAAATTTACATTTCCAGATTAATTTTCTGAAGACTGAAATGGAGAGAAAAAGCAAAATGATCAGAGATCTCCAAAATGAGGTGAGATTATTATTATTATTATTATTATTATTATTATTATTATTATTATTATTATTATTATTATTATTATTATTATTTTCCCAGAAGAGACTGAATAATCACTACACTTTTGTTAGGAAACAAATTTGTGGTATCCAAGAATTGTTTTTATAGGAAAAAGAAAAGGAATTATTAGATGCCCAGCATATTCCCAATGCATTTTCTGTTGTTGTATTATATGTTTAAAATGACATGTTGCAAGAGAAAGAACTAGTTTTGAATATTTAAACATTTAACCCTTATAAAATTGCAATTAGTACCATAATTGTCCTGAATATTTAAACTCAAAGTAACTGTTTACTAATTTGTCGGTACATATAGAGTACGTGGATACTTGATTTGCCACACCATAATCTTGGCAAAAACACTGTTGGGAGTTTTTGATTCTTTCTCATAATTTTATTATGTGTTATGTATTTATATAGTTATGGTAGCTGAATATAAGCAGGCTATGCAGAGTGGATCTTGACTATAGGCCAGACTGCAAATACTGACAAATCACTTCCATGTTATTACTAAAACAGTTACATAGTTCTCATGGTTCAAACTTGACTTGAAAGACACTTTATCTTTTAATGTGATTTTTTTGTTATAGTTATTTCTTATCATTTGCAGATTCAATATTTGCAAGTTTGGCTGCTCACTAAAATTTATTTGTAACTGCAAAATCAATACTCACATCCTTTTGTGGTCATTCATGGACATGAAGATCAGTGAAACATTTGTCAGCCGATGCATATATTCCAGTGACCAACTATTCAATAAGTGTTTGAGTTACTGATAATGTGGAGTCAATTTCCATTTCTGTTTGGTAGAAATTTTTAATTCCTCTTAATGAAGGATAGTTAATAATTTCCCCTGAAAGGGCTTCATTTTCAGGTCTGCCTTTCAACATTTAATGAAGTGGAAAAAACTGAGCTTTGGAAAACAAAAAATATTAAAATACAAACATTTCATGCACATTTTGAGATTTTGGAATTATTATTTTCTATATTATGGGATACCAGCTGCACATGAAAAATAAATTTGTAATGCAGGTGTGAAAAATATTTTGCATGCAAACTATGGAGCAACTAGTTTTCAATGTTTCACTTCTGAGCCAAAGAACATTTGTATTGTCAGGTTTGGTCTGAAATTGTGTTCCAAGCAGACATGTTTTGGGTGAGAAAAAAATCATTATAAATGTAAGCACTTTAGTGATGAGACAAAGAAGGAACGAAAGGAGGGCAATGGGAAGAACAGGAGGAATGATTGATAGACTGGTTGAATATGTCGTGTTTGAAGTCAAAGACATCAGTTATAGCTAAGGGTTGGTGGAGAAAAGAAGGTGCTAAGAAGATCAAGAAATGGGTTAGGAAGTTGCTAATTGTACCACACTTGAAGCCAAGGGCATTGATAACTAAGGAAAGAATATTGAGGGAAGGAGAAGTTGGAGAAGCTAAATACGCTGTGCTTGAAGCTAAACATCTTGGAAGTGAAACAGGGAAAGAAAAGAAATATCGACAGTAGGCTGATACACAAAAACCGTGGAGAGAAATACAAAGAGATGGATGAGGTTCATTTGTTTCAGCCTGCTTGGCCATAACGCCCTCTGGATTTTCTTTTGGCCCAAACCTGAAACAACCACAATGTTTGGGGATATGGTCCTGCTGATCTGCAGCCCAGCTGAAACAATTTGGCAGAACAACTAAAATAAAAGATTGTTCTTTTGGGTTCCAAGTAAAACACATTTTTCCATTTCATGCAATAGTTCGTAAAAACTTATGGCTGGCACCATATAATCATCCAGATACTAAAATGTTTCGGAAACTGAAAATGGCTGCAAAATTAATGATAATGAATAAATATAATAAAGTATTAATACTTGTTAATATAAGTCAGAATGATAAATACAATTTTAGGTTTAAAACCTTCTTAGGTTTTAGCAAAGGAATCTCAAGAAAAGTTACAGGGAAATAAAAAAAGAGAAAAAATCCATTGATTTCCTCCATTTTCCATTTTCTTAAAATGTCTCAAATTGTTTCAGCACCTTTTGGGGGTATAATGCCTCCAGCTGTTTGAAATATCCAAGGTAGCATACAGAGCTCTGATTTTCTCTGCCACATTATATTATGAAGTAACTTGGATGAAACATTTGTCACCCACCAGCTTCTCATAAGACAATTTCATTTTCCAAATGCTCTCTCACCAACTCTCTGGGAACAGAATTGCATGAAAATGTCACTTAGAGAGTTATACAAAATCTATGTTCTTTTTCCACATAAAATGCTTTAAAAGATGCATTAAAAAAGAAAAGAAAATATGAAATGGAAGCTAAACACTGCTTTGGGACTGCCTAAAAGCCTCCAGCTAAATGCCTACAAGTGTCTAATGAATTTTGATGAATATTGTTCTTCAAATGAAATTAAACTTATTTAAGCTTTCATGGCGAACCCAGCTAGGCAAAAATGCAATACATGGGTTTTTCCTATTGTAAATATCTGTGTTTCTTAGATGCATTTTGATTATGCTTTTTTGATAAAATTTATTTTTATCAGTTCCAAAACCCCAAAGGAGACATTACGAAGCTCTTGATCATAGAATTTTATGTATGTATGTATGTATGTATGTATGTATGTATGTATGTATGTAATTGGAGATGGAATAAGCACCTTTAGATAGCTACTTTTTTGTCTCTAAAGATCTGAGTGATTCAAATTTATAAGTTACAAAAGCAGATACACTTAGACAAGGATTGATCAGTTCAAGATTGAATGGAGGAGATACAAATAAACATTTGCCCATGCATTCAGCATTTTTTTCCTGTGGTCACACACATAGATGAGTACACTGTAATGTAGATTCTCATTCAATGCAGATTTTCATTCCATCCTCTAGGAGAAATGACATCTAGTGGTTTCTCAAACAGTGGAAACAAACAAAGGAAATGAAATGACTGAATGATCATGTCATTGGGACAAATTAAACCATGTACTGATTATTAATTAACAAACATTTGAAATTTAGTTCATTGGTTAAATTTTACTTTAGTTTATTTATCTAAACAATACTAATAATAAGGATAAAAAGGTAAAGGTAAAGGTTCCCCCGCACATGTGTGCTAGTCGTTTCCGACTCTAGGGGCCGGTGCTCATCTCTGTTTCAAAGCCAAAGAGCCAGCGCTTGTCCGAGGACGTCTCCGTGGTCATGTGGTCATGACTAGATGCCAAAGGCGCACGGAATGCTGTTACCTTCCCACCGTAGTGGTCCCTATTTTTCTACTTGCATTTTTAGGTGCTTTCGAACTGCTACGTTGGCAGAAGCTGGGTCGAGTAACAGGTGCTCACTCTGTTATGCAGCACTCGGGATTCGACCCGCCAAACTGCCAACCTTCCAATCGACAAGCTCAGCATCCTAACCCACTGAGCCACCGCATCCCTTAATAATAAGGATAATAAGATGCAAATGTCTGGCTTCTGATAATAGAGCTGGACCATCAGACCATTCCATTGCAATCTCTCTTCTTCTCTGTTTTTCCCCCCATATATCCACTAGGCATGGGTATTGTAACAGGGATAAAATAGCCAACTACTTTATTTGATTTTACTTTGCTTTATTTTTTTAAAGAAAATATTGTCAGTCAGCCATGAAAAAGTTGGCTGATAACCACCATTTATAAGTGCCACAATTTGATATTTTAGCAGGGAATGAACTGATGGATAAGTAGCTTACCCATACTTAGTGTCAGATTTATGTTAGCATCTCATGGGAATATACACTCTGATAGCAAAGTGAATCCACATGAATAGATCAGACATAATCCATAACTTAGCCAAAAGAGATTAAAATAACCTATTTGTGCAAAAAATATAATGCAAGCATTTAACTCTAACAATGAGAAAGCTAAAAGTCCTTCAGTGTTAAACTGCTATCCCTTTCTATTGCTAAGTGACACTCTCTGCAGAATCCACTGTGATTTTATGTTTGTGTGTATGTGCTGAATGTAGACTACAAATAATTATCTGCTGGATATCCTCCAACACTTCATGCTGAAGTTTTAATATCTCTACTGAATAAATATGTGAAAAGATTGGCCCCATGGTGGTAGCTGTTACCCTGGCAGGGAAAATAGAAAGTAGATTAGATGGTCCAGTTACGGATTCGTTGCAAAGAGGTTTCTCTGCTTAAGCTGTTGGGAGTGGAACTATCTTAGCTCAATCTATCCTTTTGTTTTAGCAAAAACTAACAATTAGAAAAAATGGAAGGGCTGCTATCTATATTACATTGAGCTGTCAGAGGAATGGTAGGATGTAAATTAAATCTTAATCTATAGATATATATCTATCATGCAATTGAAGATTTCCAAACATAATCTATATCTTAGCTCTATTTTCTCTTAATGTCCAAAAATAAATCCATAACTATTTCCTAAGAGCAATGTTGCCTCAATATAGCAACTAAAGCTGAATTTTCTCTGTTTCCTATAATCATCCAGAACTGTAGTTCTTTCTATCCCCTGAAATTTCTTGGAATAATGATTTTTGAGAAATATATTGTAAAAATGAAAATTGTTGTAATGGTATCAGTTTTGCACGGGATTAACGCATTATTTCAGGATGAAAAAGCAGAAGAGTACAAACCAATGCAAAAGATGACAGCACCCCCCAAAAAATAGTAGCTCAAAAAGAATGTCTTCCTTAGTCAGGAAAAAGAAAAGGAGATAAAAAAAAATAGCATTCTTCTCATTTGCAGAGTTTTCTATCTCTTTATCTCAGTGTTACAACAGATGAGTGAATGTGGCTAATTCCAAACCTGCAATAATAGATCAGTAGGTAGAGATGGACCATTTAGTTTTCACTGAATTTCTTAGACTTTTGACAACCCGAAGTGGCAACATTTAATATTTCCCTTAGTGTCCTCTCTATCCCTGTGATGCTAATTCTGAAATTAATTATGGCAGTTTTCAGGGGGCAGCAAGCTTCTGAGGCCAAGCATGTAAGTGCAAAGTGGAGCTATAAATCTGCACATTCTCTCCCTGGGTAAATTAATTTGTTCTTTGGCCAGGACACATTGTCTGTATCGGTGCTGAATGTCAGATCAATGGTGGTCACACTTTGGTCCATGTAAAAATGTTAGGAGAGATTCCAAATTGGCAAGGGCTGCTGCTTGTTTTCTGTTATTCCTTCAAATATACTTCGACGATAACAGTGGTTTATTGCCTTTAATACACAGCTCAGGTATAAGGGAGCAGGAGACTAGAATGATCAAAGAGAATTAATGAACAGAAAATATCTTATTAGCAAAGATGGGCTAAAAATGTAGGATTCACATAATTTATTAACCCATGTAATGAAACTTGGCTAATTAATGATCATGACTGATTTTAATGATCCAATCCTTTTGTATGGAAGAAAATATAATATAACCCTTGTATTTTAAGGTTTAAAGAAACAGGATTTATGTTAGTGTACCCAATGTGTAAAAACATATACTGAATACTACTATTATTGTTTATTCATACTGAGTAATACTGAAGTAGCATAGTAGAATACAAGAAGCAATGGATGGAAACTAGTCAAGGAGAGAAGCAACCTAGAACTAAGGAGAAACTTCCTGACAGTTAGAACAACTAACCAGTGGAACAACCTGCCTCCAGAAGTGGTGAATGCTCCAACACTGGAAGTTTTTAAGAAGAGACTGGACAGCCATTTGTCTGAAATGGTATAGGGTTTCCTGCCTGAGCAGGGGGTTGGACTAGATGACCTCCAAGGTCCCTTCCAACTTCTTCTTCTTCTTCTTCTTCTTCTTCTTCTTCTTCTTCTTCTTCTTCTTCTTCTTCTTCTTCTTCTTCTTCTTCTTCTCCTCCTCCTCCTCCTCCTCCTCCTCCTCCTCCTCCTCTTCCTCCTCCTCCTCCTCATTATTATTATTATTATGATGATGATGATGATGATGATGATGATGATGTAGGGGTAGGATAGGATAGGATAGGATAGGATAGGATGGGATGGGATGGGATGGGATGGGATGGGATGGGATGGGATGGGACGGGATGGGACGGGACGGGACGGGACAGGACAGGATAGGATAAGTAGGGTAGAAGATTACTTCACTGGAAAAGAATAAAGCTCCCTTTGAGTTAATTCAGTTACTGATGCATTTTTCTCAGTTAACAGCTCCCCTCCCCCTTTTTAATGAAGGGATCAGAATGTACGTAACAGTGAAATATTTATTTACATGAGTGCATACCTTAGACTTTTTTGGGATTGTGTGTGTGTGTGGGGGGGTAGAAGCTACTTTAAAACAATAATGGTTCTTGAAAGAAATGGATAACTCTCAGAAGATTGATTGAAGCTAGAAAGACAAGGTAGATAGTCAGTATACCAAAGATTCATATTTTCTAAATCTGTGATGAAGAATTTTGAACTTTATAAGACTCCTTATAGAGTCAGCAGTTAGAAACTAGATATTTCATTTGGGGTCTTCTTTCTCCTTCCCTTCCATCCCAGTTTTGAGTTTCTATTGGCTCACCACCATGATCATCATTTTATAAACTGAAAAGATGAAGAACCAAAACTTCCACATCACACTCTTGATATTCCATGTATTTCCACTAGGCAGAATCTTTGGTGAATGTGTCTTCATTTATTTTATACACCTTTGGAATAGCCAGATTGATACGTATAACCTTGTGCACACACTTGTAAATACATTTATTTTATGAGTTACCTGAAGAAGTGAACAAGTGAGTAGAGAAGAAATAACTGAACAAGTGAGGAGAGAGAAGATTTAGGTGTAGTGAATTACTCTGTATTTAAAGGAAAGGGAAGAACTCTCCTTTTCAGTAAGATTCTTGAAAACCTTTCAACAGAAAACCATTTTAAAGTGCAGATATTTTAAAGAAATTGTAAAAGTGCTTCAAAGGCAGATTATATAATGTGAATCACTGTTCGAAGACTCATTTGAAATGTTGGAGAGGATTTCATATGTCAGACTTACAGCACAGTGAGAGAACTGATAAAATGTGAATGGATTTTTTTTTTCTCAAAAGAAAGGCTGACCGGTGGAATAGCGACATAGGCCAAGCAGAACAGAGTGAAATGTGTTACTGATAAAGAATATATGAAAAAAGGCACCACTGTTTCTAGATTTTACCCAAGCAATGAGATACATTTTTGCCCAAAAAGTGATATGAAACGAAACAACTATTTTAATCTGCATAAATCCCAAACCTTTCATCTCTAAGATGTTCAATTTGCACAGTGTTCCAAATTCATGTTTACAGGAACTCTGTGTAAAAGATTATGGAATAGGTCATAGCTATTATTTGGGACTGATTTGAAAATATGAAGTGTGTTCTAGTGATTGGAGAAGCATAGTGACATTCTGTGAGCTTTAATTACCTCCCTGCAGGTGACATGAGTATCTTAAAATAGTTTTACAAAAGTAAATGAGCTTATTTGACCTAAAATGCCCTATTATTTGTAAACCATCCAAACAATTGAACTGTCACAAAAACACAGGATGTTCGTAAGTATAAAATTCCAGAATGCAATGAAATTTTGGAGATTGGCCAATGTTCTGCTTTGTATATGAAAATTACCATTAGAACTGTTTTAGCAGATAAAACAGAAGAAGACAGCTTTCCTGTAATTCCCATATATTCCCCATTATATCTAAGCCAGGGGTGTCAAACTGTCCAACCGTGGGCCGGATGTGTCATGGCGAAACTGCGCCCAACCCATTGCCAGCAATGGAAAAAAAGTTGTGATACGTCGCAACAAGTAACGTTGTGAGTTTGACACCCCTGCTCTAAGCCCTTTATTTTCAACCACCAAAGAATAATATTTTGCTCTTTTTTCCTCATCTCCTATGATATTTGAAGATTCTTTTCTTCTCTGAATTTGTTCCAATTTCTCTGGTTTTTGCTTAAGGCACACTGCATAGCATTTTATTGCTGAGGAAAAATGTCAGCAAAGAATGTATAAACACGTTAAATTGTGCTCCTCAAATATTAAGATTTACAGTTTGGAAAAGTTGTGGGCAAGGCCATTATCAAGGCCTTAGAGACACTCTAATCCGAAGTGGTCCCAACAGCAACACTTAACAGGCTGAGACGAATACAAGTAACAGTTCTCAAAGCATTGGCCCATGCCTGTCTTGCATTGAGACAATGCTCAGTGTTTGCAGCCCTGAGTTTTATTATTTCTGTCTATCTGAATCCTATAGCTCATCCATTCCTTGGGACTGTCAAGGACACTTCCAAACCTGGATTCAGTCAGGTGTTTTTTGAAGACCTTGTGAAGACTCAGTTTCATATTTCTTTCTGTAAAAAAAAATCAATAGATGTAGCTGTTGTGAGACATAACAAAATTTATTTTGGCAGAGAAGCCAACAATGTATTTGTATTAGAATTCAGATTGGTTCTGCAGCAAAGTGACTATTACTTAAAGAGCTGGAAAAAGCCAAGGAAACATGCTAAGGAGTTAAATTCACATACTAATTCCAAAAAATGAACCAGTTTGCAATCTACCTTAAAGATGTCGACCCGAACATTATGCTTAGGGAATCGTAGGGCTTATTCCAGCTAAATTCAGTTAAAGCAATAGTCCTTACTTTGTGGAATCTAATAGCTAAAACTCTTTGCTGTTCAAAAGGCATATTTAAAAGTAGAAAAGAAAATTCTATAGAGAATCAGTTTTTACGCCACAGTACTCTGAGGCTGAAAGTTTAAAGAAAGCCATTTCATCTAGAAGTTAAATTGTTCTTAAAAGTTGTTTTCAATGGCATTCATGCTAATTTGAATACCAGTAAATCTTAACATGATCAGCATTTAAATTTTACAAATACAGTACACATGGATAATAGTGGGACATCATAGCTGTATTATTATGTTAAAGGGAAAAAAAAGTTCTGCTTTAGCATTTTTGTTTTCACCTACCCCATAAGGGTTAGTAGACAGTTCTTCTAGTTGTGTAAGATTTGCCTTCATTTGTTATTCTATAGAATACAGGAAATGGGGGTCTTTGTTTTACCTCAGTAAAACAGTCAGGATCAAGTAAGGGATGTTGGTATATGATTATAGATTTAGTGATCAACCAGGGCTGTACCTCAGAATAGAGATCTAGGACTACATTGGTGGCACAGTGTCTTGTAGGGACAGTGACTGAAATGAGCCATGTAGCAAAAAACAAAACAAAAAGAAAACAGAGTCCCAGAGCTGATACTGCTTAATATAGTACCCTATTATTGATGTTTTTCTGTTGATAATAATAGGGACTAATTTAGTATTTATGTCTCCATTTCTGTGTGTCTGTACAGTAGGAAAATATAATGATGCCATCTCCAACTACGAACTATAGCTATCCAATGGGTCACCACTAAAACCATAAAGTTACAAATTATATTGCATAAGTAACTGTAGGAGAAGAGCAGGCAGAGTTGGGATGGCAATGGAATTAGACACATCCTCAATTTAGAGTCCTTGCATTGGCGCAAGGCATCCAAGTCCCATTGAATTCCATTGACCCTTACCTAGCACCAATTTAGTGCTGATTGTTACTTGACTAGACTCTTATGTAAAGGTTTGCATAAATCTTCTATGCCGCAAATTTATGCATGATCCTGATCCTTTGCACTTGACAATATCTGAAGAAAGAAGAACATCACTCCAACCCTAGTCTGCCCTTTCAAGATACTTAAAATGAGATGTTGTGGTCTTGAGCAAGTCATTTGGACTTTTTTGTTTGCTTCTACTTTATTTCTGTTATAAATGTTTTTCTCTTTCTTTTCAGCATATTTTACTAGTCCATGTCCCAGTACATTTGTAACTATAGACTTGATTGATAGATTCATGGAAGCTTGACTTAGGGCATAATCACACTGCCAAATTGCCCCATTATGATCATGGCACAAAATCAGTTTAATTTTGATCTCGTGCCATGGTCTTAAATGCTTTGATTTTCTTTTACTGTTCTCTCTCTCTCTGCTCACATCAATATTCTTCTAAATCACAGGGTACTATTAGATAATTTGGCTTTTTGAATTGTAGTTTTGTTTAATTCATAAACTTACATAATTCTTCACATGAAAACACAGAAGAATATTAGAACTATTATCTTAATTGGCTCTGTTTGGCTCTGACGCTGATAGGCAGTTAACCTGAATTAAGGAATGTAGGCTGATGTTTAAAATTATTATTCATGGTGAATTTTTGCAGGAGAATTCCAGCTATCTTTGTTGAATTTATGTTAGTGCTGCAAAACTAAATTACTAGAATGAAGGGACATGAAGACCGAAATGAATATATAATCAACTATTTAAAAAACAAAACAAAAATTTCATGTCATTGCTGAGATTGAAACTTCTACGCTTTTACTCTCATAATTATCAACACCCATGGGCCTCATTTTATCTTAATTTACTTTAGCATTTTCCCTTTAACATTTACTTCTACAAGACAAGGTTGTAAAGCATAGAATGAATACACATACACAGAGACACATACGCATATACATACCCCCCATCCACTCAGAACAACCCCCCACCCAATCAGAACACACCCACCATTCAAAACACACTCCCACCCAATCAGAACACACTTGGTCCCCTACCCAATCAGAGCACACCTCCACAGAACACACCCCCTCTGGCAGTTTAAAAAAGAGGAACAAACAGCCACATGCTTCTCCCAGAAGAAGGAAGCTAAAGCCTGATGATGACGGATGGGATTCCATCGAAACGTTGCGCCTACACCTTTAGTTCTACGCGGGGAAAAACCCGAAAAACCAAGGATCCATATATATATATATATATATATATATATATATATATATATATATATATATGGAACTTTGGTTATTCGGGTTTTTCCCCGCGTAGAACTAAAGGTGTAGGGGCGACGTTTCGATGGAATCCCATCCGTCATCATCAGGCTGGTGGCTTCTGCTTTCTTCTTCTGGGAGAAGCCACATGCCACATATACTATATATATATAGTATATACATTTAGAATCCAACATAATTCATGAAGTGCAACTTTCATGGGAGTTACTTTGCCTCTAAAAGATGGTAAAGACTTGCCGTGTAGTCTGTCCTGTCTTTTCTTGGTATCTTACAGTACAGCTAGTAATTCCTCACGGAATTAATGGAACTGGTTATAAAAATGGCCAGGCTCGTGGCTTTGTAACCTAAAGGGGAATTTTTTTCCCCAGTGTCAGATCAGTTCAAAATAAAAACTTATTGAGGATATTCTGAGTCATTTCCCTGTTGACAATTCTGCTAAGCAATATCTAGTGACCTTCAGTGGTTTTGACCTCCTCTTTAAAAGAGTAATACATAATGTTTTTGCAGTTTATGATTCAGTCTCCAACTTGCCATTTGTGGTAATGAGAGTCAGAGGTATAGGATATTTGGAGCAACTAGAGTTCTGCTACCATAAATTGGGTTTCATTGTCAGTTACAATGTCACAGAAAATCAAAGCATTATTCTGCTGTGTAGTAAACCTATCACGGGAACCTTAGGGAAGGGAAATATTTCAATCAATCCTAAATTGTCTACAATAATCAAATAATGTTGACTTCACCCCTCCCCCCCCGAGTCGCACAGAACAGCTGCAACACTTTCCCAAGAGTGATCAGGTAAAGATGCAGACATTAAAGAATCCTCCTATTCTACTGATATGTTTTCTCTGAAGTATTTATGTATATAAATATATTATTTATGTAAATTCTAATATTAAATCTTAATAGAATCTATTTAGTTGGCTTATATTATTTGGTTAGACAAAGGGACGGATAGCAAAAATAGCTGTTTACTACACATATACATCAATTGAGAACATGAGCAAATGTCCATAATGGTAAAGTTTCCATGGTACACATTATTTTTCTTACACAAAAGCAAGATGCCACCTTAGGCTATCATTTCAACTTTCCTTCACTGACTGGCTATTCCTAAAGTATACTTGTTTGGACTTTCTGTTTCCCTTCTAACATACTATGTAGCCTAAAACCAATAAGAATTTAAAATTATCTCATTATTTTTATATTTAACTGGCTCTGAAGAAGAGCCAACTCATCTACTAGAACCAGATACATTTTCAATTATTTATTTCTATCCCCAGATATTGCCTTTCTTGGTACATATAGTTTCTCTATTCTTTGAAGTATCTTCATTCTTCTGTAAACTTTTCTTATAATTTTAGTTCAAGGTCATTTCTGTATTCTCTCTCTGCCTTTGTTCATATTGATATTCTTTAATCTTATTTTAGTTGGAAACATAATCAGTGTTTCAATATCCTGCAAAAAAGAAGTTTGATGTTCTCTCTCTCTCTCTCTCTCTCTCTCTCACTCACTCACACACACACACATCTATTTATCTCTTCTCTGATTTCCATTTTTTTTTAAAAAAAGTATTAAGATTGTATTCAAATAAACCAACTCCCTATTTTGCAGTAAATCATTTTTATTTTTACTGAATAGTAGTTTATTTTGCTGAAGGTCTTTTTTTACATTAAACCTAAGTTTATCCCTTCTATTATATTAATCTATGAATCTTGAATACTGGTATTATTTAATTTCATTGCTATGAACTGTATCTATGTGTGAAGTCTCTTCAAATGTGTGTACCAAGCTGACTCCTTAATTGAATTAATGACTCAGTTGCTTCTAATACTTGGCAACTCCCTAGGAACTTTGGGGTTTTCAGGCCATGCATTTGGAAGCATTTAATCTAGTGGTGTGTGCAGAAATATCATGAATGTGTAGCCAAACCCTGAAGAAAAAAAACCTACAATATTGTAAATTTCATTATATTTTTTTTTGTTGGAAACCATATTTTTAGATGCAGAAGTAGAGCTTAAAGCTGCTGCCTCCAAACAGTATTGCTTACTACTGTCATTTCTTTTCCCATAATATACCAATGTTTTTCTTTATCAAACATTTAACCGTAATATAAGTCATATTATATTTAATATTCATTATAATATGATTTCAGCTAGTTTTTCCTGTAATTGATATTCATATTCAAACATGTATTTTTCCATGCTCCTAGGAAACAATGTATAGGTATTTGGCCTTATATTATGTTTTCAGAAGTAAATAGGCTTTCATAAAAATAACTAGGATTAACCAGCCTATAACTTCATATAAATGTTAAAATCAGTGTATCTGTGTGGTGAGTTCTCTCTGTTCTGTTGTGATCTCCAGGCCTAGATATATACATAAGATGAAATTACATCTAAAACAATTCTGTTCATATTTGAATTATGAATTACCAGCAATCAACAAATTGTTACTGGCATTTTAACTGTGATTAGCAAAATGAACAAGTTTTCTCCTCCTCCTCCATCATCATCATCACCATCATTCTTATTATTTCTTGAAAACCAATGAGTAAAACAAATGCATTACTCTTGGCCTTGGAGCCCAATTTCTTTTACAAGTCAGTTTTAAGGGAGAGAAGCCTGATCAAAGGATTTCTTTCCTCCATGAAGAACCATTAGGAAAACTTCATCATAATGAATATCTTTTTACTCCAACAGTCTCAGATCAGTCTATAGCTTTTCCACCTAGGATTGCAGAAGAATAAGTTCAGTCAGTGTAAGGGACCTTCATATACAGCATCCCTTCAAAATGTATTCTCAGTCAATCAGCACTAAAAGGCAGGTAGTCCTCAGTTTACAACAGTTCATTTAGTGACTGTTCAAAGTTACAAAGGCACTGAGAAAAGTGACTTAAGACTGTTTTTTTTTGTGTTTTTTTTATTTTTAATCCCATTTATATCCCGCCCTTCTCTGAAGACTCAGGGCGGCTTACAATCTAAAGCACAACTCAATGTGCTTAGCAATAGCCTTCATTCTATGTATATGCCTGCTTATTAGGGCTTTCGGGGGCCCCCAAGCGGCATTTTTACAAAGTCAGCTTATTGCCCCCAACAATCTGGGTCCTCATTTTACCTACCTCGGAAGGATGGAAGGCTGAGTCAACCTTGAGCCTGGTGGGACTCGAACCTGCACTAATTGCAGGCAGCTGGTGTTACTGAAGGAGGCATTAGCCCACTGCTCCACCAAGGCTCTTTTTTTCACACTGGCAACCATATTTATGGTGCTTGCAGTTTCCCAGGGTCATGCGATCCCCTTTTTTATTTTTTATTTTTTATTTTAATTCCATTTATATTCCACCCTTCTCCGAAGACTCAGGGCAGCTTACAAGCTTAGCAGTAGCCTTCATTCTATGTATATGCCTGCTTATTAGGGCTTTCATACACCCCCCCAAGCGGCATTATTACAAAGTCAGCTTAATTGCCCCCAACAATCTGGGTCCTCATTTTACCTACCTCGGAAGGATGGAAGGCTGAGTCAACCTTGAGCCTGGTGGGCAACCATCCAAATACTAGCAAGGTCTCAACCAGACAAGATTAGTCAAATTTTAAGCATATATACTGCCATACGTTATTTTACTGTATTGCACACTGGTTCAGCCACCAATGATGATAAAATAGCCTATCTATCTTAGGAGCCATGGTGGCGCAGTGGTTAGAATGCAGTACTGCAGGCTACTTCTGCTGACTCCTGGCTGCCAACAGTTCAGCTGTTCGATTCTCACTGGCTCAAGATTGATTCAGGCTTCCACCCTTCCAAGGTCGGTAGCATGAGGACCCAGATTGCAATGTGCTGACCCTGTAAACCACTTAGAGAGGGCTGTAAAGCACTGTGAAGTGGTATATAGTGTAAGTCTAAGTGCTGTTGGTATTGCTATCCTCCAATACAGAGCAGCAGGTATTATATTTTCAACTTTATTCTCATCTTAACCCTTCAAATATTAGTTTCTTGGAAGTACTGTATAGTTAATAGTATAAAGAACGTTAGGTGCCTGTTTATGTATTTATTGTTTAATCATGCGTTTTGATAGTCCTCCATAAATAGGCTGACCATTACTTGTTTCAGTAATATATTTTAAGCTACTGCAGCTATTCGTATAGAATGAAAGAACCATAGACTTGGAAGGGCCCATGAGTCCAACCCAATATTCAGTCCAGAAATTCAAATTAATGCATTATTACAGATGGCTGCCCAGCCTCTGCTTAAATTCATCCAATAAAAAAATAAATCAACTTCTCTGACAGTAATTGGTTCCAATGATGGACTCATAGGTACCCATAGAACTGAGCTTTAATTTAACATAATTTATTTGATTTAGAGACTTCCCAAATTCAGAAAGAACCTAGGCAACTCACAATATGGGAAAGAGAATAAAATATAGTACACTAATGATGTCACCCAGTTAGGTAAGGAAATATTGGCAAACAAGCAACGAGGCTCAGACCACTAAAGATTCTATAGTTCAAGCAGAGCTACATATATTTTCTAATGAAAATACACTACAGTTAAAAAAACACAAATCAAATAGATAAAGACAAAATAAAGAACATAATAACAAAGCCAGCCAACAACACAAAACCCACCATGAAGCTTTAACTAGGTGTTTAAAGCTCTCCAGAATGCTATCAGGATGGAAGCCACCCAGATCTCCAGGGAACTTAATTCCAAAGGGCAGGTGTGGCAACAGAAAAGAAGAAACTGTTTAATTGAAGGGACCCAAAGTGAGACAGCCTTGTTGACCTATATCCGGCAGGCAGACACAACAGGAAATAGTTAGTCTTTGAAATGGCTAAGCTGTATGTCATGTAGGACTTCATATATCATAAACAAAACTCTGAAACACACCTGGAAACAACTAGTAGCCTATGCAGCTTGTTGAGCAGAGACAGTATACTGAGGCGTGATCATCATTGCCCATGATAGTCCAGTTGAAGATTCTGAGTAGTTTTCAAGGGCAGGTCCAGGTGCAACACATTGTAATAATCAATCTAGAAAGTGACTGACTCTCTGAAAGATCTTTCAGTCCAGGAGAGGATACAGTTGGTACACTAAGTGAAGATGTGCAAAGGCCCTCACTCTTGTTAAGACTGAACTGGAAACACTTCCTTCCCCTCCAGGCCTCCATGCTTTCTAGGCACTGAAACAGGATTTTAATAACTTTGCTTGGCCAGCCTAGGATAAAAAAAAATATAATTGAGTACCACATTCCAAAATAGTGAATGACCTCATCTAGCAGTTTTCTATAGAACTGTTGAACAGGAGTGGAGAGAACACCAAATCCTGTGGCAGCCTAAAAAAGAGGGACCTGGGGAATGACCTTTTTTCTCCAACCAGCACCAACTGGTTCCAGCCCTGAAGGAAGGAAGAGAATCACCAGATTGTGTCCCCAATTCTCTGACTTCAGAACTGGTCCATGGGGATATCATGGTCAATGGTATTGAAAGCCACCAAGATACCCAGAAGCATAAGGATGGATGTACCACTTCTCTCCTGTCTTTGCCATAGTTCATCAAAAAAAATGTGATCAAAGCTGTTTCTGAATTGAATTGCAACTTGAAAACTGTTCAAAATGGAATAAGATAACCTGCTTCCTACAGGGTTTCAGCAGCTGCAGTCCAACTACCTTCTCTACAACTTTCCCTTAAAAAATGAATGCTGGAGTTGGGATGATAGTTATCCAAGAGCATTGGATCTAAAGCCAGTCTCTTGACAAGAAGACATACCATCCCTTCTTTAAGGATATTATCCCTCCTTAAATAAGATGAGGATGTCATAATGCATATCATACCTTGCTGAAAATAGCACTGATTATTTAAATTGTGCCTGCTATCATTATAGAAATGATAAATAGTATATGATTTGTGTCACTTCTGTGATGATTTAATGATGCGTTATATCATTATAACTATTCACCCTGTGGAGACCATGGTTAAATAGCTCCCGTTGTTTGCAACTATTTCATAACATTCTACCTGATTCTGAGTTTAGCTTATTTCATATAACCTGAACACAGGATGATAGGCATATCTATCTTGGCCTTCTTTGGTGAGATATTTATTTAAGTTCTTAACAGAAAAACAGAGTAACAGAGTTGGGGGTGGGGATCTTGAAGGTTTCAAGCAGGAAATTTTATACTAGCTCAACGTGGCCAACAGGGGGTGGCCTTCTTGCCACTGCCGAGTCCTTGCTTCCCCCTGCTGGCTGTGTCGAGGTAGCAGCATCAAATCCTCCCATTCTGATTGCAATCAAGGTGAAACCTGTTCAATGCAGAATACAATGGAATGAGTTCTTCATATATTTAAAAAGTATACATCAGTAAATGCAGGCTAAAAATTTCCTTTTTTAGAAACCATGCTGTATCAATGTTTACTTTTATCTTGTGCACAACTGCAGTTTGTGACTATTAGAAAGGATAGGACCGGCTTTAGCAGGCTGCTGTGAAAGACTGGGTGTATCTTACCCAGATACTTGGGCAGCCGGAGCTGCACCGTCACAGGGTTGATGACTTGTGTCACCCTGAAAGGCCCTAGGAACTTGGGACCTAGTTTTTTACAGGGTACTTGAAGCCGTAGATATTTAGTGGATAGGTACACTAAATCCCCCACCTGGAAGGGTTTAAAGGGTCTCCTTTTCTTATTTGCCTGTTCTTTACTTGTCTCTGTGGCCTTAACTAGGGCTTTCTTTACTGTCTCCCACACCGCCCCCACCTGTCTCATCCATTCTCTGGGTTGGCATGGAAGAGGCTCCCCTTGGACATACTCGGGAATGGGGACAAAGTCATTGCCAGACACCACCCTGAATGGGGAGAACCCAGTGCTGCTGTGCACTGCATTATTATGTGCCACCTCAGCAAATGCCAACAGGTCCACCCAATTACATTGCTGATCTGACACATAGCATCGTAGATACCACTCCACCATGGCATTTGCTCGCTCTGCTGCCCCGTTGGTACTCGGTGTGCCGAACTGAGGCCTTGGGAAGATCCTATAAAGTGAACAAACTCCCTCCAGAATTGAGCTGTAAACTGCATCCCTCAATCCGAGATGATCCGTTGGGGCACTCCATTTAGGCAGTATATGTGGGTGATGAACATCCATGCCAGCTGCCTGGCAGACGGTAAACCCTTGCACAGCATAAAATGCACTCATTTAGAGAACAGGTTGATAACCGTTCAAATGACATTATAGCCATGGCTCTCAGGCAATTTGACTACGAAGTCCATTGCAATGTCCTGCCAGGGTCTAGTAGGGTCTGCTACAGTTTGGAGTAACCCCAATGGCTTCCCTGTATGAGGTTTTGCAGTGGCACAGGTGTGACAACCTCAGACGTCGTCTTCGATCTCTTGTTTCATACACAGCCACCAAAATTGTCGGCAAGCCAAATGTAAGGTTTTTAAAAACCCAAAATGTCCCGCCTGCTTGGCGTCGTGACACTGATACAGCACTCTATGTCTCATTGTTTGAGGTACATAGATCTTATCCCCGTGCCAGGCCAGCCTATCCCATCTCGTCAAAATGTTTGGATGGCTTTGCAACCAGGTATCTCCCTGGAGCACTTTCTGTAAGTCATGGATCAGGTCACCTGTTGCTATGCAAGATACAGCTCCTGCCACCTTTTGTTGGCAAGGGGGCATAATCGCTTGCACCACTTCCTCCCTCTTGCTTTCGTACTGTGGTTGTCGTGAAAGTGTGTCAGCCACGTATTTTAGGGTAAAACGGAAATGCCAAAAATATTGGGCCCATCTGAAGTGTTTGCAGACAATCGTCTTGGTGTTTGTAACACCTCCAGGTTTTTATGATCAGTCCACACCTCAAACGGGTCTCTAGCCCCCTCCAGGAGATGTTGCCAAGTCTCAAGTGCCCAACGTACGACAAAGGCCTCTTTCTCCCAGATTGCCCAAGCCCGTTCAGTGTTTGTTAGCTTTCTGGAAGAGTAAGCACATGGTTGAAGGGACCCGTGCCTATTCCATTGCTGGAGGACGGCTCCCACCACAACATCACTGGCGTCCACCTGCACAACGAACTGTAGTTCGGGGTCCAGGTGAAGCTGAATGGGTTCTCTGGCAAACAGGACCTTTAAAGCCTCAAAAGCCTGTTGGCATGCCGTAGACCACGCTAGTTTTTCCCCAGGATGAGGCTTTATCACTGTTTGCCATGTGCACAAGAGGTCTGTAAAGGGCAAGGCTATCGAGGCAAAGGACGGGATGAATTTCCGATAGAAATTGGCAAACCCCAAAAAGCTTTGTAGTTGGTGACGGGTCCTTGGCGCCTGCCATTCCAGAATGACTTCAACTTTCTTGGGGTCCATCTCCACCCCTGCCTCAGATATTCTGTACCCCAAATAGTCCAACCAGATCCTGTGGAACTCACACTTAGGTAGCTTCACATACAGCCGAGCCTGCAACAACTTTTGCAGCACCTGTCTTACGAGGACGATGTGTTCCTCCACAGTGGTGGTGTATATGAGGATGTCATCCAAATACACTAGTACTCCTTGGTACAGATGTTCATGCAACACCTTATTAATTAGCTTATTAAACAGGACAGGTTATTAGTTAGCTTATTAGACAGGTAATTAGTTAGCTTATTAAACAGGACAGGTTCGGGAACAGGCCAGTTGGATGAAACCCCTTTCCAGGTTCCGATCAATATACCATCGCAGTTCCTCCATCTCCCATGGTGTCATAGCATACATATGGGGTTTGGGTAATTTGACCCCTGGCTCCAATTCAATGGCACCATCCGTTGGTCGATGGGGTGGCAGGATGTCACATTCTTGCTCATCGAACACATCGGCCAGATCAGAGTATACCTGTGGGACCTGGACCTCCTGCCCAGCCTCTGCCTTACAGGCTCTCACACCCTCAGCTTTCCCTTCTGGTCTTACGGGGTCATGAATAGGGGGTGGGGTCCTATCCCAATACATAGGTGATGGTAACCTCCCTCCCACTAAATTGTTGGACCCCATTTATCAAGCCAGGTAAGCCCTAAAATCACCACCTCGGTCATAGAGGGTACTACTATGAACCGAAGGATCTCCCAGTGCTCCCCCATCTCCATCCAAACAGGCTCTGTCAGATGAGTAACAGGTGCCCCTCCCAAAAGGGACCCGTCCACCTGCTCAAACTGGAGTGGGGTAGGCTAATCGTTCCATCTTAATGCCCACCTTGGACACCACCACTTTACTCATAAGCCAGCGGGTACTACCAGAGTCAATTAAAGCCTGGTATGCACCCTTCTGTCCTGTCTGTGGGCTTACCAACACAATAGGGATTGCAAAGGGACACACTGGCACACTCACCATAGGATCCTCATTTGACTCATCTGTGCTGTTGTAGATCATCAATTAATGTTCAGCAGCCATTGGTGTCTCCACCCCCGTCTGGGACTCCTGCCTTGGCAACTCGCCCACCTGCTGATGTGCTGCTCATGTTCGTTCCACAGGCTTCCTGGGTGTAGTGCCACATGTTCCAGGGGTTGTTGGGACTGCCCGGGGCACTGGGATTGGACCCTCAGCCACCCTATATCCTGGCTGATCACAAGGGAAACATCTAATCGGTGACTGAGTTGCTGGATTGGAAGACCTTGGTGTTACAGTTGGGGTCTTCTGTCCTTCCTCCTTTGCCTTCTCAGTTGATCTCTGGAATCCAGGCACACTCTCTGTTCTCCCCCGAAACTCCTGCAACCCTACGTCCAGCTCTACCGTCACCCAAAACCAGTCCTGTAATCTGTTTGGGATGCCGCGGATGATGCATGCCCTGCGAAGAGCCCCATACAGACCCGCCCTGAAATGGTGGACCAGAAGGCATTCTGGCCATGATCATAATTTACCAGCCTCCTGCTGGAACTCACGGACATATTCGATAACAGGTCTGCCGCGCTGTCTCAGACCCACCACTTCAGCCTCGGCTCTTTTGACCCGTGCCCATAACACCTCCAGAAAGAGACAAGCATCACCCAGTTCTCTGGCGTGGTCGCTGTATAAATCCGCTGCCCAGGCTGCGGCCTCGCCTTGCAGGCTAGCTGTCACTGCCACCACCATCACCCACTGGGATGAGTAAACTGGGGCATACCTGTCCAGATGACTGATGGTATGGCTTAAAAACATAGCCAGGCAGATGGGATACCCATCAAAGGACATCGGCAGTGGTGGCAGACCCCATAACCCACCCGACCCCCATGGTCCCATATGTGGCCCTGGCCCTCATGAAGTGGTATCATAGCAGCGGGAACCCGCTACCTGCCAGTCCAAGGCACTAGATGGTCTTGCTGCCTGCCAGGTAGGCACTCTGTCCACTGTTGACCTGGCATCAGGACCAATCCATGTTGTCACTGCCAGGATGTGAGCAGCAGGACCACTCCCCTGGGATGTACCATGACAGGGCAGAATCCGGAACTGTGGACTGGCCAGCTGGTAACGACGACCGCGAGCGAACAGGCTCTCAGTGTGCAACCACTGCATTGTGTTGTGTTCAGCCTCTGGGGTCAGCCATGACATTGGCTCCTGGTACCCTATCTCACCGAACCTGTCCCAGAGTATCTCCATAGTTTGCCTGCCTGGCGCTGTGGAATAACTCCACTCCTCTTCATCATTGGTGAGACATCATTCTCTCCACTCCATTAACAGACCACTTGGCCTTGCTGTTTGTCCCTGACCAGGGTCCATGTGGCCAAGAGCAGGGCTGAACCACCATTCCCCTCCATGGGTATGGTCTCCTGCCTCCTGGGAATCATCAACTGTGGCTACCGGTGGTGGGTCCTGTACCTTGGGTCTAACCGCTGGCTGAGCTTCTCCTAACTCTGCCACTTCAATAGGTGCTGCAGCTCCAGCTGGCTCTCCTTCATCAGCCACCGGGGCAGCCCCCTGTGTTCCCTCTGCCATACCTATGCTTGAGCAAAAGGACAGGTAGAGGTGAACAGGAAAAATAAAGGAACACTGACTTACTGTCAACTACACATCCTCGATGAAAGCAAACACGAATCTTCAACAGGAACGTGTGACAAAACAGAGGTTGCTTTACTCAGCTCCAATGCACATAAAGTGAAAACAAAGTCAGCATTGGTAGCACATCACTCCCAATGCTTACATAGTCACCAGGTACTGGTCTCCACCCTCAATCCATAGACCAACATCTGCCCACAATTCCATATAATCCCTCCCCCCCTACAGCTCCGTTTGCTACTGTCTCCAGATGCCAACCCCACACGCATTCGTCAGCCTGTGTCCCCCCTATCCAGCAGCCCACCCCCAACTAGGTAAGTAGACCATGTAACCCCCACCCTTATTCCTAAATGTCTGGCCTCACCGTGCCCAGCTGCACAAGGAACGGCACAGCCCAAACTACCCTCCGCAAACCCGAAGAAGTCTGTTCCTGGGCTCTTCTGGTTGACAGCCATCCCGTCAGGGAGCTCCAAATGCTCCACTGCCACCCCCCGAGGTCCCCACGCATAACCGGTCGGCAGCGGAGCCACCGGGACACTCTAGTCACCACATAGCCCTCTCCAACGCCTCCTGGATCAGCTGTTCGACAGCAGACCCGGCAGGAAGGCCCGTTTTTCGCAGCCGCACCTACCAGCATTTCCGGAAGCAGCTGGCAGGCAGCCAAAGATGCAGGATGCCCAGGAAGGCCAGCGGCATCTGTGGGGAAGGGAGACGGATGCAGCTGCCTGGCGCTAGGCCCCATGGGGAGATTGGCAGAAGCAGGGGTGCTGATTGGAACTGGGGGAGAGGGGCCGGCGCAAGAGACCGCCTCCCCCACTGAATGTCAGGCCCAAGGGGCTCGACACATTGTTTATTTTAATTCCCATTCACTTTCCTGTAGGCCTTTTCACCTACTTCCGAAACAATTTTGCTTTGGTGAAAAACAGTCGCCATTTACTCTGCCTCTTAATCTTTGCTCCTTCCTTGCTGTATTAGTTCTGACTATCTTTTTAACTCCATATACACCATACTGTATTTTTCTCTTTAAAAAGAAAGCAGTCATTCTCTCATGCCATTTTTTTTCATTCACAGCCTCTTTCATTTTACCGTTCCATCAAGCATCCTTTTTCCATATTTTTCATTAGTGTGACTCCACACACTTCTGTTACTCTTTGTAATATAATTCTTTTAATTCTGTTCCCAGCAGCTTCTGCCTCCTCCTTCCTTTGATTCATTTCCCATTCATTCTGTTGAGATGGAAGATTACTATTTCTTCTAATACTCTTTCACACACGTTTCGAACTTTCCTGTTCCTGCAGTCATTCTGTTTTCTATCTCTTGCCTTGTTTTCTTCCATCTCCAGTTTTTCCTCATCTTTGACACCATTTCATGATTTTTTTCTCCTCTAGACATCATAAACAATGACATAGGTTGCTTTTAGATTTATATTCATTCCTTTGGCCTATTTATATATTTTATTTTTTATTTTATTTTAATTCCATTTATATCCCGCCTTCTCTGAAGACTCAGGGCGGCTTACAAGCTTAGCAGTAGCCTTCATTCTATGTATATGCCTGCTTGTTAGGGCTTTCACACACCCCCCAAGCGGCATTATTACAAAGTCAGCTTAATTGCCCCCAACAATCTGGGTCCTCATTTTACCTACCTCGGAAGGATGGAAGGCTGAGTCAACCTTGAGCCTGGTGGGATGTGAACCTGCACTAATTGCAGGCAGCTGGTGTTACTTAAGGAGGCATTAGCCCACTGCTCCACCAAGGCTCTGAATAGATTTATGTTTAAACCATACATTAGAGACAAACAGACTTTCTTCTAAGCAATACTCAAAGTGTAGGCAATATTTTCAATCATTCCTGGCTCTCCAAATGGACCAATATTTTTTTCCTATGTTTTTTTTCCCTTTTATTTCAATACATCTATTCAGGTTAGATAATCCCTCTCCCAGTCATTCAAAGTATTGCATAATTTTTCACTACACTCTCATAAAATTAAATTTATTATCTATTTATTAGATTTTTATCTCACCTTTATTATTTTATTGATAACCCAAGTTGGTGAACATACATAATACTCCCTCTTCCTCCTCTTTTTCCCCACAGCAATCCTGTGAGATAGGCTGGGCAGAGAAAGAGTAACTGGCTCAAGATAAAGCAGCTGACTTTCGTAGTCAAGGCAGGACTAGAGCTCAACATATCCTGTTTTCCAGGCTAGCAACTATTACATCAATCTGGCTCTCAATTCTTCCATTATCACAGTTCCCTGGAACGTAACATCAAACTATCTCTAATCTTTGAATCCTTTCTTTCCTTTGTAGTCCTATGACATTAGATTTATTTATTTATTTATTCAATTTATAGAATAGATGACACAAATCCATACTTTTTGAAATACGTTTTGCCCAATTCGTTAATAATTCCTTCATGTATTCATCAGCTCTGTTCCACAAGATCAGGCTACCTGCATTCAGATGTATACATCCTTCTCTTATTTTCAAAGACCCACACCATACCTATTTTTCTTTATTTAATTTCTGTCATTTATACATTCCTCTTATGTGTGATTTCCTTTTACATTCCAAGTTGCAAATTTTCACAGTCCATAGTCATCACCAAATGGGTTCACTGATATGGTCCACCATGGCTTTGGTCAATCAAAGCTTTCACATAACACATTTTATTAAGAAAGTGAAGATGCAGACTAAGTAACTAGTCTTGGCCATAGCTATGGAATGTGCAATATTCCCTGCTATAGCAGTAAGGCCAGTACTGGACAATTTTGTATAATTGGCAAGTGAAAACAAACTACCACTGTTCATGCTATTCTGTGAAAGGAAAGATGTCCATCTTTCAGGCTAACTTGCTAAGATTCCCCCAACCAAGAGGCATTTGCAATGGAATGACACTTTTAAGATGTAGCTTCCAAGATTGAGAAAATAAATAGGCTTTATTGTATGTAAGCAGGTGAGTATGTATGTATGTATGTATGTATGTATGTATGTATGTATGTATGTATATACTGCCTTTAAATTATTTTTACAAATAACTCAAGGCAACAAACATATCTAATGCATGCCCCTCCTCTTATTTTCTACATAACTACAAATCTCTGAGGTGGGTTGGGCTGAGAGAGAGAGTGAATGGCCCAAAGTCACCCAGCCAGCTTTCATGGTTGAAGTCAAACTAGAATTCATGGTCTCTCCGTTTCTAGGCTGTTGCTTTAATCATGAAACCAAACTGGCTCTCCAAAATCTTTTTTTAAAAAAAAACAAACAAACAAACAAAAATATTTTCCTTCTACACATTGAATGCTAACCCACAGATAGACTTACACACATACAGATACAAAATAAAGAAACACATTGTAGAAAAATATCCCCACATCCCAGAGAAAAGATATGGGATTCTAATAAAGATCTGCCTAAGGTGTCAGCAGAGTATATAGATAATTACTGAGTAGTACTGGACCTTGAGTAGAAACACAAAATAGTAAAAAAAGGGTTTTAATTACAGTGTTTTTAAAAAAAAATAATCCTGGAAATCATTCTTATAATCTCCTGATACTTAGATGACTTACACTGCCTTAGATTTACCTTGGTAAATTGATCAGAACCACTCCCCTTCATCTCTCCTTGGTTTTCTCAATTGAGGGATGCTTAAAAAAGGTTAGCTACAGAAGCAAGATATAATAAAGACAAGAAAATCACCCTGAATCACCCTGAGGCTGTAGGAAGCATTGTTTTTTTTGAAAATGAAAGATTTGGATTGATTTCTCTTTGTTAAGTTCAGGAGAAAGGAATCCAAAGCTTAGAGCAGCTGTGAACCACCTATAGATAGCCTCTCTGTGTGCAGAGGGGATTTTCAAGCAAAGGAAGAATGATCACAGGCTGACAGAATATGATCCTTTGGAATATTATTTATTCAGGAAAATTCAGGAGAAAAGAGATGGGAAGGCCTCTGGACTGACTGACTTTCCAAAAGATGGATTGACACCCTACCCAGCCTCCCAATGATTTCTGAAAATATAGATAAGGGGAAAGGGAAGAATGCTTAATCTGCTAGGAAAATGCCTGAAGTTGGAAGCCTCATTGTTGATTTTTCTGACTGATTCACCACCTGCTGGGCAAAATATTGACAAACCAATTTCAGTCCAGTATCTGTGGTGTAATCAATTAGCCATCTATTAGCAAGACTTGAAGACCATTCCATACCCATCTCTGATTTATTAACTCCTCTACCTGAAAAACAGATAAAGGTTTAAAGGTAAAGGTAAAGGTTCCCCTCCACATGCATGCTGGTCGTTTCCAACTGTAGGGGTCGGTGCTCATCTCTGTTTCAAAGCCGAAGAGTCAGCGCTTGTCCAAGGAGGTCTCCGTGGTCATGTGGCCGGCATGACTAGATGCCAAAGGCGCACGGAACACTGTTACCTTCCCACCGTAGTGGTCCCTATTTTTCTACTTGCATTTTTAGGTGCTTTCGAACTGCTAGGTAGGCAGAAGCTGACGAGTAACAGGCGCTCACTCTGTTACGCGGCACTCGGGATTCGACCCACCAAACTGCCAACCTTCTGATTGACAAGCTCAGTGTCCTAACCCATTGAGCCACCGCGTCCCTTTAGATAAAGGTTTAGTTCATCCCTTTTAATATGATTTCACCCTGTGAGCGTCTCTTACAGTACACATCCCTGAATGCTAAAAAATCTCCTATAATCTCTTTGCAATTTGAGGTCCTTCTAAAATACAACCCTCATACTTTTCAGTGACAATATTTTGTCATGTATTGTTACAGTGCAGTATGCAATTAGGGACTCCTAAAAAGCTTGAACTAGTTCTGTACCACTTCAGTCACTTAGCACACATTTAGCTTTTAATTAGGGAGATAATTGGGTCAGCTCTTAATTTTATCATCTCTCAGCTGATCACAAAACAAGGAGAAATTGTGTGAGCTTTTTTAGTAAATAACCACCTTCAGGTAGTCCTCAATTTACAACAATTCATTTAGTGACTGATCAAAGTTAAAGTGGGACACTGGAAAAAGTGACTTAGGACCATTTTTTACCTCCATGGCTATATAATCGAAATTCAGATACCTGGCAAATGACTCATATTTATGATGGTTGCAGTGTCCCAGGGACATGGGAATACCTTTTCCAACCTTCTGACAAACAAAGTCAATAGGGAAGCTTGATTCACTCAACAATCATGTTATTAACAACTGCAGTGATTCACTTACAGTAACAACTGTGGTAAGAAAAGTTCTAAAATGGGACAAAATTCATTTAATAACTGTCTTGCTTAGCCACAGAGGTTTTGGACTCAGTTGTGGTAATAGGTCAAGGACTGTCTACATAAGAATAACTTGATACTTCTGGATTCAGAGTTTATGAAATGACTATCCCAAAGGTGCTTTTTCATGAGGCAACTGGACAAGAAAGTCCAGTTGCCTGATGAAAAAGCACCTTTGGGATAACTATGACCTGGATGACTGACAGTCTCCATAGACATTTATGAAATGACTATCAAAGATGCATGGGTATCTTTTTGTCCTCAACATTTATCCCTGCTGTCCCCCGGTTCTCCCTAGGAATTGTGCAATTGGTGTCAGTTTGAAGAGAGTCTGTGTCTATAGGAATACAATCCTACAGCTCTTCTCCAATGCAAATTTAATCAATATATTCTCTGTGTAGCAACTTTCTTGAAGTAAACATATTTTAAACTTCTAAACATGCTCATTTACAACTCCCAGAATTCCCTGGGAATATTCCTTAAAAAGTAATGCCTGCAGAGAAGTGTCAGGCTTTATTATTTTAAGGTGGTCTTTGTGTTTTTAGTTTTTTGCTGGTATCAACAACATTTTCAACCTCAGAACTAAGCAGGGTTCCCCACCCACCCCCACCTCTTTCCCCAGCTATTTGGTGAGGACAGTTGTTTTTGTTTGCAACATCAAAGAGATTTTTAACTTATGTGTCTTACTGTGTCTATTGCCTCACTGGAGTGCAGCTTTTATCTGCAGATTTGAATGATGAATGATACAAAAGAAGACAATTTAAAAATAACAAGCAGAGAATATGGAATGGAGTGAAAAATAATGCTTTTGCTTACCATGCTTGGCATGTATACAATTTTTAGAATCCAAAGTGGTATAACAGGTAATGTTGGTATAACAGGTAAAGTTTCCTTTAAAAATGGAGCTACTGCTGGTACAATCATTGAGATGGAGATATACTTCCATTTAAATGTAATGCAAACTTAAGCAGTTCCTATAAATATATGTTCCTGATCAATGAAAAAACAACAACAACCAGAATGCAGTTATCCTTTTAAACTTAGTGTATGTATGTGTGTGCGTGTGTATATATGCATGTGTGTGTGTGTGTGTGTGTGTGTGTGTGTGTGTGTGTGTGTGTGTGTATTCCTGATATTTGCAATATATTTTTCAAGGGAAAAGGCACAAGACTGAAAAGTATGTAGTGTTAATATTGTATGTAGTATTAATATTGTAATGGTATATTGATAAAAATAATACTGTATGAATATGTTTGGAAAAGTTCCAGTTTTCAGTAAAAATCACACACACCAAAAAAGGGAGAAACATCCATGAAAATGTTTGAATGTGACCACTCATATACATATTCTCACACAAACTGATAGAACAATAGATGGGGAAAAAATAGAGTTAGAAATTTAAAGACATCAGAGTTGAAGGATTTCACCTCTTCTTTTGTCCTTGCCTGGTATTTTACTTGGTGACATAAATAAACACAACCAGCTTCTACCAGCTTCAAGCAGCTATCAGGTATTCCTTCACATTGTTCCAGAGTGTTGACTCATTTTCAGAAACATTGTATGACCATAAAATATAACATGGCAGCCTTGTTTTTATACAATGGCCAGTCTTTTTCCACCCTCCAAACTGAAGTCTTCAGGGAAAGTTGGAATAGAGACCCACCATATATGGAATAAATATCTGAACAGCACCACACTGTCTACACAAAACCTTATTTTCTCTGTGTACTAACTGTACTATCTTCTGTTTTCTTGAATGATTTAACTTAATTAATTAATTAGTTCATACAACTTAAATCCTCAATCTAAAAAGAACACAAATGCATTTTCCTGATGCTTCAGGATTCAGTGCAAATTATATCCCCATTCTAGAATATATATTTTTTTTGGGGGGGAAGGAGGGGAGGTTGTCATTGCCTATAGTGATCTTTGTAGTAACACCCTCACTATCCTCATTGGATATCTGAATGATTTCACAAGTAAATGTGTTATGAGAAATATAACATTGGCTAAGATAGCTGATTAGAATTTGAACCTGAAGAAAAATGAGGACACACAAAGAAGGTCAAAGAACAAGAAAGCCACCAGACCAGGTCTGGATACCACCTATCAGGTAAACAGGTTACAAAGAAACAACCAATCAAGATCAGAGGACAATAACCAGAGACAACAAAGCAAATAATTAACTGCTATGCACCAAGTCATATCAGACTCACCAGTTTACAGGTTCAAGAAAGGCTAAAGTGATCTGGAAAGGAAAGTGTGATAGAAGTTTCTGGCAAAAACAAACAAACAAACAAACATATTGGTCTCAGTTGGATGTTCCCCAATTTGTACATATTCCTATTTTCCCAAAACCATGTCCATTCCTTAGCCAGGTTGTACAGAGTAAAGGAGCATGAATAAGAATCAATATGTTCACGTGTTTGTGTGTGTGACGCTTATGCAATTGTAATAATAAAGCTTTGTAAAGTAACAGAAACTATATTTTCCATGTTCCAATGGACATTTTACTATCGTATAAAATATGAACATATCCCCATCAAAATAAATGATGATGTCCAGTAATAAATTTCATTTTCATACATTGGCCAAGGTCATATTCCCTGTCTCTATCTCTGGACTGAGTGGAATACAAGGGAGGCAGGAGGCCCATGTGCCTATGTGGGTTGTGGAAAAGAGAAAAGTGAATGAAGTGTAGATATAGAAAAGTATAGGAGTCTCAATGGATTTTACTCTGCTAATCATCGCTGACTGTGGGAGGGGGGAAGTGCTCTTCTTTGTTTCAGGATATTGACCCTTGAATGTCTGAAGACATTTCCACACTCATGTGGCTAGCATGACATCATGGAGCAATATACCTTCTCACTGAAGTGGTACTTATTTACCTACTTGCATTTGCACGCTTTCAAACTGCTAGGGTGGCAGGAGCTGGGGTGAGGACGGGAGCTTAACCTTTCACATGATGCTCAGGTCTTGAACCTGGGCTGCTGGCTTTCCAGCTGACAAGCCCAGCATCTTAAACCACTGAGCCAATATAGAAATGTATAAGAGTGGGTAATGTGTTTTTTATTGTAGTCTAAAAGATGTGGTGGCTCAGTGGGTTAGGACGCTGAGTTTGTCGATCAGATGGTTGGCAGTTTGGCGGGTCGAATTCTGAGTACCATGTAACAGAATGAGCGCCTGTTACTCGTCCCAGCTTCTGCCAACCTAGCAGTTCGAAAGCACGTAAAAATGCAAGTAGAAAAATAGGGACCACTACGGTGGGAAGGTAACAGTGTTCCATGTGCCTTTGGCGTCTAGTCATGCCGGCCACATGATCATGGAGACGTCCTCGGACAAGCGCTGGCTCTTTGGCTTTGAAACGGAGATGAGCACCAGCCCCTAGAGTTGGAAATGACTAGCACACATGTGCAGGGGAACCTTTACCTTTACTAAAAGACGAAGTACTTCCTTCTTCCACAAAAAAAGGCATGTAAGAAATACAAATTTGGAACTCAAAGTTCATAAGCATAGGGAGCTGCAGCATTTGTACTGAAGAAAAATAAATAGAATGCAAATTATGAGTATATTAGAAAAAAGATTACTTAAATCTTTTTTAAAGCTGCATTGGCTTCCGGTTGCCCTCCGGGTGAAATTCAAGGTGCTGGTGATGACCTATAAAGCCCTACATGGCTTGGGTCCGGGTTATCTGAGGGAACACCTGCTGCCGGCATCAAGTTCCCTTCGTCCAGTGCGCTCCCACAGGGAGGGTCTTCTCAGGGTGCCACCGGTAAGAGATTGCCGGCGGACGACACCCAGGGATAGGGCCTTCTCAGTGGGGGCGCCTGCCCTTTGGAACTAGCTGCCAGTGGAGCTGAGGACTGCCCCCGACCTCCGTTCATTCCGCCGAGACCGGAAGACCTGGCTCTTCGAGCTCTCTGGCCCAGGCTGAGTATTAATTTATTTTAATTGGGGTTTTACTTATGCAGGGATAAATTTAATTTTTTTTTTAAACTTGGTTTTTTAACTTTTGTATTTTGGTTTTTAATTACCCTGTAAACCGCCCTGAGTCCTCCGGGAAAGGGCGGTATATAAATGTAATAAAAAAAATGCAATGTCTTTTCACAAAACTCTCATGATTAGGCCTTATTGTACTGTAGTTATGTCATGATCCAGGTGAAGTTCATTATGCTAATATTTACTCATTTAATGAGATGCTATACAGACCACTACGGTTGGAAAACAAGAAGATCTGGAGCCAAAAGCAGTTGTTCAAAGCAGTGACCCATTTGTTTGGAAGTCAGGAATCCAAGACAGCATTTCATACTTAAATTACTCTGATTTGCATATATGGCTTCAGGGTGCTGCTCACTTCATTTTTTTATCAGCTTGCTTTTGGTGGCACTGTCAGCGCCTAGCAGTAATGTGTTTTTAAACTTAATCTTCAGCCTGTGCACATCAAAGACTTCAGGGTCATTTCTCAATTAGATAGGAAGACAGTGCTAAAGGATGACAGGATTCTAAAAAGGTATTCCAGTTTGACTTATATTGTAAGCACCCCCAGACCTTCCCAATCACCCCATTAGACAATTGCCAGGCTTCCTTGCTAGACAATTCTGAATAATACAAGCAAATATTTGGCATCTTCAAATGCAGTACTGTTAAAATCCATTGCTTTGATTTAATTGGAAATGTTTCACACATGGAGAAAATAATTAAAGGGCATGTTCTCTGGAATCAAATTTGATGGTAGAAATAAATGGAGATTATGTCAGGAGTAATAATGGAAGGTGTGCTTTTTTGTTTTCCTATTTTCCCTTTTATTTATTTTCCTCCTCCTTTATTGGCTATTTAGATTACATAGAGTAAACTGTATTAATGCAAATCACAGCATGTCTTTTTCCTCTCTGGTACAGATGAAAGATTGAGTATCATCCTAGGTGGAAGCAGATTCTGTTTTAGTTATATGAATCAGGCTTTCATCTTGCTTTAAAATAAATTGCATACTTAAAAATATTTAGGCTACCAAAAACATGTTTTCTTTCCCTTCGATGTCATCAAACCATGTAGAGAACCATCATTAAGAGATATGGTAAATGACTTTATTTTGGCTATCAATCCTAACAAAATTGTGGAATAGTATTTTGTGGGAAATAGTAGAAAGAGTTTTTTCTATATACAGAATCCTAAAGATGGGCCCAACATAACTTGCTTTGATGTATTCATTAGGGGAAAACAGATGAAGATTTATCCTGTTAAAACAAATAAAATGCCAGAGAATAAAATGTCTATGTTGGCATTGATTATAAGAAATTATTTTCTGAAAGACAGCATGATTCATCTTGACTGTGTGTGTGTGTGGGGGGAGGTTTATCTGCTTTTTCATCTTCCTATCTAGGAGAGAACATGATTTTTGCTGGTCCAAATTCCTATAGTTCCCTATATCCAGAACATCTGAGACATCTGGATTTTCATTCTATATAAACAAAATAAATATAGTGGCAAATATCTGTAGCTCGGGTGTAGGAAGCTTCACCTTCAAAATAAAATATATTTTGGGCACACATTTATTGAATTTTCATTGAATCATTATTATCATGATACTACTTCAAACTCTTCAAGTATGCCCCTTACCCCTATATAAATGTAAATAAAAATCCAATCAAATACTAACAACTGTAAATTCAAATACACATATACCATTAAAACTTAGTTAGTACATTTAAAACTCCAGAGAAAAAAATCCTATTTTTTTTAACTGTTTGACATGTGATTGGGCTTCAACTTCACAGGAATTTATTATTTACTTGATCAATGAAAAAAAAGAGAACAAAGAGAATAAGAAAAAAATTACAGGTGAGTCCTTTGCTAAACGCTAGTGCATACAGTGCAAAAGGCAGAAATTACTGATGTATGTCCTTGATGAAAAGTTAGTCAGTGATTAATGTTCTGGAGAAATATGTGTTGATCTTCAACAGCTGCTGCTAAATTGCAAAGGCAAGAGGTACTGGCTGATTTTTCATACGTCCTTTTAATGGATCTGCTAACCCAGGAATAGAATTCAATGAATTCCATTCAAATAGTACTCATGTCTGAATAGGCCCGTATAATGTTTTGCAGTGCAAACAGCAACTTATACAAACATTCACAGAGGGAAAAAAATGTTTCCTTAAGTTGCTGGGAATAAATAAATAAATACAGTAAATAAATAAAAAAAATCTTTCTGAAGGAGCTGCTTGTATAATTATTTTTTGCAATAAGTTTAAGTTTAAGTTTAAGTTTATTAAATTTTTATACCGCCCTTCTCCCGAAGGACTCAGGGCGGTGAACAGGGCATATAAATAGAAAATACAAAAGTTAAAAAAGGATTAAATTATTGCCCGAATTAAAACAATCAAGGTATAAAAAACATTAAAAAAACCCTAAAATTCCCCCATCAGGCCAGGCCAGCTTGTTCGAATAGATGGGTCTTTAACCCGTGCCGGAAGGAGCGAAGATCCGGTGCCATCTGGAGCTCGACCGGCAGTTGGTTCCATAAAGCCGGGGCGCCCACAAAGAAGGCCCTCCCCCTGGGGGCCACCAGCCGGCATTCTCTGACCGGGGGCACCCTGAGGAGGCCCTCTCTGTGGGAACGCACAGGGCGGAGGGGAGTCGACGCCGGCAGCAGGTGGTCTCCGAGGTATTCCGGACCCATGCCATGTAAGGACTTAAAAACCATCACCAAGACCTTGAACCACACCCGGAAGACAACTGGTAACCAATGCAGCTCGCGGAGCAAAGGTGTAACATGGGAATACCGGGAAACTCCCAAGACAACTCTCACGGCCGCATTCTGTACCAGTTGGAGCCTCCGAGTGGTCTTCAAGGGAAGCCCCATGTAAAGAGCATTGCAGTAGTCCAGACGAGAGGTCACGAGCACATGAGTGACCATACACAGGGCATCCCGGTCCAGATAGAGCCGGAACTGACGCACCAGGCGAACCTGAGCAAAAGCCCCCATAGTCACGGCTACTATATGATCTTCTAGAGTAAGCCATGAATCTAGGAGGACTCCCAAGTTGCGAGCCCTATCCACGGGGGGTAAAAACTCACCCCCCATAGAAAGAGATAGAACATTTTGAATGTCCCGGGATGACAGAATGTACAGCCACTCAGTCTTGTCAGGGTTGAGCTGAAGTCTGTTCCTCCGCATCCAGACCCGAACCGCCTCCAGGCAACGGGACATCACAGAGGGGGCATCACTGGGGTGGTTTGGGGTCGAAATGAAATGTTGGGTATCATCAGCATATTGATGATACCCAACTCCAAAATCACGAATGATCTCACCCAGCGGTTTCATGTAGATGTTGAACAGGAGAGGTGAGAGGACCGACCCCTGAGGAACTCCACAAACAAGAGACCTAGGGGTCGACCTCTGCCCCCCTGCCAACACCGACTGCGAGTGTCCCAGGAGATAGGAGGAGAACCACCGAAGAACTGTGCCTCCCACTCCCAGTCCCCTGAGACGCCGCAGCAGGATACCATGGTCGATGGTATCGAAAGCCGCCGAGAGGTCTAATAGGACCAGGACAGAGGAATATCCCCTATCCCGGGCCCTCCAGAGATCATTCACCAGAGCGACCAATGCCGTCTCCGTGCTGTACCCGGGCCTGAAACCCGATTGGTACGGGTCTAGATAATCCGCTTCATCCAGGACCAGAGGGAGCTCTATGCGCCACCACACTCTCAACAACCTTTGCAAGAAAGCGAAGGTTGGAGACTGGACGGAAGTTGTTTAACAGAGCTGGGTCCAAGGCAGGCTTCTTGAGGAGAGGTCTCACCACCGCCTCCTTCAAGACGGTGGGGAAATAACCCTCACTCAAAGAAGCAGATATAACCGCCTGGAGCCAGCCTCGTGTCCTCTCCCTAGCTGCATAAACCAGCCAAGAAGGGCACGGATCCAATAAACATGTGGTGGAACTCAGCTTCCCCATAATCCTGTCCACTTCATCAGGGGTCACAGAATCAAACTCCTCCCAGGTAACATTGACAAGACCGCCCGTGTCCTGATCGCCAGACTCTGCCCAGCTGGAGTCCAAACCGGTCCGAATCTGAGCGATTTTATCCGTCAGATGTTGACTAAATTCCTCGGCACGACCCTGCAAGGGATCCTCCCTCACCTCCTGATTAAGAAGCGAGCGAGTCACCCTAAACAAGGCGGCCGGGCAGTTATCTGCGGATGCGATGAGGGTGGAGAAGTAATTGCACCTCGCCACCCTCATCGCTGCGAGATAAGACCTAATATAGGTTCTTAACCGCAACCGGTCGGGTTCGGATCGGCTAGACCTCCAGCAGCTCTCTAGGCCCTGTTTCCGACGCTTCATCTCCCGGAGCTCCGCGGAGAACCATGGAGCTTGTTGGGATCTGCACCGGGTCAGGGGCCGCAAGGGTACAACCCGGTCAAGTGCCTCAGTGGCTGCCCTTTCCCAGGCTTCCACTAAGGCATCCACTGAGTTGTGAGCAACAGAGGCAGGTGGGGATCCCAGCGCTGCCTGGAACCCATCAGGGTCCATTAAGCACCTGGGGCGGTACCATCTAGTTGGTTCCGCATCCCCACGGCGGGGGATGGCAAGACGGAAGACCAGCCGCAGGAGGTAATGATCGGACCATGACAGGGGCATAATAAATGGAGAGCCCCCACCAAGATCATCAAACCACCGTCCAGATAAAAAAACCAGGTCAAGGGTGTGGCCTCCCTCATTAGTTGGTTCAGAAATTACCTGCGTCAGGTCCATGGCCGTCATGGAAACCATGAACTCCCGAGCTAACTCAGATGACCCTCCCAGGGATGGTAGATTGAAGTCACCCAAAACTATGAGTTTGGGGAACTCAATCACCAACCCAGAGAGGACATCGAGTAGCTCAGGCAGGGCTGCCGCTGTGCGACTAGGCAAAACGTACACCAGCAGCAAGCCCAACTGCGCCCCCGGACCAAACCTCAAAAAGAGAGACTCACACCTGACTATCTGAGGAACGGTGGTCTCCCGCGGACATAAGGTCTCCCTAATAGCTACTGCCACTCCCCCGCCCCTACCTTGAGCCCGAGGCCGGTGTAGCACTCGGAAACCTGGTGGGCAAAGATCAACCAAAGGGACCCCACCCTCTGGACCCAACCAGGTCTCGGTGATACAAGCCAGGTCCGCATGCTCACCCTCAACCAAATCCCACACAAGGGGAGCCTTATTAATCACGGACCTGGCATTCAGATACACCAGCCGGAGCTCAGGAGGCTGCGCATCCTCGCTCCCGGAACCTCAGGGAAGAAACAGAGGGTCGGAGCGCCTCACCACTTGTAAATAGCGGAGACGGCTCTCCCGGTAACGATACGGCCCTCTGTCCATGCGCCTGCTGCCATACCCCAATGTCGTGGGAATCGGTAGTCCCACGACCCGCTCCTGAGCCCCGGATGTAACCACACCCCGCTCTCTCCCTACGCAGTCAGACCCCGGCCTGGCCTGAGCCATGGTTGTATGACCACCCCCCATAGTCAAACAGCCACTACCCCCCACCCCTCTCCCTAACCCCATAAAAAATTTCACTAAAAAGTTAACCAGGGGCCTCCTATTAAATTTATATTGAAGGCCCCTGCCCTTGCCCAGCCAATAGTATAGGTAATTGACTTACTATTTACTTCTACATAAAAAAAAGATGTACTCTTATATATTTTGCACTTCTTTGAATACTGTGGGACTCACTTCTGATGTAAGAATATTCTTTGTCAACTGGTTTTGATGTTTATTTATGATATGCAAGTTTCTTCTTTCTTTTTCTTGTCCTATCTAAATTTGAATGCAGCTGTCAAAACTTCCCATAATTGGTTTAGTATCCCTGGTGTAAATATAAAGGATCACTTGTTTGATTGGACCCAATGACATCCACAGGATCTTGTTACAACAGGTCTTTTTTGATCTTCATGGAACATCGCAAAATACATAGAAAAGGAATTTATGACACAATACTGCAATGCTGCTTGTAGTGGGTGCTTGGAGTAGAGCTTCAGATATTGTCATTCTTGTAATCTTCCCATGCATGCTTATTGACTGAGTTGAGATTTTACTTGATTGCAATAACATCAAGTGTACAATCAAAAAAGGAAGGAACCTGTCAACATCACATTCAAGATTACAAAAGAATATGGACTGAATATTAATATATCCTTCAAACATATTTATTTATACAAGACTCTCTACTTCATGCATGTCAAACTGCCAGCCCATGGGCCAGATGCATCATACTGAAACTGTGCCCACCATTTTGCAGGCAATGGGGAAAAAGTCGCAATACGTTGTGTGACGTGACATGACATCGTGAGTTTGACATGCCTGCTCTACCTCTTCAGAAAAGTCATTTAGACTATCTTTTTATTCTTTTTTCCCCTAAAAAAATAATAATGATGAATTAAGTAAACTCTAGGAGAACAATTATTACTATGAAAATCAGTGTCACTCAGCATAAGAGGTAAACCTCAAAGAATATGGGACTCTCTGATATTCTAATTAGCATATCTTGACAATGTGCCCCATAGTGCAAAATAAAATAATGAGTGCAAGTTAAAATAATATAAAAGTTTAAAAGTAAACTAACTGGGACAAATTTTTTTGCTAATATTACTGTCTTTAAAAACACACACTTTGAGAGCTGGCAACACAGCCAGACTACTTACTCATCCTAAGCACAGCTAAACTATTCTTCAAAATTTCTTCTTCTTGCAGAAGAGGGAATGTCATCAATATTAATCAAGATGCAAAAGCTACCTGCCAGAGCAGTAAGGTTACAACTGAGCAATACCAAAGAATGTTCCAACAATGAACACAATGTTCATTTGCTCCTAACTGGTTCCCATGAGGGTCCTTGATAAATTTAACCTGTCATATGGTGAGATTTGTGGAGTATAGCTTTAATAAGTAAAGATTATATCATTTTTCATCATGCTGTCAGCAAGCTTCTAATGTGATCACTGGTGCACCAGCACTTTGAGGACCAGCAAACAGGGAGACGGACTTTGAAATGAATATATTTAGACAGATTGGCTAACCATTTTTAAAATACACGGTAATGTGCTGAAAAATATATATATGCATAGACATGTTTCTATAGTTCCTAGAAGTCAAGTTGAAGTTGAAAAAAATCTTTTACCTTTACCCTTACCTTTACCTTATAGAGGTCCATATCAAAAATCAGGACAGTCTGCTTGTACATTTTTAGACAAACAAATTGTATTAAAAGTTTTTGTGAGCAAAGGCTCACTTCATCATCATCCCAATGTAAATTTTACATCAATGTAGCATTTCCCCTGCATCTAATGCAGTGAGCTGTAGCTCACAAAAGTTTAGGTCTTTTAATACAATTTGTTATTCAAGAAAGGTGCAACCAAAGTCCTCCTGATTTTTGGCTACGAAAGAATAATATGACTCTCCTTCTATAGCCCAGCATACAGAAAGCTCAAGATTGAATAGCTGGCATTTCTAGTTACAAAAATTAGGAAGCTGAAGATAGGAAAGATGCTTGTGCAAGGGAGACTCTGGAGAGCTACTGCCAGACAATATTGGACTAGCTGAATAAATAGATAGCATTCTCACACTGCAGTAAGCCAAGTTTGCTTAACCATAAGTTTATTGAATTAACTACAACTTCATGGATCAACACAGCATACTAAGCTATTAATCATGGTCTGAGCCATAAAGACTGGCTTCATAGGTCATTAAATGAAAATGAGGCATCTTTGCTTTGACTTAGTGTATTATGGAGACACAGCCAAAGCCTCACTTGCTATAAGGCAGATTCCTATTTTCCTGTAGACATACTTCAGTGTTTTCCACTTAACTAGAATATTACATACAGTATAATTCCCCCTACTTGTATTTTTCATATTACCCTCTTGCTTTGAAAATTTACCTGTTAAGAGTAAGTTCAAAAAGAGAAAGTTTTGCCAGAAGTGACTTTTGTAGTGTGGATTTTATAATTCTTTGTTGGCAATTTAATTATACTACCTGCCAGGTGGGGATGTAATGCCCTGGTGGTGTGCAATGCCATGCTGGTATTTAGGAACTTTAAAATCCCTTATATAAGGACCTTAGCAAAATGAGCAAAGCAACTGTATAACAGGTAGTCCTGAATTTAGTACTTTCTGCTTTAGTGGTGGAGAGAAGTAATTTTAAAGTTCTTTCTTAATTTAAACTGAAGAGTTCTAGCCTTAGGGTAACCTTTCTGCTGCAGCTTCTCTCCAGATTGGTTTATAATTAATCACACTACCTTTTTGGAAAACCATCATGCCTTTGACCTCTCCTTCCCTGGCTGACGAGATAGAGCAGTGGTTTTGTATCTCTAAAGTTGTGCTTAAAATGAAAATTAGATTTGTGCCACATTCCCAATTCTCTCTTTTCTATATTCTTTGCACAAGTATTTTTATGGAATTCATATCCTAAAATCTAAAAAGAAAAAAGAAACAGGTGGACATATTACAATTCCAATTTATTTGCTATCATACCTAACCAGAGGTGGGTATTTACTATTTAGTAATTTTACAATACTTATAAAAGTCTATGCAGATTGTCAATCATCCAGGTCATGGTTGTTCCAAAGGTGCTTTGTTTCACGAGGCAACTGTTTTTCTTTGAAGACATTTCACTTCTCATCCAAGAAGTTTCTTCTGGATGGTGGGAAATGGAAGGATTTATATTCCTTGCAGACAGCTGATCATTTTCATTCTTTTAGAGCAGGCATGTCAAACTGCCGGCCCACGGGTCGGATGCACCACACCGAAACCACACCCACCCCATTGCCAGCAATGGGGAAAAAGTCACGATACGTCATGCAACGTCACGTGATGTCGCAAGTTTGACATGCCTGTTTTAGAGAGGCCTTGAGACCACTTGGAGGTTTGTCTGTGTGCTCAAGGTCACCTGAGTAGTGCAAATGGGCGTGGAGCCTTCTTGGAACTGCTGAAAAGATTGTGTTGTTACAATACTTATAAAACTTTGTTCCCAGCTTACTTCTTGAAGCTGTATCCATAAAAGTCTAATATCAAACCATTAACCAAAAATGCCTGTGGTAAGACATAAGGATTGATAAGTATTAAGTAGCTTAGCAATTGTCTTATGGGAGCAGGGCAAACTTGGTACCTTCCAGTTGTTTTGAATTACAGCTTCCACAATCTCCTGCTGTTTTCCATGCTAGTTGTAGCTGATGGGCATTAAAGTCAAAACATTTGGAAAGCAACCATTTCTTTCTAACCCAACTGACTGTTGCTAACAAAATAATTCTGTTCTTTTTGACAATAAGTAGTAAAATAATTTGACTGCAAAAATTTCCAGAAGCTGCCTGGCATCCATTCCAGTTTAGGAAGGCATAGCAGAATAAATGCCAGTCACAAGCGTAAACTGTCTAACATTCATCATTTTCTTCTCCCCTCCACCCCAAAAAGTGATGGCCTTATTAACATTTTTATTATTATTTGTGGGGTAGAGAAAGATCTTCTCAGCCTTTTGTCAAGCCTTTGTGGGCTTGTCACTAACGGGAGGGGGGAGGAGGGAGGAGGGGACAAGACCATCAGATGGAGGCATCTGGAGGCAGCAGACAGGACCAGCAACAGAGACGGCAGCCACAGCTCCTTCTCTCCCCCATTACCTGGATGCTGGAAGGGGGACCCTGCGGAGCGCACTATGTGGCCGTCAGCTCCACAGCCATCCCACCAAACAGCTGATCGGTGCAACGAAGCAGCAGGAAGCCAGAAGCTTGCCTTGTGTTCCAGCCTGGGTGCTCTTACCAGCGTGCATGCCAGATGCTGGCCATGTGGGTGGGGGTGAAGCTGGTCGGGAGGCTTGTATTTAGAGTGCTGGGAGGTGATTGCTCCTAGCACTAACTTTGTTTGCTGTTTCTTTGGATACTGCATGCCAGAGCATTCAGTGAATAAACCAACCACCTGTGAACTCAACGGCTTGTTTCTTGTTGGAGCCAGGAGTGTGGCAAGGACTTCTGACACCTTGTTTTTAATCTTTAACAAGCTGGTGTAAGGCAACCATAGGAGAACCTAGAATTTGTGTCTGTGGATTAATATTTTTAATCATTTTTTTAAAAAAAACAGTCCTAGTAAAATGAACACAAGAATAAAATTAATTTTTGAGAATCTCACATTCTGCTTAAAAGCGATGCTGAAGTACCAGTTTTTATGGGAACCTTGATCGGGGACAAACGCAATTAGCACATGGCAAAATAACTTTCTGTTTTCCCTGAAGGCTTTGAAAACAAAAGCTGTGATAGGAATATACACATTGAGTTCTCTGTATTGTAATCCCCTGGTTACTCTTCATTGCCTCACAGTAGCACACACACACCTGCAAAAAGCAGCTTGGAGCAATTTATCATTGCAGAAGGAGCTACTTTCACTGGGTAATAGACGAGAACAAGTTAAAATGTGTGTGAAACAAGATGCTGGATGCTGTCATTGCCCAGAAATTCTGCAAAAAGACACATGAGGGAAATTCAAACGTAAGCAGTGCCTGGGAATTATTTCTTTTTCCATTGACTCTATTTAGCTCATTTATTTGGATAAAGAAGTGTGTAATTTACAAATCAAACTTTTAGAGTTTCCATTAGGATATAGACTTAAATCTGTCTATTGAGTGCAATTAATATTCTGATTCAATTGGCAACGTGTTTCCTGTGCATATATTTTGCAGAATGCTATTACTAGCTAGCAATAAATTTGTACTGATATTACAGAGTCCTTAAGTAAAAGATCCAAATGCTTAGGGAACAGGTTTTCATATTGTTTACAGCTGGTTGATATTTGAAAGAGTTCACATATTTCATTTCAAAATATGTTTGGAGGCAATGTAAAAAGCAATGGAATACCCCGGCACACATAAACACTATGGTAATCCTTTTTTTTTCCAAGAAAGAGAGAGGGAGATTCAGTCCTTTTTAGGTTTTCTTTCTCAAAGAATCTATTGAAATACTATTTTCCTCCTTGTAAGAAAAGCTTTCCATTATCAACATCTTTTATATAAACCAAAGCAAAACAAAACATATTCCAGCTCCTAACAATAGTAGCCATATGGAGAATGAGGAGTATTGTAATTCAGTCCATCTGGAGATTAGCAGTTTGGGAAAAGTTACTTTATGGCAATTTTGGGACCACAAATAAATTCCTGATTACATTCTCACATTCTCCAGCCCCTCCCCCCTCTCTCTCTCATACCTCTCATGTCTTGCTCATCTTTTTCTCCCTCTCCCTCTCAACTCACTCTCATCTCTGTCATCTCTCTATCTCAATAGGGGCATTGTTTGTTATCCCACTTAAATTAAATCACATTTGTCAGTCGGTTGACCATTCGCTAGCTTGAAGAGATCTTGCTTTGGCTCTTCACAATCATATTTGATTTTTTACCACTCAGAATAGTTTAGAATCTTCTGCAGACTTGGTCAGCTCCCCGTGTAGCTCTAAATCATTAGTCTTTATGAATGTGATTAATTTAGAATCCCAACACAGACTTCCATCTATTGAGAAAGTTATCTTTTTGGTTGGTTTGTTTTTTAACCAGTAAAAACACGTGGCACCTTTTCCATTGATTGCTCAATTTGTTTGAAAGTCTTTGATAAGGAAGGTTATCCAAGACTTTTTGAAAGACCAAATATACAGCACAGGACTACCAAGATGATCTGTGTGTACAGTGCTTCTCAACCTCAGCAACATGCTGGCCAGGAAATTCTGGAAGGTTTAGTCTACCCATCTAAAAGTCACTGAGGTTGAGAAACACTGATTTAGTATGTTGTACTTTGGCACATATTTTTAAGAGGGGTGCTACACTGAATACCAAAAAAGGAGTTTAGTTAATTAGCACTGGCAATATTACAAAGTACATAATCTTATTTCATATGTGACTTTCGTGCAGAACTGAAAATCTCCTTTTCTCATGGAAAAGTGTAAATTCTTGTTTATATTCAAAGAAACCAAGGTTTAATCCCATTTGGAGGGGAAACCAACTTGATGACTTCCCTCTCCATTTTCAAGAGGGCTTCTATCCTGAATCATTATGTCAGTCTCTGAATATTACATTATTAGTACATTTGATCCAGAATAGGAATAAATGGGGAAACTGAATTTGAATCTGAAAGAACTTTTGCAGTAGGCCTGTCAGTTTACTTGAAAGGATCAGCTTGCATCTGTAACATATGCTCAGCATATTAATGTCATAAATGTTAATAGTTGTGTTTTTTTAAAAAAAATGTAATATTCATTATGTAAGCTCCTCTCTATGGAATACTGTGATGTTTAAATATATATAAGATCCATTAGAAACCACTTTAGGGTTTTTTCTAAAAAAAACAAGGCTTCTTCATACCCACATGCAATTAAATATAGACGGTAATAGGTTTTGTATAATAATGAGGATAGAAAATGTAGGTATGAAAAGAATTAAGGAGTTTGGCATAACTGTTGTGACAAGTATTTGGAAAAATTTCCATAGATGTTTTCATTCAAATGCAATGAACTAAAAGTGTGTCCACTTCTGTTTATAGGGGGACATTGTTACATTGCTAGAATTTCATCGTATACTAATAAATATAATCAAGATTTGAAGTAGGGTGTACCTTGAAGATAAAGCCAGCAAACCTACTGTATCATGTGGCAATGGCTTTTGCGGCTAACTTGTGTCGCTTATTTTGTAAAATTTGAAAGGTAGTGGTCATGTGGAAGGATCTTTGTATGTTAGTCCTCCATGCCAAAGTTATTGCTCACCAATGACATTGATGTGAGAATGTTGAAATATCCACCAGAAGTTAAGTCTTTACCTAATATATGCATTCCAGTCTTTACTGGAAGCCACAGTCAACAGCTATATGAAACAGTCCTACGAAGATAAGGAGATCCATATATAAAGCTTCTCCACAAGTGTTATGCATTAGGGTTAAAGAAACACTTGTATAACAGTCACCACTAAGAGGCATTGAACTGTAACCGTTCTGGCAGGAAGAAAAGGTTCAATCTGATTGGCTGACTGCATACCTGGCAAGGTATATAAAGGGTACAGGTAACCCTAGACAGCCAGTACAGTTGGTCACCAAATAAAGAGCTGTTTGGCTGTACTCATCTGCCTGGCATCATTCCTACTCTTCAGAACCCACTACAAAACAACAAGTAATTCTCATTGGTCTGAGATTCCTTCTTTGGTTGAAGATGAGGAGAATTAGTCATATCCAGTCAACTGTACTTTCAGGCATATAAATTCACTAGGTAACTTTGTGATTCTTTTTCACTCAGTTCAAGTTTTACTCACAGGGTTGTTGCTGAGGAAAAATTGGAGGAAGGAATGTAGGCCATCTTGAACTTTCAGAGAAAAGGCAGAATATATATCTAACAAATAAAATAAGGTAAAAACAAAAACAAAACTATGTTAAGAAGAAGATATGGAGTTCCATTGAGCTCCCGAATACTCCCATGAAATGATAGATGATGTAAACTAGCCAGAGTATGGGCTGTTTTGTGTAAAAAGACTGAATGGTATAAGTCCATCAACTGTGTTTTCAGCACATGGAGGTGGAGTGGATCACATTCTTTTGTATGTCTGTAATAGAGTAGAGCACTAGTAACAACTCAAAATAACTGATGAAGAAATGAAAATGAAATGAAAATAATTTAGAAATTATTCAATGATATACTTTTCAATTGATTTGATTTTGTTTTAAAAAAGGCAAACATCCTTATTTTGAAGAATGAAAAAATAAAAGTTGAGTGAGGATTGGAGTTTGTTAAATCACTCAGTGAAGGATGGGGCAGGATTTCACTATCGAAGCTATTCCAAAGAACTAGTTTATTCCAAAGACCTAGGATTATATTTTAGGGAAAGTTAAAAAAAAGATGATTTCAAGTCAAGCTGACTTTCTCATGGCTCTGTGGATACATCTATGTGGTTTTCTTGGGAGCAATAGAGAAATTATTTGCCACTCTCTTCTTCCATGCTTGTTTGTTTATTGTTACTTCTCTATTTAGCATATTATCCTTGTGTTTCATGGAAGTCTTCCACCTAGACTCCATCTTTCTTTGCTTTTCAGACTAAACAAGAGAGTCTGATGCCGGTATTACCTGAGACTTGTTAAAAACAAGAATGTGTTCTTCTATCCCACAAGGATAGAATCTTGAATGTATAATGCTACTTGTGACATTATCTATTTAGATTTCAAATATGTAGGTAAGTTGTTAGGTAGATACATTCCTCATAGCCAACTTGAAATCCCATCTCATATATTATGCTATCATAGTTACTAATTTACTGAATATTTGATTTCACATTAATAATATCAAAATATTTCTCTCCTTTTCTTAGAACAAGAGCCTGAAAAATAAACTCCTGTCAGGGAATAAGCTTTGTGGAATTCATGCAGAAGAGGTAAGAAATATATATATATAAAAACAGCACTATTCTGACCATAATAAGGACAGCTAAATAGAAGATGCCCCCTCAGCAAATTGACCTGTAGATTCTGAACACTTTATGACTCATTCTATAGCATTCTGGAAAATCTGCTTGATAGCAAACAATGTATATTAAATTCCAAAAATTCACAATCATTCCAAGAGTGAGAGATTAAATAAAAACAATAGTGCCAACCAAGTTGAAAGATTACCAGCAACAAAGGAATCTGGGCAGGGCATGGATTACTTTTTCTAAACAATGCCTCCTTTTCTCAGTAAACCATCATTCTGGATTGTATTGGACTGCCTGGTTCCTCCCCCCCCCCAAAAAAGGTTGACAGTTATATGCTACACGTTTATCTAATTGTATAATGTAGCCCTTTAGAGCCATGCACAGGATCGAAATGGGGATAGAGTATGCTGGTATGTTTGGAAAATGGAGCATATCTTCTTGTATATTTCTGAATCCAAAACAAATGAACTGAATACAAATTTTAATTACTCATGACAACTGCTGTTCTAAAAGAAATTGGCACTTTCATTGAATTTCCAGAAGTTATTCTATCATAGTTTGGCTATAAAATGGACATTAATCGAATTTGAATTCACTGAATTTTTCCCATTAATTTTTCCCAATGCAAAGGATTAAAACAGGAATTTCATGAAAGATTTGACCCCCAGTGATAACAAACAAAATAAAATCTATTGTTCCAGGTCACAAATCAAAGAATGTAAGGAACTAGTTGTGGCAACATATGTCTTTAATATTCTTAGTTTAAAGTAGTAGGAGTAGGAGTAGTAGTAGTAATAGTAGTTATAATGCAGCTATGCTTTGCTAAATCATTTGGGCACCAGCAAATAATTTTATAAATTTGATATAGTATGGAACTGACATGAAGAAATGTAGAAAGTGTTCAGTACTAAATTCTTTCTGCATCTGATTCAGCACCTATACAAGATTTTTTCATAGTGTTAGGTAGTATCAAAATCATCTCATTTCTTTTTCATAATATTAATTTATTTACTACCTTGCTCTTTGGAGTCACACTGGGCACCCTGAGCATTGTGGGCCATTTATTATAGAGATGGCTGTCTTTTTTCTCTATGTTCACAATTATTTATGTATGTGTTTATCATTCATTTATATGCTTCTATGCATCCATTTCTTTTTGGCTTTGACAATAAGTGATTCTGGTATACATTTCTGAGATCAGAAATTTTATCTAAAACATGTAACCTTTTAAAAACACGGGTAAATAGTATTTTCACAATTATAAAAAGCATACTATATAATTTGAAATCTCCATTAACTATTGTTATATTTTTCAAGGGTTGCAAATAGACTTAATTTTTGTTTCCATGCAGAATAGATATGATCTGTGTGATCACATAAATAATGCTGTTTCTTATTAAAAGAAAAGAGGACAGATACCTTCAACATTTCAAATAGTTTAGTGCTGTGTTTTAAGCAGAAAGCTTTGTGCTGGCTCAAAGATAGGAAATGAAATGCATTTCAAATAGTCATTCCTTGTCCTACTGCTATAGCTTTTGCATGATCCTGCTATAATATATCTAATAAAATGAAGAATAACTCATTCCAGATTACTATCTCAGGTAATCAGAGAGTGACCTTGGATTATTTTCACATATTCATCCTTTGTCATGTGCTTGCTTGCAGTGTCTCCAATACAACCAATGGTCTTGAGTCCTTCGTGTAATCAACTCTTGGTTATTTTGACTGTGATTGACCGAACAGTTGACTTTAGCAATAAACTTTGGCTTTTGCAGTGTCTCAGGATTGCTGAACTGGAGAAATGGTTAATGAACATGCTTATATATTCAGGAATTCTCCAGGGAATATATTATGATGGAATAGATTTACATGAATAACTACTGGAGGCAATTCAGCCTAGTTTACATTATGAGGATTGCATTTTCCAAACAAACCTTTATTTATATTTGTTTTCATGTTTAATAAATAAATAAATAAATAAATAAATAAATAAATAAATAAATAAATAAATAAATAAATAAATAAATAAATAAATGTTTCATCAGTTTTGGAATATTTTTATCTATGTCAATGGATTAAAAGATTCTACAAACGAATTGAATCATTGAATTGAATCACCTGGTCAGTTAAAACTCTTCTCTAGAATTTAGTAACATGTGTTACAGAAAAACACCAGTAGCCACAAATGAGCTTTATTTAGATACAACTTGCTTGGTGGTATTTATTTTAAAAAAATAGACTTTCCAACATCTTAAGATTCTATGGAAGTGCTTTGAAACTTCTACTTCATGCTATAAAGGCAAATAATTGTATGTATGACAATGCTAATAATTAGCATGGAATCAAGACTTTCCATTTGAAACATATGCCAAAATTAAAGCAAACTTTTGTCAGACTAACCAGGTAAACTCATAAATCTTGCAACACAGGAATAAATAAAAGGTAATAATGTATTACTTCAGCTTCAATTTAACTTTCTCTGCAGCTGTTCATCTAAGGAATTCAGTTGTGCTTGCATTTTTATCTACACACAAAACAGTAAAACAAAATGACAAACAACAACAAGGAATATCCATATGCTGGAAGGAAACTGTTGTTTTCTGTGAACAATAACACAATTTGATCCAAATTTATTGCCCCTACCATCCATCCATAATAATTGCCAGAAAAAGGAGGACATTTTTGGAGCAGCTGTTTCAACCTAATCCAAAACAAATTATGGGAAAATGACACACACATCTTTCTCGAGGAGGTAGGGGGCTTCTATTTTCCATTCCTAAAAGGTCAAATTAAATTGATTCCCAAAGCTGAACAACCATTAAACACAGCAACATAACTATGTAAATAAATGCTGATAGGAGTGGTTACAATCCCTTGGAGATGTTGTTCTGAGGCACCTGACTATGCTCCACTGGCAGAAGATAAATTGAGCATCTCATACAGCCCAGCCTGAATTGCTTAATGAAGCTTATTTCCCCTCAGGTGTACTGGAGGACTTTCATCTGTTACCCATTTCAGAGTTATGACTCAATGACTACTCTGCTTTATTTTCATATGTGGAATGAGGAGAGTACTACCATCCCAAAACCAAGACAAACTTTCATCCAGTCATTTGTCATTTGTGGAATTCTACTTAAAACATAGATAGCAAGAAGCAGTCATCGTTGTTTCTTTATGCCACTGAGCTTATTTGCATTCATCATTGACCAAGTACTCTATCCTGTGCCCAAGCTGATTCACTCTGAAATGGACTGAGACACTTTAGTAAGGGCTTTCAAAGTGTTTAGTCCAGATTGCAGACTACCATGTTATCCCGTTGAATAATTCCTCTGCTGCTGTGTCCACCCAGCTTCCTGCTCCAAGAAATGTCCTGCCACACATACACAAAGTAAAATAGATTCTTAAAAAAAATGCACAGAAAAGAGCAACGAAGATGATGATGATGATGATGATGATGATGATGATGATGATGATGATGATTATTATTATTATTATTATTATTATTATTATTATTATTATTATTATTATTATTATTTATTAAATTTATATACCGCCCTTCTCCCGGAGGACTCAGGGCGGTGAACAGGGCATATAAATAGAAATACAAAACTTAAAAAAAGGATTAAATAATTGCCCAATTAAAACAATCACAATATAAAACCCATTAAAACCCTAACGTTCCCCCATCAGGCCAGGCCAGCTTGTTCAAATAAATGGGTCTTTAGCCCGCACCGGAAGGAGCGAAGATCCGGTGCCGTCCGGAGCTCAACCGGCAGTTGGTTCCATAAAGCCGGGGCGCCCACAGAGAAGGCCCTCCCCCTGGGGGCCACCAGCCGGCATTCTCTGACCGGAGGCACCCTGAGGAGGCCTTCTCTGTGGGAACGCACAGGGCGGAGGGGAGTCGACGCCGGCAGCAGGTGGTCCCCAAGGTATTCCGGACCCATGCCATGTAAGGACTTAAAAACCATCACCAAGACCTTGAACCTTAGAGGTCTAGTGACTAAAACATATGAGGAAGAGTTGCAGGAACTGGATATGCCTAATCTAGTGAAGAGAAGGAGTCTTACAAGATTTGAGATCCTGTCAAAAAGAAGAGTGGGACACAACCTATTCACTTGAGGGCAAGAGAAGAAGTAATGGATGAAATCTTATCAAAGAGAGATCCAACCTAAAACTAAGAAGAAAATTCCTAACAATGAGAACAATTACTGTAATTGGTCAACAGATTGCCTTCAAAAGTTCTGAGTGCACCATCACTGGAGGTTTTTAGGAAGAGTTTGGACAGCCACTTCTCCAGAATAGTATAGGGTCTTCTGCTTGAGCAGGGGGTTGAAATAGAAGACTCTGTTATTTTTTATTCTGTTAAGTTAAAGAAATGCAGGCACAACCAGTGCTTTTATTTTTATTTTTTGTAAAAGAAAAAGGTGCCGGAACTCACACATGTCATACAACCCACCTTGCCTACCCTACAAGGTTCCATCCAAAAAAGGTGCCGGAACTCCGTTCTGAGCGTTCTATGAGGAAAAAAAGCCCTGGGCACAGAACAGATTTTTGGGGGTTGCGTGTGTTCCCATTTAGTTGGTCTTGTAGTCATTATGTCAGTCTCCAATCACAAACTCCCAAATAGCCCAAATCATCTAAGGCAGACTTGCGATGTCACATGAATCACACAATGTATCGGGATGGTTTTGCCATTGCTAGCAATGGGGTGGGTGTGGCTTCTGGATGACACATCTGGCCTGCAGGCTGGCAGTTTGACACCCCTGATCTAAGAGCTATATTGGAGGTAGGAGTGAATACTTCCATCTCAAGTGATTGGAAAAATGAAGAAAAGTATGGCACTAGATTACTTAGTTTTATTTTTTTAAAAAAAAATGACAAAGGTAGGATGCTCATAGTAAGAAAAAAAAGGAAGGAAGATGAAATGGAGGAAGCTGTAGGTATTGGCTATGTTTCAGATCAGTATCTTTCATATATGCAAGAACTTTTTAAACTACTGTTTTCGCATTTAGAGTAAATTTTACCATTTAGCATTTTAGCATTTAGAGTAAAAGACTGTTCTAAAAGGTAATAGGGAGCAAGGTAAATATTAACTCAGTTGAAGGCCAGTCCTTCCTCAGCTGAATAGACAATAGACTTATACGGAATGAGGTCTACTCCCAAACCAGACAGAAAGTTTGCAGATCATAAAATGGAAAAGTGAACATCACAAATTAAACAAGAAAAAGTACCCCCAGTACTCACAATAATAGAGTGATTACTAGACAGTGACATTGTCTATTGTTGATCTCCAAAGATAGTTGGTGGACAGTTCTGATAACAGTGCAACAAAACAATACAAATCAATATATTATAATCACCATTGCCTTATTGTCTTTCCTAATCAAAATTATGAAATATTTATAGTGCCCTCTTCTTTCTCTCCTTTGTTTTGTTATCTGAATACATTAACCCATTTATTCGCAATTCCCCTGTTCATATAGACAACAAGATCAGGAATTCTGGGATTTGTAGAATTAATATTGCCCTATTGGCCCACCAGGTTTTTTTTTTCTTCTGTATGTTCTTTTTCTATTAGGCACATCTTTACTATTTTTAATAGATTCCTTTTACCTTAAATGTTTTGGAATATATTGAATGTGTGTGTGTGTGTGCGCACACACAAACATACATAAACATTGCAGCATAACTCTGAATAAGCTAACACAATAGTTTTAATTTAAATAGGGGAAGGGTTAGGGTTAGGGAATTTGCCTTTTTGCAAAATAAAGTAATAAAGCTGTGCATTTGAGTATTCACTGTAGGTAAATTGTAGTTTTATCATGGAGACCTGAAGTGACTAATTCCTGGAATTGCTCACTGATCATCTTTCCAAGGAAATATATATTTTATAATAGAAGATGTGTTTAAAAATAAACCTGCCTGGCTGTGAGTTTTCTTGAGATAACAGGATCTGCACTAGATTTCTTCTGCATAGCAGGAACTTGGTGCAACAGATGCATTTGGTATCTAATGATAAAAAAGCACTTTATGAGCTATATATTTCGAACAGCTTGGGTAACTTCAAAGTAGTGACATTATGCTGAATTTTAATCATGAGTTAAAATGCTTCAAATATTGACTTATCAACAGAAATGGCAAGAAATGTCATCTAGCCAGAGGTGATTATGTATATAGGATACTGAAGAAGGAACAGATTTTGGTAATGGAGAACATAGTTTGTATTGGAGTAGGTGTAGATAGATAGATAGATAGATAGATAGATAGATAGATAGATAGATAGATAGATAGATAGATAGATAGATGAAAGAAAGAAAGAAAGAAAGAAAGAAAGAAAGAAAGAAAGAAAGAAAGAAAGAAAGAAAGAAAGAAAGAAAGAAAGAAAGAAAGAAAGAAAGAATATTATGCAAACTCTTTTTATAAGCATGGTTGGAATGACAAGGTGCGTATTGCTAACACCTTATGACAACAACTAGTTCTGATTAAATATCTTACTGTGCTGATAGTCTTCATCTGGCCACATGAACATGTGGCTGTTTGCATGAATTAATAATTCAAAAGATATTTTGGATGCGTCTTGTGAATTGTTGGCATCTATCCTACATTACATACTAATTGGGTGATATGCAGTGACAGAAAACATACAAGCAATACATCTTTGCCAGAAGTATCATCTGTTTCTTTTTTTAATCCATTTGGAACTATAATTTGCAAGGGGGACTTCATTTTTTCCCCCTCCCTCTCTTTCTATTCCTTCAATTCAGTTTTGTTTCCTGGCAATTGCACAAACAAATCCATGCATTATTTTAGCAACAATATTAAGTAGTTTACAATTGCCTTCTTCCTAGGGCTGAGAGAGACAGTGATTGGCCCAAGGTCACCTAGCTGGTTGTGTGCTAAAGCAGTAGGAGAATTCTTAGTTACCCATTACCTCTATTACACCAAACTGGCTTGCTCTAATTATCTATCAATATCTGCTTGGAACATAGTATGTTGAAAAGTCTTTAAACACTTCTTGTACCTGCTTAAGAATTTTTTTAATACTTCATTTTTATTATTATTTTTTCACAAGGTCTTCGATTTTAGATTGGCCATCCAATTTTTGAATAACGTTTTGTAAAAGTCATAAAAAGGAACAAATAATGAAGGACTGGGAAGTAGCCTAGATATGAATAAATAATGAAGAGAGGGCAGTCACTGAAAACCAGGAAATAATGATGATGATGATGATGATGATGATGATGATGATGATGATGATGATGATGCATAAAAAGTCAAAATTGAGAAGACAGCAACAGACTGACTACAAGTAGCAGCATGACAAAGTAGCAACAAAGGTGCATTGGAAGATCTGCAAGAAATATCATTTGCCTGTAAGCAAGAACTGTGGTGGGATCATAAAATAGAGAAAGTCATAGAAAATGATAAAGTTAAACTGCTCTGGGACTTCAGAATTGAAACAGATAAGCACCTGCAACATAACACCCCAGACTTAACAATTGTTGATAACAAAGACAAAAAAGTTTGGATAGTGGACATGGCAGTGCCTGGAGATAGCAGAATAGATGAGAAAGAACTGGAGAAGATAACAATATACAAAGACCTACAAATAGAAATAGAAAGACTGTGGCAAAGGCAAGCAAGGGAAGTACCAATAGAAATAGGTGCCTTGGGTCCAATCCAAAAACAACTGGAGCACCACTTGAACACCATTGGCATTGACAAATTCACCATTAGTCAATTGCAAAAGGCGGCCTTACTAGGAACTACTTCCATCCTGTGACAATATCTATAATACCATCAAACATCCACATCTGCCTATCCCATGTCCTTGGTAAGGACTCGATAGGTGGACAAAAGTGCCAAATCCAGTCTGAACATCTGGCTGACTGTGCAATGATTAATAATAATAACAATAACAATAACAATAACAATAACAATAACAATAACAACAACAACAACAACAATAATAATAATAATAATAATAATAATAATAATAATAATAATAATAATAATAATAATAATAATAATATTGGAAGGGACCTTGGAGGTCTTCTACTCCAACCTCTTGCTCAGGCAGGAAACCCAGAAATGATTTTCCAGTCTCTTCTTAAAAACTTCCAGTGTTGGAGTATTCACAACTTCTGGAGGCAGGTTGTTCCACTGATTAAATTGTTCTGTCAGGGTAATTTCTCCTTAGTTCTAGGTTGCTTCTCTCCTTGATTAGTTTCCATCCGTTGCTTCTTGTCCTGCCTTCAGGTGCTTTAGAGAATAGCTTGATTCCCTCTTCTTTGTGGCAGCCCCTGAGATATTGGAACACTGCTATCATTTCCCCCCTTGTCCTTCTCTTCATTAAACTAGACATACCCAATTCCAGCAACCATTCCTTATATGTTTTAGCCTTCCAGTCCCCTGATCATCTTTGTTGCTTTTCTCTGCACTCTTTCTAGAGTCTCAACATCTTTTTTACATTGTGGTGACCAAAACTGGATGTAGTATTCCAAGTGTGGGCCCTACTCCTCCTCTTCATTAAACTAGATATACTCAATTTCAGCAACGGTTCTTTATATGTTTTAGCTTCTAGTCTCCTAATCATAAAGGAGATGAAGGGTAAAGCAGAGAAAGGGACAGCTTCTTTATATGAGCTTCCCTTCACATGTATGACTTATGCTCTAACCCGAGTATTCGTTTCTAGTCATCTCTTATATCCGTGGGATATTGGGATTATTTTCTGTCCTGAACTTTGTGTGTTTACTGCAGAAACAGCACTACAACTAGAGCAACTCTGCTTCATTTCATTAGAAGATTAGGTTATCCCACACACCCCAAAATGTAATAATTCAGCAGCCTGCCCCCCACCCCCCAAAAATCTCAGGATACATTGTCCTATTGCCTGAAGTTTATATTTAAAACTCTGTACATGAAGCTGTATTGCATTACTTAAAAGATTAATATATTATCCTCTGCTTACAGTCAAAAAAGATTCAAGCCCAACTGAAGGAGCTTCGCTATGGGAAAAAGGATTTGATATTTAAGGTGAGTTTCTCACTTGAACTGGCAATGATATTTGCTTAAAGACAGTGCAACATTAAAATAATCTGACCAAATGGTTTTGTTCCTCTGACACCAATGGAGGAAAATCACAAAAATGTCAACATACATATTCAAAGGGATTTGAGGGGAAAAAAGAAAGGTACATTTAATTTCCATGCTTCATGATCCAAATACTCATGTATTTCCGCCTTTTTTAATGGAGAAAATGGTCTCAGAGGGCACAGCTTCCCAAGAAAAATCAAGCAGTTCTAAAACATTGATCAGGCTGTTTATTTCTCATGTAAAGACCTCAAGTCTTCTTCAAGGAGGAATATTTTAACTTTTTTTTAAAAAAAATATTTAGTTAAGGTTGTGCCATCTTGTAAAACTTTTCTGTCTCCTTTCCCATTTTTAGTTTTCTTATTGATGTAATTTTGATTTAATCCTTGTACCATGGATGTTTTATTTCATACCATAATGTTTTAGGTTTTTATTTAACACCAAAGTAGATGACTGTCATGGGATAAATATTACACTACTGTAAAATATTGTAAGATGGTGGCCTATGAAACAGATCTTCTTTATCTAAATGTATGCTGTGCTTTAAAAAAAAGCTACAATAATTAAAAACTGAGACATACTTTACTGCCAGTACAAAATACATATCTCAAAGCACTCTGAAAACCGATTTTCCTTTATGAAAGCAGTCCACTATGTGATGAGGGGAAAAGTTAAGGGTGCTTGTTAAAATTAATGGGCTAAAAAGTTTTTTTTTTCCTCATGGAACAGAAAATGTGTATAAACATGTAACTAGTGTCTTTATTTTAAAAATGAAGTCAGTACATACATCTTTTAGTGTTTTTTTTAAAATTAGAATACCAGATAAGGATCAAGGAGTAAGGATCACGGATCATACATCCTAATTCATCTTGTCCTCAACCTCTCTAAAGTGCATTATCTAAAATAGGCATTTATTTTATAAAATGCATTTATTTTAAGGCATTATTTTACACAAAGAAAAGAGCCCCAGTAACTGTCAGGAGGGCTGGAAGGTCTGCAAATTAAATGTTCCCTGCTAGAGGCCTTTGAAGTTGCAATATGATTTTAGTGTCTCAATATCTGTGATGTGTGTGTTTGTGTATGTATGAGTTAGCATTCAATTGTCATCAGGAAAGCCAAGAATACTATTAACCTAAAAGAGTCCTTTGTGTTTACATTCAGCATTCAGTGGGGAGAAATGCTCTTGGAGATGGACTTAGTCTTGATACACCCAACCTTTTTTCGGTATTCCCCTTGGTAAATTAGGTGAATGTTTTCTAAATATTTGGTTGCACCTAGGTACAGATGTATAACTATAATAACACAATGTGATATTATTCCCTTATGTTTGCTGTTTTGTCTGTTAAAAAAACCACTGATTTTGTTCCTGGGTACAAAATCAGTAATATGCATTACTGTTAATCTGCAGAAGATAGAAATGTCTTTCTATTGATTTTTTTTACAAGTTAAAAGCTTATAAATAAAAGGAGGAGAATGATCCTTAGTGGAATATCTAATGCAGGAAAAGAAAGGCTTCTTTTTCTGTTCTAACTGCTGTCAAAACCACCACCACCACCACAATCACCACAGAGGACATTAAGGGACTATTAGCTCTTAGTTCCAATCTATAACATGCAGGTGTGTTTCATAAGATAGCTTTAAAATAATGACATATAAGATTTATTGTATCAGTTGTGGTTGGATGTACTACTGGTTTAAAAAATGTAGCCACTATACATTTTAAATCTTTGTCAGATACTTGGCAGAATTGTAGCCTGGCTTCTGCTATCTTGACGTCCATTAGCTTGGTGCTGTGTGCAACTAATTTTAGCGGATGACCAAAACCTTGTAGCAGTATACCATAAATGTTTATTATAAATAGTTATGGTAAACATATTTATTTAAAAAAAAAACAAAGTTTTTTTTCTTTGCAACCAATCAATTTGTTATACCTGTTAAGTTCCATTGGAAATATTCTTAAATACCATGGCTGAAATTTAAAGAATTATGACTGGAATACTCTGTTTTCTAAGACCTTTCCATTGTATATCTTTGTATCGACTGAAAAAAGCATCTGGAAAAGTGTAAAACTCCCCATAGCTCTGTATAATTAGCACAGGATTACAGCAAACAAAGAGTAATAAATAATTCAAATAAGCCCTACTTCCCTCTCTTTATGCTTCTACCCAAACCAGGAAAGACATGGAATGCAGAGAGGGAGTTGATAAATAAATTATTATATTTGGTAAAGGGAATTAAAAAATTAGGAAAATGTAATAAAAGCACTATTTGCATGACAATGAAACAGTACAGCACTAACAGTTCATTCTGAAAAGGCATGTATGAGGCTGAAAGGTGCAGTACTCCTTTATTTGAAACTTCAAATATATATATATATATATTGTTCACATATTTGAATCCCATCACTGAGTTGACCTGGTACAAAGTCCCCACTGCCACATAAACACACTTTCCATGCAGAAGACTTGGAGTGGAAATTGATCTTTTCACTCTTTTGGTAACTGCTTTGAACTTAGGATGGGGGACCCTACCTTTCTTTTTTGTATATATACAAATTTTATTGATTTTCTAATATTACATTCACATATTTGAAAAGCAATGTGGTGACTGAGTAGTAGTGATTCAATTACATACAGATATCACTAGTACAGATTTCAGATTGCTACCATAAACATTTCCTCTCTTTTTCCCTTCATATATACTGTCTATTTGTAAATTAAAAGACAAATTTTATCTTATTAATCACATAGAAGATAGCTTTCTTACATATATCTAAAGTTTTTAGTTTACACATATTCTAGTTGTTTTAACATTCAATCTTTTAAAACAATCAATGACCTAATAGATTTTTCAGTTTTAATCTCCACCAACATTTAGATTTAACATTTGATATTTATCATTCCAAAAATTTTTAATATACTCCCAATTCATCTATCATTATTCCTCACAAAGTCTAATATTCAAAATACACATCCTGTCTACTTAACTTCTGACCCTCTGTCAACAGGTTAAGGATACAATGTGATATCCTTCCTTTTTGCTAGTTTTCAGGGTTTTTTAAGTAATAATCAAAATTTCTTTTTATTTCAGTATTTAATACTTCCTCTCTCTTCCTCTTTGTATCTGCTATCTCTTGCTTAAACTAATAATTTTTTTGTTTTTAATGTTCCATATAGACCTATTTATTGCTTTTAACAATGTTTTAGCTTATCTACATTGTTCACCCTTACATGACCTTTATACACAAATCAATATTCAAATTAGGTATTAGTATTTATACTGCTAAATTTTAATGGCCAATTTTTTTTTTATCTCAGTTCATAACAATGTCTTGTGTTCAACATGCACATCTTATCTATTTAAGTACGTTGTGTTTTAGATTTCCATAAGATGGTCAAAACTCATTCTTCTTGAGTCTTATTCTGGCTTTTTTTCCTTTGCCAAATCATCTTCCATGTCCTTGTTTTTGGGTCATTGAACCAGTCTCCTTTTAATATCATGTATATTAATTGATATTGACAAAACCATCTGGTTGCTATTTTTTTGAGAGGACTTGTAGCTCTAGTGGGTCATCTGTTTATTCTTCCATATCGACGTGGTTGTTCTGAATTGTTTATCTTCTCATCCAACTGTTCTTTTTCTAAATCCTCTGGTTCCTTCTGAATTGTATAAGAAATATTTTCCTTTTTCCAAGTTGTCAATGTCTTTTCTGGATTTTCAAATGTCAATATTTGTTGAATAGTAGATTCTTCTTTCATAGTATTTGAATGTTTCATTTTTTCTGTTGTATTTTATATAGATGATTCTTTAGTTGTAGTCAAAGTTTGGGCTTTCATATCTGGACTGTCTTCTTGTTCCAGCACATAGCCTCTTAGTATTTCATTGGTTGTGGTAATAATTTGGATTAATGTTTTCAACATAGCGAGAGTTTGTTGTTCTTCATCTATAAGGAAATTTTGTTCCTGGTCTTCTTCCATATTGGTATTTTAAGCTAAAGGCTTTACACTTAGAAAATCCAAAAGAGAGATTTTTTTTTCCCTAGGTAGGGAATACAAAGCCTTTCACAGCTGTTGTTTCAAAGTTCTCAAGGTTATGTATCTTATCTATTTCCCTGGGCAGTCAGCCAGGCCCCTTTTAAAGTTTCCCTTTGAGTCCCAAAGTTGTCTTAATCTTTTCAGTTTTTCTTTTTTGTTTTTGTTTCATAAGAAAGAATCCAGATTTCCAACAGAAGTAGACAATGAAAAATAGGAAATAAAAAATCTTTCAATCCACATGCTTTGAGAAATAAGGTTCCAATTGGTATTCAGTAACTTTTCCAATGTTTAAAACACCCATGGGTATTTATTTATTTAATTGAATTTCTATACTGCCCTTCTTCTGAAGGACTCAGGGCGGTGTACAGGGCAATAAAAGCAATAAAAACACTACATACAAAAGTTAAAAGTAAGATTAAATTAATTTAGCCCTAACAATAAATAGTTAAAAATACCCCAAACCCTTAGACCAGGCCGGCCTGTTCAAATAAGTAGGTTTTCAGATCACGGTGGAAAGAGCGAAGGTCGGGAGCCATCCGGAGCTCCACCGGTAATTGATTCCAAAGGGCTGGCATGCCAACAGAGAATGCTCTCCCCCTGGGGGCCGCCAGCTGACACTCTCTGACCGACGGCACCCTGAGGAGGCCCTCTCTGTGGGAGCGCACAGGACGAAGGGAAGATGACGCCGGCAGCAGGTGCTCCCATAAGTAATCTGGACCTATGCCATTTAGGGCTTTATAGGTAATCACCAGCACCTTGAATCTCATTTATTTGCCACTCTTTCTGGAGGGAGGGTGAAAGTCCCCCTTCCCTCACCGCAGGGGGGAGAATGCTTAGCAGCTTAAGGAGGTACAGAGAGTAATTAGGGTGTAAAAGAGGTAGATCTCACCCAGTCTCTTCCGTGCTGCTTTAAGAGTTGCCTGGTGGAAAATGTGACTTTGGCTGTTCACAGCCTAGGGATGAGTCACAATGGCCGGCCTTTTCATCTGCCGGTTTGGAGGGAACTCCAGGTCTAACGGGAGAGTTGCAGCTCTTCCGCAATCTAGCGAGTGCTCCTCCTTGCTGTTCACCTCTTTGGGGTGACTTTCAGCCCTTTTCAGGGGGCCCCAGTGATGCTAAACTGGACAGGGGAGAGAGAGCAAGTCTCCCAGCTGTCCATAGCAGCTGCGTGGCAAATCAAAAGCCAGGGGACCCTACCTTTCACTTTCCCCTAGTGTAGTGTGGATTAGTCACTGAAGAACCAAATAGAACCATAAGTACCCAAAGACCATTTTGGCCTTTATGACATAGGAATAATAAAAAACACAGATTGAATCAGTCTAAGAATCAGAGCCTGAGTTAGGGAGCTCAGAGGATAGAATTTAAAAATACACTATATTATCAAATAATACGTGATATTATGTAAAGTATTAGCATTTTATATTAAAAACTACCAACAGATACATAATTGCATTCCATATAATAGTTAATTGGATCTAAAAAGAGAAATGAATTGGATTTTAAATGAAAAAGGAGCAAGAACAAAATTAGGAAATCTAGTTCTCCAAGAACGTTTCAGTGGAGAACATTTTAACAAAGGGTTTGTTGCAGTTGATCTGGTTTTAAACATTTATTTAGACTCTTTTTAGCAACATCCAGATATGCAATCTTAAGGTTGCATTTTGTAAGCATCCCCACTCATTTTAATACAGTGGTATCTTGGTACTCATCATTAATTGGTTCCGGGAGGAATGATGAGTAACAAAAACAATGAGTACGAAACATTTTTTTCCTATAAAGAATAATGTTGTTGTTGTTGTTAGCTGCGAAGTCGTGTCCGACCCATCGCGACCGTATGGACAACATTCCTCCAGGCCTTCCTGTCCTCTACCATCTTCTGGAGTCCATTGAAGATCACGCCTACTGCTTCAGTGACTCCATCCAGCCACCTCATTCTCTGGCGTCCCCTTCTTCTATTGCCCTCGATCTTTCCCAGCATTAGGCTCTTCTCCAGTGAGTCCTTCCTTCTCATTAGGTGGCCAAAGTATTTGAGTTTTAGTTTCAGGATCTGGCCTTCTAAAGAGCAGTCAGGATTGATCTCCTCTAGGACTGACCGGTTTGATCACCTTGCAGTCCAAGGGACTCGCAGGAGTCTTCTCCAGCACCAGAGTTCAAAGGCCTCAATTCTTTGGCACTCAGCCTTTCTTATGGTCCAACTTTCACTGCCATACATTGCAACTGGGAAGACCATAGCCTTGACTATACGCACTTTTGTTGACAGGGTGATGTCTCTGCTTTTTAGTGTGCTGTCTAGTGTGCTGGCTTTCCTCCCCAGGAGCAAGCATCTTTTAATTTCTTGGCTACAGTCCCCATCTGCAGTGATCTTGGAGCCCAGGAAAATAAAATCTGTCACTACCTCCATTTCTTCCCCATCTATTTGACAGGAATTGAGAGGGCCGGATGCCATGATCTTGGTTTTCTTAATGTTAAGTTTCAACCCAACTTTTGCACTCTCCTTCTTCACCCGCAACAAGAGGCTCTTTAGTTCTTCTTCACTTTCTGCCATTAGAGTGGTATCATCTGCGTATCTTAGGTTGTTGATATTTCTTCCGGCAATCTTAATTCCAACTTTTGATTCATCTAGCCCTGCCTTTCTCATGATGTGCTCTGCATATAAGTTAAATAGGCAGGGCGACAATATACAGCCTTGCCGGACTCCTTTCCCAATTTTGAACCAATCAGTGGTTCCATGTCCAGTTCTCACTGTTGCTTCTTGACCTGCATATAGGTTTCTCAAGAGACAAATAAGATGGTCTGGTACTCCCATCTCTTTAAGGACTTGCCACAGTTTGTTATGATCCACACAATCAAAGGCTTTAGCATAGTCAATGAAGCAGAAGAAGATGTTTTTCTGGAACTCTCTAGCTTTCTCCATGATCCAGCGTATGTTGGCAATTTGAACTCTAGTTCCTCTGCCTTTTCAAAATCCTGCCTGTACTTCTGGTAGTTCTCGATCCACATACTGCTGGAGTCTAGCTTGTAGGATTTTAAGCATGACTTTGCTAGCATGAAAAATGAGTGCAATGGTGCGAGAGTTTGAACATTCTTTGGCACTGCCTTTCTTTGGAATTGGAATGTAAACTGATCTTTTCCAATCCTGTGGCCACTGTTGAGTTTTCCAAATTTGCTGGCAAATTGAGTGTAGCACTTTTACTGCATTGTCTTTTAAGATTTTGAATAGCTCAGCTGGAATACTGTCACCTCCACTAGCTTTGTTGTTGCTCAGCTTTTCTAAGGCCCACTTCACTTCACATTCTAGGATGTCTGGCTCGAGGTCAGTGACCACCTCATTGTGATTATCGGGGACGTTAAGCTCATTCTTGTATAGTTCTTCTGTGTAATTTTGCCACCTCTTCTTAATCTCTTCTGCCTCTGTTAGGTCCCTGCCATTTTGGTCCTTTATCATGCCCATTTTTGTATTAAACGTTCCCTTCATCTCTCCAATTTTCTTGAAAAGATCTCTGGTCCTCCCTATTCTATTGTTTTCTTCTATTTCTTTGCACTGTTCATTTAAGAAGGCATTCTTATCTCTTCTAGCTATTCTCTGGAATTCTGCATTCAATTGGGCGTATCTTTCTTTTTCTCCCTTGCCTTTCGCTTCCCTCCTTTCCTCAGCTATTTGCAAAGCTTCCTCAGACAGCCATTTTGCTTTCTTGCATTTCTTTTTCTTTGGGATGGTTTTGGTTGCTACCTCTTGTACAATGTCGCGAACCTCTGTCCATAGTTCTTCAGGCACTCTGTCTATCAGATCTAATTCCTTAAATCTATTTGTTACCTCTACTGTATATTCAACAGGGATATGATTTAATTCATACCTGAGTGGCCTAGTGCTTTCCCCTACTTTCTTCAGTTTAAGCCTAAACTTTGCAAGGAGAAGCTCATGGTCTGAGCCACAGTCAGCTCCTGGTCTTGTTTTTACTGACTGTATAGAGCTTCTCCATCTTTGGCTGCAGAGCATATAGTCAATCTGATTTCTGTGTTGACCGTCTGGTGATGTCCATGTGTAGAATAATGTAGTGAGTCACAAAGCACCTGACACTGACAAGTTCTAGCTTACGTCTTGAGTACCAAACAAATGATGGAACCATGACAAAATTTTCACATCAAAACGTGTTGAGTTCCAACTTCAATGAGTTTCAAAGCAGCTGAGTACCAATCTACCATGGTACTGATGTGACAAATTATCTGTATATTTGAACATGCAAAACTGACAATTATAAGTTGGATTTCTTTCACAACATGATGTCTATAAATACTAACTTTCTTCTTGAGAAATCTCCAAAACATTTAAGGAACCCAAAGATTTCCAAGAATATTGAAAATATGGATGGACAAGCTACACTAGCCTCAGAATAATTCTGTTTTTTTTTTTTGCCTGAGCTTTCTATTGGAATGTTGAAATGAATGAATGAAGTAAATGAAAGATCTCCATGTCTGTTCTTAAATATTCTCAAAAATTTTGGGCCTTTTAAGAAGAGACCAAACATATCAAACAATGTGCCTTAACACTGTTATTTACATTACTTTGAGGGGTTTTTCTAAATTTGTTTAGAAAGAAACAGGAAAGGAAGATTGACACAATCAAGTCCATTACAAACCAAGCTTAATTCTTATATGGCTTTCCAAACTAGATGAATATGCATTTTTTTTCTCATTTGAAATGTATCTACATCACTACATGAACTCATCAGTCTGCTGCATTCAATTTATTTTGCTTCAAGGGTATTTTGAATAACAGTTTGGTTTATTATAAAAACAAAAGGAGCTTTTAAAAACCTCTTCTAGGCTACCCTGCCTCCTTTACAGGGACAAACTGAAGATGTATGGAAAAATATCTTCTGAAACAGATTTGCTTCTCAATACTGTCCAATACTGCCAAGATATTGTGATATGCAAGTGCTACCTTTACTACCAACATGGGAAAAACTAGTATAAACTGAAAGAATCAAAACTTCCCATGAAAATAACATCAAGATTCTGGATGAAGACAATTACTACAAATATCTGGACATCCTTCAAGCTGACATTAAGCATGCTGAAGTCAAGAAGACTAGAATGCCTAATGTCAGTTTGAAGAATGTCCAGGTATTAGCAGTAATGATCTTTATTTTTATTTATTTATTTTTATTTATTTATTTTATTAAACTTATATACCGCCCTTCTCCCGTAGGACTCAGGGAGGTTCACAAGGTTTTTTAAAACAATGCAACAAGTTACAAAAATTAAAAAAAATAAAATAATTACATTAACCTTGAAATATAACCCAATTACAATTAAAAATACAAATAAAACCCCAGTTAATATCCTCAGTCTAGGCCAGAAAGCTTGAAGAGCCAGGTCTTCAGGTCCCGGCGGAATGAACGAAGGTCGGGGCAGTCCTAAGCTGTACAGCCAGCTGGTTCCAAAGGGCCGGCGCACCCACAGAGAAGGCCCTCCCCCTGGGTATTGTCCACTGGCAATCTTTTACCAGAGGTACCCTGAGGAGACCCTCCCTGTGGGAGCGCACAGGACAAAGGGAGCTTGATACCGGCCGCAGGTGTTCCCTCAAATATCCCGGACCCAAGCCATTTAGGGCTTTATAGGTCATCACCAGCACCTTGAATCTCATGCGGAGGGCAACCAGAAGCCAATGCAGCTCACGCAGTATAGGTGTTACATGGGAGTATCGGGAAACCCCCATCACAACCCGCGCGGCTGCATTCTGCACCAGTTGAGTGGTCCTCAAGGGTAGCCCCATGTAGAGAGCATTGCAGTATCCAGGCTCTTGGTGTTATTTCAATAGACAGCAACACTTGAGCTAGCACAAGACAGAAACTACTATATTTAACTTGAAGCAGAAAAGTGTGAACAGTAGTCATGCTTTCTAGGGGCTGGATATGAGTAGAAAATGACAATATCCATATCTGCTGTCCAGAATGATTGATAGTCATGGCATGGCAACCTGGCAGTGCAGATGCACCCTGAATCAAGGTAAACAACCTCTGATTAAATCTGAATTGAACTGGATTGCTGCTGAATTTAGCCTCAGCTGAATCTTTTTTCTTTTTTTTATCGAAAAGTTTTACAATACATTTTTGAATACAAAAACCCCCCTCCTCCCCCGTTTTCCACACCGTTGGACCTCCCCACAGTCGCTACATGAATGGTCGTAAGTCGAGGATGGCCTGTGTTCTCAAGGGGTTGGACTAGATGACCTCCAAGGTCCCTTCCAACTTCTTCTTCTTCTTCTTCTTCTTCTTCTTCTTCTTCTTCTTCTTCTTCTTCTTCTTCTTCTTCTTCTTCTTCTTCTTCTTCTTCTTCTTCTTCTTCTTATTATTATTATTATTATTATTATTATTATTATTATTATTATTATTATTATTATTATTATTATTATTATTATTATTATTATCCTCTTTATTTTATTTTATTTTATTTTGGGGCTTTTGTTTGTTTTTGCTGTGAAGGAAAAGGAAAGCTTGCATTTCTTTTTAATTTATCTTTCTGTATTTTCTTTTTTCCCTTCTTCTCTTTCTTCCTTCCTTCCCTTCCTTCCCTCCCTCTCTTTTCTTTCTTTATCTTCCTTCCTTCCTTTCTCTCTCCCACTTTCTTTCCCTCCCTCTCTCAATTTCTTGCTTTCTACTTGTTGTGGAAATTGGAAGCTACTTGCATTTCTTTTTAATTTTTCTTTCTGCATTTTTCTCTTTCATTTATTTTTCTTCTTTCTTTCTTTCTTTCTTTCTTTCTTTCTTTCTTTCTTTCTTTCTTTTTCTTTCTTTCTTTCTTTCTTTCTTTCTTTTCTCTTTTTCTTTTTCTCTCTTTCTTTTCTCTTTCTTTCTTTCTATCTTCCTTCCTTTCTTTCCTGCCTTTCTCTCTCCCACTTTCTTTCCCTCCCTCTCTCAATTTCTTGCTTTCTACTTGTTGTGGAAACTGGAAGCTACTTGCATTTCTTTTTAATTTTTCTTCCTGCTTTTTTTCCTTCCTTCCTTCCTCCCTTCCTCTCTCTCTCTCTCTTTCTTTTCTATTCTTTTTTTCTTTCTCCCTCCCTTTTCCCCTTCCCCCTTTCTCCTTTTTTTCCCTTCCTTTTTTCTTTCTTTCTCACCTTTACCATCAAAAGCACTTCACTCCAGAGGGGGGGGAAACCCCAAAGGTTTTTAATTGCTTTGGTCCAAAGGACATTTTATTATGCAACGTATCAAGGTAAAGGTAAAGGTAAAGGTTCCCCCGCACATGCGTGCTAGTCGTTTCCGACTCTAGGGGCCGGTGCTCATCTCCGTTTCAAAGCCAAAGAGCCAGCGCTTGTCCGAGGATGTCTCCGTGGTCATGTGGCCAGCATGACTAGACGCCAAAGGCGCACGGAACGCTGTTGCCTTCCCACCGGAGCGGTCCCTATTTTTCTACTTGCATTTTTACGTGCTTTCGAACTGCTAGGTTGGCAGAAGCTGGGACGAGTAACAGGCGCTCAACGTATCAAAAGGACAGGTTAAAAAAAAATCAGCCATGTAATTTTTCAGACGCAAGCGAAGCCTCCAAGAGCGAAGCGGTCAGATCCCTCTATTTCGGGCTGGGGCGAGGGGTCGTGGTGAGCAACCAGGCAGCCGACCAGGCGGGAGTCTCGCATCCTCAGCCGCGTGGGGAGAAAGGAGTAAGCGGCGCGTGCTGGGGAAGAAGAGCTTTTTTGAACGTTGCAGGCAACCAACCACGCGACAGCTCAGGCAAGCCGGGCAGGCCGTCCGCCCGTCCTCTTCCGATAAGCGAGCCGGTCGCCTCTCCCCAGCTTCTCTCTCTTCAGCAAGAGACCCTCCGAAGCCAGAGAAGGGGGTGGAGCTACGCTGCTGTGGAGCCCTGGTGCCTAGAGAGGTCGAGCCCACTTCTTTTCCCGGGCTTTTGCTTCCAGCGAAGTAGGGCCGTCAGCTTAGCCAAGGCTCCCCGCCAGAGAGTCTTGCAGCGCCGCTCCGCCCGTGGCTGTTCCACCTCCTCCTCCTCCTCCTCTCACCGCTGTCTCCTAGGTCAGTGTTTTTTCAATTCTTCCCACGGCACACCAGGCAACATCTCGCGGCACACTAGTGTGCCGCGGAACAGTGGTTGAAAAACACTGGTTTAGATCCCAAAAGATTATTGTTTAACCACAATGCAAATTCTGAGAGAAGTCAACTTCCAGGTAACCACTCCAGTAGGATTTGTGGTGATTCAATTGGGTTGCTACAAAGAACTTTCTCCTTTGATTACAACATCCATCTAGCCTCCCAAAAAATCTGCTGAATGCTATAGATTTGAGTATAGTACTGTATATGACAATATAATAAAGATAATTACTTAAACCAAGCAAGAAATGTGCCTTCTCTGGACTTGTGATCATCTTCAAGATGACCTCATAGTAAGCAGAGGGTGAAAATTTTATACTCCAAATTATATAGTTTGGTAACATATTTAAGATTTAAAATAGTTCATCTGTTTTTCATACAGTAAGCATTATATGGATAATATTGTATATGTCATAGGTTCCCTCTAAATCAGACATGTCAAACTCGCAATGTCACGTGACGTTGCACAATGATTCAGGACAGTTTTGCCATTGCCGGCAATGGGGAGGGCGCGGCTTCTGGATGACGTGTCTGGCCTGTGAGCCAGCAGTTTGACACCCCTGCTGTAAATCAAATTGATAGCATGAAACACAATACAGGTGCCCATAGTTTAACTCAGAACTAATTATGCAAAGAATGCCTCTTAGTTTAATTAATTTATTTTGAAATAAAAAAAGGAAAAAAGCACATAAAGCAAACATTGACTCTGTATACAGAGCCAAACTAAAAGAACATCAGGCAGCAATTCCCATTATTATCCTTCCAAATATCCAATCCTCTTTAATTTCTGGATCTTACATTTATAAAGTTTAAAAATACTCTGAATAATTAATTCCTTATTTTACATTTTAAAAATCCGAGCACCTGCTTTATAGGCTTAGAAACATTTTACTGAAAAATATGAACATTGGTTATCTTCTAATAATAGGTCGAAGTAGGTAATCAGAGAATTTGCTTTTGTTCAAAAGGGTTGGAAGCTACAGATAACACAAAGAGCAACAAGGGTTTTGAAAAGACATATCTTTTAGTATCTTCATCTTTAATTTATTCAGGCTAGAGTTTATGCCTCCTGGCAAAGGCTACTAGTGTCAAAGATGCCTTGCATATTTCATTCCCCAGATGAATTCATAAGACTCTGCCACAGATGAATAAATAATAATTGAGAATATATGTATCTCAAGGTTGAACTGTTGGCTTTTTGATATTTCCTGTTTCCTGCTTATTTGATTTTGGCTGCTAGGGAAGAAGTGTGGCAGGGAGATTCTCTCCCTCCTTGACCCTTTAAATAAATCCCACCCATATATCATGTAAAATATAAAAAAATGTTAACAATGGAATCCTCTGGATTTCAGCAAGATAGAATTATAATTATAAATACATGATAAATAATATCTGAAAAAGGAAAAAAATATTGAGTCTAAAAACAACCCTGTAAAAGCAAGAGAACAAATTGTAATTTATAAGATTAATACATCCCTGATCTCAAATGTCAAACTAAAACATATCACTGATAATGTTCATTCAGGTAACCAGGATCAAATGAAGCAATGAATTGTGGCCCATCAAGGACTTTACTGTGTTAGTCTAGACCATTCTATCTGTGAGGCTTTCAAAATTTCAATGTCATCAAATCATCATTGTTTAGCAATCAATATTTATTATATTATTTGGGATCAGGAAAAAAATGATATTTTTAAAGATTTACATTCTAGAACCCAATATAGATTGGGAAAGGAAAAAAAAATCCACCAGAAGATAACAGCAAGAAAAGTACATGGCTGTGTGCCCAGAAATCAAATTGAAGGAGTTTTGCCTTTACAAATCTATCCCACCTGCTCTGTTTGCTTCCCTTATTTTCAGAGGGAAGGAGTTCCACAATGGTGGAATGGGGAAAGGAGGAACATTTCAAACATCTAACTGTCTTCTCTCTCTCTCTCTCTCTCTCTCTCTCTCTCTCTCTCTCTCTCTCTCTCTCTCTCTCTCTCTCTCTCTCTCTCTCTCTCTCTCTCTCTCTCTCTCTGTGTGTGTGTGTGTGTGTGTGTGTGTGTGATAGGAAGAGGAGAAATATTTATTTATGCAATCATTTCTCACTTCCGATGACTTAAGGACATTTACAATAATAGTAATATAATCAAAACCAGAATCCAATTTATGAGAAATTTCTTCAGATAACAATAGCCATCCTCCTGCTCAATTGATGTGCTTAACTGTATTATATTCTAGATTCCAAAGCAGGAAAATGAACTGGAGGATCTAAAATTCCATCATGAATTTACTCCCAGAGACCCTCATAAGATAGATAGATGATAGATAGATAGATAGATAGATTATAAAATGTTTATCATTTGTTTATTTATAATTTATTTATTTAATATCCTGCCTTTATCATTTATACACATAACTCATGGCATTTGTACAAATAACACACTTACCTCTTCCTAGTTTCCCTACAACAATAACCTTATGTTTAGCTTATGTGCTAAATCTGTTTCTTTTAGCGTTTTGGTATTTGTGAATGCCTACATGGAATCAAGTTCATCTTCCACATATTCATTTATGAAATGAATGCTATTTTACTCCTCTGAGCTTTCTCTTTCCCTTTATTAATAATTAAATTAAAAAGGACTAAATTCAACAATTGGTTCAACCCTTCTTGCTGAAGTACCATTCCAAATATAGTTAAATTATCTTTAAAAAATAACAATCTCCTGCATTCAGTCCTTATCCTTATTCCCAATACCTTTCTCTTTATCTTCTCTTATCTATGTTGTAGTTAAATTTTAAAGTGTAGGATTTTTAGGGCACAGACCTATCTTTTTTTTAAAAAAATTTGACATTGTCATTTATGTGGATGATGCTATTTATATAATAAAAATAAATCATCATACATTTATATAATATAAGCCTATGATCATTATTGCAATTTATATATTACAATTATACATTATTACTGCTAGTCCGGGGTGAGTCTGTGTGATGCTACTTCAAGCATTTTTGTCCAAGAGGTAAGGTCAGATATATGCTTAAAAAGAAATAAAATAGAATTATTTATCTCACTGAGAATACAAATGCACAGAGGGGAAAAATCTGTGAACAAATGAGGTGAACAAAATGAAATGAGATTATTATGTCAGTTCACTGCACTAACACTATTTTAAAAATTTATAGAATGTTTGGATGTAAAAAAAGGAAATGGATATTTTCCCTTAGTGATAGAAATTTCATAGTGGTGATTTTATTGAAGATGAGAAAGAGATATAGAAACTCCTGGCTAAATCCAACATGTTATCTTAGTAACAAGAGATGTAAACCTGGAAACAAGGATCTGAAGCATGTTATACTTTTATTGCCAAGCAATTGTTAGCATATTGTTTGCCAGAGTAAATACCAAAAACCTTATTTAATTCTGAAAGGATATGGATATGATGTAAATGTATCCAAAATGGCAGCTACTTTTTGTAGACTATGTCCTTAGCAGCACATCTCTTTTGCAAACTTTCTCTTTTTTATCAAGAATGGTTTATCTAGGAAAAAAATAATGTCTTGTCTTAAAATTTTACAAATTGAACCTAGAAATCATCTTTGAGGACAAAAATGGATTTTTATTTCCCTCAAGGTGGAATTGAAATGTTCATTTCTTCAAAGTAATAAAAGGAAATCAAAGTGATTCTTGAAACTTGAGATAAAGCATGTTAATGCACAGTTTATACTTTTAATATAGTTCCTAAGCTCCAGCACTGATATGCTACAATGACTCTCAGTTAAATTGTTTAAATTGCTCACTTACCCATCTCTGTTCAAAGCTGCTATTGTTAATTTAGCTTTAAGAGCTGTAGTGGCACAATGGTTAGAATGTAGTATTGCAAGCTAATTCTGTTGACTGCCGATTGCCAGCAGTTCAGCAGTTGGATTCTCACAGGCTCAAGGTTGACTCAGCCTTCCATTCTTCTGAGGTCAGTAAAATGAGGATCTAGATTGTTGGGGGCAATATGCTGACTCTGTAAACCACTTAGAGAGGGCTGTAAAGCTCTGTGAAGTGGTATATAAGTCTAAGTGCTATTTCTATTACATGACAAAGGAAGGCACAGCTCCTTTACCCTTTAACTCTGTACAGAAGAGACAATTGTTATCAGATGAATAGGTCAAAAATACATCCAATATAAGTAATTTGATTATAGTTATACATTTGAAGTTAGATTTGTTATTAGATTTGTTACTCTATACATACATAATGGTTGGGCAAGTCATTTACAAGGAAACAAAAATATATAGAAGAACACACAGTTGGGCAAGTAATTTACAAAGACGCAAGCAATCTACTGGAGAACTGATAGACTAATTAAAAACACTTCATGAAGTCTGATCTGGCCCATAGATAAGAATGCCATCTATAATCTTTTTTTATTAAAGTAAGTGTTGTTTCATAATATAAAATGGTTCTTGGTGTGTATGTGTTCAGATGTTTGTGTGTATGATCTCCTCAGTCTCCCTCTATCAACTTTATAACACATTTTGTACAACACGTAAACTGAATGAAACTGAGTGAATATAGGGTGAAAATAATTAAGAGGAACTACTGTTCCTATGTGTTAGGTGTGATGACAACTTTGAAAGTATGATGGGAATCTGTCTCATCATCTTGCAATCAAAAATCGGGACTGGGTGGAATCTTTGCTTAAAGAAAGTTTCCATTACTAAAACCAAAATATAAAGGGAATTTCTGGGAATTATCAAGCCTTGATATAACACTTTGGAAATATCTCCTGAAATAGAATTTAATGTAGCCAAATTAATTATAGCTGATAGCTCCTCCCTTACATCATAAGCAACAAAAATAGTAACAAGGCTGAACAGAAGCCAAGACTTACTTAGTTCCTGCTTAGGAGAACAAAACAAGAATCATTGTACATTTTAAATCAGAGCACTGTGGGAGTTGAGGATCAAGAAACCTATACATTATTTAATTTGTGACGAGCAGGATCTCATTCTGATTTTGAGTGACTTTTTATTTGGGCAGTTCTGGGCTGGTTCATAACCTTTCCAAAAATTTTCAGTAGTTAGACACTATCCACTTTCCTAGAAATGCAGAATCTAAATTACACAACAGTATCAGAAACAGGATATCCTGTCTTACATATCCTGGCATAATATTTATCTAGTGAAGGGGAAAGGCTATTTTATTGAATTGTCTATAAATAATTTGAAATCATCAAAGAGAAGATATATATATAAAGATTAAAGCACCTTTGGGTTAAATTCTATATATATATATATATATATATATATATATATATATATATATATATATATATATATATATGCAAATATATGCAAAAGTGTATAAATTTTATAAAACATGTTTGCTGAATGAAAACTCTTTGAGGACAAATTTCGATCAAGAAAACAAGAGAGGAATTTAAGTTTAACCCAAAGGTGCTTTTCAAGAGGCAACTGGACTTTTTCTTTGAAGACATTTTGCTTCTCATCCAAGAAGCTTCTTCAGCTCTGATGAGCTTCTTGGATGAGAAAGGAAACATCTTCAAAGAAAAACAAGAAAGTCCAGTTGCCTCTTAAAAAAGCACCTTTGGGACAACCATCACTTGGATGACCGAGAATTTCCATAATTTCCATAATTTCTGAGTTTATCCAAATTATTCTCTTTTCTTTATTTCCTAAAAAAAATTAGCTCATTCTTGACTTATGATCATTCACTTAATGACAATTCAAAGTTATGACAACCAGTTCAGGTACTTGGCAACCATCTTCTATGTAGATCGGTTGCAGCATCCTGTGGTCACATGACCACAATTTTCCACTTGTTTTCTGATTTCTGGGAAAAAAGTAGCTCATTGGGCAAAGCTACATTTGTTTAACAACTGCTGTAAAAATTGTCATAAAATTGATTCCAAGTTGACTTATAAGCAATTCTGGTCCCAACTATGGTTGTAAGTCAAGGATAAACTGAATTACAAAAATACCTTAACTCTCACATGTCAGCTGAAAAGCAACAATAGGAGCAAAAAGGATAGACCAAAGTAAATGTTTTCCATGTTCTGTTTGTATAAAATCCACATATCAGTTTAAGATTAAAAAAAAATCTATCCAAGGAATCCAAGGTGAACATATAATGCAATAGGAGCATGTATATATGAAATAATTCTTATATACAGTTATGTGAAATGATTTTGATATATATTTGGAAAGACTGATCACAGATCCGTGCTTTGTCAGAGAGAATAGTTATTTTTTAGTGTATGGAGTAATGACTTAGCTATCAAATAAGTGCATTTATTTCAGGTACATTGACAATAGGGTGCTAACCTCAAACACATCAAACAGATGTGTACAATGCATTTACCAGCTGTGTTTTAATGCTTTTAAAAGACTATTGTTTCAGATCTTGTCTTGAGGAGCAAATTAATGACATGAGAACTGCATGCTAAATGGACTGTAGTAAACAAAACATATATATTTACTCTTGATGTGAGGGTTTATTTGTTTTTTGCTTGTTTGTTTTTTGGCATGCTCATTATATACAGTGAGGCTCATTAATTCCAAATTCCCCAGCACAAGAGAAAAAAAACCCCAGCCTTTGATATGGGTTTGACTGCTTTTGCGCATAAATGGTGCATCTAATCCATTTAGATAAGCACACTTGCATGAAAGCAGCCTTCTAAACACATGTTAGATGTTGACTGAAGGAACACTGCAAGGCTATTTATAATGCAAGTTATTTTTAAAGCACACTTAAAACTGGTCCAGGACACACATTTTTTTAGGCTGATCATCATTTTCTTTTTCTTTTTTCTCTTTAATATGTCCTATATTTAACTGAGACCTTATTACATTTTTTAAATATAGAATCCTACTTAATGACAATAACAGGATTCAAAATGTGGATGATACCTTCCACATTGTTAAAGTATCCAAAATATTAGAATCAGAGATTATACCTTGTAACCAATAGCTTTAATTTCTTCTGCCCTTCTAAATCGACAGCCTTTTTTCCCCCCAGTAGATTTCTTAAAAATCTATTTCAAAGAAGGATATCCAATAACTATTGTTTCTTTGTGTCAAAAGTAGTGACTATCCAAACTCTGATCCTGGAAGCCTAGTGGCCTTTAGTCAAAATGTATATGCAAAACAACCTTCTATTTAACAATTAAGGAGGACAATAGGAAGCCATGGAAAATACCTTTTGATTTCATTCTATGATAGCATAGGTTTGTGATAGTGGCGAATATCTATAGGTTGGTATAGTGGAGGTTCATTCTCTGAGATTGTTTCCGAATATTTGTTACCAGGCTAGGTAATATCTTCAGTGAAACAAGCAAAGACACCAGGCTAGGTAATATCTTCAGTGAAACAAGCAAAGACATAAAATGTAATATCTGGGGAAGCTCAATAATTCAAAAACAGTACAGCTAATCTATGGGCTTCATGCCACTCCTCTGGCCTTTCTAGAAGGCCATCAAGGTTGGGGGCCAGCCTGGACTGAAGATAAAAAAAAATGATGTTTTATAATGTGGGTGCAATAACAATAAAATACTTCCTCCTGTGTTCCATGTCTAGTGAATTAAACCAGTACAATCTTCTTTTCTGAGACCTGATGGACAGATAGATATCACTGGAGAGAGGCAATCTCTCAACCCATCCCATATACTATACCTAGTCCATTTTTCAATAATATTGGTTTCAAAATAATTTAACATAGATGAATCATTTTAAATCTTCCACTGCAAATGAATAAAAATTACAAATGCCTGTAGCGTCTGCTAAAAGGGCAATTGCTATCTTAGGATACATTAACAAGAGCACAACATCTAGATGTAAATGCTCCAATATCTCCACTGCTTGATTAGGCTCCGCTTGGAATACCGTGTCTGGGTACCAGAGTTCAAAAAGGGCATTGACAAACTGAAGTGAGATCAGAGAAGGGCTACCAAAAGGGTGATAGGTCTGGAAAACAAGCTTAAACAGCCCAAAGCACATCTTCCTCAACAAACAACATCTAGATAAGCAGTCAGAGAAAAAAAAGGAAATATCCTAATCAAATAACCTACAAGGAAGAAACTATACTCCAAATAAGACTGGTAGGGCAAGTTGCTACAGGTATAAACATCAGAAAACTTCACTTTCTCATGCGATGTTGAGGTTACCTAGCCTGATAATTAAATATCTGTAGGAAACAACTAAGAATAATAACAATCCAGCAGAACCAGAGTTGGTAAGTTAAAGCTATGAGAAAATAGATTAAGACTAGCCATTAGGAGGAACTTCCTGACTATATGATAGATTAGATTAAGTCACTGATTGAAAGATAGATGTGATAATATTGGAAGAATAATGGTAGTCCTCAATTAACTTCCACTCATTTAGCAATCATTTGAAGTTATGACGCTGCTGAACAAATGAGACTTACTATTGGTTCTCATAGTTGTGGTTGCTGCAGTGTGTCCTTGATCACATAATCATGATCTGAGCACTTGGTGACTGACTCATAATTGTGACAAGTAGCATCCTATGGTCACATGATTAGCATTTGCATCCTTAACTGTTGGTTCTGACAAACAATGTCAATGGAGAAGCCAACAGGAGGTCACTATTGGTGACCACATGACATGACAGAGCCCTGGTGGCACATCAGTTAGAATGCAGTATTCCAGGCAAATTCTGCCCATAGCGAGGAATTCGATCCTGATGGGCTCAAGGTTGACTCAACCTTCATTCCTTTCCAGGTCAGTAAAATGGGGAGCCAGATTGTTGGGGGCAATATGCTGATAGTGTGAACTGCCCAGAGACTGCTGTAAATCACTGTGGGGTGGGATATAAGTCTAAGTACTATTGCTATCACTCTTAATAATGGCATGGCACTCACTTAATACCAGCAATTGGAAGTGATAGAACTGCCATAGCATTTTACTGTGACATTGCATTTTACAACTGCATCACTGAGCGATGGAAATTCCAGTGCCAATTATTATAGTCAAGCAAAGATTACCTGTATACTATAATCTATAACAAACATAATTGATAAAAATCTTAACATTCACACCTATCAAGAAAATGAAACAGATAGTTCATCCTTGTTCAGCTTGGAAATATCTATAAGTATAGTCAGTGCTTTTTTTTGTAAAAAAAATAAAAAGGTGCCGTAACTCACACATGTCATACAACCCACCTTGCCTACCCTACAAGGTTCCATCCAAAAAAGGTGCCGGAACTCAGTTCTGGACATTCTATGACAAAAAAAGCCCTGAGTATAGTTACCTCACTAACACTAAAAATTAAGGTATTATCTGAAAAACTTTCACTGTGGAACAATATGCAATAAAACATCAATATACAATATATTGTAAAGGAATGTGTGGACTGGGTATAAAGGAAAGAGACACATCCTAGGGAATGATCAGATAAAAGAGGGAGGAGCCCACAGTCACTTAATGGTCAAAGGAAAAAAAAACATAGGAAGGAACACACACACACACACACACACACACACACACAAATACAGACTCCAATTATCAGAACTAGGAGTCCTTCCTAATTTTACAGATTTAATTGTAGCGACAATGTCTTGAAACAAAAGACATGGGATTAGTTACCTGATCCTCTAATAAATGTACAGTAACAAACCCAAATTACATTCTAAAATAGAATGTTATTGTCTGTTGATAAAGAATTAATATTATAATGTTCAGACTAAAATTCAAATAATTGTTGATTAATGAGTCTGGGGTCTTTATATATCTTGTTACATTTGTTTCCAATAGATTGTACAATATTGTTTAGCTTGTTTATCAACCAGTCATTTATTCAGTTTCTCACATTTTCCCCTATAGTGTAATAAAAAATATATTGTTTTTGAAGAGTAAAGCTTTTAATGTTGCTATAGACAAAAGATTTATATCAGTAATTTGTAATTTTTCAATATCTAGGATTTTTTTTACTTTAGACAATTGTTTTGTCTTTTTGTATGAGGTATGCAATAGTAATAACCTTGACTGAATGCTTTAATGGTTGCCTTCTCTAATGGGTCATGTTAAGTCTGTTCTTCTGTCTATAAATTATCTATGACTTGCTCATCACAAACTACCCTTTTGTATACAGGTAAGATGCCCCTTCTACCAGCACAGGTTAAAGTTCCATGAAGGGGAAGGAATGGTATTCTATTAAATTTTGAAAGCTGCTACTTTATCTCAACACTGAATCATCAATGTATTATTTTTATAGTGGCCTATATAAAATACCTATCCTAAAATAGGAGACGTGGTGGCTCAGTGGGTTAGGACACTGAGCTTGTCGATCAGAAGGTCGGCAGTTTGGCGGGTCGAATCCCGAGTGCTGCATAACAGAGTGAACACCTGTTACTCGTCTCAGCTTCTGCTCAGCATGTAAAAATGCAAGTAGAAAAATAGGGACCACTACGGTGCGAAGGTAACAGTGTTCCATGCACCTTTGGCATCTAGTCATGCCGGCCACATGACCACGGAGATGTCCTCGGACAAGCGCTGGCTCTTCGGCTTTGCAACAGAGATGAGCACAGGCCCCTAGAGTTGGAAACGATTAGCATGCATGTGCAGGGGAACCTTTACCTTTACCTTTACCTAAAATACATAGTAAAGGGAAATAAGAACAAAAGGAGTTGGGGAAAATAGGAGACAAAACCAGAACTACTGTACATAGAAGTTTTCAGTTGCTTCCATAATAATTTAGTGTAATAACAGGATTGATGGTTCATATCAATTTAAGTTTTCAGGTTGCTGGGATTTAAAGAAGCCACAGAGTTTTAGTTGATAAACCTCTTCATATTTATATACAAATAAAAGCTTTCAAAATCTTTGCTAAGTTAAAAGTACTCTCCCCCACCTCCTTCAATGTTCTGTAGTTTCTTTGAATCTGGTATGTGTATTAAGGAAGTTATTACATCTTTAATGAACTGAGAAATCCAATTTAGAAACCATCTCTTGCCTGCAAGGTGGCCTTAAGCTTCTTGACTTACATTGGAAGTTAATGGGATCCTTAATACCTAGCTCAAGCTGTTCTGTGTTACAAGGTTAGATAGATAAATTCAAGTTGAGTGTGAGCATCATCTCTACAGACATTCTGAAATGTGCCATGAATATCCACAGCAAGATGAAACTGTCCAGCTTGTTATTATGGCTATTGTTATTATTGGAAAGTCACAGCAAGTGTTGTTATTCACTCTGCAAAGTTGTAGAATTGCTCCTTACTTGCATTTGCTCTGACTGGGGCCTAAGAGACAGTAACAGAAATAATTAAGATGTTAAAAATCTCCAGAACTCAAAAATAGGTAATCCCATGATTTACAAAATACAAGAGCAGAAAAAGGAAACTGAAAGAGGGAGAGAGGCGGAAAAATCTAACAGTCTGCCTTACTGTAAGATTTTGGAGAGGTTGGTAATTTTTGATTTACAATAAATCATCTCATTTTGAAAGAACTGGATTGCTTTGTTACTTCTTGATCCTTCTAAAACCAGTGCCTTGTATAGACTAGACTAGACTAGACTAGACTAGACTAGATTAGACTAGACTAGACTAGACTAGACTAGACTAGACTAGACTAGACTAGACTAGACTAGAATAGAATAGAATAGAATAGAATAGAATAGAATAGAATAGAATAGAATAGAATAGAATAGAATAGAATAGAATAGAATAGAATAGAATAGAATAGAGCTGGAAGAGACCTTAGAGGTCTTCTAGTCCAGCCCCCGGCTCAAGCAGGAGAACCTATATCTGTTTAAACCAAACAGATTTGGTTTTGGTTGTCTTTTAGTTCTTCCCTCCACATGAATGCACATTTATTTTCTTGATGTGGAGGAAAAGTGGCCTACCGAAGAAACTATAAATCTTAAATTCGGAAAGGCTTGCCTTGTAAAAGAATTTGGAAAGTAAAATAGGGGCACAGAAAGGGAATGACAGAACATGAAACTTTCCTGCAATCAATGGATGATGAAATAACATTTGTAGTTGTAAACTGACATTCCTTGGCCTTAATTAATAAACATGAGCATAGGAAAGCACATGCAGCAACACAGCCACACCTGATATTATTTTTTTTTACTTTTGGAGTCCTCATGTTGAATGGAGTACTCATTATTGCTAAGGGATTTCCACATTCATCTTTAAGGGAGTAGCCTATATTACCATTTTCACATCCTGTCTTTTTGGGGGAAAGAGAAGAGAGGAGAGGAGAGGAGAGGAGAGGAGAGGAGAGGAGAGGGGAGGAGAGGAGAGGAGAGGAGAGGAGAGGAGAGGAGAGGAGAGGAGAGGAGAGGAGAGGAGAGGAGAGGAGAGGAGAGAATTAGAAATAGAATAAAGCTGGAAAAGACCTTGGAGATCTTCTAGTCCAGCTCCCTGGTCAAGCAGGAAGACCTATACCATCTCAGACAAGTGACTGTCTAGCCTCTTTTTAAAAAATCTCCAGTGATGGAGCACCCACGATTTCTGGGGGCAACCTTTTCCACTGGTTAATTGTCCTCACTGTCAGGAAGTTTTTCCTTAACTCCAGGTTGCTTCTCTTTTTGGTCTATTTCCAACCGTTGTTTCTTGTCCTGCCCTCTGGTACTTTGGTGAATAATGTGACCCCCTCTTCTTTGTGGCAGCTCCTCAGATACTGGAACACTGCTATCATGTCTCCCTTATTTCTTCTTTTCTTTAGACTAGCCAAACCCAACTCCTGCATCTGTGCTTCGTATGTTTTAGTCTCCAGGCCTTTGATCATCTTAGTTGCTCTTCTCTGATTTTTTTCCAGACTCTCAACATCTTTTTTTGTGATATGGTGACCAAAATTGGCTGCAGTTTTCCAGGTTTGGTCTTACTGGGGTTTTATAAAGCGGTACTAATACTTCGCGTGTTCTTGATTCTATGACTCTGTTTATACAACCCAGGATTGTATTAACTTTTCTTTTGTTTGCTGCTGCACAATGCTGACTCATAGTCAAGTGATTGTCCACTAGGACACCAAGGTCCCTCTCACAGTTACTGTTTTTGAGCCAGGTCTCACCCAATCTATATTCTGCATTTTATTTTTCCTGCTTAAATGTAAAACTTTGCTTTTCTGCACATTGAAAGTCATTTTTGCTGGATAGGGCCCATTGTTCAAGTTTGTCAAGAGTTTGTCTTCTGGGGTGTTGGCTACTCCTGCCAGTTTGGGATCATCTGCAAATTTGATGAGTTCCCCTTCAATTCCTTCATCCAAGTCATTGATAAAGATATTGAAGAGTACTAGGCCTAAGACAGAACCTTGTGGTACCCCACTGCTTACTTCTCTCCATGTCGATGTAGTGCCATTGAGAACTACTCATTGAGTACACTTTGCCAGCCACTACAGATCCATCTGATGGTAATGTTGTCTATTCCACCTTTTTTTAGCTTACCAAGGAGTAGGTTGTGGTCTACTTTATCAAATGCCTTACTGAAGTCTAAATATACTATGTCCACAGTATTTCGCTGGTCTGTTAGTTTAGTCACTTTGTCAAAGAATGAAATAAGATTGGTTTGGCATGATCTGTTTTTAACAAACCTATGCTGGTTACTAGTTATAACTTTGTTTGCTTCTAGTTTGCCCTGTGTGCGCCCACAGAGAGGGCCTCCTCAGGGTGCCTCCTGTCAAGGAATGTCGACTGGTGGCCCCCAGGGGGAGGGACTTCTCTGTGGGTGCTCCGGCATTATGGAACCAACTGCCGGTTGAGCTCCGGATGGCATCAGACCTCCGATCCTTCCGTCGCGGGTTGAAGACCCATTTATTTGAACTAGCGGGTCTGGCCTGATGGGGGTACATGGGTTTTTTATAGGCTTGTTTTATTATTCTTGTTTTAACTTGGGCATTGATTTAATTGTTTTTTAATGTTTGTATTGTTATTTATATTTATGCCCTGTGAACCGCCCTGAGTCCCTTTGGGAGAAGGGCGGTATAAAAATTTCAATAAATTAAATTAATTAAATTAAATTAGTTGTTTGCAGATCTGTTTTTTTTATTATCTGTTCTAAGATCTTCCCAGGTATTGATGTTAAATTGATTGGTCTGTAGTTTCCTGGGTCCATTTCCCCCCCCCCTTTCTTGAAGATGGAAACCATATCAGCACTTTTCCAATCCTCAAGTACTTCCAAGGTGCTCCAGGATTTTTGAAAGATGTGATGCAATAGTTCTGAGATAACATCTACCAGTTTCTTCAGAACTCTGGAATGTAATCTGTTAGGCCCCGATGATTTTTATTCGTCAAGGTCAGATAGGTGTTCTTTTACCATTTTCTTGCTTCTTTTAATTTTTGTTTCTAATTTGTCTTTTACAGTGGTTTTTTTGGTATGTTGGGCTATAGTTTCTTTTTGTGCAAAGACTGATGCAAAGTAAGAGTTAAGCAGCTCTTCTTCTCCCTATTGCCTGTTATTTCCTTGCTATCTTCTCTCTTTAGTGGACCTACAGTTTCCTTGACTTTTTTCTTGTTGTTAATATGTTGGAAGAAGAAACTTTTTTATTATTATTCATGATTTCTGTTTCAAGTCTTTGTTCGTTCTGAGCCTTTGCTTTCCTGACTTCATCTTTGCATGTTCTGGCTGTCTGCTGATAATCAGCCTTAATTATGTGCCCCTCTTTCCATTTTTTGTATTTTTCCTTGTATTTTTCCTTGTATTCCTTGTATTTTCCTTGTATCTCAGTCTCTGGCCTAGACTGAGAGTATTAACTGGGGTTTTAATTGTATTTTTAATTGTAATTGGGTTTTTATTTCAAGGTTAGTGTAATTATTTTAATTGTTTTAATTCTTGTAACTTGTTGCATTGGAAAAACCTTGTGAACCGCCCTGAGTCCTACGGGAGAAGGGTGGTACATAAGTTTAATAAAATAAATAAAATAAATACAGTAAATTTGTCAGAGAGATCTTTGTGCAGCCATGCTGGTTTCTTTTAGAATTTCTTGTTTTTCTTTTTCAGTGATATTGTGCTGGTCTCGGCTTTTATGATCACATTTTTCAGAGTTTCCCATGCTTCTTGGATTGTTTTCCCCTTTAGGGTTTTCATCTATGGGATATTTTCTAGGTTCTCTCTGAGTTTATTAAAGTCAGCTCTTTTGAAGTTCAAGACACTGGTTGGATTGTTTTCTATTGCTAGTGTTTGTGTTATATTAAACTCCAGTATGACGTGGTCTCTTTCGCCTAAGTTTCCGGCAACTTCAACTCCCTCTATCACTTCTCTATTAGTTAGAATTAAATCCAGTATGGCTTTACGTCTAGTTCCCTCCTCCACCTTTTAAATGGTGAACTTGTTGGCTAGGTTGGTTAGGAATCTGTTTGATCTCCTGCTCACTGCAGAGTTTGTCTCCCAGTTGCCATCTGGATAGTTGAAGGCTCCCATTACTACTGTGGTATGCTTCTTACATACATTTGTTAGCTGGTTGGCAAAGAGTTCATCTTTTTCTTATGATAGGTTGAGGACCTGTAATATACAGGTAATGTCACTTTTTTTCTCTTTTATATTGACCCATATGCATTCTGGAGAGATTTTATCTTTGATCATGTGTGTTTCTGTAGATATGTAGTGTTCTCTTACATATAGTGCAACTCCCCCTCCTCTTTTTGTAGACCTGTTTCTTTTGAACAATTTGTATCCATCCATCAGTCCATTCCATTCCATTCATGGGTTTTGTCCCACCAGCTTTCTGTTATGCCAACTATGTCATACCATCCCTCCTGTACTATTGCTTCTAGTTCACCCTGTTTGTTCCAGAAGTTTTGAGCATTTGTATTTAAGGATTTAAGACTTTTATGCCTGTTCTTGGGCATGTTTCCTGCATCTCCTTATTGTTGTTTGTTTGTTTGTTTTTCTTGTCCCTGCCTACCTCATTATTTGATTTGTTTTCTTGGAATTTATTATTGGTTTTGGGTTCTAGAGATTCTAAAGTTTGGACATCCTCCCCCCTCAATTTTAGTTTAAAGCCATCCTAATGAGTTGGGCCAGTCTTTTTCCGAGTACATTTTTCCCTGTTTTCGTGAAGTGCAGCCCATCCCTTGCCAGGAGTCCTTCACATAGGAAATGCAGTCCATGATCCAGGAAACCAAAGTTTTCTTGGCAACACCAACCCTTTAGCCAATGGTTTATTTCTAGAATTCTTTTTCCCCTCAATGAGTATTGGCCTTTCATTGGGAGCATGAATGAGAATACTACTTGTGTTTCTAGCTTCTTAACTTTATTGCCTAGATGTTTGTAATCTCTCACTATTGTACTCAGGTTCTTTGTTGTGTAATTCATCCAGGGAAATTAATGAACCTTTATTGTCTAAGTACAACCTTGTATACATTGACATTGGCTGAGCCTCCCTTCGTGCCCCCACCCCCAACTTACAGTGACACAAACCCTCCATCTTATTACACCATGTGAGCTAATTGCACTACACACCGGCCTCACAAGTCAATCATACATAAAGTTTATAAAATTATATCCCATTCAAAAGCCTAACAGCCCATGGATAAAAGCTGTTCTTCAGCCTGTTGGTACGGTTGGCTATACTCCTATATCTCCTACCCGATGGTATGGAGAGTAAAGAGATACTGTCCAGGGTGTGAGTCATCCCTGAGAATCTTCCTCACTCTTCCAAGGCAGTGAGCCCTGGCGATGTCATCCAGTGGTGTCAGGGGACAGCCCACAATGTCTTGTGCTGTGCTCACCACCCTCTGTAATGCTTTCCTATCCACGGCTTTCAGACCACCATACCAAACCAAAATACAGTACGAGAGGACACTCTCTATAGTAGACCGGTAAAAGAGGGTCATTAGCCGTTGTTCTACCCTGTTCTTCCGCAAGACCCTGAGAAAGTGAAGTCTCCATCGGGCCTTTCTGGCCACCTGGGTTGTATTAACTTTCCAGGTAAGATCTTCGCAGAGATAGACTCCCAGAAATTTAAAGGAGGAAACTCTCTCCACACAGTCCTCCCCAATGTAAAGTAGGGCAGGTTCCTCCTTTTTCCTCCAGAAGTCTAGCACCATTTCTTTCGCCTTGCCGATGTTCGGGTGCAAGTTGTTGTTACAACACCATATGGATAGTTTTTGTACCTCTGCCCAAATGTGAAGGAGGAGGAAAGGGTAGTAATCAGTAGGCCTAATTATTTTGGTTAGGTTCTCAGCCACATCTTTGACTTTTGCTCCAGGGAGACAATGTACTTTCCTGGATTGTATATCCAGTCGGCAGATGGATGATTCTGTTCCTTTGATAATAGAATCTCCTATTATCAGCACTCGCCTTCCTTTTTGGGGGGCTGCAGTCTGGGGTGCTTTTCTGTTTATCACTGGTGTGTTTGTTGATGTGACATTTTTAGGGATATTTTAAGTTGTTTCTTTGCTAGGTGTCTGCATGTTTTCTTTGAGGGGGAGGTTGTGGGTCTGCATGTTTCCATCCAAGGGGAGAAATCGATTGCTCAGTTTTAATGGGGCTGCTTCTGGTTAGGTTGGATTGGGCAGAAAGGTTTTGTTAGTTGTATGCTGCTTCTTTCTTTGAGTATTGTGTTTCCTTCTATGTGTGACATACCTCCGTTTGTCTTCCTCCAAGGGTTTATCGGTAGGGTCAAATCCTCTGGGAGTTATTTGTTCATTAATTGATTCGGTTTGGATAGAGCTTTCTTTTCTATGTTGGGGTTTGGCTATAGTTGTCTCTAAGTTCCTTACTTTTTCCTCCAGTAGTTTACAAAGTTTACATCTAATGCATGTATAGTCTGGGTGTTCTTTGGCAATAAGCACATACATAGAACATGTATTGCATACCACCATAGTATCAGTCACCTGTTCCATGAGTTTGTTGTTTGAAAATCTCTTCTTTTTTTGCCATCTGCCAGCCCTGGTCTACCACTATCCATCACATTTGGTCTGCTGCCATCTATAGGTCCTGTTCTACCACTGCCTGTAGCACTTGCTCTGCTGCTGTCTGTAGGCCCTGGTGTACTGTGCTGCAGCATTCCACCATCCCCACCAACAGATCCGCAGCCATGTGGCTCCCATTTGCTGGTCTGTCGTGCTGGTGATCTGCTTCTTTCGGCAAACAGGGCTGCCTGGATGGTTCACAATAAGCTCTCCTCTTCTCTCCCTGGCTGGCTCTCCTCCCTTCTCCACTATCTCACTAGATCTCCTGTTTCTCCTCTCTGCCAGTCATTGTGCTGCCTTCAGTCATCTTTCCTCTCTGCCCCACAGCTGATTCTCCTCTCTGCTCTGCAGATCACTTTTCGTTTTTTCTCTTCTTCAGTCTTTTTTTATTTTTCTGAGTTATCTTTCCCTCTTTACCTTTTCTCTTACCATTTTGTCTTAGTTTAGGATAACTTAGTTTAATAGCAACTTCTCTTCCCACAATGAAAGCAACCTTTCTCTCTGGCCGCCAAAGGCAAGCTATAAATATTTAATTTTTTAAGTTATTAATTCTGTTCTCAGTCCTGAAACAAATCTCATACAGGCATTTTACTCAGTTCAGTGCAGAGTATTCCTGAAAATTTACCAAATAAAGTTAAAGATTGATTTAGAAAACATTTTAGTCATTGAACTACAATTCCTTGGAGTTCTCCATATTTTTCAGTCTCAGTTATTTTAAGAGAGATGTATCCTAGTGAACTATTAGTATTTTAATTATTTAGATCACTTCTATCCTGGTTCCTTTCAGCCTCTGAAGAGAATTTGAAAGCTTCACCACCACTGCTTATAAATGTACATTTGGCTCTCTTCCAGCTGTATCCCATAAGGTTTTTGACTAAAGAACTTCAAAGCCTTTAATGGGGTTTTCAAAGGAATTTAAAACAACTAATTTTGTTTTAAAACCAATATAATGCCAGATCCTTTTTAGATTCCTGTTGCAACTCAAGGACTCAGAATAGCATAAGATTGCTCACTTTCTCTTAACTTTAAAACAAATTTCTGAGATGGATTAAACTAAATTTTCTCTGTGTTACATCGGCCGCGGGCTCAGGGCAGGGGCGGTGGGGTGGCGGTAGTTATACGGGAGACCTTATGTCCGCAGGAGACCACTATTGTACAGATAGGTGGGAGTGAATCCCTCCTCCTGAGGTGTGGCCCTGGGGCTCAGTTGGGCTTGTTGCTAACATACCTGGTGCCCAGCTGTGTAGCAACGGCCCTCCCCGAGCTTCTCAATGCCCTCTCAGGGTTGATGGTTGAGTTTCCCAGACTTATAGTTCTGGGCGACTTTAACCTGCCTTCTCTGGGAGGGTCGTCTGAGTTGGCCCGGGAGTTCATGGCCTCCATGACAGCCATGGACCTGACCCAAGTAATTCAGGGTCCGACTCATGGGGGAGGACACACTCTCAACCTAGTTTTCTTATCTGGGCAGTGGTTTGATGATCTGGGAGGGGGCTTGCCAACTATTGTCCCCCTGTCATGGTCCGATCATCACCTCCTGCGGTTGGTCTTCTGCTATGCCATCCCCCACTGCTGGGCTGCAGAACCGACCAGGTGGTTCCGCCCCAGGTGCCTAATGGATCCGGAACGGTTCCAGACGGCGCTTAGGTCTATACCTATCCCCCTCGCTCACAGCCCAGCATATGCCTTGGTGGATGCCTGGGAAAGGGCTGCCACTGAGGTGCTCGATCGTGTTGTACCCTTGCGACCCCTGACCTGGCACAGATCCTGGTGGGATCCATGGTTTTCTGTGGAGCTCCGGGAGATGAAGCGTCAGAGACAAGGTCTAGAGAGCTGTTTGAGATCCAGCCAGTCTGAGTCTGACCGATTGCGGTTAAGAACCTTTACAAGGTCTTATCTCGCGGCGATGAGGACAGCAAAGTGTAATTACTTCACTGCCCTCATCGCGTCTGCAGATAATCGCCCTGCTGCCCTGTTTAGGGTGACTCGCTCCCTCCTTAATCAGGAGGTGAGAGAGGAGCCCTTGCAGGGGCAGGCCGAGGAGTTTAGCTATCATCTGATGGACAAAATCGCTCAGATTTGAGCCGGTTTGGATTCTGACTGGGCAGAGACTGACGGGGAGGAATCAAGCGGTCTAGAGAATGTTACCTGGAGTGAATTCAATCCTGTGACCCCAGCTGAGGTGGACAGGATCATGAGGAGACTGAGTTCCGCCATGTGTTTATTGGACCCGTGCCCCTCCTGGCTGGTATATGCAGCCCGGGAGGAGACACTAGGCTGGTTCCAGGCAGTAATAACTGCTTCTTTGAGGGAGGGTACCTTCCCTGCCACCTTGAAGGAGGCAGTGGTGAGGCCCCTCCTCAAGAAGCCTGCCCTGGACCTGGCTATTTTGAACAACTATCGTCCAGTCTCCAACCTTCGCTTTCTTGTGAAGGTGGTTGAGAGCATGGTGGCACTTCAGCTCCCTCTGTTCCTGGAGGAAACTGATTATCTGGACCCGTACCAATCGGGTTTCAGGCCCGGGTACAGCATGGAGACGGCATTGGTTGTGCTGGTGAATGATCTCTGGCAGGCTCAGGACAGGGGATGTTCCTCTGTCCTAGTCCTATTATACCTTTCAGCAGCTTTTGATACCATTGACCATGGTATCCTACTGCGGCGTCTCAGGGGGTTGGGAGTGGGGGACACTGTTTTACAGTGGTTCTCCTCCTACCTCCTGGGCTGCTCACAGTCGGTGTTGATGGGAGGGCAGAGGTCCGCCCTGAGGCCTCTCATTTGTGGAGTTCCTCAGGGGTCGGTCCTCTCTCCCCTCTTGTTCAACATCTATATGAAGCCACTGGGTGAGCTCATTCATGGTTTCGGGGTGGGGTATCATCAGTATGCTGATGATACCCAGCTTTTTCTTTCCACCCCGAACCAAACCAGTGATACCCTCGACGTGATGTCCCGTTGCCTGGAGGCAGTCCGGGTTTGGATGGGGAGAAACAGGCTTCGTCTCAATCCTGCCAAGACTGAGTGGCTGTGCATACTGGCATCTCAGACTAACCAATCTTTTCCATTGTTAACTATGGGGGGTGAGGTGTTACCCGTGGTTGATAGCGCCCGCAACTTGGGCATCCTCCTGTATTCACGGCTCAGTTTGGAAGATCTTATAGGAGCCGTGGCCAGGGGGGCTTTTGCCCAGGTTTGCCTGGTGCGCCAGTTACGGCCCTATGTGGACCGAGTTGCCCTACGCAAAGTGACCCATGCGCTCGTGACCTCCCAGCTAGACTACTGCAATGCTCTCTACATGGGGCTGCCCTTGAGGACCACCCGGAGGCTTCAGCTGGTGCAGAATGCAGCCACGTGAGTTGTGATGGGAGTCTCCCGATATTCCCATGTAACACCTCTTGTCTGCGAGCTGAATTGGCTTCCAATTGCCCTCCAGGTGAGATTCAAGGTGCTGGTGATGACCTATAAAGCCCTAAATGGCATGGACCCGGATTATCTGAGGGAGTACCTGGTGCCAGCGTCAATTTCCCATCGTCCTGTGCGCTCCCATAGGGAGGGCCTCCTCAGGGTACCGCTGGTCAAGGATTGCCGACGGGCGATCCCCAGGGGGAGGGCCTTCTCTATGGGCACGCCTGCCCTATGGAATCAACTGCCAACGGAACTCCGGACTGCCCCTGACCTGCGTTCATTTCGCCGGGACCTAAAAACCTGGCTCTTTGAGCTATCTGGTCTGGACTGAGGACTTTTAATGTTTTTAAATTGTGATTTTAATTTTTGGGGGCTAGACTTAATTTAATTTAATTTTAACTGAATCCTTCGGGAGTAGGGCGGTATATAAACCAAATAAATAAATAAATAAATAAATAAATAAATAAATAAATAAATAAATAAATAAATAAATAAATAAATAAATAAATAAATAGCAATTGACTCAAATTTACCTATTCAAAAGGGAATTTATGATTAATCCAAGCCAGACTCATCTTTATATATTGACTAGTACACGCTTCATTGACCTAAGCACCATAATGTATAAAATCAGTAATTTGTATTTTTCCCCTTACAACTCAACAGCCTTGAAAGAGAATTCAGGAATAAAGGTTGCCATAATGTAGTGATTTTTATTTATTTATTTATTTTAAAATGTTGATGTTTTAAACATGGTCTATATCTAAATGACCAATCTCTTCAACCAAATAGCTTTTCACTACAAGAATGTAAGTAAAGTGGTTATAAAAGTAAAGTGGTAGCAAGATTGATATTACCACCCTTTTGATTCAATGGTCTGTGAACAAATGGGATTTGTGCAAGATATTCAGACACTAGCCTCAATCACTTAAATTAAATTGTGGATTAAAATGTGTAAATGTGCACAGCACTAGGTTAATAACTAACTATGAAGTAAGATTAAATTATAAATAGAACAATGTTTACCTCCACACCAAAATTGATCTGCTATTTACAAAGGAGTAAAACAGTTTAAATTATGTTAGGTTTATTATTTCTGGCTTAGAAAGAAGGCAATGGGCAATCAGAAGTAATCACACACATATACAACGTTTATTTAAAACAACTTTTGCTTGTATGTATAACTGGCTTAAATTAGAGGAAGCCTTGGATTATGTAATTATAAAATTACATGGCAGAGTAAACCAAACTGCCTAGGTAATTATAAAATGATTTTATAAGTATGACAGATGTTTACAAAAAGAAAAATGTAATGAAAGCTTTGGACGTTTTGAAAGCAAGAGAATTATGAAATTCATCTTATTTTACTGAACTCTGTTCAAACTTCCCTAGTATGATATTCTCTAAATATGTGAGACTAAATTGCAAAGCCAGTGCAATCCATATATGGTGCACCAATTCATAGCACTAAATGGAGCAAACCAATCAGCAGTTAAAAATTCAAACATGTAACAATAAAATACCTGCAATCCTGCTGATTGCCTAAATGACCAATATTGCATAGTTCATACAATTGAAAGCAATCATTTAGAACACAGAATAATAGAGTTGAAAGGACCTTGGAAGTGGTCTAGTTCAACCCCATGCTCAAGCAGGAGAACCAACTTTTTTTCTCCACCCCGAACCAACCCAGTGATGCCCTCGCCGTGATGTCCTGTTGCCTGGAGGCGGTCCAGGTCTGGATGGGGAGAAACAGGCTTCGTCTCAATCCTGCCAAGACTGAGTGGCTGTGCATACCGGCATCTTGGACTAACCAGTCCATTCCACCTTTAATGAAGGGGGTGAGGTGTTACCCCCCCGTCGATAGGGCTCGCAACGTGGGCGTCCTCCTGGATTCGTGGCTCAATTTTGAAGACCATATAGGAGCCATGACCAGGGGGGCCTTTGCCCAGGTTTGCCTGGTATGCCAGTTGCGACCCTACCTGGACCGAGATGCCCTGCGCACAGTCACTCATGCACTCGTGACCTTCCGATTGGACTACTGCAATGCTCTCTACATGGGGCTGCCCTTGAGGACCACCCGGAGGCTTCAGCTAGTGCAGAATGCAGCTGTGTGGGTTGTGATGGGGGTTTCCCGATACTTCCATGTAACACCTCTGCTCCGCAAGCTGCATTGTCTTCCGGTTGCCCTCCGGGTGAGATTCAAGGTGCTGGTGATGACCTATAAAGCCCTAAATGGCTTGGGTCTGGGATATCTGAGGGAACACCTGCTGCCAGCATCAAGCTCCCTTCGTCCTGTGCGCTCCCACAGAGAGGGTCTTCTCAGGGTACCACCGGTAAAAGATTGCCAGTGGACAATACCCAGGAGGAGGGCCTTCTCTGTGGGTGCACCAGCCGTTTGGAATCAACTGCCTGTAGAGCTTAGGACTGCCCCTGACCTTCACTCATTCCACCGGGACCTGAAGACCTGGCTCTTTGAGCTTTCTGGCCTGGACTGAGAGTATTAATTGGGGTTTTAATTGTATTTTAATTGGGGTTTTTATTTCAAGGTTAATGTAATCATTTTAATTGTTTTTATTTTTTGTATTTGCTGTATTGTTTTTTAAAAAAAAACCTTGTGAACCTCCCTGAGTCCTACGGGAGAAGGGCGGTATATAAGTCTAATAAAATAAATAAATAAATAAATAAAATAAATAAATATACCATTTCAGACAAATAATTGTCCAGTCTGTTTTTGAAAGCCTCCAGTGATTAAGCACCCAAAACCTTTGAAACTGAAGCTATCCCATTGGTTAATTGCTCTAACCATTAGGAATTTTCTCCTTAGTCTAGGTTGCTTCTCTCCTAGGTTAGTTCATATCCATTGTTTCTTGTCTTTCCTTTTGGTGCTTTAGAAAATAGTTTAACTTTTGGTAGTCAAACTATTTAAGCCATTGGGTGAAACCACTTGGTCAGGAATCCAAAGGAAAACATTTCTGAAAGAAGAACATCTAGCCACCATTTAAATATATCCAGTGAAGAGATCCCACCAACTTTTGGGAAAACTGATTCCACCATTAAACTATTCTTACTGCTATCAAGCTATTTCTATTACTTAATCAGAATATGCCCTTTTGTAATTTAAAGGCATTTGTTCGTGTCTTGCATTCTAGAATGACAAAGAACAGTTTTTGAATTTCATCTGCACTATAGCATTTTAGATAAAGAGGTTTTTTTTGTTATTTTTAAAAATTCCATTTATATCCCGCCCTTCTCCGAAGACTCAGGGTGGCTTACAAGCTTAGCAGTAGCCTTCATTCTATGTATATGCCTGCTTGTTAGGGCTTTCACACACCCCCCAAGCGGCATTATTACAAAGTCAGCTTAATTTCCCCCAACAATCTGGGTCCTCATTTTACCTACCTCGGAAGGATGGAAGGCTGAGTCAACCTTGAGCCTGGTGGGATGCGAACCTGCACTAATTGCAGGCAGCTGGTGTTACTTTAAGGAGGCATTAGCCCACTGCTCCACCAAGGCTCTATTGCATCCAAACTTTATTCAATTAGTCTTGATATTCTTTATTGTCCTTCTGTGAACCTGTTTATTATCTGATGGTGTGAAAACTAGACATTCAAACAATGTTGGTGGTGAGGGCTGACTACAATATAATAAAATGTAATTTTTACTCCCATGTTTTTTCCCCCAGCTACATTACACTTAGTGACCCCTATAATACACTTATTCTGAGATCTTTTTTTCACGGATACTGTTACAAACCTAGGTATCCCCCATTCAAAATATATGCATGAGATATATGCAGAGTTTTTTTTTCTCTGTCAACTTTGATACTTTTATGTTCAGCTCATTTTTCTAATCTATTAGGATTGCTTTGAATTTTATTTCAACCTTCTAGGTTGCTAGCTACAGATCCAATTTTATGTCGTCTCTAAATCTGATAAAATGATCTTCCCCAGTTTAGCAAATACAAAAAAAATGTTAAAGTATATACTTATATGCATGAATAGACTCATCATCAACATCATAGCTGAACTATCATCCTCTTTTTTTTTCAATTTACCTTTCCTATTGGAACTGAAACTAAAGTTGGACACTTCTGTACTTTATCTAGAACATTCTGGTTTATGTAAAATTGCACATCTGGACACTTGCCACAAATGCAATCCTAAAATTATATAAAACTGCTCACCAGGAATGTTTTAAATTCTTATCTCAATTCTTATGTGAACAAATTCAAATAGTTAATTAGTGTTCTAGTATATGTATGTAGAAATTCAGAAATTATTCATGTTTCATTTTTTCCAACTGCAGCAAACAAAAGCAACATCTCAGATTTTACTTGACTCTTCATTCTGATTTTCATTTCTGAAATCTGCCAACTGAGCTATAAAAAAAATTTACACAAAGTTACATTTTAGTCAAGTTAGTCCAGATTTGCATGGTTTGAGAGCAGCTATAATGTACGCCTGGACTATGGTTAATTCTTTGGGTCCTAGGTCCTTAGGCCTGTACCAAGCAGTTGAATTTTGCCCCAACAAGGACCCTGGAGGCCACAGATGCAGTGCAGTTCCTCTAGTTCACTCAAGGATGAGACACAATTCTCCTCAACAAAGTATGAAGCTTCTTGTCCAGTTCTCCTAGTTGCTAGAAAACTGGATGAGAGGCTCAGAGTAATATAAGGCAAAGAGAAGTGTTAACTTCACTTTATTTTAAAAACTGGCCAGGGAATCATATTGCTTTATCAAGCAGCTATCAAGAGGTGCTGTGCACAAATTTTCATTAAATGAAGCATCCCTTAATAGTTTTGCACTATTACCCAAGAATTTAACTTTTCCCTTAACTGTCTTAATTTACTTTCCATATCTGTAGAAGGATTCCAAATTAGTTTTATATTTATTTTGCTTTGAATGTTTTGTTAATTGTGGTAGAAGGTAAGACATTCCAGTTTTTTTTATTCCATCCACTGGCTTATCATAATAGCACATTAAAATGTAAAGGATGAAACTGTCTCTTGCTATAATTTTATAAAGGAAATATGAAAGTCAGACATCTGGATGGTGGCAACTTTGGGAAAAATTAGCAATGAACTCTAGTAATTGCTTGTTTGGCAATGTTTAGCGAAGAGCCCTAAATGCAATGTCCTTTATATCTTGTGAGATAAAACCTTGCAAAGCAATTCATATGCTAAAAATGTCCAGTGCTGTATAAAAATTCTTATAGCCAACATAACCATCTGGTCCACTATGATTTTCCCACTCCTTTTACATAAAGATTAGACATAACCATAAAATTATTTAAATTTGGGAATAAAGGCAGTTATCTACCAATCACTGTGGTAGTCATATTTATTTAAAAAAAATAGCAGTAGTACCCAGATTCTCTTTCATATATGGTAGTTAAAAATGGATGGATTGTAGATGATCTAAGTGTTCATGTTGCTGGAGTAATAGTTAACCAATTTCAAAGCATAGGTTTCTAGTCCTGATGACACTAAGCTCAAACAAGGAACATTGCTCTATTTATTATAAGGAATGGCTATATTGGTGTTATTATTGTCAATGATGCATTTGATTCACTAATTCAGAAGTTGCTAATTATATAGGGTCCTCTCTTATATCTGGATTTATTTTTTTTGCATGCTCAATCATGTGCAATTTCATTCCATACTTAGTAATGTTGCCTTGATATCAGGGAACCGAATGTTCTCCTGTCAGTTTTGCCCCAAAGGGCAGATTTTCCGCAACCCATTTGAAAACATGGTGTGTTGCCATAAATCTTCTATAAAATGACTGGCCAACTGAAATAGCAGTTGTTTCATACTCACAGGACAACCAGAAATGTTGCAAGGCATGCAAAGCAGCTGATTATACAAAATGAAATCACTATCTGGTAGCAAAGACCAAAATGTATGGGGTGAAGAAAAAGTTATGAAATAATTAACATACCTCTTACAAAATGAGAAGAGGTATCAGAGAAAGAAAAGCCACAGGAATTCTTTATTTTTCCTTTTTCAAATTATGACTCCTAATTGGTTTTCTCCCTGCAAGATTCTAATATATGGCTAAGAGTAAAATAGGGAGACTCATGATGCAGCATATGGAAAAAGTTAAGCAAAAACTTAGGATCTTTCAGTTCTTTTGTTTAAGGAAAAGAATGGAGAAAAGTTGTCTTTTCACATGTAATTGAATTGTAGTTTTTTTACATGAATAAAATACTTTCCATTGATCCAGGGCTATGAAAGCATTATCACATATGTGTTTCAATGAAATTTCTAAATATTTAAACACAAGATGGAATATTTTCTGGTCCCTCAAAATTGATAATAAAATAGTCATCAGAATGAGATTTTAAAATCTTCCTGTTTACATCTTTCCTCCACACTTCCCAATATTCCCTAAAGAAACTATTTACATTGTCAAGATTTTCCCCCAATGTTTGATCTATTTTAGTTACCTTATTCTTCTTCCAGATATTTTAGATGAGCTTAGTGTGTGAAAAATTGGTTCATAATTTATATTAGCTAATTTGTTTTTAATTTCCCACAGGCACAGCAGCTTACAGACTTGGAACAAAAACTAGCAATTGCAAGGGAAGAATTAGAAAAAGCAGCTCTTGACAAAGTAAGTAGTCTTCTCAGCATATCTGTTAGCTCTATTAATAATCAGCTTTTGGGCAGCCTAATTTAGAACTAAAAATCATATTATTGTAAAAACATGACCATAATTTTGATTTTACATGTAATGAATGTTTCTTTTGAAAAGTGAAAGCTGCCATGTCGAGTCCAAACATCCCATTAAGCCATTATTTCTTTCATCTATGCAGTATTGAAAAAGATACCATGAGCTGATTCATAGTGAACACTAAATTATAAATTGTGGGTTTTTAAATCACATGCTAAGCCAAAAGCAAACTAACCATATTATGGTTCAAGGTGGTGAGTTACTCCCACCAATTTGTCTGACCACGTCTAGCTAATCCAATGTTGTTTGCAACAGTTATCATACTATGCCCTTCCCTTCCCAAGGAGTGGTTTCTGGGCAGCTGAGGTGAGGAACAACATATTTTTATCTATTATTCTCGGTCTCAATTTTCCTTAAATGCATTGTATCTGGTCATTTATTTGGTGAAATTGGTTTGGTTGAAATTAGGATTTCTTTTAAAGCCTGAATAAATTATTCCTTATAATCACATGATATTTCCTCCCAGGAATCACAGCTGAAAGCTCTGAAGGAGACTGTACAACTATGCCTCTCATCGGTTTTACACACTCAGTCTCCTCCTGCCAATATAATACCTTCAAGAACAATAGACAGACAAACATCGTCTTTTACAAATGGTTCAAAAGCTCCATTTCAAGCGACAAACCCCAAGGTATCCAGCTTTGTTTTGCTTGTTTTTTAATGGAAATCTGGCTCAAAATTCTACCAAAATAAAACTGAAACTTTATTAAAACAGCAGAAATTTTAAAGGCAGTACTAAAACTAACTTTATTTTCACTAAGTTTTGTTTGTTTAAATAAGATTTGGGGTATTTATTGTCTGCTACATATATCTCATTTATTATATATATAGTACATTATAGAAATGTACTGTAACAGTAAATAATTGCTTCTATACTATTCCATTTATTGATTCAATAAAGTTTCTTCTCGGTTAAATGCATCTCCTGGTGACCTCATAGAACCAAACAGCCATGTTGCTTTGTTTCCACGCTAGTGCTTTCTTCCAGATTCTTTGTTTATTTATCTTGTTTACTTCCAAATCTAGGCTTTTGCCCTTTTGCCCTGAAAGTCTCAGCTAGGAAATTTCCATTCATGTAATTTCGAGGAATTCCCCTGCTTAAATTCTGAGTCCAGAAAAGGTCATAGCTATAAATTCAGATCCTATTCCTTGTGCTTATTGGAAGAAAAAAAAATATTATCCAGAAAAAGGTTAGCTGTTAATGGTTGCCATTAAAATGGCACATGTTGCCCCTGACACAATTCTGTTGTATTACTGTCCACAGAGTTTTGTCCTCTGAGCTTGGTTGTTTTCTTGCACACATTTCATCACCCAAACTAGGCAATATCATCAGTGCACTAATGATGTTACCTGGTTTGGGTAATGAAACATCTGCAAGAAAACTATCAAGCTCAGAGAGTAATAATGACCCCTCATTTCAACCATGAGCTACAAATATTCTCCATTATTTTGATTTTTTTTATTACCCCATAAGCTGGCAGTCACTTTAAATGGTGTTTTAATATACAGTCAGAACTATAAAATGCCATTCGTGTATCATGACTATAGCTGGACATGGTTCCCAAACTAGGATAATTGTGATTGCTGTGTCAATATGCAATTGATAATTTTATGCTAAGCAGTATGCTTCAGCCATGATGTATAGGCATTTTTAGAGTTGTTTTCTATTTCCAAACTCAATTTATTTACCCAGGTACTTTGTGCACATCTAGAGTCCAGCAAAAGTTATCTTAGCCATCAGATTATTTCAGAAAGCTTTATTCCCACTGTTATACACTTCTGATTGTTGTTCTGTGTCACAGACATACTTTTGTAGGAGAGTTCAGGCATCATTACTTCCCTCCCATACAAATATATTCAAATAACTGCTAATTAAACTATGGTTTTCTACCGATAATGTGCCTGAACATATGGAGTTAGTGTGATGGACCAATGGCACTGAACCTTTTCTTATCAATAGGAACTTTGCTCATGTAAGTATTCTGACTTACTTGAATATGTCCCAGTTATGTAGAGATATTCATTGTCATCTTTCATTCTAATGGTAGGAGGGGGTCTCTCTACAGGTAATGCTTGACTTACAATATTTTGTTTAGCGACTTATTTCATATGAAGTTACAATGGAACTGAAAAAAGTGACTTATGACTGTTTCTCACACTTGGGTCCATTGCAGCATCCCCTTGGTCACATGATCCAAATTCAGACACTTGGTGACTGGCTCATATTTATGAAGCTTGCAGTGTCCCAGGATTATGTGATTACACTTTGTGATATTCTGACCAGCAAAATCAATAGGAAAGCCAGATTCATTTAACAACTGTGTTGCTAACTTAACAACTGCAGTGATTCAATTAACATCTGTGGCATGAAAGATTGTAAAATGGGGCAACTGTCTTGCTTAGCAATAGAAATTTTGGGCTCAATTGTGGTCATAAGTAAAGGACTACATCTATCTATCTATCTATCTATCTATCTATCTATCTATCTATCTATCTATCATCTATCATCTATTTATCTATCTCTATAGATCTATCTATCTATCTATCTATCTATCTATCTATCTATCTATCATCTATCTATCTATCTATCTATCTATCTATCTATCTATCTATCTATCTATCATCTATCTATCTATCATCTATCTATCTTTATGGAATCAGCTGCCGGTTGAGCTCCGGATGGCACCGGACCTTCGCTCCTTCCGACGTGGTCTGAAGACCTACCTATTTGAACAAGCCGGCCTGGCCTGATGGGGGATGTGCTGGGGGTTTTATTGTGGATTTTTATATTATTCTACGGTTTTAGCTCAGGCCCTTATTTAATTATTTTTTAATTTTTGTATTCTGTATTTTTATATGTGTCCTGTTCACCACCCTGAGTCCTTCGGGAGAAGGGCGGTATATAAATATAATAAAATAAAATAAAAATAAATCTATCTATCTATCTATCTATCTATCTATCTATCTATCTATCTATCTATCTATCCATCTATATCTATAGATCTAACTATCTAACTATCATCATAATCTATCATGTATCTATCATCTATTTATCCATCTGTGTGTCTATCATCTTTATGTCTAACTTTGTGCAAATTATTCCTGATTATCTTGTGCAGCACCTATGACATGTTTCTTTCCTCAGCAGTCAGAGCTGAACTTTCTTAAACAGAAGTACTTCATTAATTTTACACAGTCAGTCCCCTACTATTAAAGATGAATCGGCAAGAAGGTCTGCAATAGGCCACTGTGCAACATTTTGCTAATAAGGCCAGCAATGTTCACTCAAAATTTAACTCTTCGTAGGTGGGACTGAAGTGGTAGCAGAGGCAATGTCATTTTCTGAAACCTGGGATTCCTTTTGGTAGATTCTGATGAAGTAGATATGAGGTTTTCTAGACTACTTCAGGATATTGGGGTGGTGCATCCTCTCTTGAAAAAGACTTCCCTGAATCTCTCAGACAACTATTATCCTAAGTCTATCCCTTACTCCCTTTTTAGGGAATATTGTTGATGAGGTGGTAGAGAGAGGGTGTGACATAGTGAGTAATGTGCTGAACCAGGAGCAAGAAAACTCGGCTTCTAGTTTTCCTGTAGGCATGGAAATCAATTCAGTGATCATGGGCCAATTACTCCCTCTGAGCCCTAAATAGGGATGAAAAAATATGGCTAAAAACAAACTGCTCTTCACATTATGCATTGATAAACTTTTTTCATAACAACTAGGCAAGCACAGCTTAAAACCAGCAGACTCTACAATTAGGCAAAACAAATATGAAGAGAAACAATAACAACATTTCTGAGGAATTGGTGAGGCCTCAATTACATTCCAAGGCATTTGATAGAAGCATAATTGATCATTCTAATAAATTATCCCTGTCAGAATCTAAATGTGGGAACTGTATGCTGCCTGATCTTATCTCCTAGCTGTGAGGTATTGGGCAAATCATACTGGGAATGATTTACAGTGAGTTTGCTCTTTCCTAAGGGGATAAGCACTAGTTGGTGACAGTGGAGTAGAATGGCAACAATAGTGCATGCTTTTATATTGTCCAGTTAGACTATTTAATTTACATACGCTTGACTTAGAAGACTGCTCAGAACTGGTGGCTGACAGCCACTATAGTATGTAATGCATTACACCTATGCTAACCAGCTTCAAAGTGCTGGTTTTAAGTCCATCACTACTCCTGAGTAGAATTTCCTCATCCAATGTATTTGTTCCAGTTGGGGATGGTTCTTGTACCTATGAAAAATGACCTGACTGGAGACCATGAGGCAAAGCTTTTCCATAGCAGGACCCTGTTTCAAGCCTGTGCTTAAAGATCTGCTTTATGCCTCACCCAGCATCATTTCATATGGTAGATAAAATGGAATTCTTCTGCAGGGCTTTTCAAAGTTCATACTGCCTTCTTCAATTGGTGTTGGCAACAATTACTTTTATCTGTCAATTTTTGTCGTGAATGCCGTTTCGTGGTTGTGTAATTGTGGATTTTAGAATTGGTGATATTTATAAACATGATACATGGATCAAAAAGTCATCTCTTTTAAACAATCCATCTGAGATGGAAGTAAATTATCCCAAACAACTTCTCATGTAAATTGGACAGAATATATTTAGTTATAAGGTTCTTAATTAGGTGGAGTTTGTGGCCGGTTAAACATACAAAATTCAAGGCTGTTTCTATAGAAAAACAGAAAATAGTAACTTCAGCCTTCCATCTCATTTGGTATATAGTGTACCTAAAGGAGAGTTATTTGGCCTTTGACTATTTCAATTATTTCTAGAATCTAAATGCTACAGCAGCAATAAATTATTATTAGTAGTATTATCCTTATTATTACTATTAGTATATACACAACAATGTGGAATCACAATTGTCAGTACTTAGGGTTGATCTTCATTTGCATCAAGATTTTCCCAACAATCTAAGATGATGTAAAGTATCAGCGTAGTATATATGCAGATCCAACAGTTTGGCCTTTTGTAATTGACTGACTGCATTGTAAATTTTATTTATTTTATTACATTTATATATTTATTGCACTTTATTACATTTATATATTTATATTAAATACAAGCTGTCCAAGAAAAGATGCCTTTTGAAATTGACCAGGGGTTATTTTATCAATGCCAGTGGTTTTTAAGTGGTGCACCAGATGTTTTGGGATTGCATCCAGGATGCTTATTGCTATTGGTACTATCTTTGCCTTCTTTTGGCAAAGTTTTTCAAAAATGTTTTTTTTCCCTTTTAAGCAAGGTCTGTTCTCAACAATGTCTCCTAGATTCATTTCAAAATGTCTCCTTAGGCAGCATTTCTGAAACACCATTGTAGACTTTCTCTCCAGGGTTCAGAATAATCAATAGATTGTAATTCACAACACGTTCATTCAATATTTTTCACTGAGAAATGTGATTGCTTGCGAGATATTGCTGACACTAGACCATGTCATGAATGTATCTGGGGAAAAAAATGGGCCATGAATTTGCTGCTTTCTTCGTAGAGATCTTATTGTAAATATATAGTTACAGTTTTTGAAGTCTGCTACTGTACTGTTGTACTTGTTCTCAGTGAGCAATGATCCAGGTCTCAATTATACTCATCATGACCAAATTATATTATTGAACTATTATACTATATTATGATACTGAACCAAGCAGTTAAAATGATAGGAGGAGCTACTTAAAAGGAACACATTCACTTTATATTTCACTTTGTTAAATTTCCATGACTAGCCTGTTTGTTTGTTTGTTTACTGTAATTTTTTAAAATGATATCTTTTAATGATATAGAGCAGACATGTCAAACACAAGGCCCGGGGGCCAGATCCGGCCCGTGAAGTGGTTTCATGTGGCCCGCGAAGCCATCCTGGAAACAGTGAGGGAACGGCCCCCACTGCCTTGGCCCTGGCCCAGAGACCCTCCTCCTGCCAGAGACCCTCAGATCTGTCCCACTCCTGCCCAGGCCCCCATAGGCACCCTTGATGCGAACGATGTAGAGCTGGCCACGCCCACCCAGTAGGCCATAAGCACTCTAGCCACGCCCACCCAGTAGGCCACACCCACCCTGGCAATACCCACCTGGCCCCCTGAGGGCAACCACAATGCTGATGCGGCCCTCAATGAAATTGAGTTTGACACCCCTGATATAGAGTGTAGAAACTGGAAAGCTAGAATGCTGTTTTTGTCTTAAGGGAACCTGTTCTTTTATCATTTAATGCAGTTCTCCAATACGTGCATGGACATTTCCTATAAAGTTTTTTTTCTTTCTCTCTTTGGAAAAGGATCTTTCTACCTTCTTTTCAGAGCATTGATTGCATGCACAATTAAAATTTAAAAAATAGAAAAGTCATATCCCCCCAAAAATTAAAAATACAAACAGGTAGGAGCGACAGAAAAAGAAGAAAAAGTTTTAGAATTTCTTTTGTTGGTAGTTATGAACTGTCTTACTGCTCTGGAGTGCTGTTGCTTGATTATTAAACATTTCTCCATCCTTTTGAAACTTTCCTATTTATACCCCATTTTTTATCTGAAAAAGTTCCAGACAAAGAGCTTCTTAATGATGTCTTTAGGATATCATTAAAATATGGGAAATGAAAGATGGTACTACTCTTTTAGAGTTTTTTGGGGGGATAAATAAAAGATGGTACTGTTGCTTGATTATTAAACATTTCTCCATCCTTTTGAAACTTTCCTGTTTATACCCCTTTTTTCTATCTGAAAAACTTCCAGACAAAAAGCTTCTTAATGATGTCTTTAGGATATCATTAAAATATGGGAAATGAAAGATGGTACTACTCTTTTAGAGGGTTTTTTTTGGGGGGGATAAATAAAGAGATGGTACAGTTGAATTGATACTGTTGTGGCAGTTTTACATTTTGGGAGGAAAAACAACTAAATAGCAAGCAACTAAATGAAAATTAAAGTAAATGCAGGAAAAAACATCAGTGGAGCAGTACCTCTAATCACTAATCTATATGATCAGTGTGGAATGTTATCTCAGTTCAGTCCTTATTACTGCTAAATAATTGATCTGCTCTATTGTCATTACCTTTGGAAGATCTGGAATAATCTCTATTTGTTCTCGAAATTACAATCTATTTTTCAAATAAATCATTTTTGTTTGCTAAAAATGGAACTGCTGCTGATCATTTCATTTATTATAATATCCCAATTTAAATTCAGGTTTTGATCTTTTGTTCAGAACATTCTTCTCTACAGAAAAGAAAAGACAATATAAATTTAATTATTGGGCTGGGGACTTATCTCACGTAAAGAACAAATCTCAAACTCTCTTAATGTGTATACTTTTTTAAAAAATCTCCATATAACAGTCCTTAGTGAAACATGTCAAAATCTCTTTTTTCTTAAAAAAAATGGCAAAATTTCCAAGCTGTTGTTATGAAACTCTGTCAGTAAGGTTTCTCACATCTAATAGATAATACCATTCGTGATGAGGAATTGCTTTTAAGATGTATTTTGTCCCTGTAGAGATATGGTAAGCCCCAATTCAGAGGTAAGCTTTTGGCAGAATATTGTTCTGAGATAGATAGATAGATAGATAGATAGATAGATAGATAGATAGATAGATAGATAGATAGATAGATAGATAGATAGTAGATAGATAGATAATAGATAGATAGATAGATAGATAGATAGATAGATAGATAGATAGATAGATAGATAGATAGATGTTTTTGTAAGAAGAGGCCAAAGTTCTGTGAATTTATATAGAATATATATCATTTATATATTTTGTATATATAAACAAAACAAAACTGAAACTTAAAAAAAGATAATCCTGAAACCAAATCTAGGAATTTATCTATCAAACAGAGGCCTCTGAGGTTTTTGTTTTCTCCTTTGTTAAAACAGTTGCTGTCTATTTTTTTAATGTTTCTAATAAATATTAAGAAGACGAATATACATGTGCTAACAAGCCAGGATTAAAAACAAACACATATTTCTTTCAAAGAACTGTGAGTTGTACAATATGCAACACGTTTTGCTCCTTCCTGCCCCCATCATACCTTCTGGCTCCAGTTCCAGAGATAGATGCCACAGAATTAGACTGTCTCTGAGGCTGAAACAGGGATTGACCTATGGAGAGGAGAATGTCCTCAATAAATAAATACATTTAAAATTGGGTGAGGACTAATAAGGCTAAAACAGAACTTGCCCTCCTTAACTTTTAAGCCTTCCTTTTTTTCTGCAAGATTCTTCATGAATCTCATTTTGTTATGTGAATTTGCTGTGTGGATTAGGTTAATTTAGTTGTCAATTGCATTGTTTGAAAATAGTTTTTTGAAGTCATCATAGACTATTTCAAATATCTGTGCATTTTGTATACAGTTTGACTGTAGCATGCCATTCTTTGATTTTCCTAAAGAGGACCTTGATTCAATTGTTCTTAGTTATTTATTTATTTTAACAATTATTCTGGAAGCACTTTCACAGAAAGCATTATTCTTTGGGAAGAATAACACATATTTTGTAAATGAAAAATTATGGAAACAATGATTGTCCAGCAGCTAGATTTTGCAATCATGATAGCTAATTCCGATATCGATCAGCATTTGCTTTCTTAAAGCAGCTGACAAGTAAATCTATTGAACTTTGAGACCACGTGAATGCCATATAATTTTGTTTACTCTAGGTCACATAGTAGGAAATTATTCCAGAAGATTCTCTACCAGTGAGTAGCTCAGATTTTCTTTTCTTACAGGATCAAATACAAGAACTGCCTTCAAGCACTGAGTCACTGAATGGAATTTTTTTCTTCATATTTAGCAAGATATTAAGATGAACCACTTTAACTCAGTTCCTAGAAACTTCAAATTAATTATTATTATCTAGTTGCTTTATAAACAAAGATGCAGCAAAATATATCAATCATGTTCTAATTTCTAATATAGGCCATGTTCTAATTTCTGAAAATCTTCCTATGGTTTTATCATCTTTATCATCTACCCAGCTTGATAAAGCTACTCAGTATGAATAGTTTAATAAAGCATCTTAAAAGATCCATGTATTATAGTGCAGTTTTTGGATTAAAAAATCCTTTATACTTAAAGGTTCTTCTGCTTGCATTAAAAAAAATCAGGCCAGGGGGTACCTGTGGCCAGGAAAACCTTTGCACAGATTCATCATCTAGTGTGCCAAATATATTATTTCCTGGATTATGAATCACTTCTTATAGTCACTGAGACACTAATCCTCACACAAGTGGACTACTGCAAGGTGTTATACATGAGGATCTAATCCTCACACAAGTGGACTACTGCAAGGTGTTATACATGAGGATGTCCTTGAAGGTCATTAAGAGTTACAGCAAGTCCAGAATGCACTGGTGCAAGCAGTTTTGAGCACACCACGATAGCACCTCTGCTACATGAGCAGATTTTACTAGAGTTAGTAGTTACCAGTGAACTTATGTGTGTATTTCAAGAAGCCAATTATCACTTATAAAGCTTTTCTGGAAGACCACCCAAGGGTTTGAACCGTCCAGATTTTTCAGTTCTTTACACAAGTCTTGAAACTGTGGCTTTCTACCTCCAGTTCTGGGGTATTCTGGTGGGATGGATGCCCACCCAGATTTTACTATGTTGGTTTCTATGTCGTACATTCCACCATTCTGGTTATTTTGTTTTTGTTGTTTCAGTTTTTGATACTGCAGTTATTTTTAACTTATACACCAGCCAGAGCTATTGCTGAGTAAAATCAAATCAACAAACTTATGTTCCAAATTAATTTTCTAACATAAAAGGACATCAAAACTGGTAGGATGGCAACATAAATGACTCTTCTTTCTCTGATATAATTTATGAATATTCACTAGAAATAAACATGAAATATCTTAATTGCATTAAGCAAGTAAACTTTTTCAATTTGACTCTGGATTGTACATCCAGGCATTATAACTGAAATGTATTGAATTATTGGCCACAAAAATGCAGAAAACATTGTTCATCATTGAAGGATTGCTTTATCCTGCAGTATTTAAGAAATAACTTAGAGCAGGCATGTCAAACTGCCAGCCCATGTGTCACGCCAAAACCGCACCCACCCCATTGCCGGAAATGGAGAAAAAGTCCCGATACGTCACAAGACATCATGTGATGTTGCAAGTTTGACATGCCTGACTTAGAGATATGAACTATTATCCTGAAATTTCTAATGGTACATATGTGTGTATTGATTCCTCTCTGAATGCCTTAGCAGAAACCATAAATTTTCTAATGATCAGTGGAAAGCTAATGTAATAAGTCTTCTCCACCAGTATTTGGAAAAAAAAACCCTGACCTTCAAAAGTTACCACAAAGAAGATAATGAAAATTTAAATTTAAATGAAAACTATCACTTGAAGTTTAAACAAGGTTTTCTCTTAACATTAATTAGAATAATGAGTAGTTAATATTTGCTACCCTAGGGCAATTCATTTCAGCTTATGATTAATTATATTATTATTGATCATTGCACAGTCAGTCAGATGTTCCGACTGGATTTGGCATTTTTGTCTACCTATTGAGTCTTTACTAAGGACCTGAGATAGGCAGATGTACTGTAGATGTTTGATGATATACAGACATAGTTGCAGGAATGAAGTTGTTCCCAGTAAAGCAACCTTTTGCAATTGACTGATGAATTTGTCAATGCCCATGGTGGTCAAGTGGTGCTCAGGTTGTTTTGGGATTGCACCCAAAGTGCCTATTACTATTGGTACTAACCTTTCTTGCCTTTGCCACAGTCATTCTATTTCTATTTGTAAGTCTTTGTATTTTGTTATATTTTCCAGTTCTTTCTCTTCTCTTCTGCTGTCTCCAAGCACTGCCCTATCCACTATCCAGATTTTTTTTGTCTTTCTTATTAACCCTTGTTAAGTCCAGGGTGTTATGTGGCAGGTACTTGTCTGTTTGAATTCTAAAGTCCCAGAGCAATTTAACTTTCTTTCATTTTCTATGACTTTCTCTATTTTATGGTCCCACTAGTTCTTGCTTGCAGGCAAATGATATTTCTTGCAGATCTTCCAACGTACATTGTTGCTGATTTGTCATGCCGCTGCTTGTAGTCAGTCTGTGTGATCTTCTTGCAGCAGCTTACCAGGTGGCCCACTGTTTCTTCAGCTTCTTTGCATAGGTAGCACTTACTGTCTGTTGCTGTCTTCTCAATTTTCACTTTGTATGCATTGGTCCTTAAGGCTTGGTCTTATGCAGCCAGAATTAGTCCCTCGGTCTCTTTCTTCAACTTTCCTGTTGTTGTTTTTGTTGTTGCTGTTGTTGTTGTTGTTATATTTTGAAATCACAGTGTGGCTTTTGTGACTGACAGGTGGAAATTTTGTCAATATGCATAATTTCACAAAATGTGATCTACTACTTCTGCTTCTTTGCACAATCTGCACTTGAAACATTGGGTGATTTTTCAGTTCTGGACTTGATTTCATTAGTTCAAATAGTTTATTCTTGAACAGCCAAAATTAAGGCTCCAGTTTTTTTTCCTCTTTTATTAATATTCCAGTTGTCAGACACTGTGAGGTCTTAGCTTTAACTTTATTCCCCTCAATCTTTTGCAGAAATTGAACATGTAATGCTTTTCCTTGCCAACAAGGAATTATTCTTAACCTTCTCCCATATCTTGCTTAGGTATTTTAAACAATTTTTGTTATTTTGGAAATGTGGTAAAAAGAAAACTTGCCAACATCTTCTGAAATCAACATATGTAGTTACTTATTTATTTATTGAAATAGTCTTTCTCTCAGTAAAAATAGGAAGCTCTTATTTTCTATTTTTGATTCCATTGCACAAGTTTCTCACTTCACTTTCTGTAGCTATTTATTTGCAAGAATGAGAACACAGATGAGTTTCTGAAGTGTCAACAGAAGTATGAACTTCACAAATTAGTTACAAAATCTTCATAATAAACAGGTTCATAAATTTAATAGCATATCTTATCACATATTCTAGAGACAAAAGCATTTTAAAAGGAATTCATTCAATTGTCATTATCCAACAGTATTATCACAAATTGAGGCCATGGTTCTATATTATTATTATTATTATTATTATTATTATTATTATTATTATTATTATTATTATTATTATTATTATTATTAATAATAATAATAATAATAATAATAATAATAATAATAATAATAATAATAATAATAATAATAATAATAAAAAGTTGGAAGGGACCTTGGAGGTCATCTAGTACAACCCCCTGCTCAGGCAGGAAACCCTATACCATTTCAGGCAAATGGCTGTCCAGTCTCTTCTTAAAAACTTCCAATGTTGGAGCATTCACCGCTTCTGGAGGCAGGTTGTCCCACTGGTTAATTGTTCTAACTGTCAGGAAGTTTCTCCTTAGTTCTAGGTTGCTTCTCTCCTTGATTAGTTTTCATCTGTTGCTTCTTGTCCTGCCTTCAGGTGCTTTGGAGAATAGCTTGACTTCCTCTTCTTTGTCGCAGCCCCTTAGATATTGGAACACTGCTATCATGTCCCCCCTTGTCTAAGCATATAACATCATGCTTAGCATTCAAAAACCTGATTATAATCTGTTGAAAAATTTAGTATGTCCACTGAGATTTTCTTTACTTTCCCATCTTTGAACAGCAGTCCATATTAAGTTTGTTTTTAAAAGAGAAATACTGAAGAAACTAAAATCCAATGTAAATTGATTTGATAATTTCTCTCAGATCAAAGTGTTTATTGGAATTACTATCCAAATTTTGCATTGTTTTATAATTGAGTTTGCTTACAAAGACATGAAAATTAAAAACTTATTTTAATCAACATATTAGTGCAATTAAAAGCAATGACAAAGGAATTGAGAATGTGAACAGAATATATGTGTGAATAAATAACACAGGCCGAAACAATTTATGGATGAATGTATAGAGTAAAATCCTTGTCTTTGAAATGCCTTCTTTCAAAAGTATTTTGCTTGTAACGTGTCTGTTACATGCAAATGTATAGCTTTTAGGTAATAATATAGCAGCAAGAACAATGAGCAGAAGGCAGTATTGTGGAATAAATGGACTTTTCTAAAGAAATCATTATACTGCAGTTCAGTATAAAACATAGGGCTAACAAAGCAGGAAGTTATTTAAAAACAAAACAAAGAAAAAATGAAAGTCAATTGCTGCAGTAGTAAAGCATTTTATTCAGGATGCAATCTTTAGTGAAAGCACTGATGTGGCATCAGTCAGATACTTGATTGATTGAAAGGGAGAGATTCATTTCTCCCAGCCCTTTTTTTTAAAACAAACTTCTCTGCGGTTTAGTAAACTAGCATTAGAGGGCATAGGAATAGAATAATGGTAATCTGTTGTATTCCATTTTACTAACCACATGTTCCAGTCAATAGTCCACCATGATTGAGTGTGTGATCTCAGATGTGGCACCAGATTACCCTGGTACCTTGTCCTGGGTTTGAGGTCCACATTAAACTGACAGTCAGGAACAGTGCAGGATTTTATATTATTCATTATAGCCATGAATTTTCCAAGCTGATAACTATCCCCATGCATATGATTGAATAGTAATTAGACTGTGACCCTCTCATAGTCAGAAGATTACTTGGTTATTTTTTGCCTGACCAGTAAGATAAACCTGGATTCATATTGTTTTCAGAATTTGCTTGGGAGTTTGCTTTCTGTTGATGATGTCAAAATGTTGGTTGCTGTTGGATACAGAGATAGTCTGGACAGTTGATGCGAGAATTAAGTTGTAAACTAGTAGTTCCTAGGGCAAATAAACTTGATATATAACTATCAACAACTGCTCAACTTCAAACACCAACAGATTCCATTGAAGAATAGTATGGAAAAGAGTGTGAACTTCCAGGAGTGTAAAAAAAAAATTGCATACTGATAGTGGGCAAAAAAAAGCCATATATGGCTTCATAATAGTATTCCACAAAGGTTCGAGCCATGCCAACTCCTATATAAGAGAGCCTCTAGTGATGATCCAGTGTAGCAACCAAGCCATGCCAAATCACATAGTCTGAAATGACTGCAGTGTTCTTGCTAGGGTTCCTGATGCTTGAAACAGATAAGGTTGCTTATGCAGTAAGATCATCTCAAGGTGCATTTCAGTTCCATATTGCTGGAGGGTTGATTTCTTCTATTGCATCTGCAACAGAAAAAGCCAGCTGTAAAGACATGTCAGGTATTGTTCTAGTACTGAGTTTGTTCATTCTGGCCCCCATTTGTTTGCAGATGATAACTAGATGGCAGGCCTTGATCTGTGCCTAGCAGGTCCAAAAGGGCTCTCCAGAACTCTGAGGTGAACTGGACCTCCCCAAATCTGATATTATGCATTGTGGGGCTCCGTGCAGTCGATAGATGTGCTGAACAAACATGTTAGCTAAGGGTTTAGCAGTTGGGATTTTTTGACAAGTGGGCTTGTTTAGAGAATAAATCTATCACTACCCAAATGACAGCATATCCAGCACTCTCCGGTAGTTCCATGATAAAATCCATAGAAATCTCTCTCCAGGATGCTGAAGGGCTGGCTACCACCTATACAAGGCCAGGCATTTTTCCTTGCCTTTGTTTCACTGCTGCATAAATGAGGCAACTGGCCACATAGCTTTCTGTGATGACGCCGGCCACAGCACAGAGGCAATGCAGTCAGCTGGCAATTCAAACTGCTCTTTAATTGCTCCAAATTTTCCCAAAATGTTCCCACATTTCTGGCAAGCCTCAAAGCAAAGGAAGACACACACATACCTTCAGCCGCCTCTGGCTACAAATAGTTTCACACACAGTCTGATTAGAAGAGGAATTTACTCAAGGCCACAGAGATAACAAGGAATGACACATACATCCAAAATCTAATGGGTCTGTGGAAATAAAAGCTTTCCTGAGCAAGTTTCAAAAGAGAAGCCAAAATACAATCTGAGGTCTTTGTATATCCAAGCAGCATTGTCAGTCAGTCCAATGGTCAGAGATTCTGGGTTTCCAAGCAGAAATCACAACACCGAATGAGATCAGCAACAACACACAAAACTCCAAGGAATCAGTGTTTGTTCCCAACAAATGCCTCTCCCTACAGTGTCTCCTTAAGTCTCAGTCTCCAGGTGTACCTTGTGGAGAGGGGCGGGACACTCTCCTCCCGAGTAGTTGAGCCTGCCTGCGTTGTTCCCTCCTTCTCTCCACTCTCTGTGCTCTAGGATCAGGAGGGGGTGGCCCTTGTTCATTGCCTGAACTCTGTCTCTCCTGTTCATCCTGTCCCAATCCTGAAAGGCCCTGTCCTGTCTCTGTCTGCTCTTCCCCACATTCCTCTGAAGCCACAGCACCTCTCCCTCAACCTCCATAAAGTCCCATTCCAGCTCATTTTCCTCATCAGATTCAGGCTCCAACACCACCGCTACATCACTGGCATGAGCCTGGATGACAAACAGTTTTTCTGGATCTGGGTGTTTGATCACCGGCTCCATGGAAAAATAGTCTTTTTAGTTTTTCAAAAGCTGCCTGGCATTCCATAATCCACGTCAATGGCTGGCTGGGTTTTGGCTTGTTCTCCCCTTTCATTTTCAGCAAGTTAGTAATGGGGAGTGTGATCTGTGCGAAAGAGGGGATGAATTGCCGATAGAAGTTAGTGAAGCCCAGGAAACTCTGCAGCTGCTTCGAGATGCATGGCAGTGCCCACTCTAGTACAGCTCACACTTTTTTCTGGGTCATTTCTACTCCTTTGTGGGAGATACGTTAGCCTAAATAATCGATCATTTCTTTATGGAACTTGTATTTTGAAAGCTTGGTGTAGAGCTTGGCTGCACAGAACTTATTCAGAACTGCTCCAACTAATTTGACAGGCGCAGCTTTCATTTTGGTGTAGATTAAAATGTCATCCAAATATACCAAAACCCCTTTATACAGGTGCTCATGGAGGACCTCATTAACCAGCACTGTTACTCTACAACATCTCCTTTATTAAAATACAGAAGGAAGGAAGAACAAAGTGAAACAAATTGCATAATTCTTTGCAGACAACTTTGCAGACAACTTTGGCTGGTTGTTTCTACTTAAATTCCATAGCTGTGCAGGAGATAGAGATATGCTTTAGTAACCACTTGTCCCATTCCCTTTGTTTCGTTTCAGCTTATAAATCTTGAAGATGTGGACCTCTTGAGTATTTGAATGATGAGAACCACAACTAACAAAATACTTGATTCTTATCACTTCTGGCAAATTCAATTGGTCAGGGTGGAACTGCTCCATGGTTAAGGGTAGTGATCAATACATTCTTGAGGGAAAAATGTGGTCCCAATACCTAAATAACTGTATTAAAGAAACCATATTTCAAATCAAGTAGCCTGGAAAAGATTATCAAGAAGACACAACCTTTCAGTTTCAGATACATTCAAATGAAATTAGTTTTCTGGATCCATTTTAATCAGGCTTTCTATAGAATATGGTTCTGAAACTGCTTAATAGGTAGCATATGAGGGGCCAAACTGATTTTCCTAAATTTCACAACATTACCAATGTTGACTGTGTGGCAAAATTAGAACATGGGCCATTATTTTAAAGTGGTTCTAGTTCTTTTTGCCAGGCTATATCCAGATAATGTACTTTATCTAGGCACTGATCTTTGATGTCTCATTGGATAATTCTTGTCTTCCATTTGAGGCTTTAGAATGGGGAATCATTGCTATTCCAATTATATCTAGATCTGTTACTCATTACCAACCAATTGTAAGGAAGTGATCAGTTTAATAATAATCTGAAAAAAGCTAGAACAAGGTAAAATAAAATGCGAGCAAGATAGTGGTACTATTAGCCAATAGGAAATTAAAAATTCAGAATTTCAGTTCCTCCTAGTTTGGACAAGACTGTCCTCTGCTTGAAAGATCAGTCTGGGGATGTTGCTTCAACCTTACTAGTTACTAGATTTATAGATAGCAGCTGTGGCCAGGCATATTTTAACATATTTATATCTGATGTTACAGCCTCTTTTGCTTAGTATAATGCTTTGAACGTGGGGCTAGCATATTTGAAATTGGTGCAAAATACAGTAGTTACCCTGCAAAATGATGCAAGGAAACGGATGGTATATGGCCCTTCTTAAAGATCTGTATTGATTTCCTGTTGGTTAGCTTGCATAATTTCATGTATTGATATTGATATAGGTTACAGGTATGAATAATGTAAGGCATACAGTCAGTGGTGGGATTCAAAACCTGAACAACCGGTTCTATTATGTGATGTAGGCCTGGGCCTCTGATGCCTAGAATGGGCTTCTGGAAGTGGCATCATGCACTTCTGGTGGACCGTTCTAGGCCTGGGAGGCCTCCTCCATGCCTCCAATGCCTAGAACAGACTTCCAGAAGTGGAATCATGCACTTCCAGTGGGCTGTTCTAAGCCTGGGAGGTCTCCGAGGCCTAGACTGGACTTCCAGGAGCCAGCCAGTTCTCCAAATTCAGGTAAATTTAGCTACTGGTTCTCCCGAACCGGCGCAAACCAGCTGAATCCCACCACTGCATACAGTAAATATTCCAGGCTTCTTTGTCTCTGGTGTCTTACTGTACATAACAAGCCCCAAACTATATAATTCCTAGGACTAATATTCCTGGTAAGAACTGAGGAATCAAGCGGTCTAGAAAATGTTACCTGGAGTGAATTCAATCCTGTTACCCCAGCTGAGGTGGACAGGATCATGAGGAGACTGAGTTCCGCCATGTGTTTATTGGACCCGTGCCCTTCCTGGCTGGTATATGCAACCCGGGAGGAGACACGAGGCTGGTTCCAGGCAGTAATAACTGCTTCTTTGAGGGAGGGTACCTTCCCTGCCACCTTGAAGGAGGCAGTGGTGAGGCCCCTCCTCAAGAAGCCTGCCCTGGACCTGAGGAACTGCCGACCATAGAAGAGTGGACTTTAAAGGTTTCCGACCTGGCAGAGATGGCGAAGATTTCGGCCTATTTGAAAGATCATTCGCAAGAACGTTATATTATGGAATGGAGAAAATGGATTGAGTTTATCCAGAACAAGTATAGGGTCAAGAAGTTTTATGTAGCATTCGAATAAGTCTTCTTTCGTTTCTCTTTCTTTTTTTTTATTCTAGTTTTTTATATATATTTAATATTGTTAAGGTGTGTTTTATCCTATATAAGCTAGAGAGTGATGGATTTTAGAACTTATAGTTGTTAGTATATGGTTGTTTATGATTGCCTTTTTATATATATATACCTTGTATTTAGCTCTGGGAAGTCGGGGGGGAGGGGGGGAGGGAGGGGGGGAGGGAGGGAGGTTGGGGGGAGGTAGGGGGGGTATAGGGAGGGGGAAGGGGGGTTTTTTAAAGGAAAACTGTATTTTAAAACTTTTCAATAAAAAAAAAGAACTGAGGAAGCCAGGAAAATGATATGACTGCCAGCCACAGAGAGTTTTTCAGTCATTTCAATATTTTCAGAAGCAACTGAGTTATAAACCTTGTCTATAGCTATTTGTGCTATCAGGGGAAAGGAATGGAAAGAAGGAGATGCAGTGATACTCCATGGGGCAGAATTTTGACAGCCCAGGGCCAAACTGATTAAGACTTAGGCTGGCCAAGCATGAGCAAGTCAGCTTGCTTTGGGGACTTTCCATTTCAAATTTTGGACTAGTTGACATCCTGAGCTTGACAGCTGAAATGACCTTGCTTTATAAAATGTTTCCTATGTTCATTTTTCATGAATCTGTGATTCTTGACAGACTTCAGGAATGCAACATGAGTCTTATTCTGTTTATATTTGTTGAAGGAGCAGCGTGTTTATATGCATCGTCAAAAGGCAGCAAGACTTCTACCTACTCTGTAAAAACAATCAAATTGGATTCCCAAAATTGTGACAATGTGACACAGCTGATTTTATTTCAATTCCTAAAAATCTATTACTCTTGCAGAAGACTCTAGGAACTAATCAGAAGCAACATTTTTTGGAATTATTATGTGTTATATTAGCACATAATATATTAATATAAAGACATTATATATAATATGTTAACAGTATTGCTTCGGATGTGTCTGAATAGAAATACAGAGGCATGCAGGTGTACATACATCTTGCTAGATAGTTCACGTATGTCCTTTTGACTCCTTGACATATCTTTGTAGTTTTCCTGGGAAAAGTTTTGGAAGTCACTGCCTCCAAGTGTCAGATAAAGATCTGGGGTTCCTCCTTTTTATTTTTAAAATGAGTGTTCATGATAGCATTTATGGAGGGGAAGGAGCTTTTTTTATCACAGAGTTTCTAACATAATACTAAATCAGACCATATGGGCATTTCTACAAGAATTAGAGAGTGTCTGTTGTGCACTCTGAACACAAACATCCCACTTTCTCTTTGGTAATGTTTGCCCATTTGGTCACAGATGCAATTGCTGCCAATGGGTAAGAATTTTCTTTGGCATACTTATGGTGTGGTGTGTGTGTGTGTGTGTGTGTGTGTGTGTGTGTGTAAAAGAGAGATAGGGAGAGAGATGAAAGCAAAATTGTCATTCTCCATCCTTAGGAGTATGGGTTTTCTTTTTCTTTTTCCGGTGCATTCAGTCAAAATGGAAAGTAGAGGGGAGACAGTTGAGTATCCTGCTACAGACTTCCATCACACACATTTAGTTAGAGTTGCTTTGAAGATTATCAGTTTTACTTCAAGGCTGAAGAGTTAACAGGGAACAAAGAACGTAAACAAAAGCAGAGGCTTGCCTGCAGAGTTTGCTTTGAAATAGAGCATAATTATAGGTATTTTTGGTTTTTTTGCAGAAGACAAAAATAAAGTTCTTAGTCTCCTCCTTTCTTCTGTAAACATTATTTTGTCATTGTCAGAGGGAAAAAAAATCTACCATTTTAGATTTCTCTTTCAGTAAGACAATAATAATCATAAGCTATGATTTCACATTTTTGTGTAGAATAATAATAATAATAAATAATAATAATAATAATAATAATAATAATAATAATAATAATAATAATAATAATAATAATAATAATATATTAAACTTGTATGCCACCTAACTTTCAGTTACTCGGGACAGCTCGCAACAATCAAAGAAATTACAATAATACTTATAAAACATTTACAAAACTATGTTAAGCAAGTATCTATGGAGATTCTCAGTCATGCAGAGCATGGTTGTGGTAAAGGTGCTTTTTTCCAAAAGGAAAAACGTTTTGTTTCTCATCCAAGAAGTTACTTCAGAACTGTAGAAGCTTCTTGGATGATAAGTGAAACATTTTCAAAGAAAAACAAAACAAAACAAAACCAAACCAGAAAGCCCAGTTGCCTTTTGGAAAAAAAGCACCTTTGAGACTGTGTTAAGCGAGCACAATAAAGTGAGGGGTTTCAATTTTCCTTACCAAAGGGCTGAGTGAAGAATCAGGGCTTTGTAGTTCTTCTAACAACAGCAAAGTAGGGACATCTACATCTCTGGGGACATTCCAGAAAATAGGCACTGCTACAAAGAAGGCTCACTTCTGCAGTCCTGAGAGATGACAGTGTTTAATGAAAAGAACTCAGATCACGCCAACCCTGCAAGGTTGAATTGGCTAGACAAATGTTAAAGGAGATGAGCAGTTTTTTAAGTAACCAGGTCTTATGACATGCAGGGTTTTATACGTAACAACCAGCTTCTTCAATTGTACACAGAAGCAAACCAACCACCATTTCAGCTCCCTTGCCTTAAAGGGGATTTCATCATAATTCTTGAAATTGTGATTGCTATTGCTCTGATGAAAACTAGAATTTAAAATAGAATTGAGCAGACTTTCTAAGTCTGATATCTGCCAGATATTTTTGGGAAGGCTGTAGTGGGGTAAGACATCTTCAAACTTTATGCTGTGTTTGGAAAATGTATGAATATATTTTATATGTATGATGTGGAATTGCACTACTGAACTTATTTTGCCATTTAAAAACACACACACACACAAAAACCAATAGATAACTTTATTCCAAATTTTAAATGTTATTTTGTCATTTATCTGTGAATTGAACAAATCTCCTTTTAAATATCCCAGTTTTTTCTATTGTACATCAACATTTGAGTAAGTGTCATTGTCTGGATATTACTAGCCTAAGTAACTATTATTAAGGTGTGTTACTGTATACATGGGGACATGATAGCTCAGCTGTTAAAGATACTGAGCTTGCCAGTTGCTGAAAGCCGGGGTTTGAGACCCAAGCATCATACAACAAGGTGAGCCCCTGTTATTTGCACTAGCTCCTACCCACTTAACAGTTTGAAAGCATGCAAATGCAAGTAGATAATTAGATATCACTTTGGTGGGAGGGTAACAGTGTTCCATGTACCATGGCATATAGCTATGCTGGTCAAATTACCACGGAAGTGTTTGGGGGCAACAGTTGCTCTCTTGGCTAAAAGGCAGAGATGAGCACTGTCCTCTAAGAGTTGGACAAAACTGAACAGGGGGAACCTTTACTTTTACTATATGCATGTACAATAATATTATTTTCTGCATTCTTTGAAATTTATATCAGCCACCAGTCAAAATACATCTGGGTTATTTTTGTTGTTCTGGAAGAGAGAGAGAGAGAGAGGGAGGGAGAGAGAGAGGGGGGGAGGGAGGGAGGGAGGGAGGCAGAGAGAGAGTGAGAGATCATATACCAAGATGATTTACAAACCTCTGAAAAGTATATTACAGTGGAAAGGGGCCATATCTTTAATGGCACAAATGTCAGTAGGGCAATAGGGAGTTCTTTAGCTGGGCAATAAAGCATCAGATTGGCTGACATATTCAGTGACCTATCTAACCAGATTTAAAGGGAGAATGAAAAAAAATTACAAAAAGCCCTTTGGCATTTCTTCTGCAGTTTCTACTTTATTATTTTTTCTTGGTTTGGGGACCACATACATTGCGATAGGGAAAGGCAACACTATGATATAATTACATATTATATTGAAATTTTCATATTTGTTTTTGGAATAAGAGACTGAGCAAAATGAGTAAGAAAGTGGCTTCAGATTTTCATATACAGCTTCTTTCCTAAATATTAAAAAAATAAAAATAATCAGAGTGATGAGATTTATGTTTAGCCAATTGCTTAGGAATAAATAGATCTGAAATACAATTATCCTCCATTCATGCACAACTGTCCGCACTCCCATAAATATGCTTGGGACCTGAAAGTTAAGATGTCCTTCTAAAAATCTGTTATTTATGAAATTTATCCTGAAGAATTGCATCAATTGCAATTGCAGTTGATATCCCTAGGTGTTAAATGGTATCTAATATATGAGAAGAAGTAAAGATACTTTACAATTTGCCTTTTATATTGCAAGGAATGTATTTATCTGAAAGCACACTATTTAAGAACTGCAACCACAAAACTCCTTAATCTTTTATGATCAAATTCTACTAAAAGTCAGTCAGAAACAGTGGTGGGATTCAGCTAGCTTGCACCAGTTCAGCAGAACCAGTAGCTAATTTGTTGTTGTCCAGGCCCAGAATAGACTTCCAGAAGCAGCATCGACACAGAGAACTGGTTGTTCGCATATCTGAATCTCACCACTGGTCAGAAAGGTGTTAAATACATTGATCTACTCCAATCTGTCTCACAAGAACAGTAGCATGGCAACAATTAGCTTTGATCAAAGGTGTTAATGTGATTAAGTAAAGCAACTAAATAATAAGAATAACAATAACAATAACAATAACAACAACAACAACAACAACAACAACAACAACAACAATAATAATAATAATAATAATAATAATAATAATAATAATAATAATAATAATAATAATAAATGTTCTCCAGTCCCCTAATCATCTTTGTTGGTCTTCTCTGTACTCTTTCTAGAGTCTCAACATCTTTTTTACATCGTAATGACCAAAACTGGATGCAGTATTGTAAAGTGGTATTAATACTTCACATGATCTTGATTCTATCCCTCTGTTAATGCAGCCTAGCACTGTGTAGAACCTTACTTTTTTCACCATTGAATTTCATTTTGTTAGATAGCGTCCAATGTTCAAGTCTGTCAAGATCCTTCTGTATCTTAAGCCTATATTCTAGAGTGTTGGCTATTCCTGCCAGCTTGGTGTCGTCTGCAAATTGGATGAGTTCCCCATCTATCCCCTCGTCCAAATCATTGATGAAGAAGTTGAAGAGCACTGGGCCCGGAACAGAGCCCTGGGGCACCCCACTACACACTTCCCTCCATGTAAATGCAGTTCCATTGAGGACTACACACCGAGTATGGCCGGTCAGCCAGCTATGAATCAATCTGGTGGTGATGCTGTCTAACCCACATTTTTCTATCTTACCAAGTAGTAGCTTGTGATCTACTTCATCAAATGCCTTACTGAAGTGGAGCTCCCACATCTTTATAGTGTCCCATCATTTTCTCCAGGGTGCTATTTTATGTTGGGACAAATCACCAACATTACTCTTGGTTTTCTATGGGATAAAAAGTAATTACAGGTAGTCGTAGTGAGGCAGAAGTGAAGTCTACAAGTCTTAAAGTTGCTGAAGTTGGAGAACCCTGTTCTAAAGTAATCCTCAATCCCGTGTTGTAACCATCATAAATCTTCAATTTTGAGACTCTTCACTGTCTTCTGAACAAGTGGTCTCCTGCATCATAACTGGGCCTGTAGTGTATCATCATCTTCATTTGTGAATAATAACATTCATTACAGGCTGAATGAAGTCTATATATAAAGCTAGAGCTTGCAGTACGAATGGAGACCAGCCTTCCTTTTCATATTGTATCATCACAGATGGCACTCTACTTAGGAAAATGCCTGAATCATTAGCTAAATTGCCTTTTACAAAACACAATTACATAACAGAAAAGTATTTGCCTCTCCTTCAGAATCCAGCAGGGATAAGAAGAGGCACAGTGGAGCTAGAGCAAGTTAAATGAGTCTTATTTTCTTTGTAGGTCATCAAAGAATTTGTTAACCTTGTTCCTTTCACTTCAAAGAAATTACATGCTGATATGATTGCATGTGATAAGGAAAGTTGTAGTTGTGCTATTTTTTTTACAGGTTACATCAGGGGTCTTCAAACTTGGCCCTTTTATGACTTGTGAACTTCAACTCCCAGAATTATTCAGCCAGGCTAAGGAATTCTGCAATTTGAAGTCCACAAGTCATAAAAGGGCTAATTTTGAAAAACCCTGGGTTACAAAGTCTCCCTATTTTGATTCTCAGTCAAAATGAGAAGTAGCAAGCTATTTCTGTAGAAAGTTATATGTTCTAAATCAGCATAATTTCTCTTTCCGAGTAATTGATATAGCATCACTGTTGTCTTCTCAAAATATTGCTGGATGATGATGATGATGATGATGATGATGATGATGATGATGGAAGGGATCTTGGAGGTCATCTAGTCCAACCCCCTGCTCAGGCAGGAAACCCTATACCATTTCAGACAAATGGCTATCCAGTCTCTTCTTAAAACTTCCAGTGTTGGAGCATTCACCACTTCTGGAGGCGGATTGTTCCACTGATAAATTGTTCTAACTGTCAGGAAATTTCTTCTTAGTTCTAGGTTGCTTCTCTCTTTAGTTACTTTCCATCCATTGCTTGTTGTCCTGCCTTCAGGTGCTTTGGAGAATAGCTTGATTCCCTCTTCTTTGTGGCAGCCCCTGAGATATTGGAATACTGCTATCATGTCACCCCTCTTCCTTCTCTTCATTAAACTAGACATACCCAACTCCAGCAACCATTCATTATATGTTTTAATCTCCAGTCCCCTGATCATCTTTGTTGCTTTTCTCTGTCCTCTTTCTAGAGTCTCAACATCTTTTTTTACATCGTGGTAACCAAAACTGGATCCAGTAAGGCATTGTAAAGTGGCATTAATACTTCAAGTGATCTTGATTCTATCCCTTTGTTAATGCAGCCTAACACTGTGTTAGCTTTTTTGGCAGCTGCAGCACACTGCTGGATCATATTTAAGTGATTGTCCACTGGGATTCCAAGATCCCTCTCACAATTACTACTATTGAGCAAGATACCACCTATACTATACCTGTACATTTGGTTTTTCTTGCCTAAATGTAGAACCTTATTTTTTTCACCATTGGATTTCATTTTGTTAGATAGCACCCAATGTTCAAGTCTGTCAAGATCCTTCTGTATCTTTAGCCTATCTTCTGTAGTGTTGGCTATTCCTGCCAGCTTGGTGTCGTCTGCAAATTGGATGAGTTCCCCATCTATCTCCTCGTCCAAATCATTGATGAAGATGTTGAAGAGCACTGGGCCCGGAACAGAGCCCTGTGGCACCCCACTACACACTTCCCTCCATGTAAATGCAGTTCCATTGAGGACCACATGCTGAGTATGGCCCTGGGGCATCCTACTACACACTTCCCTCCATATAGTTGCTAATATAATAATTGCTAATAGTGATTCTACTGCATTTTTTGTATGTGTGACATGCTTCCTGGAAGTTTTGAATTTGCTGTTGGGAATGACCATATTTACCATTAAAATGTCCTTGTTTTTATGTCGGCACAGTCTGTTTTCTTGAGTAGTAGAGCTTATGGTGCTTGACAAATAATTTAGAAAAATGCTTCACAGTACACAAGGAAGCAAGAACTAGATCTTTTGCAGAGATCACAGTTTCCTTTTACAGCTGCTTCATGATCCCAAAAAAAGGTATGCTCCAGGTGCTCCTAAACCCCTATTCAGATTGAAGTCCAAAGTGCTGCATAACCCCATTTTCCAGTATAATATTCACAGGCAGAAGCTTAAGAATTGAGCATTAATACTCAATGTGTATAATAACATTTTATCCTTTCAGCTCACCTTGAAACAGTTCGTGTAACAGCCACAAAATCTGCAAACAATAAGCTAACCCTCTACAGGTAATAAAGGAGAAATTACGTAGATTCTTGATGCTAAATACTACATTTTGCATTGGATTAGCATAAAATTACTGGCACAGATGTTCTGTAATTGGGAGTCACTTGGAGAATTCACTCTGTTCAATGACCCTCTGCTGGATTGTTTCCTCACTTGTGATGGAGGTAATGTGTTAATATTGTGGATTCTGTCATGTAAAATAATGCAGCACTGCTGTCTGGCATCCCTGTCCTGAAAGCATTTATGATGATAATTTTATTCTTCATGAACTTCTGTCCATTATTTAACTGGATTTCTTTTATAGAGAAAGACTAGAGAACTTCATTTTTAAACAAATCATTTTTTGATTGGGACTAACATAAGGGCAGGTTTATCGCACTGGGAGAGGAGATTCAATTAACCTGAGTATTTACTTCTGACAATGGCTGGTTCTTCTAGTTCGGGTTCAATATGCCAGGAGAGTTGGAGAATTATTTGAAATGCTGGCTGCATCTATTGCTTCTCGCCCTGTAAGAAGGCTCATGAAGTTGTCAGGTACAGAAACATCCACCAAACCTCTAACAGAATTTACCACATGCAGCCTCTACTTCACTTTGAGGAGGTCTGCATTTTTTGTGTATGCCATCTTTACTTTTACAGAAATATATTAATTGTCATTGTAAGGTAAGGTGACAGTGAGACAAAAATAAATAAATAAAATTCTGTAAAACTGGTCAACTGTAAAAGCAATACAATAGCAGAGAACATATGTAGCCCAGGGTTGATCTGTGGAGTCTTTGATGCTGTCCGACCTTGGTAGTTTGCTTGCAGAGTTTTAATGCCCAACTATGGTATGTAACATCAGTACTAGTGAGTGTGGAGTTTGCTCCTTGTTTATATACACTAGCTTGCCTTGCCAATGTGGGGATGTAGTTTTCTCCTTGGTAGACCTTTGGTTAAGGTATTGTATTGTGCTTGATTGTCAATTTGGTTTTAATCTCTGCTTATCTGGGTGTTGGCTGGTGGACAGTATGTGTTCTGGATTTTTATTTTGTTTTTTGTTTCTTTGTTAGGTTTTTTATTGCCTTTTTTGAATAGTGTATAAATATGATTTATCTCTAGGTGTCCATAGATGAATGATTTGTCTGAAAGCCAAGCTTCCAGAAATTCTCTAGAGTTTTAGGATTTATTTTGGTCTAAATTACTCAGATTTCCAAGTGAAACTGGTTAAATCTGTCCATGTATTGTAATATTAAGGAGTTTTCATTGTGTCTTCTGATTGCTAGCTGATGTTCATGAATGCACTCCACTATTTTTCTGCCTGCCTGTCTTACATAATGGCTGTTACAGTCCTTATACTATATATTGTAGATGACTGCTGGTTTTAGTTTTCCCTTGGGCAACTGCAGGGGTGTTAAACTACTGGCCCATGGACCGGTTGCATCATATGTATACCATGCCCACCCAGCTCTGGCAATGCAAAAAAAGTCCTGCTACATGTGATGTGGCAAGTTTGACATCTGTGGGCTACTGGGTCTTTTGGTTTACTTAAGATGTTTTGAGGGGCTTTAGATAATTTATGTGCTATTGTCAGTGCTTTTTTCCTTAAAAAAAAGGTGCCAGAACCCAGAGGTGCTATCACTGGGAGTGATGCCGGTGTCTTGCTATGGCATTGCTGCCCATCCTTTGCACCCTGCCCCTGCAGCTCAGAGCCACATGCCAGGAGGATTCCCCTCCTCACAGCTGCCATGGGGATTCTCCTCCCTGCAGTTGCCATGCCGCGGCCCGTGCTGAGCCCCCACCCAGAGCTGCTCCAAACCCAAACCCAGAGCTGTATTCCTTGTGGCAGTGGTCTCCGGTGCCAAACAGCTGATGGCCTCCGGCACTGGCACTCGTTCACTTACTGCCCCATCACTTCCAAATGCAGTAAGTGAGTGAGCGAGCAAGTGGCGCTTGGAAGTGTTTGGAAGCGACGGGGCAGTTAGTGAGTGAGTGAACAAACAAATGGCGTTTGGGAGAGATGGGGCAGTAAGTGAGCAAGCGATCAAGAGGCCTTTGAAAGAGATGGAGTGAGTGGGGAAGAGACTGAATGAGGTGCCTTTGAAAGAGATGGACGAGTGAGTGAGAGCGACTGGAGGCTTTTGTGAGCAAAGTGTGAGTGAGTGGGGGAGCTTTTGCGAGCAAAGGGTGAGAGAAAAAGGGAAAAGTGAGGGGGAGAAGGGAAAAAGAAAAGGCACTGACTTCTGACTTCCTCTGTTACAGGAGTAGAAGGAAGCATTAACATTGAACCTTAACTTTTTGCTTTTCTATAATATTATGTACTAGCCAACCATGTTCCCCACCTCTGCTATACTGTTTTCTACTTTCCAACAAATAGGAAGGTTTAGATGGATGTCATGAGAAGTCACAGCTAAAATAGTAATATCAATGTGAAAGTTAAGAATAGGAAAATGCATATTGTACATGAAACCAGGAGTTAGACTTTTAAACTTTTTTGTGTCCCATTCAATTCTCATTTATTGAATGTGTTGGGCAGTGATATTACTATTTTAGCTGTGACTTCTCATGACATCCATCTAAATCTCCCAGATTTTAAAAAGCGCACAATTGCATCTGCAATAACATCTAGGCCAATAATGTCTTAGTATGTACTTACTATGCACACCACTTACTATGCACCACTTACTATGCATCTTGGTATGTTTTAGTACCTTGTACATACTTCGTATTTGTTGGAAAGTAGAAAACAGTATAGCAGAGGTGGGGAACATGGTTGGCTCAGGAATTATGGTTGTTGAAGTCCACAAGTCATAAAAAGGTATCATTCCCCACCCCTGCAGTACAGCATGCTAATTAGACTCCAGGTTAGAAAGATAGTTTGCTTAGAATAGGAGACCACATTTAGAATCAAAGTAACTTTGGTGTGTTTGTGACATACTGTATTTTATATTGTTGAGTACTGTACTTTATACTATTTGAATAAACTGACATACATTTTTTTCTTTATTATTATCTTTGAACATTGAAGTTCATTACTTTGAAAAAGTCATTCATTGCTTCAAATTCAGTACCTCTAAATATGAATTATATTTGGACATTTTGTTTGGAAATTAATTCTAGTCAGGCAATATGAGAACTTCCTTTCCTTTCCTTTCCCTTTTGTGTTGATGATGCCAATTGAAGCTCATTATCTAGAATTAGATACATGTTAGTACCAAGCCATTCAGAATGTGTCGTGATATAATAGCATGCCTAAAGGAGATTGAAGGAAAACATACTGTGGTGAGATGTACACTAAAAATAACTCAGGGTAGTTATGACTTCAGTTGTACTGAGAAAGCAGCTTAGATTTCAAAGATTGGTGTCAATTAATGTTGTTGGATTGCTGTCCCACTGAGCGGTTCCTCTTGTGTTTGGCATGCTAAAACAGGTGCTTGTGGTTGTCGTGTTGGGGTACCATCACAAAAGTAATATCATCTGGCAGGACTGGAGGAATATATCTTCTCCAGTAGGGATCCTGTCTGTTAGAACTGCATTCTCCTTGAGATTTAGTTTGCCTGATCCTGCCTGCCTTTGGAAAAACATTAAAGACCTGGCTTTTCTTTTCTTTTTTCTTTCAGACATGAAATCTGAGGGATAATACCCTACTGGATGAGCTTTTTCCTGAAAACAGATGTGTTTGTTATTTTGAATTACATTTTTATGTTTCATTTTAGTGTTTGGTTTTTATTGACTCATTACTGTTTATTGGAGATACACCTCAGCCTGACCCATGTGGTGGCTAGGGGAGCTATATATATCCATAAATGTTTGCTAATCAGCTCAGACCAGAAACTTCCCAGCATCAGCAGAGAACCTGTCCCTGATTGCCGTAATCCCTACAAACTACAGTAGGGTCTGAGGCTATATTTCTCAATCTTGGCATCTTTAAGATGTGTGGACTTTAAATGCTGGCTGCGGAATTCTGGGAGTTGAAGTCCACACATCTTAAAGTTGCCAAGATTGAGAAACATTTTTCTGAGGAGAAGGTGGTGATGCAATAACTTCCTGTGGTGCAAAAAAAGACTGTTCTATTGTGCCTTCCCATGCCCCTTTTAGCTAATGGGATAACCATATCCTGCATTTTCAAATGCAATAGCAAAATGTTGTGATATCATGCCCTGCTCTTCCATTTACTCACATCTTTTCTGCAGGCATGTCAATTAGCCAAGCATGAAATTGCTTCCATTTTAAAATAATTGATTATGACAGATTATGTGCCATTAAGTTGTTGGCAGCCACATAAATAGATTTTCTCCATGGCAATCTATCCCTAACCTTCCAACAATGATCCAAGAGGCCTTCCAACAATGCACTCATCACACCACTGTAACTGGGACTTCAATAAAGCATTCTGTTTTTTGGTGATAAGTCAGAACCACTGCCCAGATTCTGTGTGTCCAACCCCCAATTCCTTCAATTAAATAGGCTTCAGAAAAGAAAGCTGGCAGTGGTATTTTAACTCTTGTTTCAGGACAAGTGCTGCCTGTTCTGGGGAAACATTTAGGGTGACAAAACAAGAATAACAAAAATGTTGCCTTTTGCAGCAGGGTTTCTATCAATCAAGTATTTATCTTCCAGCTACATCAGTAACTAATAAGATGGTTTCCTTTGGCTCTTCTATCATTGGAGCTGCCACTGTCAAACATTCAGTCTCATTGCTGCAGCCTCAGGTGGAAACTGCTAACTGTTTTCATACTGATTGCAATAGAATAGAATAGAATAGAATAGAATAGAATAGAATAGAATAGAGTAGAGTAGAGTAGAGTAGAGTAGAGTAGAGTAGAGTAGAGTAGAGTAGAGTAGAGTAGAGTAGAGTAGAATCGAATCGAATCGAATAGAATAGAATAGAATAGAATAGAATAGAATAGAATAGAATAGAATAGAATAGAATAGAACCTTAGAGGTCTTCTAATCCAACCCCCTGCTTAGACAGGAAACCATGTCCCATTTCAGACAAATGGTTGTCCAATCTATTTTTAAAAACCTCCAGTGTGGGAGCATTCACAACTTCTGGAGGCAAGTTGTTTTCACTGTCAGGAATTTCTTCTTAGTTCTAGGTTGCTTCTCTCCTTGATTAGTTTCCATCCATTGCTTCTTGTCCTGCCCTTAGGTGCTTTGGAGAATAGCTTTGGAGGTGCTTTGGAGAATCTTTCGAGATTTAAAGAATTTTGGTACCAATCTCTCGCCTTTATTTTCTCCTTGGCAGCATTTTCACACAACTAAGCAAACTTTTTAAAAAAAATGTTGGGCTTGTGTTAAATAGTTGTCTTGTGTTAAACAGTTACCCCTTGTCCCAGCAACATGGTCCTTCTATTTTTCCTCAGCTGTGGTGACTCTGAAGCACCATGGTCCCTTTGCATGGCCTCAGGAGTTTTTGCAATTGTTCGCTTTTCTACTTGCCTTTATCATAATAAATATAATTTCGATTACAGGATTTGAGGGTGGAGGCTGGTTTCTCTAATCCTTTGTGGATCAGGTGGAGAAATGACAGGTTGGTTCTGGCAGTGCTTGCAATGTCTACAGCAATTTCTCTTGCAGGCATGTGGCCAATTGGCAGGATGACTCTTGAGTGTTCGTAGAATGTTAAAGGCATAGGGAAAGTGCTCGTGGAGCAGTCTCCTAATGGTGAGCAGTGGTGCACATGAGATTATTCCCTGATCAATATGTCTCAAAGATAAACATTTGCTGATGAAAGGCTAAAGCCTGCTGAAAACTGGCAAAGGTGCATGAAAGAGAAAGTCTTAGCCAAGCATTTAGCTTTCATCATTAAATAGCCCTATCTGGTATTAACTGAAGGAAGCTTATTTTACTGGAATACAAAGCTTTATTTAATTCTGCTCTGTAATTGGGTGGAAGGAAGGATCTCAAATTAATTTAGAAAAATAAAGGTGTAAGATTATTTTTAAGCCACGTGTTTAAAAAGGATCAGTGTTAAAGTGAACTTGTGTATTTGTATACTGTGATACAAAGCCCTGACAACAATGGCTGTGGAGAGGACAGTGCCAAAATAGTGTTTAGAGGCTTGCCAAACAATACCTCATCTCCAGCTGGCAAAACAGATGCTATTCTGTGGTCTGTTTGGCTGATAAGAATTTTTCTCACTTATAAAAAATTTAAGTAGAACATCGTGGAAGAACTTAAGACTTATAACAAACTGGATAACTGAGGAAAACATGGATTTTAGATGTTATGCATCATTGTTTGTAAGAACAGTCTGTTCTTTATAGAGCTCTTTCTCTATGACTTTAATCTACTTTTTTTACCAAACAGCAGCTATGCATGCTCTATAGAAATTATCCCTAGAAGAACTCATTAAATCAGAGCGGCCTTTCAATTTTCTAAAAGCACAAAACTCAAATCTGTTAAAATGAGTAGGTCAGATGCAAACTAAGTATCACTAGATTTATCATTCTAAACGTTCCATTAGCATTTGGAATGAGATTTCCATAACAAAGTTGGCTTTGTTTTGCAGAAATGATAGCGAAAATGCAGAATGCTAAATTACTAGAAATAAATCATGATGCTATTAACATTACCTGAATAAAAGTAACTGGTATAGCAGAGAAAGAAACCTTAAAATTAAGGGATACTGCATATGAAAACACAACAATCAGAAAATCAGTTTTTAACCAAGCCTAGTCATATAATAAAATTTAAATTAGTTGTATTTTTTTTAAAATTTGTTAGATGTATATCCCCTCATTTATGTAAAATATTAAGGTGGCATATATACTTCATATTTTTCCACAATTACCTGCTGGGTAGGTTGAGCTGAAAGAAAGTCCCAGCCCAAAATCACACAGTGAATTGTCATGGCTGAGGTAGACTTGAGGCTGAGTCTAAAGGTAAAGGTAAAGGTTTCCCCTGCCCAGTCATGTCTGCTTCTAAGGTGGGGGCAGGAGGTTGTGCTCATCTCCATTTCTTAGCTGAGGGAGCCAACCTTGTCTAAAGACACTTCCATGGTCATGTGGCTGCTATGACTATATACCAGAACTCTACTACCTTACCCTGAAATTTATCTACTTGTATTTGCATGCTTTCAAACTGCTAGGTTGGCAGGAGGTAAAGCAGGAATGGGAGCTCACCCCATCATGCAGTACTTGGGTTCTGAACTGCCAATCTTCTGGTTGACAAATCCAGTGTCTTAAACGCTAGGCTGCCACATCACACCCCTACTGAGCTTCAGTCTAGCCCAGGGGTAGGCAACCTTGGCTCTTTTATGATTCGTGGACTTCAACTCCCAGAATTCCTGAGCCAGCATGGCTCAGCTTGGAAACCTCTCCCTTCCCCTCACCATGGCTGGCTTGGGAATTCTGGGAGTTGAAGTCCACAAGTCATAAAAGAGCCAAGGTTGCCTACCCCTGGTCTAGCCAGTCATAATTCAGCATCATTTCTACTATATCACATTTCCTGTGTTCAATAGCCCTGAACTCAGACTATGATCATATTTATTTTTTTAAAAATGAAACATTTTAATTCTGTTTCAAAACAAGTAACTGCTTTGGCATATTTCATTTGTTTAACCTTTCCAACATTCTCAAACTCATAAAAATGCTTTAGAAACAGATGGAAACACACTGCTTCCCTAGGCTTTGTTTAACTTCCGCATTTTCTTAGCCTCTCTCTCAATTGGTCAAGCTGGCTAAAGCTGCTGGGAGTAATATCTGTGGAGGCCAGCATGCCTCAGTCTTTTCGAATTAGAATAGATATACTGTTAGATAAATGCAATTTATCTACACACCTAAGAGATGGGAAATGCATGTTCAAAACAAAAATAAATGCAAGGAAAATGTTTGTGGTGCATTAAAGTTCAACACATTGATAATGATTTATGACTTTGGGATATATCTTGCAATGCTTCTCTATTTCCTCCCTCCCAACAAATATTTTAGAAAAGACCTTTTATTTTGCTTCAGAGATTTTTTTAAATAAACCACCAAAAATCACTGAAATAATAGAAATATAAGGATTAAGCTCCAATGTTTTGCTGATTCTTTTTACCCTTTCCCTTCCTATGAAATATTCAACTGAGTATCAAGTCTTATTTATATAGTTAGTTCAGTTTAGAAAACATCTGACTCCAACTAACTCTGGGAAGTTTACAGATAATAACAGAAAAGCCAATATAAAATAAAATGGGATCTAGGCACAATATGTAGACAGAAACAAAAATAACATGTTTTTTTCATTAACAGTGTGATAAGTAGCACAGGGAAATTCAGAAGAAATAGGAAATTACTAAAAAAATCACTCTTTATGTAATAAGAACGCAGATTGTATGTATGCCTCTTAGAACTAAGGTAATACTTGGAATACTTGAACATTATTTAATTTTCTAGAATATAGAAAAAACAGATTCTGAGTGCAAAATTTGCAATTTATCACAGTTTAGTCAACATTTCAGTGATTTAGGAAGAAAAAAAAACACAAGACAATAAGAACGTAAAAGTAAAATAGATATTGTTTTTCCTTTAGCATAACTAGCACTAGAAACTATTAATCAATGATATACAGTATATGAAGTTCTTTAGTACCATATGTTGACAGATATAACCCCACTCAAGTGACTGCTCTGTAAGTAAAACCTCAGTTACAGATACTTGTATAGTAATCATATTGTACATGATAGATAATGATGATACAGAGATAATCTTATAGATAGATAGATAGATAGATAGATAGATAGATAGATAGATAGATAGATAGATAGAGTACAACTTTCTATAATAGCTTTCTGTGCAGGTATAGACAACTTCCTAATACTAACTACTAACTACATTTATACTAACTACTTCAAACTTTATTCCGCATCCTCAAATATATGCATTATATGTGATTTTTGAGTCAAGAAATATTTTAAGACATGTTTTTATGATTTTCCTGCCATTGCAGCCTTGTCAAGTATATTTTATATCCCCAGCATCAACAGATATGATAGACCTATCATAGACCAAGTTACAACTAAGCTGCAGACAGCTGATATCAAACTTACCATCAAGCACTTCCAAAGCAACATGGATGAAATTAGGTGAGATCTGATCTTATCTTTAAGATCATAAGTATATTTTTTTTCCTGCAAAAGCTCCCCAAAGTATCTTTTCCCCCTGTGAGGAGAGAGGGGATGGAATTTCTATCCCACCTTCTAAGAAAAGCAGCGGCTGACTACCCAGGGGAGTTAAAGCACTAAAATAACAGTTTTAATCTAATTGGATTTGTAAGTTTCTGAAATTTGGGGACCAAAAGTTTTCTTATTTTTGCTGGAGACTTTTGTTTTTGTCTACAAAAAAGAAATAAAACTACAAAAAAGATTATAAAAAATTTGGACTTAAAAAACCTTAAACGGCATTGGTGACATCTTGCGGCAAAGTTTGGTATTACAACTTGTTATCGCTTGTTATATGATGAAATACCTTGGACTATAAAATCTTACTTGACAATCGACTTCTACTCCAAAAGCCACCTACAATACATGAAATAGAGGTCCCATACCTAGTTATAAAATTATTTTTAATGTCTGATTTTAAAGTCCATAACTAACACACTATTAAGAGAATATAGATGAAGACCAGGAAAACATCCTTTCCATGTTGAAAGCAATACATGAAATCATTCTTTCAGCTTGTGACAAAATAAGATGCAACATAAAAGAACAAGATGCCAGCTTAGATATACAAACCCAAATTTTGACTACAACCAAAGAACTAACAATGCAGAAGATAACAGAAGAAGTGGAACAATCAAATACTAAGACAGAGGACTCAATTGACCAACAAATACAGTTAATGGAAAATCCAGAAAAGGGAGTGACAGCACTGAAAATGGAAAAGGCTTTCTATATAAATCAGAAGAAATTTGAGGAGAAAAAAGAAAAACAGACTGAAAGGAAGATAAACATATCAGGACAATCATGGGGAATTGGAATAATAGGCAGATGATCTAATGAATACAAATGGGCTAGCCCTTCCAAAAAAAATGGCAACTAAATGGTCTCTCTTATTTCAAATAATATATATAAAATAATAGAGGGAGATCTATTTGATGATTTAAAAGCACTAACATGGAAGGCTAGTTGGCAAAGGAAGAAAGCCAGAATAAGGCTGAAGAAAATTGGGGTTGTGATTTATTAGAGGGGATTTCATATTACTAATTAGAGGGTTAAAGGGAGAAGCTGAGATAAAGGGAATTTTGGTCATTAAACTTAAAATATTTGGAAATTAGTTGAAAATAAGGATTCTATTTCTTTAATATTTTAAAAAATAGACCCAAAATAAATAAATATGCTTGATATATTGATTAACCCAGACAATATATATAATGGTTTTGATTTATTGAAAGGGATACTGTATTATTAATTAGATGATTTAATATGATGGGAAATAGATAGCTTTTAAGATTTAATATGGGGAAGAAATGGAGGTAGTGACAGATTTTATTTTCCTGGGCTCCAAGATCACTGCAGATGGGGACTGTAGCCAAGAAATTAAAAGACGCTTGCTCCTCGGGAGGAAAGCCATAGCAAATCTAGACAGCACACTAAAAAGCAGAGACATCACCCTGTCAACAAAAGTGCGTATAGTCAAGGCTATGGTCTTTCCAGTTGCAATGTATGGCAGTGAAAGTTGGACCATAAAAAAGGCTGAGTGCCAAAGAATTGAGGCCTTTGAACTATGGTGCTGGAGAAGACTCCTGCGAATCCCTTGGACTGCAAGGCAATCAAACCGGTCAGTCCTAGAGGAAATCAACCCTGACTGCTTTTAGAAGGCCAGATCCTGAAGCTAAAACTCAAATACTTTGGCCACCTAATGAGAAGGAAGGACTCACTGGAAAAGAGCCTAATGCTGGGAAAGATTGAGGGCAATAGAAGAAGGGGACGACAGAGAATGAGGTGGCTGGATGGAGTCACTGAAGCAGTAGCCATGAGCTTAAATGGACTCCAGAAGGTGGTAGAGGATAGGAAGGCCTGGAGGAACGTTGTCCATAGGGTCGCGATGGGTCAGACACGACTTCGCAGCTAACAACAACAACAAAGATTTAATATGATGGGAAATAGATAGCTTTTAGAAAATAGAACAAGACTATACTCAAATAGATAAGATATGTATTTTGAATATTAGATTGTGTTATGAATTGATATAAGGGAAACTTTGGTTACCTAAAGCCTGGAAATTATAAATATCAAATGTTAAATTTGAATATTGATGGAAAACTAAATATTGGGGGAAAAACAATAACAGGGCAATGACTGTCTAAAAAGAATGAATGTTAAAGTAATTAAGATATGTATAAGCTAAAATTGTTGATAGTGTAATAATGATGTTTTTACTTAGTTGATATAATGAAAACTATATTAGCTTAAACACAAGATAGTAGATATTAAGGAAAAAAAGAGGAAATGTTTGATGTTGTAACTTGAGATTTGTACTAAAGATTTTTGTATGTTATTGAACTATTGATTAACCCAGCCTCCATGTTGCTTTTTAAATACCTAAATGTAAAATAGAAAACTAATAAAATATTATTAAAAATAATAATGTTGACATGGTCTTGCTTGAAATCCTCCAGTTTAATCTCTAGAGCACATCTTTAAGAAATCATGCATGTAACATGTAGAACCAAGTACACAGAGAAAACTTAGAGTCCGATGTTTAAGATCCAAAAGGCAGTAAGATTTATTGGGGCCATTACATAAAATGCACACTGTGAATTCAATCCTCATAGTGGGAAAAAGGAAAGAAAAAAGTACTTTTCCTAGGGGTGGCAAACTGAAGTGACTTCCAGTTATGATCATGTAAATCTAAGATGAGGAGGAAGAGGAGGAGGAATAACTTTCCACTGCTAACATTTTATTTATTTATTTATTTTTATTAAAGAGTTTTACAAAAACAAAATTTTACAATATATCCCCAAATCCCCCCCACCCCAAACCCACCCACTTTCCCCCCCCACTTCCCAGAGCTAAATACAGGATTATAGTTATAATCATATTCTAAATAAAAATTATGCATAATATACAATTAACCAAATTCATAATGTGCTTTAACTCCCCTTTAACATAATTACATACAAAGTACCAATAACAATATCCCACTAAAATCTACTCATAAGCTAAATGGAACTTTTTAGTCCCATATTTGTTCTGAATATAATCTATCCATCTCCTCCAAACTGAAATATATCTTTCCTGTGAATGATCTTTCAAGTAAGCAGAAATCTTAGACATTTCTGCAAGATTCGAAACTTTAAGCACCCATTCTTCTATAGTAGGCAAACTATCCTTCTTCCAATATTGTCCCACCAGTAACCGTGCTGCTGTTATCATATTCAACATCAAATTAGTTTCTTTAACATCACAATCTACAACAATACCCAATAAAAACAATTGCGGAGAAAACTTTCTTGATCCTCCTTTGGAATCAATGATACAAAAGCTGTCCTCCATGATGGAGGAACTGCACCTCCAGTCTGAATTTCATTAAACAAAATCTATAAGGGTTCAATCATTTCGAGCAACAACTTTTTATAGTAAATTGCTGTTAATCCATCTGTTCCCGGAGCCTTGTCCAATTTCAACTGTTTAATAGCTAAAGAAATTTCTTCTGATGTAATTGGGCAATTCATCTCAATTTGTTGTTCTTTTGAGAGTCTTGGAAAATGAGCTCCCTATAAATACTTGTCTATATCTAAAGCTTGTACATTTTCTTTAGAATATAATTTCGAATAAAAATCTAAAAAACTCCTCTTAATCAAATTTTGTTGGTAGACTTCTTTTCCTTTATATTCTATTTTATCTATAGTACGTGATTTCTATTTCTTCCTTAATTGATAAGCCAACCATCTACCAGGCTTATTAGCGTTACAAAAACTATTGTGTTTAGCATAGCACAAATTAGTTGCTACTTGATCAGCCAGTAGCATGTTAAATTGTTCTTTCAGTAAATGTATTGAGATCCTTAAATTATTATCCAATGGATTCAAAATAAGCTTTTTCTCCTTAGATTTAATCTCTTCCTCAATATCTAAACGTTTTTGCATTTGCTTACGCCTGTAATCATTGTTCATATAAGCTTTAATAGCATCCCAAACCATTTCCATTGATGTACCTTTATGCATATTTGTAACAAAAAATTCTTTCATAGGTTCTCTACATTTCTGCAAGAACAAGTCATTTGTAAATAAATTCTCATTCAGCCTCCAGGATCTTCTACTACCATCTTCAGCAAAAAAAACTCCAACCAAACAGGACTATGGTCAGACATTGTCCTAGGAAAAATCTTAACATTCTTAACCAAAGAAAAAAGATCAGTAGTAATCAAAATAAAGTAAATCCTGGAGAAAGATTTATGTCTATCCGAAAAAAAGGTAAAATCTCTGTCTCTCATATTCCTTCCCCGCCATACATCTCTTAATTCCAGATCTTCCTTCAAATCAAAAAAAGCTTTAGGCAATTTCAAATTAAAAAAGTTTTTGGAGGATCCCTTCTTGTCTTCAGATGGCACCAAAACTCCATTCCAGTCCCCCATCATAATAACAGATTTATAATCCAATTTGATTAGTCTCTGATGTAAAAATTTGAAGAATTTCTGCTGTTGTTGATTTGGAGTATATAATCCAATAAGAAGAACTTTCTTTCTTTGTAGTATTAATTCAATACTAACATATCTCCCTTGTTTATCCGATTCAATCAATCTTGCCGAAAAGTCTTTTCTCAAATAAATAGCCACTCCAGCCTTCTTGTCCGGAGCAAAGGATGCAAAATGTGTTCCCAATCGGGAATTAATCAGATACTTTTGGTCTTTTAATGCAATAAATATGTGTCTCTTGTAAGCAAACAATGTCTAACATTTTATTTATTTATTACATTTTTATGCTACCCATCATCCTGTCAGATGTCTCTGGGCAGCTATCCCTAATAGTATACACAATAAAACTGTTATTGGATCTGCTACTTCAACTTTATTTATTTGGTTTATATTCCATTCCAGTCATAACTCACTCAAAGTGGCTTAAAAGACCTCCAAAACAGGAATAGGTCTAAAACTAAGCATAGCAATATAAACATAGTGGTATAATAAAATAACAATATAATGAATTTGCAGGTGGAAGTTACATTCTCATTTATGAGGTGAAGATATAAGATATAAGAAGATATAAGATATGATCTGGCTGTGTTTATTAAGGTCAGTGTGGACTCAGCTTTGATAGAGAATAAAATGGAACTGAACATGTATGCTGCAAAGCATCACACCTTATACTGTAATATGAGTAGGTCAACTGGTGGTAAATGCTAACTTTTTTTACATTCCCTTCTTTCTAAATAAAATCACTGGTGCACTTACTTAGCACCACTCAATCTGTTCAAAATGTAATAGCATCTATGGACATTTCTTTTTTAAGAAGGATGATGACATTGCAAAACAGATACTGTATGTAGAACATTGTGTTTATGTCATTTAGACCCTTGTCATGCGTAAAAATCAATTTTTTGATGAGCAGCCAGGCTGGGATGAATTTTGAGATATAATTTACCATTTTCAGTTTTATCTGATTTTTGCCACCTTTTTAAGCGTTTTTCCCAGATGCCATATTAAAAAAGTAGTTTTATTCAATTTAAAATTTGAGGGAATGATTTTTATTAGTACTAATTTTGATGATGTCCTTCTATGGTGCCCAATATGTCATCTATCTGTGCCATGGTTCCTGAAATGCTTTTTATTATTATTGTATGTTGCAGAAACTAAAAGACATGTGTTTAAAGTTGTATCAGATGTATTAAATGCATAAAATACATGTTTGCTTCATTCATTGGTATGTGCTAAAATACACCTAATGCATTTAGCTTGGAAAATATTGTGCATATATATCTAAATGCAGTAGTATTCTCTTTGAATTCATTTGTTTCACATTTTGGGATTTAGGCAAATTCTCAGGCTTTCATTTTTCTTCTGAACTATAAACACTGAATGAATCTATTCAGTTGGCTCTCCAGATGACAAATAATTCTTCTTGCTTCTCTTCGGTTTAATTCTATACATGTTCTCCTCAGTGCTATTTGTATATTCCTCATAGCATGCATCATTATGAGGAAAAAAGTTTAAGTTAATGAGAGACACCTAATACTAGGAAAGACATTCATCATCTGTTTAAACGTGTTTTTCCCTGTAATAGCTTTATACTGAATTATTATGGATGATGGCTAATACTATAATATAAGGTTGAGTTGTGAGTGAATAGTTCTGCTGCTTAACATATATCACTAGTGTATTTTAGGTACTAGTTTGCATTGCTAAGTCAAAATCCTGCAGTCTTGATTCTTATGCCCAGAACAACTTTATTTTTAATTAAAGATTCAGTCATAAAAGTTACTCTTTAATTTCAGACCTCTTATAACTTCTTCAACTGTCTCAGTTTCCTTTTGTAGCTTTGCTCTGCAGACAAATCCTTTGTATGTTATGTTTTTCACTGCATACAGTAGGCCTCAAATTCCTGCAGTATAGCTTTAAAGCTATTTATTCCTTCATCCATGAAAGTGAATGTATTATAAACATCAAGAGCATCTGCTCTGGCCACTATCAGGAAGAATGTTATTTTCTATTCTTATATGTGGCAACCAATTGATCTTGTACAGTAAAAACCTTTGTTGAAAGCATCAGTATTCATTTTCTGCATTTCTAGGAAGTTTGATTCTGTTGGTGACCTGAGAACTAAACTGAGCTTGTTACTTCTTGACCCACTCCAAAGAGGGTGCTGCTGTCTGACAGAAGAAGGGAATTGACAGAAAAAATATTTATTAATATTAAGTTGGACTCAGTGCTGTTCTAGAACAAAAGGAGCTTTATTGTTACAAGAAATATTAAATTACTTTTGTTCTTCCACTGTTACATAAATTACCATTTCCACATAAGTAAACAGTAATTGAGAATAATCCTTTTTTTAAAAAAAAACAAATCTGTTATTCAGTGAAAAATTGTTTGAAGCAGAGCGTACTACTAAAAAACTAAAGCTTTATATTAAACCCTTTCAGAAGTGATTTTTCCCCCTCTTATATGCCAACTCAAAGATTTTGTTTTTATATATGAAACAAGGGGAACGATGGCACAGTAGTTAAAGACACTGAGGTCAGCTGGGAACCTGACAGCCCAGGTTCAACACCCAAGTGCCATGCAATGGGGTAAGCTCGCATTACCTTTCCCAGCTCCTGACCATCTAGTGGTTTAAAAGCTTGCAAGTGTGAGTAGATAATTAGGTACCACTTCAGTGGGAAGGTAACAGTGTACTGTGCACCTCAGCATATAGTTTTGCTGGCATATGACCACAGACAATGCTGGCTCCCTCAGCTAAGAAACAGAGAGGAGCACCACCTCCTGGAGTTGGACATAACTGGACAGGGGAAAACTTTATCTTTATGTATGAAGCATCCATACATATAAACCAGGTACAAAACTGACTTTGGCTTTGCATGGCACATCAAGGAGAATATTCCAAAAGTGGGACATGTGAGACTCATAAGTAGATTTTAAGGAGACCCTTTAACCCTTGCAATTCCTAAAATAAAAAACAATGTTCCACATATATTTCAAAAGATATTTCTCACCATCCACTCTGAGAGTCTCTGTTGTCCATGGTCAGAATGTTCTTGGACCACAGTTTTAGTACCACTGCTATGTATTTTTGATGGCGGCTAATATGTACACAACCGCGCAAGAGCCCCCAAATGCTAATGTCAACTTTTCCCCTACAAGCTGTGCTACCATACTTTTATTTCAAGCCACAAGCACCCCCAATTAATCCATTTAAATAAGTTTGAGCTGGCAAAATTGAAAATGCACCACCAAAAGTAATTTGAAAGTGAGTAATTTAGTAGAGAAGGGCCATTTTGGTGAGGCAGTTAAGGCACCAGGCTAGAAGTCAGGAGATATGACTTCTAGCCCCACTTTAGGCACAAAGCTAGCCATAGAAAGAAGGCAATGGCAAACCATTTCTGAAATCTTGCCAGTAAAGCTTCAGGGACTTGTCCAAACAGTTTACAAGTGTCAACAATGGCTCCAGTATATCTATGTGTGCGCACAGGATACAATCAAAGTATTCTTTGATAGAAGGCTCACAATATTTTAATCTGAGATGTCATACTTCCAGGGCAAAAAAAAAAGGGGGGGGGAAGAAAGCAAGAGAGAGAGATATCTTTGACAAATTTTGAAACATTTGTTCCATTTGTTAGGAGTGAAATATTTCACCTTTTGATAACATAACACCCTTTTCCCTTTCCCTCCAGTGATGTTCCCATCATTTTAAACCATTACACTGGGCAAATGTTATGAAGAAGGATGTTATTTCAACTGTGATAGTGATGGTGACCTGAAGATGCTTTTCTTCTACCGGTCTTACATCAAAATGATGAAAGCTGTACCTTCTTTCAGTATATGTCCCCCACCCTTGTCTTCTCTTTTATCCATGTGCAAACCACAGTCACAGTCTGACATCCCTTGAACATCTTCACAACACTTAGAAAACAAATGCAGTTCAAGAACTAGGCATTCATGCAGTCACTAAATTGCACATGTCTTCAATTTACAGTTTCCTTCCTGTGAAAGATAATACTCAGGAATTATTTCCTTTCAGAAGATAATATAAAGTGAGCTACTGTGCAATTGAGAATTTGTATAGAATATCTGTTTGATATTATTTATTATTTATTTATTTAATTTGTATACCGCCCTTCTCCCGAAAGACTCAGGGCGGTGAACAGGGCAATACATAATAAAAACAAGATACAAAAATTAAAAATTATTAAAAGTAATTAAACAACGGTGCCCATAATAAATTAGTACAAATTAAAAGTTAATTTATAAAACCCAACCCCATCCCATCAGGTCAGGCCGGCTTGTTCAAAAAGGTGGGTTTTAAGATCGCGCCGGAAGGAGCGGAGATCAGGCGCCATCCGGAGCTCGACCGGAAGATGGTTCCATAAATCCGGTGTGCCCACAGAGAACACCCTCCCCCTGGGGGCCACCAGTCGGCATTCTTTGACCGGTGGCACCCTGAGGAGGCCCTCTCTGTGGGAGCATACTGGGCGGAGGGAAGTTGACGCTGGTCGCAGGTGCTCTCCAAGGTATTCCGGACCCATGCCATGTAGGGCTTTATAGGTCATTACTAACACCTTGAACCTCACCCGGAAGACAACTGGAAGCCAATGCAGCTCGCGGAGCAAAGGTGTGACATGGGAGTGTCGGGAAACTCCCAACACAACTCTCGCGGCTGCATTCTGCACCAGTTGGAGCCTCTGGGTGGTCTTCAAGGGTAGCCCCATGTAGAGAGCGTTGCAGTAGTCAAGACGAGAGGTCACGAGCGCATGAGTGACCGTACGTAAGGCATCCCGGTCTAGATAGGGCCGCAACTGGCGCACCAGGCAGACCTGGGCGAAGGCCCCCCTAGTCACAGCTACTATATGGTCTTCTAGGGAAAGCTGTGAGTCTAGGAGGACTCCCAAGTTGCGAGCCCTATCTACAGGAGGTAATAACTCACCCCCCATAGAAATGTCCTGAATGTCCTGAGATGCCGGTACGCACAGCCACTCAGTCTTGTCAGGGTTGAGTCGAAGCCTGTTCCTCCCCATCCAGACCCGGACTGCCTCCAGGCAACGGGACATCACATCGAGGGCATCACTGGGGTGGTTTGGGGTCAAAATACTGATGATACCCAACTCCAAAGCCACGAATGATCTCACCCAGCGGGTTCATGTAGATGTTAAACAGGAGAGGCAAGAGGACCGACCCCTGAGGAACTCCACAAACGAGAGGCCTCGCGGTTGACCTCTGCCCCCCTGCCAACACCGACTGCGAGCATCCCAGGAGATAGGAGGAGAACCACTGAAGGACCGTGCCTCCCACTCCCAATCCCCTGAGATGCTGCAGCAGGATACCATGGTCGATGGTATCGAAAGCCACTGAGAGTTCTAATAGGACTAGGACAGAGGAATATCCCCTGTCCCGAGCCCTCCAGAGATCATTCACCAGCGCGACTCTAGAATAGAGAAGAAAAAGAAAGGTGACTTTTTGGAAATGCAAGGATGGTGCTAATCTTGCTTAAACTAAAAATCAGGATACGTTTTTAAAGAAAACAATGGGAGAGAGATAGAATCTAATCTTGGTCATAAGTGTGCAATGATGGAAAACCTGCACAAGAACAACCTTTTTTTACATCTAACAAATATATAGCTGCAATAATTGATTGCCATTCAAATAAAACAATTTTAAAAAAAATTCTAAGCTATATTTAGGATAAATTAACTAGGAGAAAACACAGGTTACACTTTGTCTGTTTCAATAAATCAGAACTAAAATTGTGGTTATTAAAAGTGGAGTGTTTCAAATTTCTTCCTGCCATCAGGATTGATGAAAAGAAGAAAAGGGACTGAATGAGCTGAAGTCTTGCTGAAAATTGTTCCTATAGCTACTAAAAAAAAAGCAAGTACTTACGATTATGACTGATAAGGTACTACACATTTTGAAAATGATTTAGAACAGGGGTGTCAAACTGCCGGCCCCTGGGCCTGATGCATCAAGCAGAAGCCGTGCCCACCCCAGCTCCAGCAAGGGGGGGAAAGGCACGATACGTCATGACACATCACGTGACACGGCAAGCTTGACACCCCTGATTTAGAATAAATGCATTGAGCTTAATGTGGGCACTGAACAGCAGTCTGTATTAATTAAAGTATCCCAACTTTCTTCAGGCTTTTTTTCCCCCTCAAGTGTCATTGCTTTAAGAGACATATAACTTTAATTAATGGTTTCCTTAAAGCAGTGTCATCCTTACTTCAGATTCAAGTAGAAGACCGGGGGGGGGGGGGGAAGGTGAGCTTATGTTAATAGCAGAAGAGCAAATGAACTTGCATGGCATGCAAAATGTATAATTGTCAAGGTGTGCACAAGCCTAATATCTAACTAAGCCTGAAGCTTTAAGCTAATTTTCACTCAAAAGTAGTTGGAGCATGTTGTTAAACCCAAATTTTTAATTTGTTTTCCCCCTTCAAATCATGGACGTGGGATTATTTCTTGCTTACCTCTTTGAGTGAGTTCTTTGAAATGCAAAGCATTACTATCAGAGTCGTGTGTCAGAAGTACAGTATTCTAAGAAGGTAAAATTTACTTTTGGTGAAGAAATAATACACCAATGTTAAAGAACATCTCTAAGGAGCATTATTCTGCATAGAGATATGGCAGCATTAGACAAGGCAGAGATAATGAAAGACCAAGAAGATTACAATAATGGAAAGGGAAATGCTAAGCAGTTTACAAAGAAAGGAGAAATAAATAGAAGCAGTTAAAAATCAGGAACCATGCAATGGAACCAGAATGTGCATTATTTACTCCAGCAGTAAATTTGGAAAGCATTTTAGAGAGAAATAATGACCTTGGCTGGCTTTCTGGTTTCAAGTAACATGTTTTTTTTTTTTTTTGAAAAAAAAAATGTGCTTTCATTTTGTACTTACAAACACAAACGGAGTTTTGCTTCATCTGTTTAAATTAAATGGACTGCAAAGTTAAAACTTGATATTCAGTCAAGCATACTTTAAGAAGATTTCACCTGTCACTCTAATTTTGTAAAACTCATGAGCCAACTTCTGTGTAGTTCCACAAAACTGTCTTTTAACCTTTAGTTGTTCATTTTAATTTTAAAGATTACAATTAAAAATAATTTTAGTTACCTAGTGTAAAAAGGTAAAGATAAAGGTTCCCCCACACATGTGTGCTAGTCGTTTCCAACTCTAGGGGCCGGTGTTCATCTCCGTTTCAAAGCCGAAGAGCCAGCACTTGTCTGAGGACATCTCCATGGTCATGTGGCCGGCATGACTAGACGCCAAAGGCGCATGGAACGCTGTTACCTTCCCACTGTAGAGGTCCCTATTTTTCTACTTGCATTTTTAGGTGCTTTCGAACTGCTAGGTTGGCAGAAGCTGGGATGAGTAACAGGCACTCACTCTGTTACACGGCACTCGGGATTCGACCTGCCAAACTGCCGACCTTCTGATCGACAAGCTCAGCATCCTAACCCACTGAGCCACCGCGTCCCTAGTATACCTAGTGTAGTAACACTCAATAATGGAAATATAGTTCATAGGAATTAAATATTAATTAAATGTGGGGATATTTTTTATTAATTATTATGTCATCAACCTATGTAAGTGGTGCATAATCTGAACTGTAGCCCCTCCAAGTACTTTGAAAGTTGAATTGTAAATATAACTGTGAGTATTGCTTAAAGTTATATTAAAACTAGCGGGTTTTTTTTCCTTTTAGGGTTTAAAAAACAAGATTGAATCTATATAGAGGATTCATATTATCCACACAGCAATGAGAAGCAGAGACGGTTAAGCTGACCCTTTTATACAAAGATGAGAATATATTTAAGCTAGCTTCTATTTTGAAACTGCTTCCAGATTTTGTGCTTACAATGAAAAATAAAAATAAAATTTCATTTTGTTTTTGTTAATCAGATAAGTGTATTGTTATAGAAATGGCTAGTAGCAGGAAACACTCAGGGTTTTTTTTATAGCTGTGTGAATGTTAACGATCGAGTTACAGAGCATCGTGTTGTTCTGCTGTCTTTGTCTTAGTCTTATAGTGGGTTCTACTCATGCTTCTGTCTCCCCATTCACACACGATGGGAAGGCACACGATGGGAAGACCATCGGCAGATGTGACTGCGCAGCAGGCTGACAGCACAGCTGGACAGAATAGCAGCAGGAGTGATCCGGCAACGATGCCAAACAGCTGCATGCTACGGGATAGACGTGAATTCCAATTTCTTAATACACTTTTTCTTATAAGAAATATTAGTTTCAAAGACCGTAACTAAAAATTCCTTCACTGAATTCTATTAAATGTGGGTGGCTTCCTAATGCTCTAGACTTGCTTGTAAATTTCTTCCAATTTTGTTAGGAAAAAGGGTTAAAAACAGCTGTAGTTTTCCTGTAACAGATAACGTTTTCAACTTTTAGGATTAAAATATTCCACTGTGATTTTGTTAAATTCAACCGTTTTGGAACTTTAAATCAGATCCTCCCAATCAGATTACATAATCGCTACACAATTCAAATTATATAGAAAAGTAAATCCTGCTTTCAAAGATGCAAAACTAATATTTTAAAATCAAGCTGTCTGTTTCTCATTCTTTAGAAAAAAAGACCTTTTGAATGTCAATATTCTTGTACGGGAAGAGTCATAAAACATGAACCAAGAACATTCTAACCTACAGTGTTTTTAAATTATTTATCTAACTCTGTATTCTCCTTTCTTCTTAGAGTCATTTTAATTAGCTTTGCATTGTTTCATTATGAGAAGAGCGGATTTCGGAGATAAGCTCTCATATTTAACATTTTAGTTTTAATTGGGTGGGCTTTTCAGGTGCTGAATTATCTGCCAAGAAAATAACTAACTTTTATCACCTTTCTTCACATTTTATTCCAGTACTTCATAATGCAGGAGGCTCTTAATATTAATTCCTTGCATTACAGTCTTTAGTTACCATCCTTTTCCATTGCATCTGTCAGCTGGAACAAAAGTGGCTTAATGTGCGTTCTTTAAACCAGGATTTGACTCAAACTTTTGCTGTTTTTTTTCCACAGCCATCTAGGGTCAAGAAAATATTTAAATCTATCTGCCTACCCACTTATCCTCCTTCTGTGCAAGATTTTTGTCACATTCTGTGAATGCTTGGTATTGCTTCCCATCTGTGAATGTGTTCATCATTGTCATCATCATATGTTTTAAGAGTATTGCATTTTGTTACAAATGCCTAATTCAGCCAAATTTGTCCTTGTAAACTGGACTGATTCAGGAAGTGCTAGATATTAAAGTGGAGCTGATTCAAACTTCTTGCTTGCCTGGAGTGAGAATGGACTACTACTATTTTGAGAGAATAGTTCTTTGGAGTTCTTGGTTCTCTCTGAGCCTGGTAGTTTGCTTGCAGATGTTTAATTATCCAATTAAGTAACACCACCATTTTCACCACCCAACTAGGTTACATGGTGACATTATGGAATGTATGAATGGGCTTGGGGGACAAGAGAAAAGATGCTATGCAGGAAACAATCAGATTGAGAGGGAGGAGCCTCCAATGGATTAGTGGTCAGAGGAAAAAGAATTAAGAAGGACCTGCCCTGATTGATCAGGTGATTAAAAGTACCTTCAGAGTTGCAATATTCTGTAAACAATAAAGTAGAATTAGCTCATTGAGTTGTGTTGCCTGTCTGGTTTAGTCAGGGGAGCTGACAAGTAATGAACCATATATATGCAAATAACCAAGTTCAGTGAGCACCAAAGATTCCACAGCTCAAGCCTGAGATTGTGATAACGAGATAGCTAGACAGATAGCTAGACAGATAGATTATATAGATGATACAGTACATTAGATCTCTCTCTCTCTATAGTATCTAATCTATCATCTTTATCTCTCTTTATCTATCTCTATATGTCTATTTATCTATATACAGAGAGAGAGAGAGAGATACAGAGACAGAGACAGAGACTATCTAGTGATAGATTCTCTTCCATTGAAGGATGGTTTTCCCCCTTATCCTGCTGTGAAAATTACGGTAGTTTTGTTGAGTTTTCTTGCTCCACATAAAGTTTTCTTCCCTTTACTAGCACATCCAGGACAATTTTCCCTAATGTCTGCCTTAGTCCACCATTTCATATCTATCAGCCATGAAAGACTAAACCTTTGTGAGTTTGTTTTTCCCCATTAGATTCAGGAGAGGAACTACAGTAGCTGTTTCTTTGTTCATGCTTCAATAAGATGAAATTGAGAAGAATTCTGCCTTTCTTCCCCGAGTGATGGATAGAACTTGAAAACTGCTTTGCTTTCAGAAAACATATTCTCCACAGAAAGAAAGGAAATTGATGTTTGGTTTCCCGGCAAGAAGAGAAGGGTGGATGGATGAGCAGTTGCAAGGGAATTCACCAATTCAGGGCCATGATAACTGGGATTCCAACAAAAAAACTGAAAAAAATATCTCAATGTGGCCAAAGTAGAGGAAAATGTTGAAATTAGAAACTGAGTCATTTGCTGCCAATTTACACATAGGAACCCATGCAGTTGAAGACTCCAGTGAAGAAAAGCACTTACCTGGAAGATAGAAACGCATTAATGTATAGAGTTTTATAGTTTATGACTTGTAGCATAGAGATGCACAGAGGACTTTAGCTCTGGACTATCTTACTTTCTCTAAGTCAAACTTTGAAACAAGGAAGCAGAAGCTAATGTAAGTACAGTTGAGAAAGGTACAGAAAGGAAGAACCCAGCTTTTTAAACAGTTAATTTTTGAAGCAAGAATGCTGGGAAGAAAAGTTTCTTTCAAAATGCTATAGATCATAAGCTTCTTTTCACTAGGGATAAAAACTAGAATGATATATGTAACATTAAACAAGTTGCGGATATTTAATATTCTATTATTTGACTCTTTGGAAAACAATATTGCCACTTTTCCATCAGTAAAACAGAATCAGAAGCAACCCGTAATTAAGGAGAAACATCCTAACAGTGAGGACAATTAGCCAGTGGAACAGCTTGCCACTGCTTCATGGCTGCTTCATCACTGGAGGTTTTTAAGAAAAAAACTGGACAGCCACTTGTCTGAAGTGGTATAAGATCTGCTTGACCAGATGGTTGGACTAGAAGACCTCCAAGATCCCTTCAAGCTCTATTCTGAATTAATAAAACTAAGTTTTCTTTTAAGATTCCCCCCCACATTTTAGATTCTTCTGAGAAATATGATTTTACTATTTAGTTTAAGAGTATAAGCTTTTTGCACTAACTGAGCCTAGAAGTAAAGCTATCCTTGGGAATCTGATATTTTTTGTCAAATGACAAAAGTAACACTGCAACACAAGCTGCACCCCTTTCATAAATCTATACAGTACCATAGGGCATTCCTAAAATGCACAGATTGTGTTATGATGATGCAATGCTGTTTTCATATTTTAATTAATTAATTTGATTCCTATAGCCACCTATCTCAACAAATGATTCTATTATTATTAGTCTCTACCTTGAGCACTCTATGTACTTCTGTTTAGAAGACAAATAATGCAGTATATTTTGCAAAATTACTGACACCAATGACATAGAAATGGAGGAGGTGAAGAAATTTACACACACACAAAAAAAGCATCCATAGGTGGAAGAAGGGGGCAAAAGGTATTTTTGTTACTACTACAGGCATACAAATGTTGTAAGTAAGTTTAACATTGTATAACCTGACTTGAATTCTATGTCTTTCTGTTCTTTTGGGTAGATGTCCATGATAGGCCAAGAAAGTATGGATGGCAGAAACTTTCTAAAGCATTGCTGTCATCTAATAGACACTATTCAGGTCATAGAAAACACTTCCATTCAATATATAGCATTTCTCCTTTCTAATGCAATCCCTGTAACTCATACTGGTCCATACAAGAATGGGATAGGAAGATATCAGGGGAGAAAGTTTCCTTCCATTTCTATATCTCAGGAGCAATCCAAAGACATTTAAAAAAATTGCACCACTGAATGTTTGAATGCAAAACTTTATAATAGAACTCCAACTTCCAGGAAGTAAGTGTTTTCAACTGTCATCAGGAAAAAGGTTGACACATGTGTTGTTTATCTTCCAGCAAAGAATTCCTACTGGCAAAGAGACTCCTCAAGTTTCTTCAAAAAAGGTGGATACCGATAAAAACGCAGCAGAATGCAACTCAAAAGATGTAAGTGCAATCCATTTAGATTGGAGGTCAAGATCTTATCTGTAGTATGTGTGAACCATGAAATATATGGATCTATAGCTATTTAACTTTAACCATGGGAATATGACATACAGTTTTATATTAGGTGAATACAGATGTTTGATATTCAGGTGCTACAAAAGAGATGCTTTTTGATGTAATAGATTTTTTTTTCTCTGTGGTTGTACTTGACTAATAGGATTTGCAAGATTTTCAGGAGAATGAAGCAACTAGAGAAGATGTGATCTAACTAGAAATTAGCTACAGTCCACTTGGAAAATTCACATGTGAATTCACCACAGTGGATCTGTTTATTTTCAAAATGTGTGCTACCTTTTAACGTACCTTGAAGCTTATGAGTGCTTCAATGTTAGAAGCAAAGAACAAGCTATTATAGAGCTTTATACTGCAACATTTACAGAAATGATGTTGTGTGTCCTTTCTGGTTTTCCAAATGCACAAAGAAGGGAGATGTGAGAGAAAGTATAAATTACTAAACTATAGCAATAATTTTTCATGCATGAAAAAAATAACATCTTATAAAGAAAAAAAAATGAGTTATACATGGAGAACAAAATGACTAATAACAACAAGTTTCAGAGTAAGTCATAGAGACACATTGTCAGATAACTAATGTAAGATGGATAACAGAGAGGCAAACCGATATAAGGAGATTGACCTTTGCTCTTTTAACTGTGAACAGACTTTTGAACCTTCAGATCCTGGCAGGAAATGAAATATATTAAGGTTAATGAGACTGGCAGAATACTGATTATTTTTCTGGGCAACTTCTATAACTATTCCATAAACTGAATCTGGAGAAATCAAATGATTCAAAATAAGAAAGGGAGTAAGATAAGACTCTTGTATTGTCCCCATATCTGTTTACTTATATATAAAGATATTATATTGGTAAAATGAGGAGGGGGGATACATGACAGCTGCAATCAAACTAGGAGGCCCCAAAAATCACCATGTAATATCACAAGAGTTTTCTGTGTGTAAGTTGGGACATCATATAAATTTGCTAAACAAATAAATAAATAACACCGTTTTGTTACTGGAAAGTAAAGAAGAGTTGGAAGATTCATTTTCAAAGTTAAAGTGGAAAGTGGAAATTTGGGCATTAATGCTAAATATTAAGAAGGTAAGAGTAATGTTTATTTTATATTTATTCATATTTCCTATTTCTAAACTGCCTATATCCCTGAAACAGGGGCTCTGAGCAGTGTATAATACACTATCAGCATATAAAGAAGTGTATAAAATTAATATTAAAATATTAAAATTAATTTACAATTAAAATTTTAAAGTTACAAAGACACAAATACTTATCATCTTCCTGCCTACCCTCCCCCCCTCTCCCCTTGGATTTTGGACACACCTGGGTATCGGCCACGGTGGGAGAGTGGCTTGACTTTTCCATTTGCAGCCCCATAGAGGTGGGAGCTATATGGGTTTTGCCTACCAAGAGGATATCTGGTCCACCTCCAGGAACAGAGTTGCAACCCGTCGTGAGAGGGCGGGGGCGGCCTGTCTCTGGGGGCACCCAACTGAGTGGCAGTGAAGTTGGGTGGGGACCTAGATATCTGTCTTCATGTTTCAATCCTCCCATGGACATAACTAATGGGACGCCTATCCTGGACTTGCTAGACTCATGCGACAATACACCAGCACGGACTTGTACGCCCTCAGAGGAGCCCCCCTCTCCTGGGTGCGACCCGCCTCCTTAAACACTCTTAACCTCGATGACGGGCCCGAGTTTTGGGACCCGGAGAGATGGCTGGGCAGGGGCAGGGGCCGTCAACACAAATTTAATAGAAGGCCTCTGATTAATTTTTTATCTAAATTTTTTATGGGGTTAGGGAGAGGGGTGGGAGATAGGGGTTGTCTGGCTATGGGGGGTGGCCAATCAACCATGGCTCAGGCCAGACTTGGGTCCGACCGCTCGGGGGGAGAACGGGGTGTGGTTGTCTCCGGGGCTCATGAGCGGGTCGTGGGATTACCGATTCCCACGATGGGGAATAGCAGCAGGTGGATAGACAGAGGGCCGTATCGTTACCGGGAGGGCCGTCTACGCTATTTGCAAGCGGTGAGGCGCTCCGACCCTCTGCCTCTTCCTCGAGGTTCCGGGAGCGAGGATGTGCAGCCTCCTGAGCTCCGGCTGGTGTACCTGAATGCCAGGTCCGTGGTTAACAAAGCTCCCCTCATTAGGGATTTAGTTGAGGGTGAGCACGCAGACCTGGCTTGCATCACGGAGACTTGGTTGGGCCCAGAGGGTGTGGTCCCTTTGGTTGACCTCTGCCCACCAGGCTTCTGGGTGCTACATCAGCCACGAGCTCATGGTAGGGGTGGGGGTGTGGCGGTGACTATGAGGGAGACCTTATGTCCGCGGGAGACCACCGTTCCTCAGATAGTCGGGTGTGAGTCTCTCTTTGTGAGATTTGGTTCTGAGGCGCAGTTGGGCTTGCTGCTGGTGTACATTTTGCCTAGTCGCACAGCGGCAGCCCTGCCCGAGCTGCTCGATATCCTCTTGGGGTTGGTGGTTGAGTTTCCCAAACTTATTGTTTTGGGAGACTTCAATCTACCATCCCTGGGAGGTTCATCTGAGCTAGCTCGGGAGTTCATGGCTTCCATGAAGGCCATGGACCTGATGCAAGTAATTTCTGAACCTACTCATGAGGGAGGCCACACCCTTGACCTGATTTTTTTATCTGGACGGTGGTTGGATGATCTTGGTGGGGGCTCTCCATTTATTATGCCCCTGTCATGGACCGATCATCACCTCCTGCGGCTGGTCTTCCGTTTTGCCACCCCCCGCCGTGGGGGTACGGAGCCAATTAGATGGTACCGCCCCAGACGCTTAATGGATCCTGATAGATTCCAAGCGGCGCTGGGGTCCCCACTTGCCTCCACTGCTCACAACTCGGCGGATGCCTTAGTGGAAGCCTGGGAAAGGGCAGCCACTGAGGCACTTGACCGGGTTGTACCCTTGCGGCCCCTGACCTGGTGCAGATCCCAGCGAGCTCCATGGTTCTCCGCGGAGCTCCGGGAGATGAAGCGTCGGAAATGGGGCCTAGAGAGCTGTTGGAGGTCTAGCCGATCCAAACCCGACCGGTTGCGGTTAAGAACCCATATTAGGTCTTATCTCGCAGCGATGAGGGTGGCGAGGTGTAATTACTTCTCCACCCTCATCGCGTCCGCAGATAATCGCCCGGCCGCCCTGTTTAGGGTGACTCACTCACTTCTTAATCAGGAGGTGAGGGAGGATCCCTTGCAGGGTCGTGCCGAGGAATTTAGTGAACATCTGTCGGATAAAATTGCTCGGATTCTGACCGGTTTGGACTCCAGCTGGGCAGAGTCTGGCGATCAGGACACGGGCGGTCTTGTCAATGTTATCTGGGAAGAGTTTGATTCTGTGACCCCTGATGAAGTGGACAGGATTATGGGGAGGCTGAGCTCCACCACATGTTTATTGGACCCGTGCCCTTCCTGGCTGGTTTATGCAGCTAGGGAGAGGACACGAGGCTGGCTCCAGGCAGTTATATCTGCTTCTTTGAGTGAGGGTTATTTCCCCACCGTCTTGAAGGAGGCGGTGGTGAGACCTCTCCTCAAGAAGCCTGCCTTGGACCCAGCTGTATTGAACAACTTTCGTCCAGTCTCCAACCTTCGCTTTCTTGCGAAGGTTGTTGATAGTGTGGTGGCGCATCAGCACCCTCTGGTCCTGGATGAAGCTGATTATTTGGACCCCTACCAATTGGGTTTCAGGCCCGGGTACAGCACAGAGACGGCATTGGTCGCTCTGGTGAATGATCTCTGGAGGGCTCGGGATAGGGGATATTCCTCTGTCCTAGTCCTATTAGACCTCTCGGCGGCTTTCGATACCATCGACCATGGTATCTTGCTGCGGCATCTCAGGGGATTGGGAGTGGGAGGCACAGTTCTTCAGTGGTTCTCCTCCTATCTCCTGGGACGCTCGCAGTCGGTGTTGGCAGGGGGCAGAGATCGGCCCCTAGGTCTCTCGTTTGTGGAGTTCCTCAGGGGTCGGTTCTCTCGCCTCTCCTGTTCAACATCTACATGAAACCGCTGGGTGAGATCATTTGTGGTTTTGGAGTTGGGTATTATCAATACGCCGATGATACCCAACTTTTCTTTTCGACCCGAAACCACCCCAGTGATGCCCTCGCTGTGATGTCCCGTTGCCTGGAGGCGGTTCGGGTCTGGATGGGGAGGAACAGACTTCAACTCAACCCTGACAAGACTGAGTGGCTGTACATTCCGGCATCCCGGGACATTCAAAATGTTCCATCTCTTTCTATGGGGGGGTGAGCTTCTACCCCCCGTGAATAGGGCTCGCAACTTGGGAGTCCTCCTGGATTCACGGCTTACTCTGGAAGATCATATACTGTAGTGGCCGTGACTAGGGGGGCTTTCGCCCAGGTTCGCCTGGTGCGCCAGTTGCAGCCCTATCTGGACCGGGATGCTCTGTGTATGGTCACTCATGCGCTCGTGACCTCTCGCCTTGACTACTGTAATGCTCTCTACATGGGGCTTCCCTTGAAGACCACTCAGAGGCTCCAACTGGTACAGAATGCGGCCGCGAGAGTTGTCTTGGGAGTTTCCCGGTACTCCCATGTTACACCTTTGCTCCGCGAGCTGCATTGGCTACCAGTTGTCTTCCGGGTGAGGTTCGAGGTCCTGGTCATGATCTTTAAGTCCTTACATGGCATGGGTCCGGGTTACCTCAGGGACCACCTGCTGCCGGCGTCAACTTCCCTCCGCCCAGTACGTGCCCACAGAAGGGGCCTCCTCAGGGTGCCTCCGGTCAGGGAATGTCGACTGGTGGCCCCCAGGGGGAGGGCCTTCTCTGTGGGCACTCCGGCATTATGGAACCAACTGCCGGTTGAGCTCCAGATGGCATCAGACCTCCGATCCTTCCGCCGCAGGTTGAAGACCCACTTATTTGAATTAGCTGGTCTGGCCTGATGGGGGAATATGGGTTTTTAAATTGATTTTTAGTACTTTATTATTGTTGTTTTTTAACTGGGCACTGGTTTAATTTCCTTTTAACTTTTGTATCGTTATTTATATATGCCCTGTGAACCGCCCTGAGTCCCTAGGGAGAAGGGCGGTATAGAAATAAAATAAAACTAAACTAAACTAAAACTAAACAAAAAGAGTCCAAAAAGGCGATTTAACACTGTTAAGATTGTACAAATAGAGATAGGGAGAGGGCGAGGGCGGTATATAAATCCAATAAAATAAAAAATAAATAAATAAACAGCCCCATGATTGCATGATGCTTTGAGTCCCCATGCAAGGCGGCAAAGTCATATTTTGAGCCCTTTTTGGAAGGTTAGGAGAGTCGGGGTCCGCCTCCACTGTGTAAGTGCCAAGAGCATTGAAGGGTCTCTTCTTAGACCAATGTTAACCAACATGCTTAGGAATTTACAATTCACAGTGAAGAAATGAAAATGACAATTGGTTTTATTTCTTGAGTTCAAAAATAAAGATGACCAATATGATGGATAAATAAATAAATAAAAAGGAGATATGTGTTAGAGCAGGGCTTTTCAAACAGTGGTACGAGTACCACCTGTGGTACATTGGCACCTGGTAGGTGGTACACGACCATCCTAGAAAAGTGGTAGCAGGGGAAGGGAATGAGCTGAACCGGTGGCAGCACCACACAAGCCTGGGCAAGAGATGGCTGCAGCTGCAGGGCTGTCAGGACTCAGTGGAAGTGCCAGGATCAGTGCCAGGCTCCAGCTGGAGCCCAGAAGAAGTGCCGATCAGCTGGAATGTTGCAGCATCTCCAGGGTCCTGTGATTTACATTCAGATGCTTGGCAACTGATTCATATTTATGATGGTCACAGTGTCCCAGGGTCATGTGAAGTGACCAAAACCTGCTGCAACCACTCAGCAAACAGGGGGAATAAAAACCTCCACCCCTACCCCTGCTGCCAATCCTCAACAGAAATGCTCACAACAATGAGAACCTCCGACAAAAGGAAAAGTGCCACCAGGTGGGCAGGCAGATGTCTTACTCGGCTGTGTCTTGGGGGGCACTTTTTTCAGTGCCATTGTAACTTCGAACAGTCACCAAGTGAATTGTTGTAAGTTGAGGACTACCTGTACTTCATCACTTTTCTCTCTCTTTTTTTGCTAGGCGACTGGTGGTACTAGGATGTCGCCATATCCTAAAAGTGGTACAATGTGTGAAAAGGTTGAAAAGTCCTGTGTTAGAGAAAGAAGGCAGTAACAAACTCAGACAAAATCAAGACAAATAGGACATTTTCTAATAATAAAGATGAAAACGATAAAGCAATAGTATTTCCAGTAATTATGTATGGTTGTGAAAGGTAAACACAGAAAGTATGGAAGCTAAATACCTTTGAATTATGGATCCAAATATGATTACTACAAGCACTGTGCACAGCAAAAAAGTGATTAGTTTATATTGAAAAAAAAGATGAACTTACATGCTTTAGGGAAGTAGTGCTAATGGACAATGAACTAAGAGAAAAATAGTATTCCTGGCAAGCTGAGGAAGAAGGAAACAATTAGTAAAATGAATGGAAAGTATCATGATTACAGGAATACACTTGGAAGAGATAATACGTATTACAATAGACAGATTGAGATGGCAAGCATTTGTCTATGCAGATGACCAGGAAATGAGCTTATTTTGAAAGTGTCCAATTAAGTAACTAATTGGGCTAGACATATAAAGAAAATGAAGCTTTCTCACCTTTGTAAGACCTTTGCATTATTTTCTGTGCTTGACACATTACAAACAAAGTAATAGGTACTCAGCAACATAGTCAAATTGAATAATCAAAATAAATTCCATGGGGTTTGATGTGAAATAAATTACTGCTCTTTAGCACCAAGTGTGAATTTCTTAATGCTACCATTTCTCATTAAGCTTCTGTTTCCAATAATGATCTACAAGGAACTGTGTACAGTAGGGAAAGAAAAAAGAAATAATATGTAATTAATGAACCCAAACTGTATAAAATGATACTCTGCTTAAAATATATGGCTCATTTTATTGCAAAGGAGCAGGTTTGCCCCTGTGTGTATTTCCTTCCTTTCCATATACATGCTGAAATACTTCACTGTCTGAAACTGAGCACATAGTTTTGCAAACTTTGCAAAACTAAAATGTTTTAGTTTTATTTAATGCTTGATTGTTGTATTAAAGATTTGTAAATACAAAGCAAAAGTATTTTTATGAGAGTTTTAAATCTTAGCTTTCCATTATTCTATTCTATTCTATTTTATTATTCTATTCCATATTTTAAAAATCTAATTAAATTATATCCATACAAAACATAATCTGTATTTATTCATTCAAGTAATTGATTGAAATTAATAATTTTATCACAACTAAGCTAGCTACAATTTATTGCAATTAGCCTCTTGTCAGCATGATACCATAGAGAAAATGTGATTAATCTTTTGTTAGGTAGGACATGTAATCCCTTAAATTAACTAAGGGGTCATTTATTAAGTTTGCACATCGTACTAAGCCTTAGTGATCAGCTTATTTCATTTACACATGATGTCCGAACAGCTATTGTGGCTTTTAAATAATGATTTATGGCATAAAACAAAATGTGAGGTATGTGGAATGACCAATAGAGCAGTCAGATTAGAGACAGCATAGCCGGCAGCTGGATGGTAGGCAAGTCCAAGAGGCTCAGAAGAAACCTTCCCTTATTGCTTGGGTTGTAAAGGAGATGTGGGGGGTGGGGATGGCAGAGAAGTATGGTTTCAGACTTGTAACATTCTGTTAATATAGCTTTGCAATAATCTAGAATTGGCTCATCAGGTTTTGTTTCCCATCTGGTTTGCCCTGCAAGGCTGACACATAGAAGTATTTAAACAAAATATTAATCTGGTGGTTAAGACACAAGAGATTCACCAGGAAACTAACTTCCAATCCTTAGGCCTGAAAGCCAGCTGTGTGACTTGGGGCCAGTAACTTTCCCTCGACCTGACTCGCCTCACAGGGCTATGTGGGGTAAATAGAAAGATATGTTTGCCACCTTGACTTATTTATAAAAAAACTAATAAAGATATGTATACGTAGTGAAATAAGTCAAGGGAAATGCATTGATTTATCTGAATATGATGATTTATTTGAAAGTAGCTAAGCAATGTGAAAATTCACTCCAATCAGTCTAAATCGATGGAATCAATAATCTAAACAAATAATATGAGATAATTGGACATCACGCCTCATATTTTGAGATTATTTTCTCTCAAATTCTCCTAGAGTTTGGCATTTGAGATCACTAGAATATATATTCTAGTATTATATATTTTATTAGAGTTTCAGTGAAAACAATCTCAAAATATTAAGCTTGATGTCCAGTTATCCCATATTAATTGTTTAGATTATTGATTCTCTCAATTTTAGGCTGGCTGAGGTAAATTTTCACATTGATTGGCTATTTTCATATAAATCATCATGTTCAGATAAATCAATTTCTCTTGGCTTATTTCACTACTTAGCTTCGAAGGGAAATATTTAAATAAGCCCAATTCCTGAGTCAAGATTTTTTTTCCATTTTTTTAATCCTATTTATAATGAACTACAAACATTCCTACTTCTTACACATATTCCATTTTCATCTAATAGTTATAATTGGTAAAATAAACCAATTGCTGACATGATCCTTGTCTGTAGAATGCAGTTTTTCTAAACAAAAACTTGCTTCACTGGTTTAGCTGAATATCTTTGTAGTCCCATTGTTACAATTTGAAGCTCCAATTGCACAATGTAATTGTCAAGAAGCATGTGATTTTAGGATTCTGATTTTTTCCCCTCACAAATTATTTTAATGAAGATGCATACTTGAGTAATCCACTTTCATAATTTATGGTCCCAGTTGTGTACCTTGCCAGCTTTCCTGTTTAATTCACTGGCTGAGCTGTCTTTGGGAATGGTTGAATTTTTACATATTTTACTGATCAAGCTGCATATTTCATCATTTGAGTTTTGCGCACCCTGGTACTTTTGCTGATCAAAGTGCATGGTAAACTGATCAAGGAAGAATTACGTTTAAGCAGAAGCCATGCTCCTGTTTACTATAGCTATTTTAATGTCTCTCTTTATGATTTCCAGGTTTTTTTTTACTCCTTTCTGCATAATAGGAATAATTATATTGCATCATGATTATATTTTATTAAAAAAGGTGGTTTTGCATAATAAGGAGAGATTCAACATCAATAAATTTTGCCCACTTAGGTTGTTCTTCTAGAGAGCCAACCTATTGTATTTTAATAATTACTGATAACTAATATTAGCATCATATGCAAAATAAATATAACTGACATTCCTAAGAAATAATTCTGAGTTAGAATGTCATAAAACATAGCACTGGGTTCTGTATCAGGTATTATGGAAACTGGAGCCCTACTAATGTTGTTTAAATTATGTTGGGACCTTGTGGAGTTGGTTTTTTTTTTCCTTCATTGCAGAAGAAAGTCTTCACATCCATGACTGTTTGATTATGGCTTTCATGCATACAAAGACCTTGCATTAACTGGGAGTAGCTGACTAACCTCGATGGCTGAATTATAATTAGGAACAATGTTGATCTGCTATTCTATGATCTGGAAAAGAGAAATGCTTAATACTATGTAGAACTTTTTTTTTTTACAAAATGAGCATGAATTTTAACCAATTTTGAAGGGACAAGCAATGGGAAATTCTATTTTAAAAATCAGAGCAGGGCTTTGGAACTACATACCTTTAAATTTTGATTCTTAAAGTTTGGAACTTTTCATGAGAATGAGATGAAATTGACAGTACAGGTAAATCATTGGTGGAAGATGGAAAGTAGGCCAAAGTTTACAGAAATTAGTGCAGAAGTGTTCAAGTTACATCAGCTGTTGATTGTAAAAATTGCTATGACAAACAATTTGTGCAAGGCTCACAAAGGTACCAATAACCTTTTGCAAATACCATTTGACTGAAACCTATCCCTAATCTGCTCATACTTGATTTCTTCAGTGACACTATCTAACGCACTAGTATGCACATAGACACTATCAATGTAACCAACATGGCAAGGTTACAAAAACAAATGACAATAGACAAACACATACACACACACACTCAATTAATGTAATCCAGTGAGTAACCTTAGCCATAGAATATCCGATACAATAAAATAACATATAATTATATTTTATACAGTGAATGCATAGAAACCTATTTATTTCTTAATTTAGAAAAGCTACCCTGTGTGGTGGTTCTAAATTAAGAAATTAAGTATATTTTGAGCAATAAAATCACATAATGAAAATAATGCAATAGTAAAATCACACCATTAAACTCACTAGCTATCATCTTTACAGAGAGTGGTTAGGACAGCCGAGAAGATCATAGGAAGCTTGCTCCTAGTATTCAGGATGTTGCTTATAAGCACTATGTGCTTAGAACTCAAAGCATTGTTAGAGACCCCCCACACCCACTTTACAATCTGTTTCTGCTGCTCCCTCTGGGGAATATTTCTAGCAGGACTACCTGATTCTGTAATAGCTTTGTTCCCTATGCCATCCATCTGGTAAACTTGCAAGATTCATTTTTCTCACCATGTACATGAATACATCCAAACTAGACTGTGTTGTTTCTCTGTGTCATATAATATATGTGTGTATATGCATAATTATCTATTTATGTATTTATTTTAGTCATATTAATGTAGTGTATATTGGAGGTGGTGACCCTTTGAGAGCTGTATGCAATGAAATTTCATTTTAATGCATGCCATTTAGTGTACATTCAAAGTGACAATACACTAATTATTCTATTCTGTTCTTTATGAGATAGACCAGGTCAGAAAATAAGCTCCATAAAGAGTACTGGAACTCTGTTGTTGCAAAGTATGATAACAGTATTTTTACTTTTTCTCTGCCCCCTTTTTTACACAAGAAAATCAAGGTAGAGTAATCTTGAGTTTCTTTCTCATCCCCTCATCCCTTTCAGGGCTATGTTGGTGTTTATCAAACTATTCTTCCATTCCTCCTTCAAGGAAATCTACATACTCTTCTATACTGGCAAACATTTTTCATAGATTCTTCTTTTTTTTTCCCTCTGCAAGGGCAGAGTCCCTTCCCCCCCCCCACAGATCAAGCGTTGAGCCATTGGTTGCAACAGGAACTGACAAAACAGCTTGTCAACCAAGCCGAACATAGTGGGCAGAGACACAGAGTGACTGATCCAAAGTCAACCAGCAAGCTGCATAAATGCCCTCCCACATGTCTCCAATGACAGTATAATATTAAGAGCACCCTTAGTCCTTACGGTAGTACCATCCCATCAAGCATTGAGGTTAAGGCCATTTCTAGCTATAAAATGCCTAGCAGAGAATTTCTGACTTCTGGAGATTCAGTGTAAAGCAATTGGCCCCTTCATCCAGTCTATGCAGCCCAGAAGCACTAATAAAAAAATAATTGCTTTTCCTGGTTCAGATGAAAAGGAGAGATTTTATTTATTTATTTATTTTATTTTATTTTATTTGTATACCGCCCTTCTCCTGAAGGACTCAGGGCGGTGAACAGGGACATAAATATCAAAATACCCAAAATACAGAAATTAAAAACAAATTAAACCCTAGTGCCCAAATGCAGAAAATAAATTATATTAAAACAATAATTAAAACAAAACCTATCAGACCAGGCCGGCTTGTTCAAACAAATAGGTTTTTAGGTCGCGTCGGAAGGAGCGAAGGTTGGGAGCCATCCGGAGCTCAACCGGTAAACGGTTCCACAGGTCAGGCGCACCCACAGAGAACACCCTCCCCCTGATAGAATCATCTAGGTATGGTTGCTAATTGGACAGATTAGGGCAGTCCAAATCTCTCTTTCTCTCCCCGTCTTTCTCTCATAGATAGATGAGAGAGATGATAAAGAGAGAGAGACAGAACTCATTTTATTTGAAACAATTCTCTCATGATAAAATGATGTGAAGGAAGTATATTATTTGCAGACTGATGCATATGCTACATTACATCACTTGACTCTGTTTTGATCCTAACTCCCTGACATTCATGTCTCAATATGAAAACTGTGGAAAAGTCATGTACGTGTATTTCTGTTTGTATGTTATATTAGATTTCCTTGCTATGCCACTACACATTAAAACTGATCTTCACCCATTCCCCATGATTTTTTAAATACAAGTTTTATTAATCTTTTAATTTTACATCCAGGTATTTATGAAGCAATACAGTGATTGAGTAGTTAAAAGTAAACAATAGCAAATAACAAAATCATTTGTACATAGCTCAAGTTACATTAACAAAAAATCCCTCTCCAATTCCTTTAGTTATAATAACATAGTCAAATTAATCAAATTAATACATTTTTAATTGTAACACAGTCAATTAGAACAATTTTCAAAATATTTTCACTTATACATATCCATGTCCTGTTTTTGAGTTTTCCTAATTGCAATAGAATATTCCAAAGTAGCCTATAATATATAAAAGAAAATTTAATTTTTGGGTAGCCCAGATTTCCCCCATTTCATTATATAGTAATTATCCTGTCTAAAATACATACATTGTTCATTTAGGTGCATTTTTATTTTATACAAGTTTATTCTGTTTAACATCTTAATAGTATAAATCAATTCTAATAGCTAACTTTCTTTTCCTTTAAAAGTCTAAAAGTTAAGTATAAAATCAGTGTGTATCTTTTAAGGATTCCCCTTAGCTCATTAAGAAAAAAATTAAGATCTATCATTGCAACAAATATATTCTATTTATCATCTTAATAGTTCATCAGTTATTAAAATAATATATTTTATTATATCACTGCAAATTCTATAATGTAATTCAAAGTTATGTTCTAATATCTAATCTATTTCATTATATAGTAATTTTCATATCTGAAATACATACATATTCTATTTGTCATCCTTGCAATTCATCTATAATTAACAAAGTATGTTTTATTGTTTGTGGATAATTTTCATTCCCTTAAAAATCTAGATCCTAAATATAAAATCATTTTATATCTTATAACAGTTCCCCTTGGCCCATTAAAGGAAAAATTAAGCTTTATTATTGCAAATCCCAACATTTACAACAGAAAAAAATATATCATTTTTAAAATCTAACTCTAGCTTTCTTCTTGTGCCAGGCAGGCTTCCATATCATTGTCTTTAACTTCTCAATTGTGTCTCCTTTTCTTGCTACACGTGTTGTTTGGATCCAGGGAGACCATCCAGTTATCAATTTTTGAAAGAGAGTGACCCCTTTATAGTCATTAAATTTTCATTCTAATAAATCCAATCTCCATGTTTGGTGTGATACAGTTGTCATTAATTCAGTCTGGTCTTCTTCTCCTTTCAAATCCATCTGGTTTAGATAAGAGGTCATGTCTCGTGTTGTAATTATTGGTTAAAGTCTTAATGTACTGTATTTGAAGGCCTTTGGCATCCTCCATCTTAGTATTGCTTTCTTCAGCTTCTGTTGTTTGTTGGATTGTAGGTTTTATAGTTGAAAGAAAAGTTTGGGCATCAAGGCTCTCAGTAGATTGTACTTGTTGTACTTTAAAGTCCCCTATTTTGTTATTGATTTCCTCATCCTCTGTTAGTTTTTGGGTTGTCAGTTCATCAATTGAAGTCAGAGTCTCATTAGGTGAGTTTATGCTGTCAGATTTGTCTTTACGTCTGGCTTTTATTTCTGTAGTCATTGCCAAAATTGTATCAAGTATGAGTTTATAGTCAAGTGGTGGGATGTATTCTTCCATTTCTTTAGTATTTTGCAGATAGGCCTTTAGTGGAGGCTAATTTAAGAAAAGTCAATAAATGACCACCTCCACTATTCCTAAAGGTTGTTTTCAGTGTCAGGTGTTCCCAATTTTTATCTTTAAAGATAATGTCAAGGACAAGTCTGTTACAGCCAGATCTCAGAGTACAAAAAAAGGTTTACTTGTTATACAAGGTTTCGCCACAAGATGTCCTCAATAGCATGTACAATCCTTTCCAGACTAATATAATATAAGGCTTTTATCCAATTAATTCATTTTAGCAGTAAATAGGGTAGTAGTCCCTGCAGAAATAATCAATAAAAACTTTTTAGTAGCCCAAAATTTCCAGAAGTACAAATAAGGTTGCTTACTTATTTAGCTTAGTCTTTTGATTTCTTTTGAGGCTTTAAGGTTTTAATTCCCCAAGTAAACAGTCGCCGATCTTTCAAGAAGGGGGGAAAGAGATTTCCAGGAAAGTCCCATAGGGAAGTAATCAGGGAAATAAGAAAGGTAAGGTGTCACCCAAATCCTCCAGATTGCTTCCTTGTGCTTGATAGTGATTTTGGCTTTCAGCAGGGAACGGCTTAGTGATTGGCTGATCTCTTCTTCTTCGGGCCAGAGGAGCAACTCCGGATCAAATGGAGGGTTGCCGCCCTTCTGCGATCGCACGGTGGTTACCCCTCCAGGGCAACTTTTAACCCTTTCTTCCTTCTCCGAGGAATAAAGACCAGATGGCGGGGAGAGGCTTCTTCCTGCACGTCCGCCAGCACCACGTGTACAGACTGGAAGCACCCATTCCCCATGATTTTATTGGATAGCATTTCCTGGCAATCCTGCATTCATTTAAGCTTCCCCTATAATCCATTTCATGCTAAAGGACAGAACCATAGCTAGTTTGCTTGCTACGGTTTGGATTTATACAACAGTGGGAGAATATGGTTTTAAATTATCCTAATCAATGCTTCAATGAAATTGAGCTGTCTTCCATTTTTTTCTCAGAGAACATAACTCATGTTTAGTACCTTGCTCTTAATATGGCAGCAATATTCCTTCCTCAGATTAAACAGTTCAAATATATGCTTATGTCAGCCATCACATTGTGCCCTGCCTGCTTAATGAATTGTGTTCTCCTTGCTTAATACAGTAGTGTCTCAGGTATAGAGTCTTTCATTTAGTTATCCTCTACCTCCATGTACTTTATTTGTCTGCCAGTCCAAATAGAAATTCTAGGAACGAACACTGCAAAAATATAACTCTGTTTCCAGCATTGATCCTGAAACATTTGCTGAGCTCTGTAGATTTGCAAGAATGAACAGAGCAAGGAAATTATTTAGGGCAGATTGCCTAATCTTCCACATATTGTAGTTCTCAAAAATTCCTTTTATTATGACACTCCACAAAAAAAATGTTGTGGAAGCAGAGAATCAGTTCACTTTGTAAACCCCAAAGGATCCCTTACATAAGAAAAGTTACTGTTTTTTTCCAATTTGAATTAAGATGAAACTTGAGCAATCAATTGATTTTTAAAAGTAGATTTAAAACAGATTCAGAGGGATAGTCACTTACTTTATTCTATGACACTAATTAGAAGCAATGCATGTTGTGGTTATTAACATTTTCCAATCTTTATCATAGCTAGAAAAGCATAATGGAGTGGGAGTGATAGTTCTTCATAATAAATTAACATTTGTTTATCAGTTTTATATTGCACTTTTTCATTCAAGAGCTCAACATTTACACAAAGCTCTTTCCACTGATTTCTTTCCCAGTGACAAGAACCTTGTTGAGTAGATTTGATTGAAAGAGAATAATTACTACAAAGTTATCCTGTGAATTTCAGCAGCTAAGTGTGGACTAAAACAGAGCTCCCCAACCTTTCCAGGTTGGCAGCCTGGAGAGAAAGGGAGGAGCATGGAAATGTGCACATGTGTGCATGCATGCGTAAGCAATGACATTCACAGCAGTGGGGCTAACGCCATTGTGCATGTGTAAGCCAGCGGTGGCACTGGCACATGAGAAACTGGCCAGCTAGTGCCCACACTCATGTGCAAATGGGCTACTAGCACCCACATAACACTGGTGGCAGCACTAGCACTCCTGTGCATGCGCAAATGGGGCTGCTAGTGGCCAATAGGCTGCAGAACAGTACTGGGCTGCATGCCACAGGTTGGAGACCCCTGGACTAGAACTTGGGTCTTCCTTATACCAATTTAGTACTTCAATCATTATTTGTTGTATGATGCCCAGGCTCCGTTCTTATGAGCTAGGCAGCTAATTTTATTACCAAATTAATTAATAAATCATTACACCACACTGGTTTCTGTTCCATGTATTATTCATATAAGAAGGAGAGAGCAAAGGTTTATTTTTTTAAAAAAAAAGTCTAGGGCTTTTTTTTTACTTTGGCATAATAAATTCAATCTCGGATAGAGGATAGTGAAGGATCAGTCCATAGTGGAGAAGATGCCAAATCCCAAATTTTAGAAATGTTGGGGGTTCTTGGGGATCCAGCAAGGAGTCTGTTCAATGGTTGCACTGTGTTTTGATGGATGCCTTTCTCACAGAACCTTGCTTTTATTTATTTGTTAAGTGTTTAAACATTTGTGATATTGCTTTAGTTGTTGGTAGTATGCTGCTCAGAGTCATGTACAGTAAGATGGCAACCATATACATTTGTTACATAAATAAACCCCAGGAAAAAAACATTAAAAGTGGTCAAGAGTGGAACAATAGTTTATGTAGTTATCTCCAGAGTTCTACATTCTATCATCTTTTTCTAGATAACATTAATGGCAAGAGAGTGTGATCCAGGACATTCAAAGTTTCTTTTCCCAAAAAAGTAACAAGGTAGCAGAGAAATAGTATCTGCTATTTAAAAGCAGACACTCCTGAAAGTCCATCCTTTCTTCCACAGATGTATATTTATATAGAATAGAATAGAATAGAATAGAATAGAACAGAACAGAACAGAACAGAACAGAACAGAACAGAACAGAACAGAACAGAACAGAACAGAATAGAATAGAATAGAATAGAATAGAATAGAACAGAACAGAACAGAACAGAACAGAACAGAACAGAACAGAACAGAATAGAATAGAATAGAATAGAATAGAATAGAATAGAATAGAATAGAATAGAATAGAATAGAATAGAATAGAATAACAGAGTTGGAAGTGACCTTGTAAGTCATCTAGTCCAACCCCTCCCCCCATCCAAGCGGGAGGCCCTACACCATTTCTGACAGATGGCAGTCCAGTCTCTTTTTGAAAGCTTACAGTGATGAAGCTCCCAAAACTTCTGAAGGCAATCAGTTCCATTGGTTGATTGTTCTCACTCATATCATATCTCATAACTTTAATATCTTGGGATGAATCATTTTTCAGGATATTTTGTTTGGGATCTCTAATGTAATTTATTGCTGCTTTCACAGTTGTTCTCTGATAAGCAGCATAAATCCTGTCTATTGGCTTTGTTTATTGTGCATACCATGGATCATAGTATACATAACAAAAGATAAGATAGTGTATTTTGTACTATCAGCATGTAACAATTGAATTCTTTGTAACTTTCAATGCTCCCCTACACTATGCTTCTTTCCTCTGATGTGCTTATTGTAATAGGGAGATAAATTTATTAATTATTTTATTAAATTATAGTTTCATACCCAATGAAATAGATATCTAATAATTCAGGAAAATTTCCAGTTTCAGTTTAGCAGTTTAGTGTCTGATTGTCCCATTAAATCAATGTCATAAATCCACACAATATTAATTAAACATATCTTTGGTCTATGGGAAGCTTACATTATTCATTCTTAGAATTATTGTAATATTCACCTAGACACCTACATACAATAGGATGGGGAAATAAAAGTAAATGTAATCTCAGTTGTATGAGTTTCTTGAGCTAGAATAATTGAATCACATTATTTTTTTTTTGCCAGGTATAATAGTAATGCAAATATCTGTTCCTGTCTATGGTTAATAAATGTGCTCATAAAATTTTACAGCCTTATTCTCAAGCACTAGTTAACTCAAATATTTTTTCCCCATTTTTCATGTTCTGGGTACAGTGAAGGCATTTTCTCCTTCTTTTGTAAATCTGGATTATCATGGCAGACAAAGAGGCAGAATGAAAAATGGAACTACAAATGTTATTAGCATTGTTAGCTATGCTATGCACAATAGATTCATCCAGCTTAAAAGCTCATCCTAAGGGTCAGGTTCCTTCACCAAATCCAGCATGATGTAATACATCCAACTTTGTTTTTAGCATTAAAAGTTTTCCTTTACATTTGGAGTAAAAGGGTTGAGCATGATGTTAATGGCCATTTTGACCCAATAGTAATAGTAGTACAAAAGAAGCAGAGGAAAGAATGCACAGCTAGAAACATGCAATGGTAAATATGTGAATGAGAGCAGAAAGGAGCTTTGGCACAAAAATGTTCAAGCCATTTTGGCAGGATGACATCTTGGCATGTTTCTAGGCATGTTTCTCTGGCACAAATTGACTTTACTAGCTCAGCTATCATAACTTTTTCTTTTTCTTTTTGCATCAAGTGAATTCTTGGACAAAAGACTATCAATCACATAATAGCAAATCTACGTAACACAATGGAAATGTACTGAAATTATTGCATTGTGGAAAAAGTAAGAAGTTATCTGAAGCATGTGCAATATTGTTCATTCACCCAAAAAGCACACACAGATGGGCATTTCCAGTTCATATTTGTCAAAGCATTGGGGGAGAAATCTATTTCTAATTGAGATGAAAATAAACTCACCCTGAGAACTGCATTCACTAGAAGGCAAGAAATGATGAGGGAAACTCATGATATGGTTTTGATATTAGGGTTATGGATTTAGCTTTATGAAAATAAGTCCTAGAAGGTCTGAGTTTAAACACCTATCCCCATGGTTCCTACATACCTTGTGGTGAGATTTCTTTTCCCATTTGGAATAACCATGTTGCTTCTTGGCAATATTTTGTGAGTCCCTTGCCATTGCTTTCTTTCTAGAGCTGAGAAAGATTGACTGGTTGATACATTTGTTTTTGTTTTCTGGAGGAAACTAACAGACATTACTCTAGATGACCAACCTGCTTTCCATTAATTAGAGAAAGCTTATTGTTTTCCTGAGAAGGGCAATGTTTACTGCAGACTGTCCTTCGGTGAAAAGATTTATATTCTTCATTGCACTGCTGATTGCATAAAGAGCTAATATAAAGAGCCAATGGTCACTTCCTCACAAATCATGTTCCTCTTAGTTTATTTTTACCTTTACTAATTGACACATTGATAGAACTACCATTATTCTGAATGCAATCTAGTGCATATGAGAACTAAGTCAATATGTAGGGCAATCATAGTGAAAAGAAGACGTAGTAGACTGAAGCTTGTGATATATACAGCATAATCTCCTATTTTCACTGCTGTGATATTAAAAAAAGGAAATAAATGATCACAAAATGGATGATGAGATATTATACTAGGAGGGGAAGAGGGCTTCTTAATTGCCAACAGCATATATACAATACTGCAAATTGTTATGCATGTTTATTGTTATTACTTGATTCCAATTATTGTAGAACAAATAAGCTATTATTATCTCTATGACAACTACAAGTCCATCTGCATAAAACAAAGAATTGAGTGTTTCTATCCCAGAAATACAGCTGTGCAATTTGTGTTGTTCTCCTTCCTACTATTTTCCTCAGGTCATATTTATATCCTAGGAACAAGTCATAGGAAACCAAATGAGACTTCTTTCTGAGGAGGCCTGAGTAAACTGATAGATATCTTGATGCAATTGGTAAAAAAAAAAGCTTATAATCACAGCAAAACTCTAGCCCTCTGAAGGGGGCTGCACATCACAGCTTGATAAGATTTTTTTTCTTTGGCTATCTAATCAATAACTACAATAGTCCTAGTAGACCCACCACCCTCCTTGCCTTCAGGAATGCTGCTGAGACCCTGTTGTTTTTTCTCCTCCCCTATGTTGGGTCAACAGGAGAGGAAAGCTCACATTTGTCATTTTGTGATGGGGTTGTTGTGGTGTTTGGTATTGCTAAGGGAGTTTTAAATTGGTGTTGTTATTTCTTCATCTATTGTTAGCTGCCTGGAGTTCTTAGATACAAAATGATTTACCAGTTCTGTAGGAGCTCTGCTGGATCAAAAAAATTGGCTCACCTTATCCAGCATTTTCTTTTTTCCCAAAACCAATGAGATAGCTTTGCGACATTCACAAGTAAAATCTGCAGAATGTAATCTCCCCATGCTGTTTATGGCAATTGAGAAATCACCAGGGACAGGTAGAAAATGTTTGCATCTTTCCATCACAGATATGTTTCATGCCATTTCAACAACAATCTGCAATTTAAAAATATTGCAATAAAAACTTGCCTTTTTTAAAAAAATGTGTTTTGAATGTAATTATGTAAAGGTATGGTTTGTCTCCCTTTTATCTTGACTTTTATTAAGTCAAATAAAATAATTTGTTCAGATCTCTTTAATCAATACTGTAATTAAATACTGCTTAAATTTTTTACATCACTATAAAACTACAGAAAATCTATGTGGTTTAATTATGAACTAGGATAGCTTTAAAGAAAATATTGTATGTGGTGGTTGAAGACATATTTATTTATTGTTCTGTGCATTCACACCTTTCCTTCAAAACTTAAAAGTAAAAATGGACAAATATTCTCAAACATGAAATCCTAAGTTAGGCAAGTAAGCCTTCAGTCATGGTTCTATGAATCATTCTTACATGCATTTGAAAACACTAGTCAAATTTGTACAAATTATTGATTTCTAAATTAGAGGTGATTGCTTAATACTATTTTTTTTCCACTTTTCAGATTGGCAACGCTTGCTTAGGAAACCAGAATAATGTAACAGATCCTAGCATGCAGGTATAAATCTTGTTCTTTTTATACATTCTGATCACCCAAATTAAATTCCTGCTTTCTCCCTTGTTATGAATCATCAGCTTTGAAAGAGCCACCATGCTCTATACAGTGTTATTTTTTATTCTCTGAGTTGGTGTGTTATTTTTGCACTTTGTTTTGTTTTGTCTGAAATTTCATTTCTAATCTACAGCTCTAAATTATCTAAGACAAATCTATTGATGCAGGAAGAGGCATTGGTATAGGAAGAAGACAATGAAGAAAAATTTACAATTGAGACCCTCTTATCACAGTTTTTTTATTCATTATCAATATTAGCATTTTTATTTATTGATACTAGTTTAGCTTGACAACATGTTCCTGTTTTAGTTTGTAGAAGTCAATACTGGATAAAAAATTAGAAGCCAGCAGTCAGGGCATTCATAACAACATCTGAATGACTTTGCTAGAGTAACCCTCTTGTACGAAGGGTATTATACCAGAAGGAGAAGAATGAACAATTTGAACATTAGAACCACTATAGACTTGTGATGACTCATATGTTGATATGTCTACATTGTGAAGTAGCAGATATCACAACAATCTAGATAGGTTTCTGGAGAGTGTTGGGGAGGAAATAGATTGTTGTCCACAATGACATCAGTAATATTGTAATCAATCAGTTCTGGAAGACAAATGTAGTCTACTGAGAAGTCCAGGACCACCAGAATATTTTCATTGTCAGAAATTGTATTTGTATCCTACACAGGGTTACAGAGAATGGAATCCAAAATTTTAATATGTGGTTCAAATAATAACACAATTTTGAGATAGTTAGAGACAAATTTTATATGTTCTTAAATAGAAAATGAGTGATTGGTCATAGCAGGACATCTTAACTATAGTCCAATGTTCCTCCAATTTTCATCTTCATTTTCTAGAGAAATAATTTTAGGCTTATATTTGTCCTAACCACTTTTCAACACACTAAGAAATTTGGGAGTACTATAGCATAATCTAATAGATAATAGGGAAAGCCAAATTTTACAGATGAGCATGTTACTTGCAACAAGGTTGTATATTTTTCTTCTCTCTGTTATTGCCTGCTATGAATTTTAGATGGTAAGAGTCTGTCTTCCTTGCCTTGTCTATATTGACAAAAATATATAGAACATATTGGTAATATACTATCACCATTCTATTCCTTCTCTGCTGCACTCCAACAGTCCATCAAGTGATAAGATTATATTGGAAAAGGGGAATCATTTCTAGATTTTCCATCCTAATCCATATTTTCCCAGGAAGTTAATAAAACATTTTCTAGAAAAATCTTCTTAGTACACAGAAATGAGTATGTAGTTATTTAATGAGAAGAAAATCTGCATATTTGCTATATTGCCTTGTTACTGTGGATTCCACTCTATGTGAAGGCATATGAGTTCTCATTGTGCTCCATTTTCAACTGCTCTGTTTTCTATTCACACAAACCATCAATACAGTATTTTGCCCTTAGTCACATATTTCTTTCCCCAAGATAATCAGACTTGGAAAAAAAGGCAGCAATTCATTATGTTATTTCTGGTATATTAATTAACATGGCTGGTCAATAGCTGAGCAAGCAAATGTGGAATTATTTTTAGTTAGTAAGGATTGGGCAGCTGATAATTTCTTCTGTTTTTCTTTGTGATTTTTCCCCCTTATACTTCTCCAAGGGAAATATTCTTTATTGACAATGGCAGTTTTGTGGTGCAATGTAATCTATTTATTTGCTTTTCAAGAGGACCCAATTCTTTTCATTGGAGGGTTTTCCTTTGAAGCAGATCAACCTTATTCTTTGGTGTCCAAATCTATGTTTCCATTCCTTGCAAGTCCCATTGTAACATTTTAATATTGATTGTGTTTTCTTCATTATACCCACAGAAATCGCACAGTCCTCCATGGATTAAACCAGAGAATAACAAATCAACCGAGAGAAAAGGAAACAATGCTGAAGAGTCAGCTAAAATCAGTGAAAAGACTCTGTAAATGACATCTTGCTATCTTTAAAATGTTATTCATTTGCTATCGTCTTCATCTTTTTAGTCCACAGGCATGAAAATGTACCAGGTTTCTAGAGCATGCAATTTTTTCACTATTTTATGGATGTTTGTAAATTAGTCAAGAAATTTCTGAAATAGATTGACTAGTATCTTTCAGCAATAATCCAACACAAATGGATGTTTGAAAAAAAATGCTTTGTAATACAGTCCAGTTTTTTGAAATATTATTCTGCCCTGATCTGTAACTTGCTTATTATAAATCACTCTGTTTTGTAAAGAAAAGTTATTAAGAAGTTTTATTTTATTAACCAATTCTGTTTTGTAAGTATCTTTATTGTATACTAAGATCAAAGCAGAGAAAGAAGTGATTCTACACATATATATGTATTCAGTCAGACACAATAGTGTCTGTATTTGAGAAAAAAAATACTTACCTATTACAAGTTTTGGATCATTTGGAATTTTTATTTAGTAATCGTTTGGTTCCAAGCAGAATCCTATGTACATAGCAATACTTATTATCTAAACAACTATTGAAGGTTTTGGAGATTACATCTAATCAAATAAAATAGATTTTATAGCAGATTGGTATGGAAAAAAACTCAGGAAAAAGTTAGTTGTAGTTAAATCTTGCTAAAAGTAAATGGAGCTTAAGACGATCAGTTCAAGTTTTTATAAAATTGTACAGAAAGCACAGTTGGTTAAAAGGATTGATGCAATATATTTAAGAATCACTCTTTTTGAACTGTAGCCTGTTTTTAGTTATACTCTTAATAGGGATTTCATGACTTTGAATACGTTTTATGTAATTATGTCCAGATATATAATTAGCCATTTTCTACATTTAGTGCTCATTTAATGCAGACATATTAATTTTCTATTATCAGAAGTTTTCCTTCAAGTAATAATGATCACATGGTTAACATGAGAAAAATTATTTTTTGGAAGTTGTATTTTTTTCTGTTTTGTATTAATAACAGCTATTGCTAAAAATAATTATTATGAACAACTTCCTTACACTAACACAGTACATACTATACAACTGGCTCCCAATCTTTAGCAGCATACTGCAAAGAGCTTGTGAAAATTCCTTGTTAATTTGATCGGGGAAAGGAACATCCTTGTCCCTTATTAATTGAGACAGAATTCCATAGAAACATTACATGTCACACGCTCATAGTCTACAATTCTAGTTTTCATTTTACATGAGATTCCTCTTTGCCCATCTGCTCATCCTCATATCCATTCTCTGAAATAAAGAGCTAAATGTTGCTAAGCACTGGTAGTGAATTCCTGGGCTCTTTAAGGTAGAGTAGAGATACCAAAGGTACCAACTTCAACTCCCATGTCATTAGCATGAGGATTGGGATGGAGATGGTGAAAAAAAAGTTTTACTTACCGATAGAGTGATTGCTGAACAGACTGTAGTCTTGACAAGGTACTGAAGATGTGTTAGCAATGGAAAAGTCAATACCATTACTAGTAAGGAAAAAGGAGGAAGCAGTATAGTTCCACCTCCAGTTCCATCCCAAACAACCTAATAATTCTTCTTAGTGCAGCAGCAGAACCTCCCCCCACACATATAATACTTACATAGGACTATGTATAATGTATTTAAGCCGTAATGGTGCAATGGTTAGAGTGCAGTGTTGCAAGCTAACTCTGCTCACAGCCAGGAGTTTGTTCCTGTCAGGGCTCAAGGTTGACTCAGCCTTTTATCCTTCCGAGGTCGGTAAAATGAGGATCCAGATTGTTGGGATAATATGCTGCCATTTGTAAATACATTCAGAGAGTGCTGTAAAACACTATGGAGCAGTATTGTCTTTTGCTATTCCTAATTAAACCTTACAGCATTTGGCAAGTAGCATAATCAGCTTTAGCTATTTTAGTGATTTCCAAACTATATATTTAACCCTTATTGTTCTGATGGCAGCAACATCTGATGGCTGGCACAGCGACAGATTCTATTGCAAATAAGGGATGTTTCCGAAGGAGGCAGAGGAGAAGAGGTCCCAGGGGTTATGGAGTGAAGGAACTGTATGAGGCTGTTGGCAGGCCCAGAGGAAGGGAGAGAGGATTTTGAACGAGTTGGAGGCGAGGGCAGTATGCTCCAGGAGTAAAAAGGAACAAGGCCCCTTTAAGGAAAAGGTGGAAGAAACAGGATCAGAAAAAGGAAAGGAGGTGAGGTTGATGTGCAGGAATACAAGCTAATTTGAGGGTTAATCCACATGGAGCTCTGTTTCCATCTGTCCTGTTTGCCATTATTCATTCCCTAGAGACTAAAATGGACATTCTGAAACTTGAGCTGGCCACGAACAAGGAGTGTATACTGGAGGTGGTGACCCTTTGAGAGCAACACAATTTCATTTTGATGTATGCCAATTGGTGTACATTCAAAGTGACAATAAGAGTAGTAGTAGTAGTAGTAGTGTAGTAGTAGTAGTAATAGGTACAAGAATGCTACTTCTAACCTCTTTTGTCATTATCCTCCTTGGTCTCCATATATAAATGGAGCCAATTCCTTCTGCCTTTCTTCTATACAAAAGGTAACATTTGAAGAAATAAAAAATAACTTATTGTATTTATACACAATAGACCTAGGTAAGTATCATATAGTTTGGTCCTTAGAATGATTTTCATGATCTTGAGTATAAGTAGCATTGTGTGGGATCTACTAGTAAACATTCACAAGATTGCATTGTCAGTGACTTCTAACTTGTATCTGCTTCTAAAATAATTTTAAAACCAGAATCACCATCTCTGCTGATGTCATATAAGTGCAATGTAAGTACAGAATTATTGTTGATGTACTTTATTCACAGCCAATTCCACATTTTAGAGGACAATTTAAGTTTTAGCACAACTGCTGAGAAGGGTAGTTTTTATGCAATAAAAATGCATTTATTGCTGTAGCTCACAAATGGATTATGCAGCATAACAAAGGACACAAAACATAAAGTGTTTTGTGAGGATCAGGATAGCTGGTACAAAAATATGAAAAGAAAATCATCTGATAGCTGACAATCTCTTTAATCATGAGGGGCTGCATTGTACCATAATACCATGCTTATCCATCTTCTGATGCATCTTCTTGGTAGAATTCCATGATTATAAGATTACAGAAAAAGCACAAATGTGAGCTGTGGCAAAATGTATTTGCCACAGTTAGTTATACACTCTGAAGCTTTCTTTTGCCAAGTATGTTTCTTCACATAATATGTACTGAGAATTTAAATTACCCAGTTAGTCATTTCAAAAGAGATTACAAAACGTTACTCCTAAAAATAAACCTTGTGGCGTCATCCACTATTTGACATTCAATAAAAGAGTAGAGAGTTTTGTAATGGGACATGGTGATGATCTATAAATTGCGTAATTTCAGCCTTTTAGTGCAGAGAGACCTAACTTCTATTAGCTCAAAGATTACATCAGTCTTTTTATAGATATTGAAAAGTATACTGCAGAAGTGGATGGTGACAGAATCTCTTCTGGGAGAGAGTTTCAGGAATTTTACAGGCATTTTGATGTCATCCCCCCAAAAAAAACAGTGTTTGTTTTCTGTTTGTATGATTTTTGCCCTATCCATTCTAGAATAGGTTTTGGTGGGCCAAAATAGGAATGCTTGCAGATAATTACATGGCCTCACATCTTGCCCTCTTGTATTAAAGTCTGGTATAAAGTGTAGCAAAATGGAGCTAAACATTCACTTTTCTTTTTCTTCCAGTGCATTGGTTTGTTTTGGGGTGGTTCAGAACACTTGAAGAAAATAGCTACAGAACTGCCTTTCCCAGCTTCTGTAGCATTTGATTTTCTCAGGTGTATTGTTTGCAGGAAGAATAGAGTAACTATTTTAGTTCCCATGACAACTTTATCATCACTCATTGGAATGTCTTTGCCAAAAGTTCCTTTAAGGCAGGCAGCTGCAATTCACTTTGCAATGACAGAGGCAACTCTTTCTCAATGGATTTTGAGTGTGAGGAATTTTTAAGTTTATATTTATAATTATTAGCAGTATGCTTCCTTTCTAGCAGAAATGGGGGATTTTAGTGTGTCAAGCCAACAATCTATTGCCTTCAGGAAAAAAAAAATCCCCTAGATTCAGAAATATAGTTCTTCTGTATTGGAAGATATGAATACACAAAGAGAAACAATTTTCTGGTTATAATAAGTACCTGGACTCTTTCAGTCTGGGTTTAGGCTGGGGCATAGCACTGAAATTGCATTGGTTGAACTTGATGACCTTTGAGGACTCAGGATGGAGGTAATGCAATAATTTTTGCCCTCCTGGACCTCTCAGAAGCTTTCAGCACTATCAACCATGTTATTTTTCCCAACCAACTTCTGGGGCCAGGAGTGGAAGGCACTGTATTACTATAGTTTTCCTTCCTCTGTGACTGGTTTCATTTAGTGTTGGTAGGTGATGAGATGTCAATCAGTAGAATAGAATGGAATGGAATGGAATGAGAAAGTTGGAAGGGACCTTGGAAGTCTTCTAATCCAACCTTCTGCTCAGGCAGGAAACTCTATACCGTTTCAGACAAATGGTTGTCTAATCTCTACAATGTCCCTGCAATGTGGAGTGCCCCAGGATTTGAGTCTTTCATTACTGCTTTTTAACATCTACATGAAATTGCTAGGAAAATCATCTGTTGATATGAGGTCCAGGATCATGTTGATGAAACCTGATTGCATATCTCCAGCCTTAGCTGGTCTGATGGCAGTGCTGCAAGTGCTGGAGGCTGTAAGGGTATGGATTGAGAGGAATCAGCTCTCAAGTCTGGCAAGATTGAGTGGTTCTGGAGTTTTGGCCTCCCGGTCCAAGTGATATTTCATCTTTGACTCTGACAGTATGCCACTTCCCTAGACTGAACTGGTGTGCAATTTGGGGTTTTTCTTGTGGTTTTTTTTTTCCTCCTCAAGGGGTAGGTGGCAACTGTGACTAGGGGAAATTTACATTTCTTCATCTGGTGTGCTACTTGCACCCTTTCTTGGACTGGGAGGCCTTGCTCATGAATACCCACGCCTTGATTACCTCTCATTTGGATTACTGCAATGTGGTCTGCATGGGGCTGCTCTTGAAGACCACCCAGAAAGTTCAACTGGTCCAGAACACAATTATGGGTGACCTTAGGTTTACACATCTGTTGTGTGAGCTACACTGTCTTCCAATTTTTCCCCTGGATGCAATTCAAGATGCTGGTTATCACCTTTAAAGGCCTATATGACACAAGGCATAAGGGGCTGCCTCCACCTTAGGACATCTCTCTGTCCTACCAGTTTTGATAGGGTGCATGTGCTCCTCATCCCTTCCTTTAACATAGTCATCTTATGGGAGCTAGGAATGGTATCTTTTTCCATGGCAGTCCCTTCCCTAAGAAACAGTCTTCCTCCCTAAGTTCCAGAATTCAGGGGTCTACCTTCCTAGCTTTTCATAAAGCACTGAAGAGCTGAATTCCCTCAAGTACTGGGATAAGTTGAAGTTACTGCATATTGAAAGCTTGACCTGGTGCATTTTTAGAGAGATCAATGCTCTCCTCACATTGTCAATTCAATAATTTCAGAAGAATTTCTTTTTACAGAAATACCAGATGGAAAAGAGGCAAGAGTATCTTGGATGATTTTGTATTTTAACATTTTTTGATTATTTTTGTCTCTTGGGTTGGCATAATAATTATATACATGCACACATTTTTCAAGCTCTTTCTGATTAATGCACTTTGAGCAGAAGAAGTTGTCTGGCTGGTTCTTAAAGGATTCTAATCTCACACAATCTAAATGAGACTTTAAAGAAGAAATCTTTCAGCCTAACAGCTAATTTAGTATGGGAAAATAGCTGCAAGTGAGTACACACAATGTTCATTTCGATTGTAAAGAAATATGAACGTCAACTTCTGAGCATTCATCTCTGGGAATGAAGACAACTGGTTTATTATTTAAATGTTAATGCCAAATTTTGGGATAAATGTGAATCGAAAGTATGCAAAAAAAAATGGAATGGGTTGGTCTCAAACACCTTTTACAGCTCTAAAACAAATTGTAGGGCAAACTGGATTAACATTTCTAAATAAGAGGAAAAAACTTAACTTGTCTCAGGGCAGTGTCAACTTTTTATAGGAAGAAAACGGCACTCCTCATTTCTTCTTGAGGGTTTTCCCAGAGGTTTTTATAATGCAGGTTTTACCATGTTGATCACATGGTTAACACAAGAAGGGAGTCAAAACTGTGACATAAAGGAAGTAAAGCATTTAGCCAAGGGTGGTTTATCAACCAAAGCTCAAACTACACTACAACAGGTTTCCCCGACCCTGAGTTTTCCCAGAATTCCTAGTAATAGGCGCTATTCTGAAGAAAGGACTGTGAACCCTATATATACTTCTGCTTGAATCTTTTCTCCTTATTGCAATCTCATTCTCCCCTGAGCTGGCCATAGAGATTGGCTTTCTTTTCAAAGGAAACCAATTCAGATTAATCCTGTACCCAAAGTCTTGTTTCATGTGGCCTTCAGTTACCCTTATACTGTATGAGGTGACCTGGCCTGTCTCCTGTCAGCATCCTGCCCTTTACAGTACACAGCTTTCTACTCTGTCTGATCTAATCCCACATTTTACACTCCATGACTTCTAAATAAATTAAATTCAAATGCACTCTTCTGGGATAAGAGAATGGGAATATAGCCTTATGAAAATGTGTCCCCAAGTGTTTATTCACTACTCCAGTCAAGGTAATTTCTGATTTAGGTCAGGAAACTTCAGGTCAGGAAAATACTCCATTGATGAAATAAACCTATTTCCACATATAGAAACTACTAACATTAGTAATTTATTGCATCATTGAGCTTTAATTATGGTGCTAGTTGGCTGCTATGAACAGGAATAGTTATGTAGTGTTAAAATGATAGGAATAATCTTTTTAACAAAAAAAAAAATGTAAATGGGAACCAAACTTACTGAGCTCTGTTCTTTTGAGCTTCCTCTGTTCTTTTGAAGATAGAACTCTTATTCAGTATCTTAGATTCATTATATCTTATGTTGAAAGAAAAATCTTCATCAGGGTCCAGGCCAAGCCGGGAATAAACAATATGGAGACTGCTTTAGAAAGAAGGTTGTAGTTTATTGAAGAGGAGAGCCAGACAGAAAGATGTCTTTAGAAAAAAAAAAGACCACATGGAGCAGAGTGGTGGGCTTTTATACCTTCTGGTTGTTTCCTGTTCCTGTTTAAGGCTTTGTATTTCCTATGTCATGTACTTTGACCTGAGTCTGAGTGTGTCCTTTTGGTATTGGTGGGTTAATCCTATTACATCCTGTTTTAGACTTTGGGTGGGATATGTAGATTTTAAGGGTTTTTGTTTTCCTAATCTCTTCAGTTTCTAGCTGGAAGGCTCCAAACTTTCTGAAAAGATTATTATATCTGTATTTCTAAAAGCTGTTTTCTCCTGAGTTGTCTGGCTGGGGGCGGGCGGGCAGGGAGTTTCTGCCTTTTTAAAGATCTTCTCCAGTATTCTGCCTTTTTAATATGTCCTGAAATATTTCTTTTTTTTTAAAATAAAATTTTATTAATTTTCCAATATTACAATGGTATCTTTGAAAAGCAACGTGGTGTCTGGGTTACAATAGTTCCATTTCAGACAAATACATATTATTACAAATCTCCAAATTGTTAAAACTAATATTTCCTCTCTCTTGTTTCCTTTAATACATATTATCTCTTATCTAAATTAACATACTTCTCATTGCTATCCATCCGTCATTTAATAGTTTCCTTATATTTGTCAATACCTTAGTATATTTTATATTTTAACATTCCATCTTTAAAACATCAAAACACCTTATATATTTTTCCAGCTTTAATTTTAAATTAAAATTAAAATTAAACGTTTAAAGTTTCTCATTTTCATATTTCTAAATAACCTCCTTTCCCTATACACAATTTTCTCCGATATCTAGTAATGTAAATACACTTCTTATTTATCTCATTTTCATATTGACAAGTTAATAGTACAATATAAGAATGGTAGTTATTAGAATACCAATTGCAGGGAGGAGAAAAAGATGGAGGACAATATAATATTCTTATTTCTCATTTATAGTTTCCACATATTGAAAATTAACCAAAATTTCTCCCATTTCATCATTTAATACAAACTTTCATGTTACTACATCCAAGTTTGTTAGTTACCATATATCATTCTTAACATATATACATCTTAATCCATTTCATTTAAAGAGCTCAATATTTCAATGTTAGTATTCATACATCTGTATTTTGTTTTGTTTTGTTTTTAATTAGTCAGTATTTTTATCTACTCATCAAAACAGTCTCTCATAATCCAAGTACAATCCTGTCTATTTTGGTATTATCTATTTCAGGCCTCTTAAGTATGTCCATATTTCTTCAATCTTATTCTTGCTTTCTTCCTTTGCCATGTCATTTTTCACTTTTTTGCCTCAGGGTCATCAAAGCATTCTTGTATTGTTATATCATATTGAAGTGGTCCTTCAGTCTCCATTTTTGAAGGATTGAGGGATCTGTTAAAAGCGCCAAATCTTCTCATTTTTTTCACCTCTTGAAATAACTGTCCTGGGCTAAATAAATTTTCTTCCACCTTCTCATCTTGGTCTTCAAAAGTCTGTGCTTCTTGAATAGTTAATTCTTCTGCCAATGTATTTAATTCTTTTGTTAAGTTCTGTCCCTATAAAATATTAGTTGTAGTCACAATTTGAGCTTGTTTCTTCAAGATGTTTTCTAATTCTTTTCCAAAAGCTCTTATTTCATCGCCAGCTGTAGAAAGGAACTGATAAGTTTGGTAGGATATTTCCCACATAGCATAGATTTGTTTTTGAAACTCTTCCATGGTGGAGTTTTACATCTGGTGTTCAAGGTTAATCTTATCTTATTTTTCTTAAATGTTTTCTTTAAAAAAAAAAGGAAGAAAATCAGATTGCAATTTCAGGTTTAGCCACTGGGTGTCCCGCAAGTGCTTTGAAAGTTCTTTTCTTTTAGTCTGTTTCTTTTTTCAACATTTAAAAAAAACACCCCTGAGCTTGCTCGCCGCTTATTTGAAGGGAGGGTTGAATTCCCTCCTGCCTCTCCACAGGGGGGAAGGTACTTAGCAGCTTATTTAGGTGAAAAGAAGATTAAGGTATAAGAAAGGAATCTTACCCCCATCTCTTCCATGCTGCTTTAATGTTGCCTGATGGTAAGTTTGACTTTGGCTGTCTGCAACATAATAACTGGCCATATCCTTCTTTCGTGAGCTGGTACGAAGGGAATGCAGGCACTAATCGGGGGGTTGCGGCTCCCCCGCGTTTCTGCAAAAGCCCCTTCTTTCTGGTTGCCCCTCCAGGGTGACTCTTTGGCTCTTTTAGGACCCCCCAGCGATGCGAAACTGGATGTGGAAGATGGGAGCTGTCCTCCAGACATCCATGTTGGCTGGCTTGGCAAACCAGAAGTCTGAAATATTTCTCTAGATTCTTCCCACACATTTATTTGGGAAATAGCCCCCTTTAATTTTTAAACACTATAAGTTGTGTTTTAAAAAGGGGGTCTGGATTTCTTTTCTTTTCTCTAATCTTGAACCCTTGATCTATTGCTGCCATCCATATTTCCCATTTTGCAATCTGTTCAGTCAAAGCCCTGAAGTTTTTCCACAGAATGTCTTATATGCAAAGACTAAAGAGACCATATCTCAGAACACCCACAAATAGCTGACATCTCTCTTTTCTCACTGCCCATATGGGCTTATCTGCAAACCAGATTGCCCCAGCATGAATAGAGGCCATTGACTATTTTTTGAAAGTGAGAACACAGCATATTATCTTTCACCCAGACCCAGACCATAAGGAAGACAAGGTCTGCTGGTCTTTATTTGCTATATAGTGCTTATATTGGTGTTTTCTAACTTGGGCCATCAAATTGGTGCTGTCTGATGTCCTGCTGTGTTTTATGTTATTGTAGGCAAATACCTCCACTCCATCTGGTTACTGTGCAATGTGGCAGAAAAACCTTTACAGGCTCTTTTTTTTTACTGCAAATTTACCAGAGGAACTGAGAAAAACTGGGTTTTCTTTTGCTTGCCTTGCTTTTTGCCAGCTGAAATTAACAAGATTATTAGGCTTTTCTCTTGTAACCAAAGCAAAAGGAAAAAATGGTAAAACATCTTTATTTATTTTCATTAGTCCAGGAGGACTAAAGAAATGGGGCAATGTATTCACAGGAGTTGTGATAAATGTGGCCATTCAACTAACCCACAGTCAAAGCAGGGAAAGGAGTTGAAACCTTGAATGGGATTTCTTAACCCACCTTCATTTGCTGATCTTGATGCACGAGAAACAAACTGCTAAAGAAGACAAGGCAGGAGAGCCCTGTTACTCTATTCAGTGTCCCTGTTGTGCTTTCAACTTGGTTTTGTCAATTTCTAGGTCTCTTCCCTGGTTTTAAACTGATATTACCTCCTTATAAAAACATTTAGTCTAAATCTCATACCAAAGCTGACTTAGACAAAAAAAGTTTTCAATGCAGCCAATGGAAATTTTATTATATAACTGGGAGAGGATGTGTGTGTGTGTGTGTGTGTGTGTGTGTGTGTATTTTTTTTTTGGCTTGCTAACAAAGAATAAAGGGATACCAATACGATCATTTCAAACTTATTTGTTCTCATCAGTCAGCCATACCCTTCTGAGCAAGCCAAAAATAAAAATAAAAATACACAAATATGAGTTGCCACTGCTGTGGCTACTGCCTGTAGATGGCCTTGGGCTAGGCTGAAACAGGAAATGAGATTTGTCCCGTGTTTGGGGCCTAAGCAAGTGCATTCTAAATACTTAACAAACATTTCACACACACACACACACACACACACACACACACACACATACATATTCCTCATTGTGTACTATTTTTCAAATTAAAATCCCCTTGTGCCGGTAATTAAAGGAAGTTTGATGATGTAATTGCAAGCAATAGTGCCATTTGTAGTTGACCCTTACAGGTCCAAACCTGCTAAAGAAACATTAATGTTAAAGTAACTAGACTAATTAGCAATATACCCAAAAAAGAAACAATGCTAATGTTGATTAGCAATTGAATAGGATTGCATCACAGTTCTTGTAAGGGATGAATTTGGATAATTTACTGAAATAAAATAAAAGCTAGCCAGACTAAGTAATAACTGCATATCTCATTCACTAGAAAACTCCATGCAAAGAGAATTGCTCTGCATTATTTCCCACAAATTTATGAGGATTTATAAATTGATTTACTGCAACTTTGGGATTAATAAAAATAGAAACTTCTTTTTTAGCATCTCCAAGTTTGTGAAGTTTACTTATTTATTAAATTTGTGTGCTGCTCACCTTGCTTCCCAGAGTGACAAGTTACATGGTCAATGTTCCAATAAGTGGGATCTTCATAGCCTCTTGGGTCCAGTTTTTCTTCATATTTTTAATTTTTAAAATTGGAACAAGCATTTTCTGGGTCAGAAACTCATTCTCCAGATGGACAGTAGGTTAAAAAAAAATATTTGTGTCCTTGAAAAGATCCTTGCCTGGCACAGAAGAACAGCTCCACATGTAAAGATCCGATTGAACTACTCATGCCTATGAACAGGAATTGTCTCATCTTCCTGGAGTTAAATAAGGGTCAACAGAATTCAAGAGAAGTTGGACTTACTTTGCTTGTGCCTATGTAAGGATTCTAGGCTGATCCCTCTTTTAATTCCACTCCCAGGTTCTGACACTCCTTCTCCTATAATCCTAGTTCTGTGATATGCAATAGGTAAGCACTTGATTTGTGCTGCTTTTCCTTTTCATTCTCCTCCCATCCCATTCTCAGGAACTGGAAAGACCTGAAGCAATAATCTATGAGAATGCTTTGCAAAATATGACACTTAGCAGCTTGAAAACTGTTACATCAATGTAAAGGGTGCTTCTTTCTGACGTTTATGGTTCCTGGTACAAAAACAAAGGGCAGTTTTGTACAACCTGATAATGAATATTGCAATTTCCTAGGTGCAAGCACTGCAGCGAACACTAATTGCAGGAATCAGTAGTTCTTTATTGCCTATCTACTGAGCAAGATCTGGCTAAACAAAATGGATGTAAACAAGAGTTGTCTTGAAGGCACACTTTGGTTACAGGTGTAAATGCAGGATCTTGAAAACAATACCTTCTTACTGTTTGTCTGCTTGATAAAATCTGAATATGATCTTCTTACTTGGATTGTGTCACATTTAATTCTCTGATTAAAGTTCTTTAGGCATTAACTGTTCCAACTCTTAAAAGAAGATATTAGGTATAAGCAGAAGTGAATATGTGCAGGAAGGGTTTTGTAGTTCAAATACTGGAGCTTCTTCCATAGCAGTTTTCAGGTCTTAAAAAGCATGTGCCCATACTTCTAATGTGCCCACCAATTTCTATAATCTTGAAATTTAGCAAAATGTAAAAGGAATAAAATATCCTCATCTTTTTCAATGCCTCCAAATTGCCTCCTTATATATACTGTATTAGTAGGGACGCGGTGGCTCAGTGGGTTAGGACGCTGAGCTTGTCGATCAGAAGGTCGGCAGTTTGGCGGGTCGAATCCCGAGTGCCGCGTAACAGAGTGAGCGCCTGTTACTCGTCCCAGCTTCTGCCCACCTAGCAGTTCGAAAGCACGTAAAAAATGCAAGTAGAAAAATAGGGACCACTACGGTGGGAAGGTAACAGCGTTCCGTGCGCCTTTGGCGTCTAGTCATGCCGGCCACATGACCACGGAGACGTCCTCGGACAAACGCTGGCTCTTCGGCTATGAAACGGAGATGAGCACCGGCCCCTAGAGTCAGAAACGACTAGCACGCATGTGCGGGGGAACCTTTACCTTTACTTATATACTGTATTAAACAGCTCTGAATACTTTCATCTTCCATCTTTCATACTTTCCATCTTGAAGACTCTTTTAGTAGCTTCTACTTAGCATTTTCATTTCTCTGGTTTTGTTTTAAAATCTATGAACTGCACACAATAGGATCACTTGTTCCTCCCTTTCTTCTTTTCTTAGATTTATATCTTGCCTTTCAATTAAGAGCTTTTCCTTCCTGTAGAATGGGCTGAGAGATAATTGGCCCACAGTAACTCTATAAAGCTGAACTACAATCTAAACTTCATAGTCCTACAGTTTTACCATTGATTGTATACAATAGAGTGCACTCTAACTTTTAGAGCTCCTCCCGATGATTGAATTTCTTTCTTAAAACATTGAAGTGGTTAAAGGAGATGGTGAAAACTAGGCAGAGTTAGTTTCATCTGAATACTTTTTGAAGTGTGCTGCATCTGCCAAAAAAGCCAACAGTCCTAGGTTGCAATAACAGAGGGATAGAATCAAGGTCATGTGAAGTATTAATACCATTCTATAATGCATTGGTAAGACTGAAGTATTGCATCCAGTTTTGGTTGTCACAATGTAGAAAAAGATGTTGAGACTCTAGAATAGACATGTCAAACTCACAACGTCACGTGACGTCGCACAACGTATTGGGATGGTTTTGCCATTGCCGGCAATGGGGTGGGTGTGGCTTCTGGATGACGCATCCAGCCTGTGGGCCAGCAGTTTGACACCCCTGCTCTAGAAAAAGTACAGAGAATAGCAACAAAGATGATTAGGGGACTAGAAGCTAAAACATATAAAGAATAGTTGCAGGAACTGGGTATGTCTAGCTTAATGAAAAGAACGACTAGGAGTGACATTATAGCAGTGTTCCAATATCTCAGGGGCTGCCACAAAGAAGAGGGAGTCAAGCTATTTTCCAAAGCACCTGAAGGCAGGACAAGAAGCAACGGATGGAAACTAATCAAGGAGAGAAGAAACCTAGAACTAAGGAGAAATTATCCTGACAGTTAGAACAATTTAATCAGTGGAATGACTTGCCTCTAGAAGTTGTGGATGCTCCAACACTGGAAGTTTTTAAGAAGAGATTGGACAATTGTTTGTCTGAAATGGCATAGGGTTTCCTGCCTGATCAGAGGGTTGGATTAAAAGACCTCCAAGATCCCTTCCAACTCTGTTATTCTATTAATTTTATGTGGTATATTCACATCTCTTGAATTATAAGAACAGCGCTGAAACCCACAATTTTTCTTCTTTTTTGCAATTCATTTCGCAATTTATAAATGCATAAATCCATTAGAATACAGTATGAATGCATGCATGTATGTATGTATTTATCTATGTATGTATGCGTGTATATGGGAAAATATTACTTCAGTGGAAATGAGTAGGAAAACATTTGGAAGTATTTGGAAAAGTGTGCATGAAAATTTAAAGGAAATTAACATAACATGTTTACGTGTGTGTGTGTGTGTGTGTGTGTGTGTGAAATTGGAAGCAAATGAAAATACATTTGACATAACTACTCACTGTCAAGTATTAGAACTTTTTGTTTCCTTTGCTTTGTTGTCTTCCAAGCTCTACATTTTGCCATTACAGACTCTTTCCTGGCTCCTGACCCTTTGTTATCAATTTTGACAATGTGATGTCACATTGATCCTTTGGTAACAATTCTCTTCTTTCTTTGTTTTATGGACCACAGGCATCTGGAAAAGACAAAATTGGGAGATGTAAGTTTTTGAGGCCTGGAGCACTCAAAGGTTCTCCAGATTTATCTTGGATTTGCTATAGAATTATCCCCTTCTCCCACTATCCTCATTAGAGCAGCAAATGTGTGAAGAAACAAGCTTTGAAGAAGTGATATTTCTCACCAGTTGAGGACCCCTCTGTCCATAAGAGAATAGGATATTCTCATTATTTTGTGGTTCAGTCTAGTGAAATGTTATTTTGACAGGTAGAAAATATATATAACCTATTCCTCTATTTATTTTGGAAAGGATAAATTAACTCCTTTAGCCAACAATGTAGGGATATTGCGGCTTTAATGGATCATCAAATACAACTTTTTTTGAACCTTTATGATAACTATCTCAATTGCTTACAGGGAGATGCTGCAAAAGTAATTGCTGGTATTGAAATAATGATAATATAGATATGTACTTAATATATTATTTCCCTCACATCTTTTAGTATTAGAATAACCCTTAGTAGAATTCCCAAGATTTAAAGAAATTGAATGTTTGATGGCTTTGGATCTATCTATATCCATCCCAACAGAAGTAGTTGCTGAATTATTATTATTTTTCCCAAATGCTTTCACATTTTATAAGATTTATCCTAATTGTTTGAAAGATTGAGTCATACAGCAATGCCATATAAATGAAGACAAAAAGTTGTCACTTTGAAGGAGACAAAGAGGAAGGATCCAATGTTATCTACTTAACAACTGCCATATAGGCCTGATGACTCATTTCATTTTGTTTTGCAATGGAATTCTGGAGACAGAAGACAAAAAGTAACACATTCAGCATCAAACCAAATGATAGATTGCCTCTAAATACTGGTGTCTATTCAATTTAAAGCTGTGTAACCATCAGGTTTCCAAAGATGAACTTGAGAAACCTCAATGCCTTACAATTCAGCTTTATTAAACTCTTTTAGTTTCTCATAGTTTTTCCTTAAAATTTGGTCTGAGGTGGAATCTCCATTTTATTTGGTTGTTGGTTTAGATTTATAATAAATACTTCTACCATCCCTTTAAAATTTAAAATTATTCCTGATCTTCACAACTCCTCTGTGAAATAGCTCATTAAAAACCACATTGGAAGATAATTTTTGATTTATTATTTTTAATCTTAACAAATTGAAGTTAATAGGCAAGTGTTAATAGGCATGTGTGAAGTACATTTCGATAGAAGGACTATGAATATTGCTCTGATAAGTGGTGATACATGTAGCCAGAGAAAAACCCTCTGGCTAAATTTACCTTATCTTTGCTGGTGAGTGTAAAATAAGTCTCCAGTAGAGATATACAAAATCTAACTTTTTGAACCAAAGATTTTAGAATTTTAATCAAAACCAGGGCATAGAATTTTTTCCAAGATGAATTCTTATATTTTATCAATGAAGTATTGTGAGTTTTACATTATATGATCACTGTTTGGTATATATTGGCCATATAGATTAAAGACACATCATCAAAAGATGATAAAAAAGACACAGGGAGAGTCAAAAGTGATAGATAGATAGATAGATAGATAGATAGATAGATAGATAGATAGATAGATAGATAGATGATAGATAGATGATAGATAGATAGATAGATAGATAGATAGATAGATAGATAGATAGATAGATAGATAGATAGATAGATAGATAGATAGATATTGGAGTCTGCTAATGGACAACTTCAAGAACCATAATTCTCCTTCTGGTGGTTCAGTATCATTAAACTGCACCTAGACTGGTTGTTTTCAAACAGGTATATGATGGGCTGTCAGAGAACTACAAAAGACCCTTCTGTAGAAAAATAGGACATGCAGCTACCCCGCTCATTCTTTTAGCCAAGAAATACCTAGTCAAAGAGCTGTGTCAAATAATCAAGCGTCAACATGATGCTTGATCTAATCAAACTGTAAGTAAAATTGGACATTTTTCAATTTCCATGTTTGAGAACTGACTATTATTCAACAAAGAGTGACTGGCAGAATCACTTCCTGCAGGACCAAACTATATATTACAGTAACTTTGGAAAGAAATAGCCATAAGGATGGGGGCTGATTTTAGGAGAACATTGGCATAGAGTTTCAATTTGATAGGGGATGATTTTCCAAATTGTGGCCCATTGCTAGTTGGTAATTAAAGCTTATAGCTCTGTAGAAAACTAAGGTACTATTAGCAAGCTGGAGACTATTTGTCTCCCTTCAATTTGCTACCTTTTCGTTCTGATAGCTATTAAATTTCCAGGCTTGGTTTGATTGCATTCATTAAACATTTGGAGGTCTTCAAAAGAATAGTTGAGAAGTAAGTATGGCCAGGACAGGTTGGTATGCAAAGCTGGCTGAAAAGCATAAAGGCCTATGCCTTACAAACTAAAATTAAATGTTGTCAACCTCTTAAGTAAAGATCCCATAGAAAACCAACTGACAATAATAGGAACAGATGCTTTTGCAATTTACCAGCTTCTTTACCTCTAGAATATTAATCTGTTGAATTTTTGTGCCATGTCCTAGAGTCTGACATCTAATGTCTAGTCCAAGTCTACATATGTCATAAAAATCCAAAGGCTAATTCAGATGAGAAAATGTTTGTGGGATGCTACTCCGGCATAAGGACAAAGTGGTGACAAAAATAGTGATATGGCAATATTTGCATCACACACTGATTCATAAAGCATCTAAACACACATTAACCTAATGCAGCCAGTAGGGTTAATTTACAGATTAGTGTGTCATCCACAGCAGAACACTGTGAGAATTGAGCCAATCAAATTAACTCAACCAAGTCTAAATTAACCAAGCATAGATGCAGAATAAATTATCCTTCAAATTCTATACCATCATTTAGTTCAAAGAATAATATAATATAAAAAAAACATAACAGTCATCTACGGTTCAAAATTAAACAGAACTCACTGGAATTTAAACATACAATTTACTTAGGTCAAAAGCATTCTTTGCATTCAATTTGGATAGTAGCTACATATTTCATTTTGTCACTTTTATCCCTCATGGGACACAAATAGAAAATTGTCATATATTATTTGTCTTTTAAAATCTGCACACTTTAGACTATAAAGTCTAAAAGTTACATAAAGTGATAATTTCTCTCCCAAAATATAAGTTGGATTGTTCCAGTTTTTCTTACAGAAATTTTGACTCAACAGTTCTTTTCTGAAAAAACAAAAAATGACAATTTAAATCACTTTGTGGCATCAAGAATATATAATTTTTATTTATTGATTTAGGAATTTAAAATATATTAAAAGCATAAAGAATCAAAGAAAACATATATCACATTCTTTAATTCCTTTCCATGTATCCTTGGCTTCTCTCTGAAGTGTTCATACAAAGCAGAAATACTTGAATATGTCTTCCAATTTTAATGATAGGTAGGAAGGTTTTTGAACTTTTAGGCAGCTATCAAATTACCTTTGGGGGAAAACCTCAAAGAAAGACACTAACCTGGAATATTAAATATTTTCCTTGTTTATATAAAATGGGATCAGTTAAAATAGTGTTCCAATCTAAAAAAAATCCTAAAAGTTTGATGGGGAAGGGGGGAGTAGGAGTAGGAGTAGGAGTAGGCGTAGGAGGAGAAGGAGAAGGAGAAGAAGAAGAAGAAGAAGAAGAAGAAGAAGAAGAAGAAGAAGAAGAAGAAGAAGAAGAAGAAGAAGAAGAAGAAGAAGAAGAAGAAGAAGAAGAAGAAGAAGACATTAGATCCACTTTGTCATCATCCTATGTTAGAAGAAGGGCAATGACATGCCATTTTGAGGGCCGTCTATCCAAGGAAATGAACACTTTAATTTCTATAGTGAAACCATTTTAGAAATATGATCCTTCAGATTTGGAAAGTAATGGATGGTTCTGATAATGCAGGATGAAGGGTTAAGGGAGCTCACTGCAGGCACTTTTGGAATGTCAGTGCTTATTTGATGTCACTGTTTTTTTCAGAAGTGGCAAGCAGAGGAAAGGAGTTGGAAACTAAGCTAACATCTCCAGTAATAATATACACTGTGTCTTTAGCGTTTTGGATAAATTCCAATTTGTTTCTCTGTCCAAGACACCTTTCTTGGTTCCTTTATCCTTCATAATCCCTTTTGGTTGGCATCTCTTCTTGGTCATGTTGCCATATACTTCTCATCACTCCTAAGTAATTGAGGAAGCAGCTTGGTTCACCTAAGTTGTTTCTCCTTGGTAATTTGCAGACTCTATCTATGACCTTATACTGTAACTCTACGGCAATATTGTATATTGTCGATTGATATATTGATGTATTTTCCTTTCATTTGGCTGGAAACCAAATATAAGCAAGTAGTAAATCTAAGGAACACTATCTATTAAAGAATTAATAAATAGAGCATAAGTAAGATAATTGGAATTTATCATTCTGATAAAGAAGAGTCTTCCTCAAGTTTATCAAATACAATTCTATAAAAGCCACAGAATTTTTATGGGCTTTGCATGCCCAATCTAGTAAATTTAAAATTTCTAAAGGAGTGCAGCAATGGGCTTTTATTCAGAGCATTTGCTTTCCAAATCAATGTACCACTTCTAGGTTAGTTTAGATTCAGTGGGTTCATTCTGGCATGATGAGAATTCAACACGTGGGAGAGAGATACATTACCCATGCCACTTTTTGAAGCTACCATCTTCAACTTTTTCTAATGGTTCCTTGAAACCTGACAAACTTTGAGGCATTTAATTTACCACTGAGCTCTGCCTTCTGCTGCTCAATAGTGCAGTAATCAAGTGAAATGGAATTCAGAAATATCACCTTTCATATGATTTGGCCCTTAGGGAAATTTCTGTTGGGGATGCTATGGCTGCCAAATTTCAGTTGCCAAAATCGGGACTACTGCAAGATGAAAGAATTTTCTCTATCATCTTCTTGAAAAATAGTTTTCCGAGTTTAATAGAAGAAAATACAACAGAATAGAAGAACTCAGGGAATAAACTCATGAACTAAATCTGTTCCAGCATCCAGCTTCTTGCAACAGATTGATTAATGCATTGATTATGTTCCATCCAGTCATTTGGGATCTCTTTAAAATTAACAACCTATCCAAGATTTGGTTATAAGTGATCAGAAAGGGTTTTTTTATAGTGTTCTATTAAACTGCAGAGTCTTATTTAGAGAAAATCAATTACAAAGGAAAATTTCAATTTGTACCATGTGCTGCTTACATTCTATACAACTACGTATTGGGCGATTTACTATCCCTATCAGAAAAACTCCATATATTCTGAGAAGACAAGCCTTTAAATATTTTTCTTTCCAAAAGAAAGTCAGATCCCCTTAGATTTCAAAATTTGTGACAACAATGTTATCCTCATAGTGCTTTTTAGCTCAAGAAGCTTTATCTCTTACTGTGAAAAAGACATTCTTGAGGTGGATAATTAAAAAATAATATAAATATAATTCCATGTGAAAATTTGACAATTGCATTTTTGGAACCAGAGCAACACACCTATCCTAGCCAGGTTTCAGTAATCTTTTTTTTTTAATTCTGATGTCCTATCATCTTGCAGGCATATTGAAAAAGCTATTAATATACACATTCATTGCAGAATCCATCAGGTTGATGAACAAGACTGTTATACTTCTTCATTGAATTAATTAATTCACTTCAGCTATAAATGTTGTTAATATTTAAGTTTTAATAAAACTATGGGAAACCTTACAAAGAAAAAGCTTATCTCTCTGCATTCCTTTCTTTTCCCTATTGATAATGATAGTGGTAGCAACAGTTTTGTAGGTGGCTTCTATCTTCATATGGAATAATAATAATAATAAGTTGGAAGGGACCTTGGAGATCATCTAGTCCAACCCTCCGCTCAGGCAGGAAACCCTATACCATTTCAGACAAATGGCTGGCCAGTCTCTTCTTAAAAACTTCCAGTGTTGGAGCATTCACCACTTCTGGAGGCAGGTTGTTCCACTGGTTAATTGTTCTAACTGTCAGAAAGTTTCTCCTTAGTTCTAGGTTGCTTCTCTCCTTGAGTAGTTTCCATCCTTTGCTTCTTGTCCTGCCTTCAGGTGCTTTGGAGAATAGCTTGACTCCCTCTTCTTTATGGCATCTTTAAGACATGCTCTTCTTTTTCTTAGTATTGAATCATGTTGTATTATTTTTATTTACCTTGCAGTACATAGTTTTTCACAGAGATTGAGGTGGATATCTTGAGTAGTAACTACAAATATATCTCTCATTTGTCAGTAAATTCAGTAAGTGAAGTGTACCTATGTAAAAGGAATCATAGGTGTGTAAAAAAAATCACAGAAGAAAAATCATGCAGTTGGACAAAACAGATTGCATTCTAGGAGGAATGGACACCAATTAATAGCATTTACAAATGTTAATAAGACTCTGCTTTTAAAAAAAAGTAAAAATATACAGTGCAGAAGCCAGAATATATTTGGAAATCCTGCATACAGGAAAATAAGATATTGGGCAATTTTTTGGGTACATATTGCAGTAGCTGGAAAATATTGTCCATATATTAGACAAACTTGTAAATTGCAAGTAAAAATTATATGGCTGCTTTTTTTCCCTTTTATTTGCAAAATTAAATCAATAAAAATGATTGAACAGAACTGAGTAATGTATGAAAACCTATTACACAAATGCAGACCAGATTTAGATTTGTGCAAGCTTACACAATTTTTATGCAAGCATGTGAATATATATATATATATATATATATATATATATATATATATATATATATATATATCCCTAATAACTTTAAAAATACAAATCCCAGGCATATTTGTGTAATGGTATGAAATCCTCGAACTCTGGGATAATTGTAAAACAGCTGTTTATTGTTTAAAAGCAGTAAAACAATAAAATCGACCATTTATAAAACCTAAAAATCGACTGTCTTAGCTTTCGCTGGTCTACTGCCAGAGTCATCAAAGTAAGCATTAGGGGGTTACTTACAAACCAAATTGCCTCTGCATTTTACCCACTGATCATGTGATGGGCCTGCCTGTTCTAGTTAACCGTAGTTGCTCTAGTTGTCCCGCATCTTCTTGTCCACATTTTAATCCTATCACCCTCTTTCTTCCCATTGTTCCTTTCTCTGCCTGTTCTATTTTACTCACTTGGGTCAGTCCTGCCTCTACTCACTGTGTCTCATCCCTTGGTATGTGTGCCAATTCTGGGGAACCCTCTCTCCCTTTTTCTATCTTCCCTGCCCACCTTTCCTGCACTCGGCTATATGGTGTTACTGCGAATCCTCCAATCTCCTCCCTCCCGTGACCATTACTAGCTGTGTGTCCCTGTCTGACGATGTACGTATCTTTCCTTTGTCACTCCGCCCTCCCTCCTCTAGTCTTTCTGCTTGTCACCCCCGTCTTCAGTTATTTTTTCTGGTTGATCTGGTTTATAAGAAAACTTGTCACCCCCTAATGCTTATTCTGATGACGCTGGCAGTGGACCAGCGAAAGGTAGGACAGTCGATTTTTAGGTTTTATAAATGGTTGATTTTATATATATATAAAACTTGTTAATTCTGGAGAAAAGAAACCTGCTGTCAGGTTTCTTGAAATGATACCAAATCTGTAGATGGTATGTAGGATTAAACTCTGTCTAGCCACATTTCCCCTAATGAGTAGCTGTTATTTAGTAATCTCAATGTTTTTCCAAAACTACAGTTACCAAGGTTTCTTTAGAGATATCTTTTTATGTGAAAATTACTGAGAAACTTTCAACAAAGCTGTTACTTCTCAAGCCATTTACTAAAAAAAATGTGGTAGCATTCAACAGACAATTGCAGCTTTTAAAATTAAATGGCTACAGATTATGACTTTAAAAACTCTATAATTTATGTCATCTTATTAGAGAGTATAATTGGGAAGCAAAATAAAACTAAAGAATTGAAAAGAAAAAAGGAATTGAAAAAAGGAAATATATGAAGAAGCAACTCCCCGTCTCATCACAAGAATAAACGATTTTAATATCTCTTAAAATACAGAGCAGATATTCTTTTCTTCCCATATCTCATCTCTTAATTATAAAGAAAATTCAAAGCCTCATCATTCAGTGCTTATCAGCAACAGTCCATTAAGGGTTATCAGAGATAACTTCATATCTATTTTAACCTTGATCAAATGTCAGCTCTATATACTTTCCCTGTAGATCTTTTTTCTTAATCCTTTCAAATAATGTTATGGAACTAGATTTCTTTTCTTTTCTTTTTTTCTTTGTTCTCAGAAAATCCTTCAAAACTTTAATACATTTCTTGTAAATATTATACATTAATACTTTTTATCCCTTTAATATTTGGTGTTAATATTTGTATATCCCTTTCAAATATTAAGACATCAACTGGTTTCGTTTGTACGTCCACTAATTCTTTTTCCATATTATTCTTGTAACCTGTTATATTTAAATTCACATTCAGTTTCAGTCTCATGTAGTGCAGCTTGTTCTTCTTCTATGATATCATTAGCACAGCATCTACCTATTCTTCAAATTAATTTCTGAGTCCATTGTTTAAAAATATCTTTCAAACATTCAGTGTTTCGTTCTATTCTTTGTTAATAAAATGAAGTATTCTTCTCCTTTAATTGAATCTTTAATTTCTTCTAGTTTCCTCTAGTGTCCAACCTTCAAAATCCCATCTTATCCTATAGTTGTTGTTTTCCCAAAGAACCCAAACAATGACAGTTTCCTACATTGAAGATTTTTTTATAATTTCATTCTTTCATTCCAAATCCATCTGGACCCTTTAACTTTCGAAAATAAACAAGAGCAATGTTTTTGTTTGCCCTTTTCTATCAAATTTATATTAGATCTGAACATGCTATTGGCTGTTGAAACATCTTGCTGGAGTGGCATTCCTTGATGAACATTTCATATACTTGTCACCTTATACATGTGCTGTGAATCAGATAGGGTATTTTCTTAGCAGTTAAAGGTGATAGAATTAAATTAGCAACATGGCTACAACTCCCTTGGGAGACATTAAATAATAGGGTCAAAGGGGTGAGATACTTGTTTGCCTGGTACAATTAAAATGTGAATATATTATCAGAGGATTTAAATAAAGGAGAATAAATTCCTTGGGTTGCATCGTTTTTCCAGCAATATAGATGTATATAGATACTGTATGTATAATTTTGACCTATATCCCACTCAATTTCTGAAAATCCCAAGTGGCTTAAAATAAGTAAATGGGACTTACAAATAATAAATTTAAAAAAAAACGTTAACAGTAAGCAGGCTCCGATGTAACAAACGAGATCTTCAAACATCTTCAAATGCCTTTCTAAAGTCCCCCAACTCCCACCCCACCCCCTTTTTTACAGCTATTTGAAAGTATAATAGAAAGAAGGTGACCTGACTATCTGGGGACAGGCTGTTCCAGGTGCAGGAGACAATCATTGAGAAGGCTTGAGAAGGAGGTACCCAGTTAGATATTATCCCTCAAATTTGGGACCATAAGCAAGCAACACCTGTAGTTCAGTTTTTCCCATTCACTTGTTGCTGCCCAATGTCAGGAAGCTCTGCTGTTTCTTTGAACCTTCTGCTGGTATGAAATAAAGGGTTAGAGTCTTTGCAGCTAAGATTTACAGCTTTGTGAAGAATAACAGAGAGTAAGGAGGAAATAGAAGAGGTGGTCTAAGACTGGGTGAGATAGGATGCACCCACTCCCAGGCTTAAAAAGACCATAAAGTAAAATAAATCTGCTGCATGACCATCAGGTGACCATCCTGTCCTCTGCTTGATCTTACTTCCACATCTGAGTATCTATTAACCCTGAAAGACAAGAAGAAAAAGTTGAGAGTTTGAACTCTGACTCTATATAATCTATAAAGGTTCCAGAATACCTTTGTTCTGCAATAGGCAATGAACTATTATGTTAAAAGTTTATTTGTATCTGCAATTAAGATTCTGATCTAAGTCACATTTGAGAGTCTTCTGCAAAGACAAGCCATGAACTCTAAAGAGAAAGTTGCGATTTCTTGTCCAGATGTGGGCGAAAGTTTGACAATTGGAATAACAGCTGCCTTATTTATGGAAAAGACTGCTGAAGTCACCCTTTAGATTCCCACAGTGATTAGCTCACCTGCATTTAGGAACAGCATCATTCCTTTTAAATACCCATTTTCACGAACCCTTCTAAATATATCTATCTGGAACTTGTTAAAGATACAGAGTGTTATTAGAGCTGCAGATTTCATCACATTCTGTTTCAGATCCCTATAGTTTTGTGGGTTTTTTTTTTAATTTGGTTAGATTTAGCTCACAAAATGCTGTTAAAAAACAAAGACATTTTGGCCATCTGTGTCTTTACATGCTAAATTAGAAGAGCTCTCTTTTGCTGATCACATTCCAGAACCAGGACCTGAATAGACCAAACTAATCTCAGAGAGACTGGATTGTGCCATTTTCCATAATCTACTGATGACCATTGCCCCTTGCATGCTCTTAATGCAGTCCAAGTTATACCTTGACTGATATACATCAAAGCCACTCTTCTGGATAAAACCCAGAGCATCTAGGACCATATCAGTTAGATAGCAACCAAAGATGAGTTGCTAGAAGAATGCCTAAGGCAACAGCAGATGTGGGAGTAAGATCAAGCAGAGGACATGCCATGGCAAGACAAGACCCTGCATGGGATGTACCATAGACAGAGCTGAGATGACATACCTTGGGAAATCCTATCAGTGGTTAAAAAGGGCTGGACTAAAAGACAGCACTTGAGGCACTGATAACAACAGCATAAGAACAGGCCCTAAGTATCAGATCCATAGAAGCAGGAGTCTACCATGTTAGACAGGATCCCAGGTGCAAACTATGCAGAGAGGCCTCAGAAATAGTCCAACACATAGTGGCAGGGTATAAGATACAGGCAAAAACAGCATACACTGATGGTGAAATCTAGTAGTGGACATTGTGCATACGAGCATCTGCACAGAATATGGATTAGACCCTCCTAAGCCCAGATGAGACATCCCACAGAAACTTGTGGAGAATAAGAAGATTAGGATTCTGTGGGACTTCCAGATCCAGACAGACAGGTAGGCAACAGGCAATCAACTAGACATTGTGAGAATAGACAAGGACCAGAAAACAGCAGTGGTGATAGATTTAGTGATACCAAATAACAGCAACATCAGGAAGAAGGAGTGTGAAAGCATGGTGAAGTATTAGCACCTGAAAGAGGAACTGAAAAGGTTGTGGAACATAAAGGTCAAAATGGTTCTAATAGTAGTAGGAGCATTTAGGGCAGAGGTCTTCAAACTTGTGCCTGGCTGAGGAATTCTGTGAGTTGAAGTCCACAAGTCATAAAAGGGCCAAGTTTGAAGACCCCTGTTTTAGGTCTATGACTCCGAAACTGAGAGAGTACCTCCAACAGATCCCAGGAATGACATCAGAGCTCTCTTGTCCAGAAGGGTGCAGTGATAAGAAGAGCTATGATACTGCAGAGGATTCTCAAATTCCAGGCCTGTGATAGAGATTGAAGAAAACAGACCATCCATAAAGGTAAGAAGGCATATCCACCACACTGCTGGAAAAAACTAGACATATACATATGCCATACAGTACATACACACATACACACACATACATCACACACATACATATATACATTCATACACACACACACACACACACACTGTGTTTTCCCCAAAATAAGACACTCTCTCTCTCTCTCTCTCTCTCTCTCTCTCTCTCTCTCTCTCTCTCTCTCTCTCTCTCTCTCTCTCTCTCTCTCAATTTGCTGTTGCTGACTTTGGATTCAGTCTTCATTGCTTTTTCGTTGTCTCAAGATAAGACAAGATGCTTTATCTTGAAGGAAAAAAAGTGGGTTTTAAAGTTAATGGGTAACTGATTAATATTTTTAAATTAGGAGCATCTCTTCCTTCTGCGTAAAAAAATGATTTTGATTAAAGAAAAGATATATTTCATTTATGAACTGGGCAGCACTTCAGGTTCAAAGGCAAAATGGAGCCTGCTTGTGCAACAGCTGTCTGCAACTCTTTAAAGCAGCTGAGTCTTTTCCTAGTATCTTCTCTACTACTGCAGCATTACTGTCACTCAGGAAAAAAAAATAAGGTACTGCAGATGATTGCAGCATGTACACTCATAAGTGCTCTAAAGCACTTTTTAGTCTTTCACAGCCCTAATAAACATTTATGTTGCTAAATGATTCTGAGGTCCTTCTTAATGTAGCATTTCTATTATCCCATTTTTGCACTCATCATCTTAAAATGCACTCAGACTGTGCAAGTTTCATTATTTCTTCTATCAAGCAATGGAAAGAAAATATAAATGAAGCCTGCATACATAATCATTGCATAAAAGAAATAATATGTTCATCTATTTCCAACTGATTAGACCAGTCTGTGTTTTCTGCATTGTATCTTGCGAAAGGACTAAGCTTTTATCATTTTGTGTGACAGTCCTGATTCTATTACATTCATTCTAGTCATTAAAAATAAAATGGAAACTTGGCTAAAGAGAATTGTGCTTCACCATGCCTTTGGCTTGGTCTCATCTGGTAATGATGTTTCAGCAGGTCATCAATGTACAGGCTTCTTAATTTTGGGATCATGACAGCAAAAGCTATTAGGAAGCAGATATGACAAAAATAATAACAGGCTTTGACAGTTAAGTATTGGGCAAGAGGAAGCCAGATCACTTATTAAATACTATGTAGCTCTTGCAGGGACTAAGTGCATAAAATTACAGCTGGGAAGGATAGTCACCACCTGTCAGGTCCCCAAAGAAATATATTTTAACCCTCTCCCTATTTTCTACCTTTCTGTAGCTTTTCTTTGTGGCCTACCATTCTGTTGGGAGTTTTGGGGATTGCCCTCCACCCAGGGGATCGAATGTCTCTCCCTTATCTGAGAGATGGTTTACACTTGGAGCCAGAAGAAATCAAAAGTGAGAAAGACCTTGAGGAACCCGCCAAAAAGACCAGTTACCAAAACACCATGCCACCTGTGGATTGGCTGGGATTCAAAAGAACACTGGGACTCTGGGGGGAGGAGTATTGAATGTTGCTTTTAATATACTGCTTCATGGGTTTTTCTCTCAGACCTCGCCTTGATTCCTTGCTGTCACTAGCCCCTAATAAAAGTTCCTTTTGAGACAATGCCTGTTCCAAGGGTTCTGCTTGGGTGGCTTAGCTGAGATAGGTCCTTACACCACCCCAAAAAATTCTAAGGCTTTAAATGCAGCATTGAACAGCCTGTCATCTTTAACAATTAACTTCATCTGTGTTGATATGGTCAACAACTCTTCTCCAAATGACCAAGTCAGTCTTGACACTTAGCAATTCTAGGAGGCAAGTCTGTGCAACTTTATTGGGAACATTTTGCCACAGTCTTCTTCCTAGGACTTAGAGAGAGTGACTGGCCCAAAGTCCTCCAATTGACTTTCATACCTAAGGCAGGCCTGGCATTCACAATATCCCCACTTCTAGTCCAAGGCTTTTAACTGCAATACCAACCTGGCTCTCAATTCTTAAGATACTACAACATATATTCTTGAAAGGGAGGGGTGGTGCAAAGGGATTGTGTTCAGTTGGTAGGAAGGAAAAGGAGAGGACAGGTTGTGCTGATAAAGAACTATGCAAAAAATATGACAGTCCTTTGTATGCAAACTTCAACCAATAACTAAAGATGAAAGCTGAAATTCTACCTAGCGATAGAATCAAGATGACGTGAAGTGTTAATACTACTTTATAACACCTTGATAAGGCAACACTTGGAATACTGCATCCAGTTCTGGTCAGCACAATGTAAAGAAGATGTGGAGACTCTGGAAGGAGTACAGAAAAGAGCAACAAAGATGATTATGGAACTGGAGGCTAAAACATATAAAGAACGGTTGCTGAAATTGGGTATGTCCAGTTTAATGAAGAGAAGGACTAGGGGTGACATGGCAGCAGTGTTCCAATATTTCAGGGGTTACCATAAAGAAGAGGGAGTCAAAGCACCTGAAGGCAGGATAAGAAGCAAAGGATGGAAAGTAATCAAAGAGAGAAGCAACCTAGAACTAAGGAGAAATTCCCTGACAGTTAGAATAATTAATCAGTGAAACAACTTGCTTCCAGAACTTGTGAATGCTCCAACACTGGAAGTTTTTTAAAAGACACTGGATCACCATTTGTCTGAAATGGTATAGGGTTTCCTGTCTGAGCAGGGGGTTAGACTAGAAGACCTCCCAGGTCCCTTCCAACTCTATTATTATTATTATTATTATTATTATTATTATTATTATTATTATTATTATTATTATTATTATTATTAATTATTATTATTAACATTGTGATATTTTGGAGAAAGCCAATTCTGAAACTGCAGAACAGAGGATTCCTCAGATTTAAAAACAAAATGAAACAAGAAAAATAAAACCCTGGTGTTTCCAAATTTAATGTGAATATACCAGCTTGGTGAATTTATTAAACCTAAAACAAGATGAATTGATGACATCAGCAAGTATTGTGGGCCCAAATGGCAAAAGAAAGCTCAGGGCCGTATTGGTTGGAAATATGCGGAAGAGACTTTTATCCTGCAGTGGATAGACAAGGGCTAAAATGATGATGATTGATAATGATGATGATGATGATATCAGTTTCTCATACATTCCATAGTACTAAATGAGACAAGATTTTGTACATGCACCACACTTTATATGCCAGTTCCACCTGAAATTCCTACACAAGCCTTGTCTGCAAGACCTGCTGCCAGTAATAATATACAATGAGGAAGAAAGAGACTGCATGTTGTCTGGAGCTGGTTGTGATTCAAAAGAACAGAACATGGCATTTTCCAAATCTATCTGACCATTGATGCCAGGCTCTCTATTGACTTTAGCAAGCCATTGAACCCAGCACCTAGCAAGGGGGGGTGGAAGCAGGTCTGTATCTGTTATCCTCACCAACCTGCCTTGCCCATCTTTGCACATGTGATGAGAAAGTGGTAGGAAGGAAATTAAAGCTGACTTTGAGTAAGGAATGAATGGGTTGTTAAGGAGGCATGGACATGAAATTAAAAGAATTGGGGAAAAAAACCCCATGGGAAACAAACTCAGAATAACCCCATTCTATTTTTACATAGTATTAGATCGGACAGAGAGAAATCTGTCCGATCTAATACTATATGTGGAAAATATACAGATTTTCTCTATAAAGGTATTTCACATAGGCCGCTCTACTAAAGATCAGAATTCACAACAGATTTATCCTTTTCAGTTCTTTTTAATAGTAGAGCTTTGGTGTAAAGAAAGTTCATAATAATCTTTTATTTCTTCCTATAAACTCTAAAGTCCAACCTATTTCCTTTGGGGATGAGTCAAATGATGCATTAGAGTTCATGGAAAATCTGTTAGCAACATTGAATATTATCACAGTAGGATTTGTTTCATGAGACGATGGGGATAAAATTAAGTTAGCTATTGCTTTGTGATGGAAATATATAATTGATTCCTACATTCTCTAGCAGCTTGTGAAATAGCAAATTAAACTATAAATAGGAGGAGAGGAAGGGAGGGAAGAATTGCAGGATAAATCTAGAATTTCACATGTATATTAATTACTGGACATATTTTATGGCTAAAAATGTATACATTATGAGACCATTTATTGTCCAGATGGCAAAACCTAGGTCTGGTATCATGGAGTAATTCAAGACAGTAATAAATAGAATCAACGAACAATTATTTGACACAGTGGCACAGCAGCTAATATGAATTTAAGTTTAATGTTTTTCACATTTTATAGATGTATGATATGACAAACTGCTGCAGTCTGAAAACTGCAGTCTCAGAACTTTTTTGACCGTTTAGCAGCACATTATGGAAAAGTTTAAAGCATATCAAAGGGAACCATCATTTATTTTTCTTCTCACATCAAATTTTCTCATTCAAGTTATAGTGTAAAAATGTTGCTTAACTTTATACATGCAAGGTTAATTTGTAATCTCCTAAAAAGGGAGAGAGAAAGAGACAAATACAATACTATTTCAAAGATATTCTTGAAATAGAGTAGGGGATATAGTAAAGCAAAAAAATGCATATAATTTTTCAAAGTTATGATAAAGGCAGGTATTCAGAAACATCCTAGACAGTTTGTATCTAAATTTAATTGTGAATAATATTTCATTGACTATTTGTGTTTCCTGCTTGAGCAGGCAGGTTAGACTAGAAGACCTCAAAGGTCCCTTCCAACTTGCTTATTCTGTTATTCTCTTATACTATAATATACTTTGGAGTCCTTTCTGAACTTGGTTTGCTTGCAAACATTTTATTACCCCTCTAGTGTAGTGTAGGGAGTATGAAGTTTGCTTGTTTATATGTTGTATAGTGGGTTCTGGAGAGCAGGAAGGACGCCGAGACGATGAGTACAACATAACAGCTCTTTATTAGGTGGAAGTGACTGTACTGGGGAATAGGGGTCACCTGCACTCTTATATATACCTGCCAGTGCCTGGCCAGGTACACAACCAACCAATCAGACTGAACCTCTGTTTCCCACCAAAATTGCTTCCCGCCAAAACAGTTACAGTTCAACGCCTCCTGGAGGTGACTCTTAAACACAGCTTTAGGTTTCCAATAAAGCCTAATACATAACACCCCTTCCCCCTTAAGGATGAAACTATATACACATATAATGAACTTACATTCATGACAACCACTTCCCAACGGATCTAGGCACCCGGCTTCCCTTATTTGAGCACATAGTCAGCGAGGTAAGTGGGTGGCCTGTGGGGCCGAGATGAACGTCTCAGGGGTTCTTCCCCCTTGTGGGTGGGTGCCCTACTCAGTGAGTCCTGGCAGTCCAAGTTCTCCTGAACTGGAGGGTCAGCAGGTAAACTCGTCATTGAGGGGTAATTTTCCCCGTGGTTGCTTGTTGACCATTCTGGAACTCTTTTCCTTACTTGGTCTATGTGCCATCTGACCTGACGACCCCCCTCCACCCTCACTATGTAAGATAAGGGCTCCATTTTGTCAACCACCACCCCCGAAATCCACAAGTGTCCCGGACCATAGTTCCTGGCCCAAACCAAGTCACCTGAGTGTAGTTCTCTTGAGGTTTTGGGTTGTGCGGCCTCAGAAGCCACTCTGTCGGGGTGAAGCCTGTCCAGTTTGGTGATGAGGCGTCTGCACCAATGGAGTTCCTCAGGACTCTTCCCCATGGCTTTGCATGGTATAGTGTGTTGCAACAATAGGAATTCTGCCAACCTGTGGTGCCAATCACCAACGATGATGTGCCTGAGTGTGTCTTTGGTTGTTCTCACCATCCTCTCTGCTTGTCCATTAGTCGACAGGTGGAAGGGCATGGATGTGGCGTGTCTAATCAAGTTCGCTCTCATGAAGGCCTGAAACTCAGCAGCAGTAAATTGAGCCCCATTATCAGATACCACAACATCAGGCAGACCAGTGTGGCAAAAAGTCTCCTGAGCACTTGGATTGTTCTGGCTGTGGTCATATTTGGGACTGGCACTACCTCCATTTTGAGTGACTGTCTACCACTATTAGGAAAAGCTGTCCTTGAAATGGACCAGCGTAGTCTACATGGACCCTGGACCAGGGTGTATATGTTGCCTCCAATTTGTGAACAGGTGCTTGGGGCATCTCAGGTCTGGACCTTTGACAAATGTAACATCCATGAACCTGTTCTTCCACTGCCTTGTCTAACCCAGGCCACCACAGGTAGCTCCTAGCTAGCGTCTTCATGCGAACTATGCCTGGGTGCCCTTCATGTAGGGACTGTAGAACCCTATTTCTTAAAGTTGATGGTATGATAACCCTGCTACCACACAACAGGCATCCCTTATGGGTGGACAATTCATGTCTCCTTATGAAGTATGCTTGGAATTCTGGACCTGGGCTTTTATCCTGCCACCCTGTGAATACCCAAGACTGAACTCTGCTCAGGATCTTGTCTGAGGCTGTCTCAGCTGCTATGTCCCCTGCATGGAGGGGGCATTCAGGTAGCTACTGGATTGCTAGTATCTGGGCAGCAGGCACCAGATCTGGCTCTAAGTTTGCTAGGGGTAGCCTACTTAACCCATCTGCATGGCCCATTTCTTTCCCTGGCTTATGGATCAGTTTAAATTTATAAGCTGATAGGAATATGGACCATCTGAGCATCCTAGGGGAGAGTATTTGAGGGGTTTGTTTGTCTGTGGTGAATAAGCCTAATAGAGGCTTATGGTTCATAAACACTGTGAACTCCCTACCATACAGATAGTCATGGAATATTTTGACCCCTGCCACTATTGCCAGGGCTTCCTTGTCTATCTGTGCATAGTTCCTTTCTGCCTCTGACAAGGTTCTGGAGTAGTAAGCTATGGGAACCTGTGTACCATTTCCATCCAGATGGCTTAGCACTCACTCCATATGGTGAAGCATCGCAAGCGATGCAGATGGGCTTTGTTTCTATGAAATGTGTGAGTGTTGAATTGCTAGACAGTAAGCCTTTTAGGTCCTGGAAGCTTTTTTCATGGACATTGGTCCATTTCCATGCAGCTTTTTAATACAGAAGCCTATGCAGTGGTTCAGCTATTGTTGCTTTGTGGGGTAGGAACGAGTGAAAAATTTAATAATCACAAAAAGGCTTGCAGTTCAGCCTTGTTTTTGGGAGTTGGGGCCATCTTGATTGCCTTCACTTTGGATTCTGCGGGGTGAATCCCACTGGCATCTATCCTTAACCCCAAAAATTCTGTGGATGCAACCCTTATGCTGTATTTGTCTCTTTTTAGCTTGAGACCTGCAGAACGAAGCCTATTTAAGACTGCCCTAAGTCTGTCTGCCAGCACTTCTTCAGTGTCCCCTGCAATGAGGACATCATTGAAATAAGGGCAAACACCTTGGATTCCTTTAAGTTTTCCTTTTAAGTTAAGTTACCTCCTGAAAAATCCCAGGTGCCACCCTTATGCCGAATTGCAGGCGGTTGACTCTGAAGGCTCTCCTGTGCGTTACAATTGTTTGAGCTTCAGCAGTTTCCATGGTGACCGGCAGCTGCTGATACACCTGCACGAGATCTAGTTTAGCAAAGATGGTGCCACCTTGGAGGGAAGCGAGAACGTGGCTGACCGTGGGGACCGGGTAAGCATGCTGGTTAAGGGCCTTGTTTAATGCACATTTATAAATGGCACAGATATGGATCTCCCCATTACTTTTGTGGGGGGTGACAATTGGGGTCTCCCACTCCCCCCCGTCTACCAGCTGCAGGACCCCCTGTTCCACTAGCTTATCTAGCTCCTTTTCTATTTTGTGTTTGAGTGCGAAGGGATCTCTCCTGGGTTTGATTCTGATGGGTAAGACTCTGGGGTTTAATTTAAATGAGATGGGGGGCCCTGTGTACTTTCCCAGATCATTATTGAATACGTCTGCAAACTCTTTGCAGACAGATTCAATGTTGTATCCTTGCATCCTATGGATGCCGGATATTACTATGCCTCAAACCAGTTCAACCCGATTAAGCTGGTTCTACGGCCTTCAACTATGATAACATCCAAGTGCCCCTGAAACCTCTTAAACCACACAGAAAGGGTGGCCTCCCTCTTTATTTTTACTGGGGCATGTTGGAAGTCAGTCAACAGGATACTAGAGGGCCTCAATTTAACCCACTGCTTGCTCCAGCCGCAAACAATTTTAAACATCTCGTAGGAAATAATCAAGACTGTAGAGCCGGAGTCTAGCTCCATTTTACAAGGGACGCCCTGTAGATGGACTTCCAGTTTTAGCTTGGGCCTAAGTGGGTGGCGGGCTCCAGTTCGGCAGACAGCCCTCTGGCTCTCGCAAAACCCCACGTGGGTCAGGCTCGGGGCCCTGGTACCTTTCCACAATGAGGCCTCCAGCTGTCACTTGTGTCGGCCCTCTGGGGGATGGCTACGGCAGACCACTGTGATGAGGCCCAATTTTCCGCAGGCCCGACACATGGCCGACTGGAACTTGCAGCCCATCCATGCGTGGTTGCCGCCACAGCCTCCACATTTTGGGAATAGAGCTGCCTTCGATGGGCTCTCCCTTTGCTCATGTCGCTGCTCCCGTCGCTCAGGCCATCTCCGGACCAGATTGATCTCAGTCTCCTCTTACTCCATGTTGTCACTGTACACTGCACGCCTCGTAGTTTACTGATTCGTCGGCCTTGTGCAGGGGTGTCTGGACCACTTGTGTCATTCCTCCAGCCGCCTCGTCGGCCAAGATCTCATCTTGGGCGTCTTGGAGGGTGATATCGGGACTTGCAAAGAGCCTCTGTTGCAGTTGCTTGTCTCTTAGGCCGCATACAAGCCGGTCTCGTAGTCTCTTGTCCAGGTTGGAGAACTGGCAGAGGCAGATGGCCTGTCACAAGGCCGAGATGAACTCTGACACAGATTCACCCGACTGTTATACCCTATGGTCAAACCAAACCGCCATGCCAATGCAGACATTCGGGGTTTGAAATGCACGAGGTCCTTGTATGGCATGGTATCATTTGGCATCAGTGCGAACAGGATTTTGGCCAAATTGAATACGGCAGGCCCACTTATGCAAAGCAAGGTTGCCACTTTTAAGCCATCCTCAGTAATTTGGTTCGCCCAGAGGTATCTCTCGACTTGCCCCAGGTGTGATGACCATCGTTCGGGATGGCAGATGTCGAATTGTTTGGGATGGCCGACCTTTGGGATCTTCCTCTCGTTCTTGGATCCTGCTCTGCCGACTCAGATGGTTGGTTCTGAGTATGTGAGGCTGCTAGCATGGTGACTAGCTGGCTGTAGAAGGGGGGGGAGATGCCTCTTTCCTCCAGCACGCAAAGCCGTCCCCTCGTGAATTCAGCTCTTTAATGTGAAGCAGGATCCCACCTTTGTCGCCACTGTTGTGTAGTGGGTTCTGGAGAGCAGGAAGGATGCCGAGATGATAAGTACAACATAACAGCTCTTTATTAGGTGAAAGTGACTGTACTGGGGAATAGGGGTTACCTGCACTCTTATATAAAAACTTGAACCTCTGTTTCCCACCGAAATTGCTTCCCGCCAAAACAGTTACAGTTCAACGCCTCCTGGTGGTGACTCTTAAACATAGCTTTAGGTTTCCAATAAAGCTTAATACATAACATTATATATAGTAGCTTGCCCTGCCAATTGGTGGGGATGGGGTTTTCTCCTTGGTAGTACCTTGATTAGGATATTGTTTTCTGCTGGGTTATTTGTTTGTCTGGTGCTAGTCCCTTGTTACCTAGATGTAACTTGTTGGACATAATGTGTGTTTACTTCTTAGCTTGTTATTGTCACTTTGCAATGATATGTAAATATGGTTTATCTCTAAATGTCTATTGATGGATGATTTATCTGCATGTTTAGGGGATAGGGAATGGGGATTGTAATGTATTGGTCTTAATTTCTCTAATCAGTTGAGTGATTGCTTAACGGCTGTATTGTTTGGAACCCAGACTGCCTGTCTCCAAGATTATTAACTGTGTTTTTACACGTGAATTGTTGCTTTAAATCTATTGGTTGCTGCCTAGAGGTGATCTGTATATATAGCTGTGAAGCAGCTGTTAGAGTTGCTTCTGTTGTTACTCAATATTGAAATCTCTATTTTCAATACCATGCCCGATTATCTTTAACAGTCTATTGATATTTTTTTTAACCATTGATACACAGTGTTGATGCTTGCACTGAACTGTTTATCACCACTCCAAGAACTTTTCCTCTAGCTCTCATTCCATCTGTTTGGGACTACTTAGGATTTTTGGTGCCAATGTGCATCACTTTATACTTACTCAAATTGAATGGCATTTGACACCCATTCCGCTAATGTGCAGAGATTCCTTTCACAATCCCTTATGGCTTTAACAACTCTAAACAATTTAGAGTCGTCAGCAAACTTGGCTATTCTATCAGTCACACCCAACAGTAGATAATATTGCTTGTTCTAATGTGATAAATTATGGGTTTATGTTTACAGGTCAGAGCTAAGACTCAATGATTTGATGATTTGTATGTTAGTCACAGTGTTAACTTGTGCAGATAGCCCTATAATTTACTCTTGATGTTAAATTAGATGCATGTATATAATGTTTACTTAAATTAATACTATTATGATACAATTTATACTTCATACCTGGAAAATAATTATTTTAAACTACATTAAAAAGGATGGAACAATATGGAAACATTCTCTTTTATGTACTATATTAAGGCTCTACTGAATGTGAAATACTTAAAGGAATAAATTAATATTTTATCTATCATAGTGAGAGTATGTACCATGAAACCTATGGATACATTAAATACTTTCCATATATTATCATAAGTTGATTATGGGTTATATTGTCTGTCCTGAAATAATAGAACTTGTTAATATTTATATTTATTTATTAAATTTTTATACCGCCCTTCTCCCGAAGGACTCAGGGCGGTGTACAGGGCAATAAATATTAAAAAACAAAGTACAAAACTTAAAAAAACAATTAAATAATTATGCCCGATATATACAATAATAAAACCATGTTAAAAACCCAACCCCAAACCCATCAAACCAGGCCGGATTGCTCAAATAAGTAAGTTTTTAGATCCCGCCGGAAGGAGCGAAGGTCGGGGGCCATCCGGAGCTCAACCGGCAAGTGGTTCCACAGGTCTGGCGCGCCCACAGAGAAGGCCCTCCCCCTGGGGGCCACCAGTCGACATTCTTTGATCGGAGGCACCCTGAGGAGGCCGTCTCTGTGGGAGCGCAGTGGACGGAGGGAAGTTGATGCCGGCTGCAGGTGCTGCCGTAGGTAATCCGGACCCATGCCATGTGGGGCTTTGTAGGTCATTACCAACACCTTGAATGATATTAGCAGTATTGTTTGCTTTTTTTATTAAAAAAAAGTCTATGGAGAATATTAATTATTATGATGATTTTTCATCCTTTTATTATAAACTTTATTTATCCACTTATGCGCATGCATTTATATCCTCTACCACTTATACTAACTTTAAACTAAATATTTTTTTTTATTTTATCAGTGTGTGTGTGTGTGTGTAACTCACTGATTCATTGTTATTGTTAGTTGCGAAGTCGTGTCAAACCCATTCTGACCCCATAGACAAGGTTCCTCCAGGTCTTCTTGTCCTCTACCATCATGTAGAGTCCAGTTAGGCTCATGCCTACTGCTTCAGTGACTCCATCCTGCCACCTCTGTTGTCCCCTTCTTCTCTTGCCCTCAACCTTTCCCAGCATTAGACTCTTCTCCAGTGAGTCCATCCTTCTCATTAGGTGGCCAAAATATTTGAGTTTCAACTTCAGGATCTGGCCTTCTAAAGAGCTGTCAGGGTTGATCTCCTCTAGGACTGACCGGTTTGATCACCTTGCAGTCCAAGGGACTCACAGGAGTCTTCTCCAGCACCATAGTTCAAAGGCCTTAATTCTTTAGTGCTCAGCCTTTCTTATGGTCCAACTTTCACCGCCATACATTGCAACTGGGAAGACCATAACCTTGACTATACGCACTTTTGTTGACAGGGTGATGTCTCTGCTTTTTAGTGTGCTGTCTAGATTTGCCATGGTTTTCCTCCCCAGGAGCAAGCATCTTTTAATTTCTTGGTTGCAGTCCCCATCTGCGGTGATCTTGGAGGCCAGGAAAATAAAATCTGTCACTACCTCCATTTCTTCCCCATCTATTTGCCAGGAATTGAGAGAGCCGGATGCCATGATCTTGGTTTTCTTAATGTTAAGTTTCAACCCAACTTTTGCACTCTCCTTCTTCACCTGCAACAAGAGGCTCTTTAGTTCTTCTTCACTTTCTGCCATTAGAGTCGTATCATCTGCATATCTTAGGTTGTTGATATTTCTCCCGGCAATCTTAATTCCAACTTTTGATTCATCTTGCCCTGCCTTTCTCATGATGTGCTCTGCATATAGGTTAAATAGGCAGGGCAACAGTATACAGCCTTGCCGGACTCCTTTCCCAATTTTGAACCAATCAGTGGTTACGTGTCCAGTTCTCATTGTTGCTTCTTGACCCGCATATAGATTTCTCAAAAGACAAACAAGATGGTCTGGTACTCCCATCTCCTTGAGAACTTGCCACAGTTTGTTGTGATCCACACAATTAAAGGCTTTAGCATAGTCTATGAAGCAGAAGTAGATGTTTTTCTGGAACTCCCTAGCTTTCTCCATGATCCAGCATATGTTGGCAATTTGATCTCTAGTTCCTCTGCCTGTGCTTCTGGTAGTTCTCGATCCACATACTGCTGGAGTCTAGCTTGTAGGATTTTAAGCATAACTTTACTAGCATGAGAAATGAGTGCAATGGTGTGATAGTTTGAACATTCTTTGGCACTGCCTTTCTTTGGAATTGGAATGTAAACTGATCTTTTCCAATCCTGTGGCCACTGTTGAGTTTTCCAAATTTGCTGGCAAATTGAGTGTAGCACTTTTACTGCGTCGTCTTTTAAGATTTTGAATAGCTCAGCTGGAATACTGTCACCTCCACTAGCTTTGTTGTTGCTCAGCTTTCCTAAGGCCCACTTCACTTCACATTCTAGGATGTCTGGCTCAAGGTCAGTGACTACCTCATCATGATTATCAGGGATGTTAAGCTCATTCTTGTATAGTTCTTCTGTGTAATTTTGCCACCTCTTCTTAATTTCTTCTGCCTCTGTTAGGTCCCTGCCATTTTGGTCCTTTATTATGCCCATTTTTGCATGAAACATTCCCTTCATCTCTCCAATTTTCTTGAAAAGATCTCTGGTCCTCCCTATTCTTTTGTTTTCTTCTATTTCTTTGCACTGTTCATTTAAGAAGGCATTCTTATATCTTCTAGCTATTCTCTGGAATACTGCATTTAATTGGGCGTATCTTTCTTTTTCTCCCTTGCCTTTTGCTTCCCTCCTTTCCTCAGCTATTTGCAAAGCTTCCTCAGACAGCCATTTTTCTTTCTTGCATTTCTTTTTCTTTGGGATGGTTTTAGTTGCTATCTCTTGTACAATATTGGGAACCTCTCCATAGTTCTTCAGGCATTCTGTCTATCAGATCTAATTCCTTAAATCTATTTGTCACCTCTACTGTATATTCAACAGGTATATGATTTAGTTCATACCTGAGTGGCCTAGTGCTTTTCCCTACTTTCTTCAGTTTAAGTCTAAATTTTGCAATGAGAAGCTCGTGGTCTGAGCCACAGTTAGCTCCTAGTCTTGTTTTTACTGACTGTATAGAGCTTCTCCATCTTTGGCTGCAGAGCACATAGTCAATCTGATTTCTGTGTTGACCATCTGGTAATGTCCATGTGTAGAGCCGTCTCTTGGGTTGTTGGAAAAGAGCGTTTGCTATGACCATCGTATTCTCTTGACAAAATTCTATCAGCCTGTGCCCTGCTTCATTTTGTACTCCAAGGCCAAACTTGCCTGTTATTCCGGTTATCTTTTGGCTTCCTACTTTAGCATTCCAATCCCCCATGATGATAAGAACATCATTTTTTGATGTTAGTTCTATAATGTGCTATAGGGCTTCATAGGACCAGTCAATTTCATCCTCTTCAGCACCGGTGGTTGGGGCATAGGCTTGGACTACTGTGATATTGAATGGTTTGCCTTGGATTTGAACTGAGATCATTATGTCATTTGGGGGATTGTATCCCAGTATTGCTTTTCCTACTCTTTTATTGACTATGAAGGCTACTCCATTTCTTCTGAGGGATTCTTGCCCGCAGTAGTATACCTGATGGTCATCTGAATTAATTTCACCCATTCCTGTCCATTTTAGTTCGCTGATTCCTAAGTTGTCGATGTTCAGTCTTGTCATCTCTTGTTTGACCATGTCCAGCTTTCCTTGATTCATGGATCTTATATTCCAGGTTCCTATGGAGAAAAAATCTTTACAGCATCGGACTTTCCTTTCACCACCAAATACATCCACAGCTGAGCTTTCTTTTGGGTTTGGTCCAGTCGCTTCATTCTTTGTGGCACTACTAGTACTTGCCCTCTGCTCTTCCCCAGTAGCATATTGGATGCCTTCCGACCTGAGGGGCTTATCTTCCAGCATCATATCTTTTTTTTTTCCTTTTGGTACTGTCCATGGGGTTTTCATGGCAAAGATACTGGAGTGGGTTGCCATTTCCTTCTCCAATGGATCACACTTTGTCAGAACTCTATGCTATGACCTGTCCATCTTGGGTGGTCCTGCACCCAAGCTTCATTGAATTATGCAAGCCCCTTCACCACAACAAGGCAGTAATCCATGAAGGGGCACTGATTCATTACTTTTTAACAAATGTACTAAATTTCAAGATTATTTAATGTGACAAGATATAATACTTTTTATTGGAAAATACTGTATAATTTTACGCTCACATATGTATGAACCGGATTCTATCACATTTTACAGAATCAGTTTCTCATCTTTTTAAAATTGAGCTGTGACATTAAGGATGATGATTAAAATATTGCCCTGCTGTTTTCCTTTATAGACTCACAGATCTATGCTTTTATGTTTTACTATTCTGTTTCCACAGCTAAAGTTCACTTCTTAAAGTGAAAAAGGGTGACTAACTTTAATCATATGCAAGGAAAATAATAGTGTAGGTATTCTTGGAATAGATTAATTAGCTTTTGATGTATTGAGAGAGTTCATTACATTTGTCAATCATGGGAAAAATCAACATATCAATAATTCTGTATTAAGGAAAAGATCTTCATCAAGGTCAGAAGGAAACAAGGAAAAGCTATATTGTCAATGCTTTCTCCCTCATCACTTTCTTTGCAACATTACTTTGGTGCCTTGAAAGTGGAAAAAATACTTCATCTCTTTCACTGAGAACCACATGATATACTACCAACTGTTCTTACATGTATGTATTGTGGAGCTAATTCTCTTTGTGAAACATTACACTGACAGATTTGAAACACCCAAGCCCTAGTACCCTAGATAATTGCCACAGCTGAGAGAATATCATTGTTAATTAGCACTTTTTTTTTCCTTCTGCAGAAAAGCTTAAAGAGAAAAAAAAATCTCTTAAAAAGAGAAGAACAGGGGGTTCTTGAGGTTGCCCACTAATCAGTAAGCAAATTTCTTAACTGAATATCATTTCAAGATCATATTATTTTAAGAGATTAATAAATTTGATTTATTGTACTAGCTCCCAATGTTGTCATATTCAGAGCAGATCCATTGGAATCACTCACGCTGTGACATTTAATTTCTATAAGTCTTTTCTAAACACAATTGACTAATTGGATAGTAGATAGCTTTATATAGTGGAAACTATACTGGAAAGAGAAATACTAACATTAGCAGGGTAACTTCAGTAAGAGTATTCTTGAGGCTGGTGCTTGTGTGAAAAAAAATGAATGCAAGCTTTAGTTGGGTAGGAGCAGGATAATAGGGAAGTCTGAGATGCGTAAGCTTTTCTACAGCAAAGAATCAGCACTCTGCTCACTGTTAAGTAAGAAAGTGAGACAGATAAATCTCTGAACTGCACAGGACAAAGAAGAATGAACTCAGAGACAAAGTAAATAATAAAAGCCTTGAGAGGGACACCCTAAGAGAAGCACTTTCCACAGAAGCATGCAAAGTCAGCTCTTCAGGCACAGAAAGATAGAAAAGGGTAGAGTCCTTCTGCTAATTGTTTCTTTATTAATTGCTTCTATTGGTCGATAGGTTTAGAGGGGCATATAGCTGGTGCATGCAAAGTTGAATTCCAGGATGACTTGGAACCTAACCCGTCCATGTACAGTTAATAGATACAATTAGCGAACTCCCTAACCATTTAAATGAAAGTTTATGCCATATTAAAACTGTCAATATAGCTACGTCCCCTAACACCTTTTGAAACAATTCTAATTTGCCAGCAGTTCCAAATGAATAGGCTGATTTCAAGAAGTGCTGTAGCTAGTATATTGTTAAATTAATCTGTTCCTTCGTGTTTCCACAGAAAACATTAAAATGTCCCCAGTTCTGCAATTTCATATTGTGATGTAGGTAATGATACTTGTAACGTGATTTACTTAATTGTGAAATGAGGCTCTTAAGCGTATTCAGTTTAGAGATATTTTTTTTGCACCCTAATTTCATGCCCATTCTTTTGCCAGTGTCTGAATGAGTCTCTTTGATATAATGAACAGCCGTGCAGAACGAGCAAAGCTTCTCCTGCAAAATAAGGAAATGATCTGGATTCAATCTCATTCAGCAAAGATTTCCACTGAGATCGCTCCAGCTGTTTTTAGGAGAATTTGAAATAAACAGCCTTTCTTTGCATGCTGAGAGGGATGCAAAATAACAGTTCTGCTAAAGCAAAATTGGCATTTCTAAAGCCATAAAATTTTAGTCTTCTGAGCTAGTCCACAGACAATACTTCATATATTTTCAATCCATATTTATAAAATCATAGGAAAAGCTCATTAAAAATAGTCATATATACTTGATTTGGATACCCCATTCATCAATCCACATTGAAATTAATTTGATAAAGGACAATAAATGCTCATGTTCAATATTGTCAGTTCATTTCTGGCAGTATCATTGGATTACATAGCTTGTTCATTTCAAATGCATGGATGTATAGCCTTCCACCAGGCTGGTAAATCCAGATGTGTCAACCTGCAATTCTGATAATTTCTAGGGATTATGATATTAAAGCCCTGATATACCTTTTATCAGACTGAGTCAGTATCATGGCAACCACACTGTGGGGACAATCCAGAGAAAAGAAATATTTTTGGGAATATTAAAAAGGCAGAAACTTCTCCACATAACCCCCCAGCCAGACAACTCAGCAGAAACCAGCTTTTAGAAATGCAGATGTAATAATCCATTCAGGAAGGTTGGAGCCCTCCAGCTAGAAGCTGAAGAGATCAGGAAGACAAAGACCCTTAAAATCTACATACCCCATCCAAACTCTAAGACAGGACATAATAGGATTAACCCACCACCATCAGAATACCAGAAAGGCACACTCAGACTCAGTTCAAAGTTCATGACACAGGAACAACTCCAAAAAAAAAAAGCCCAAGGAGATATAAAAAACCCTACTCCCTGTTACATGTGCTCTCACTTTTTCCAGAGCCATATTTCTGTCTGGCTGTCCTCTTCAATAAACTACAGGCTTCTTTCTAAGGCAGTCACCATGTTGTTTATTCCCAGCTTGACTGGACCCTGATGAAGACTTTTCCTTCTACAACTTCCAGTAGCTCTGATACGCTGTCATCCACACATTAATGATCTTTTCATTTTATAATAAAGAGAGATTTAAAAACTGCAAAGAGTTAAAACCAAGGCTTTCTGGTTAGAGCAGATATGTCAAACACAAGGCCCGGGGGCCAGATTCGGCCCGCAAAGTGGTTTCATGTGGCCCCTGAAGCCATCCTGGAAACAATGAGGGAATGGTCCCTGCTGCCTTGGCCCTGGCCCAGAGACCCTCTTTCTGCCAGAGACCCCCAGATCTGTCCCACTCCTGTCCAGGCCCCCATAGGCACCCTAGATGCCAATGATGTAGAGCTGGCCATGCCCACCCAGTAGGCCATACGCACTCCAGCTGCGCCCACCCAGTAGGCTGTGCCCACCCTGGCCATACCCACCCAGCCCCCCAAGGGCAGCCACAATGCTGATGCGGCCCTCAATGAAATTGAGTTTGACACCCCTGGGTTAGAGTGTGGATCGATATGATCATATTATTGACACAACTGTATCATTTTTCTTCACTTTTTTTCCCTTTTACTCTTTTTTTTATTTTCTCCCTTACACTGCAAATGGTTATAGTAACAATTGCACCTTGAACAATATCTCAAATTAATAGTTGCTATCTTGAGTTTAGGAGAGGACATGATACTGAAATACATGGAAATAAAGTTGAATGATTCTTTTCTTTTTTTGAGAAAGTTCAGAAAAACAAACATGTCAGAAAGGCACTCAGAAAACTTACTTGAATAAAGTTTGTTTTGTTTAGTAATCATCTAGTGGTCATCTGGATTTTGGAGTCTAAGTAGGTTGGCCCTAGTATCAAACGAGAAGAGAATGGGAGAATAGTTTCAAATTATACTGTATGTGACCATGAAAATTCAAATAGGATATCACTTAAGTCAATCAGTAATAAATATAATTACAAAGAAATCATGACCGATTATAAAGATAAGTATTTTTGTTAGCCACCCTAAGCTGCAAGGTGAGGGGCAGACTGGAATAGTGATATAGTAAATAAGCAAGTAAATAAGTAAAAACAGCATGTGGAACAATAAATAATACTGATAATTTTAGCAATATGTGCTTAGAATATTAGTGAGTAATTAGGGTAGAGAATTTAGAGTCATTATATCTTCAACTGAATATGTGCTATGCTCAGTGCTTTTTTTGTAAAAGAAAAAGGTGCCTGAACTCACACACGTCATACAACCCACCTTGCCTACCCTACAAGGCTCCATCCAAAAAAGGTGCCGGAACTCCATTCTGAGCGTTCTATGAGACAAAAAGCCCTGGCTATGCTGGTGATAAGAGCAGAGTTTAGTGATTATTGGGAGAGAGAAATAAATGGCTTGCAATATGATGTATTCATAAAAATCTAAGTTGTCGCTTAGCAACCACATTCGTAGAATATTATGTCCTGTTCTTGTTGCTGCGTTTTGAAAAGAAAAGCACAGAGTTGAAAAAGCTTGAAAAGTCTGCTCAAATGAGAAGTGGAGTGCTGCTTCAAAGGGCTTTTGTTTGCTTGTTTGTTTTGTTTTGTTTTGGCAGGAAGGAGAATGCTGGAGACCAGATATCAGGCTGTTTAGCCATAATTTAGGCAGTAATCCCTCTAAGATTTGGGCTAACATGGCTGGGAACTAAATCTTGATTATAATGCTGCAGTGTCAGAAAGTCTGCAGCCTTTGAATAAGAGAGGAAAATGGTTCAAATTTTATATCTAGCTTACTTTGAATTCAGCATGCTCTTCTCCCGTTTTCTTCCTTTACAAAGATGGCTTGGTTTTTTCTTTTCTCAGATGTCCAAGATTTGTCCTTTGAAGTCAGCTTCCCATTATTTGATCCTGATCATTTATTTCCTCCTGGTGGTCCACCTATCACTCACAGAACCCTAGCCCCAGGTACAATTAAATCCAGCATTATCCATGACCAAAGTTCCACTTCTGCCGGGAGGAATGAGTTTTAACGTTGCTTCCCTTACAGACTCGAGTACCCACCTAAAGCTGCATTTTCAGGTGCAGGTGATCAAAAATCATCTCTCTTTTTTCCTCAATGTTTTCAAATAAATAACAAATTCAAACCAATTATAAATGCATATAGCAATACCCTCTGTCATGGAAAGAGTACTCTGGATGTGAGTACTAAAATTATGTCTGTGATGAAAAAGAAGGGAAAGAGTCTATGAGGATTCTGTCCTCCCGGTCATGGTGGTACGAAAGGTGATTTTTTTCCCCAAAGGCAACTGAACATTGTTTTTCTTTGAAGACATTTTGCTTCTCATCTAAGAAGCTCCTTCAGTTCTGACTGAATGGTGGAGGATGGAAGGATTTATATTCATTGCAGTCATCTGGTTGTTAGCACTCTTTCTGAGAGTCACTGAGCCCACTTGGAGGTTTTTCTGTGCCCTTAGGGTCACCTGAATAGTGTAAATGGGTGTGGAATCTTCTTGGAACTGCTGAAAGGACTGTGTTGTAAACAGGAGATAGGTGGTATCATATCCCTCCTCCTCTGTTGAGAGAGTGCTACTAAACATAAATGTAGACGGCCTCTTTGACCACTCTTTCAAACCAGCAGTCTTCTTTGTCTGTCTTCAAAAGAGTGAGCCTCAACAACTCTCAGAAAGCCTGCCAGATGACTGCAAGGAATATAAATCCTTCCATTCCCTACCATTCAGTCAGAACTGAAGAAATTTCTTGGATGAGAAGCAAAAACATCTTCAAGGAAAAACAAAATCCACTTGTTTTTTGTTTTGTTTTTTGAAAAAGCACCCTTTGGGGCACAAAGGAAAAAGATATTTTACTCTTCTCAGAATTCTAAGATTCCAAGTTACCCAGTGAAATTTCTTGTTGCTTAAATCAACCTGAGCAAATATAACCTTACTTCTTACAGTTCAACTTCTGGAATTCTCTGATTAGGGTTCATCAGAAGTGTTCTAGGGGTGTGGGCTACAGAAAAGTTTGGGAAACACTGCTGTAGAAGCATGGAGTAGATTTATTTATTTATTTAGCTTATGGCTGGTCACACACAGAATTAAAAGCACTTCATATTTACAAGTTAGATCAGTCAAAACATTTTTTTTTAAAAAAGAAGCAATTATAAAACCTAAGAGGAAAACAGAAATAACATTTCAGAGTTTAATGTCGAGTTTGGAGATCCAGTCAGTAGCTGCCGTTGTTACGCAGAGGAAGTCCTTAAAATCTCCTGGGTATCTTCTATTAGTGCATTCCCTCACTATATGTTGGATAGTCTGTCGGGGAGCCCCGCAATCACATTGTGCTGAAGGTGTCTTTCCCCATTTATACAGAGAATCGGCACACACCCCATGAGTCATTCTAATTCTATTGTATGTCACCCATATGTGCCAGGGTAGATTAAATCCTGGAGGTATACTATTAGGATTAATATGCTCAGAAATATCTTGGGAGGTATAGCTACTCCATGCTTCCATCCATTTTTGTATAGTGCTCTGATGTTCGGCCAGCAGCTTAAGCACTGTGAGTGGTGGATTTCTTGACTTTAATCGACATCTTAAGAGATCAGAGGTATAGGCATGAATGGGTAGAGAGGAGTTTAGCAGGATCTTACTATACTCCCGAATGAGAGCTTCTTGTCATCGTAAGTGCGGGGGAAGTATGTGGCTAAGAACTGGTAGCCAGTGAATAGGTGTAGATTTTATGCACCCAGTAATTAATCTCATCATATGGTTGAGTTGAACATCAACAAGTCTTGTATGTGAGCTGTTTATCCATACAGGTGCGCAGTATTCTGCTACAGAGTAGCAAAGCCCAAGGGCTGCGCATCGAAGAGTTGGAGCTGAAGCTCCCCAAGTTGTTTTGCAGAATGTTGTTTCTGCTGTTAACCTTGGCAGCCATATTCTGAATATGTTTTTTAAAAGACAGGGTCCTGTCTAAGGTGACCCCCAGATATTTTGGAGTTGCCTCATATGGGAGCAATTTGTTATTTAGGTATACATTGAGTTCTCTTTTTGCCAGTTTATTATTAAGGTGGAAACATGATGTGACTGTCTTACTTACGCTTGGGATTAACCTCCATTGGTGGAAGTATGTGCTCAGAGTTGTAAGGTCGGCTGTAAGTACACCTTCTGTAACTTCAATGTCCTTGTGGCTATATGCTAATGCCAAGTCATCAGCATAAGAGAACTTTGTTGATAGCGTGGGTGGTATATCAGAAATCTATAAATTGAATAAGGATGGGGCCAATACAGAGCCCTGAGGGAGTCCATTATTCAGATGTCTTTGCTTACTAATTTTATCGCCCATGACGACTTGAAAGGTCCTTGCTGAGAGCATGTTATTTATTAGGTGGCCCATGGTCCTACAAGGGACAGCGTGGAGGAATTTGCTTAATAGACCATCCCTCCACACTGTATCGTATGCTGCTGTGAGATCCACACATACAACAGATGTTTTCAATTTATTCTGATAGCTGCTTTCAATGTGGCTAGTAAGACTAAGGACTTGATTGGCACAGCTCTGATAAGATCTAAACCCAGCCTGTTCAATCGGTATTTGTTCGTTAATTTTCTGTCCAATTCTGTTAAGTATCAACCTTTCAAGTAGTTTATAACAAACACTTAACAGAGCAATGGGGTGATAGTTTTCTGGGTTTTTGCTTTCTTTTCCAGGTTTTAGTATGCCGATTACCTTGGTTCTCTTAAATTCTGGAGGGAGCTTACTGGAAGTTAGGATATCTGTGTAGAATTTTGCCAGCCATTCTCTTGTGCGAGGCCCAGAATGGATGATAAATTCAGGCATTATTCCATCAAAACCAGGAGATTTTCCAGCTTTGACATTCTTCAGGGCAGTATCTATTTCAGCCACTTGGAAGGGTCGAGCGTATCCCTGGCTAGGCGAGCACAAAGTTTTTAAGTGCTTTAGTTCTCTTTTCACTAATTTTGTATGTTTCTTATCATGGGGTACTCTAGTTAAGTTGACAATTTGAGTTGCTACTTGATCTGGAGTAACCTCTTGTTTGCATTGAGCTGGTTGGTCTCCTCCCAATTTTTTCAGTAGGCTCCATGCCTTCCTGCTTGAGTGTTTAAAGAGAGTAGAGAGTTAAGCTTAGGTTTAGGCTTAAAGTGTTCTGAATGCGATTTACTGCTGTCAGGGAGAAAATAATGTTTCCTTCCTGTCAGGATAAAGAAAAGAAGAAGCCAGATAAAAAAATTAGGGAATTATGTATCACACAGAAAATGTCAGACCTGTTGAAAGTATTTGACTTTCTTAATATTTGCATTTTTGAAAACATTTGTTGATTCTACCTCATTTCTGCTTACGTTTGTCAGAGTTTTCATATTATTTTCCCTAAACATATGCATGTTTTCCCAAATTATGCTTTATACAGTAGACAATTTCTCTAATGAAGCATATTGTGTGCATATTTCAGCTCTGAAAACTACTTCACAAAAAATCAGGAAAGTGTAGAAAATTAACTCTGGTAGGTACATTAATTCAGGAAGTGAGGATTAGGTCAGCTCACATTACAATGTGAAACACGCCATGCCCTCTGATTTCTCTTTACAGATGATATTTTACTATATGCAAAGAGTTATATTTCCTTCTATTAAAAAGACTGTTGTTTTGACTGTTTTCATTATGTGATCATTGGCCATGTAGGAAAGAAAATGTATTTTTGTTCCAAGAAGCTAACACAAGAAAAGCAGTAGAGGAAAGAAAAAAAAAATAAGAAAGTGACAAATTAAGCATTGCTGTGACACTTATATATAATAGATCAAGGGCTAGGTAGATTGATTTACTAATAGTTTTATACTGTCATGCATCATATATCTTATAGATATAAAGATGAAATATATATGACAGTACAAAATATAAGAAAATCAATAAATCAATAAATCTACAAATCATTCTATATACAATATATATGTATCCCATCTTTATATGCCATCTTTCTCAGAGAAGCTCCAAGTAGCTTGTTGTACATGGGATAATCACTAATTTATTTTGTGTTATGAGAAAATGACTGGCTGCAAATCAGCCAGTGAACTGGATATTTGAACAATGTTCTACAACAGTGGTGGTGAACCTGTGGCACGCATGCCAGAGGTGGCGCTCAGAACCCTCTCTGTTGGCACGTGCACCACCGTCGCCAGCAGCAGGTCCATCAGGCCACTACTGCTGCCTGGAGCAGGAGGCCCACCCAGCACAAAGGAGCCAAAGTGGCCAACTAGCAAGCTCGAGTAGAGGTGATAGAGCAGAGGTCACCAACCATTGTCAATTGGTGGACTGAAAAAAGAACGGAAGGGGAAGCATTTTACATGTGTGCATGAGTGCACGGGGCCATGAGCACACACGCGCTGCAAATGGGGCAGGGCTAGGGCCTGGGTGATACTCACCCTGTCCCATTCTTGCATGGTGTAGCGTCTTGTATCTGCACCCCATGGTGGCACGGTGGCCATTTTTGCGCCTTGCAGCACAGTGGCCCATTTTTGCACCCCTGGTTTTTACGTGCCAGAGGTGGCAGTCAGAGGCAACTCCCTGCCCCACCCCGAGGGCACCACAATGCTGATACGGCCCCGGCACTTTGAGATAAATAAGTGGGTTTTGAGTTGCGGTTTGGGCACTCGGTCTCTAAAAGGTTCGCCATCACTGTTCTACAAGAAGGTCTATGGAGATTCTCAGTCATCCAGGTCATGGTTGTTACAAAGGTGCTTTTCTCAAAAGGCAATGGGACTTCTTGCTTTTGCTTGAAGACATTTGGCTTCTCATCCAAGAGGGTTTTGAAAAAGCCCTTGGTTTCTGCAAGGACAGTTTAGAAAAGATCAGCAAGCATTTTCTTAAAAAAGAAACAAAACACCCCACATCATATTTAAAAACTCTGCATTCCAAGCAGATTTGGAACTTGAAATGGCAACCATCAACACTTCACAGAAGAAGGTTGAATCTTACTAAAAACTAACAATGAAAATAAATTAATGGGAAATGACAGTGAAAGGGAAGGTACTGGTCATTGAGAAATAACATTCAATGAGAACACACTGTTTGAAATAACAGTGTTGACATAATAGAAATCATTTGTAATGAACCCCCATGGGGAAAGCAAGAGCAACTGGAAAATGAAATTAAGAAGGCAAGAGCAACAACCGGGTAAACAGTATTCAATTAAAAATAAGTCTTTACGTGGTATTGAGGGAAAAGCAGGGAATAATCTCAGGAGGCTAGCATGTTTTGGAGAAGACAGCAAGTGCAATATATGCTCTGTACAAGCCCTTTTCTTTGTCAGAGAGAGAGAGAGAGAGAGAAAAGACAACAGGGAGCTTTCAATGGTTTGGTTGAAGATAGAGGAAGATGTATGTGAAAAAAACTAGCGTGTATGTAACAAATAAATAGAGTACAGAAAGCACAGGGAAGAAAGAAAGATTCGAAAAGCTAGATGATAAATGGAGGAGTGAGTGAGAAAAGATGGGTTCTATGATTGCCATAGTCCTGGCTTTCAAAATAATAGTGGTAGGCAGAACTTTAAGAAGTTTGTAGAAAGAGGGGGTAGAAGATAAGAGATACCTACAATATTAATAGTTGCTCAGAGTGCTCAGCAGCTCCCTGAAGCCATAGTTCCCCTGGAGCTGGATACTCACATCAGTTTAGAGAGTGGACATTGATACATGATTCTTTGCCTGAACTGGACCGGTTGATAAAGTAAGAACCTGGATGGTTCCAGGTTGTGAAACCCAAATCAGTAGGAGATGCTGCTTCAAGAATTCAAGAAGGCTGTCCTTTAGAAATCTAAGGGGGGGGGGAATGTTTGAAGCCCAACAATTTACTTGAGCTAAGGGAATAAATCCAACTTTGATTCCAACAGGCCTCTGCCTATTTCTTAGTTGGGTTCAAGTCCAATCTTCAAAGAAAACCTGTTCTTAAGTGGTCACAAGAGGTTTCTGTCTGGAATAAGCAAAGTATGTAGAAAGAATTTGGTTTGTTCTCAGCAATACTCTTGAGTAATGTCAGCTGCTGATGGGTATTAATACTCAAAATGATATTTTTCTTGTCACAATAGCTTGCCAGAAACTCTGGCTTTCTTGTAAAGTTTCTTCCCAATATAGGTAATTCATAGACTTTCCTCAGCCATATCCAGAACTTGCAGATTTTATGAGAATTAGGATTGACACTATTTTGGGACAAAATTTTGTGTTATATATCTTAATGCAAAAAGATACTTGAGATTTGACAAGTTAAGCAGGAAAACTGAAAAGTTCCCTACTTACAAATATCAAAATACAATGTAATTCTGTGCAAGTGAATACCTGAACCCACATTTTTATGAGAAGAGAAGTTGTTGTGGTTAGTTGCAAAGTCATGTCTGACCCATCGTGACCTCATGGACAATGTTCCTCCAGGCCTTCCTGTCCTCTACCATCTTCTGGAGTCCATTTAAGCTCATGCCTACTGCTTCAGTGACTCCATGTAGCCACCTCATTCTCTGTTATCCCCTTCTTCTATTGCTCTCAATCTTTCCCAGCATTAGGCTCTTCACCAGTGAGTCCTTCCTTCTCATTAGGTGGCCAAAGTATTTGAGTTTCAACTTCTGGATCTGGCCTTCTAAAGAGCAGTCAGGGTTGATCTCCTCTAGGACTGACCAGTTTGAGCACCTTGCAGTCCAAGGGACTTGCAGGAGTCTTCTCCAGCACCATAGTGGTAGAAGAGAACAGAGGCTTCCAATTTTCTTTACTGGATACAAATACATTGATCATCTCTTCTCCCTTTTTAAGATTACATAACAATTCCCTTTTCCCATATTTTATCCTTTTTAATTATCAAATCTGTAAGTGCCCGGTTCATTTTTTTTCTAATTGTTAGCTAAAAGTCTATAAAGGGTTTTTTATTCTCTAATCAATTATTTGTTATCTTCTCCCTGCTCTACTCTAGCAAAGTAATGTTGCCTCTTCTGTAAATTCTGCCATCTTCTCCAATCATTTCTCCATCGTGGATATTTTGAAATCTTTCCATCTTTGTGCATATTGTGGTCTCACCACAGTTACCATGCCCAAAACAGTTTTCCATGAGTCCTTCCCACATTAATTTCTGGAGCAGTTTACATGTGTGTGGAGTAAAGGATTGGGAACAATGAATTTAATGAGCTGATTGAAGAGAGTCCTTGGGTAAAATGAGTTTTGTAAGAAATATGTTAACCAAATATGAAGTCAGCAAGGGTAAGGAGTGATAATTCACCTCTGTGCTTTTCTTTTCTTTTTTTTAAAGATAAGCAGCTTTGTACTGTTCAGAGTCTTCTTCACCTTTGACTGGAAAGTTGTTTCCAAAGAATATGAACTATGTAATGTAATTCACTGTGTCCTAGTTTGGTAAGGGTTAGAAAAGATCAAAAGAGTCATATTGAAAAAAGATATGTTCATTCATGAAAAGAGCTACTTAAGAGTATAATAATTAGTTTTTTTTAAAAAAATTCCCAAACCCCAACACTGGAATGCAAACCATCATTCATAGGAGGTCATTTGGACAAAATTGCCTTGAGAAATATCTTTAAATGTCACATAATGCTTACCCATTTCTTGGAGAGGCCTTTAAAAAAAATTCTCATCATTCAGTGGTTCTTAAATAGTGCATTCTGTCCCCAGGTTAGAAATAAACTTGAGCTGCTATTATCTCTTTTGTTCATTCCCTGTTTATAGTCAAAACTGCAAAGCGCTGCTCTAGCTGCTATTACTTCCTAGTTAAAGCAGCCAGCCACTCATACAACTTTTTTTTCCCTTAATGCTGCTAGTTCTTCTGTGCCAGGAGTGAATTAAATTAGCAGGAATATAATTTTGCCTTAAGGCTTCACAAGCACCTGCCATTAAGGTTAATTGGCGTTACATGCTCCAGTTGCATTAATGAAATAATGAACATTCCTAGCACGGAGCCATTTACACATGTTTGGGAGAAAGGATAAGGCACAGCCAAATGTGTCTAGGGAAGATTATATAATACATATGTATGTTTAAAGGATTAGATTGTCTTGCAGGGGTGGGGTGTTCCTCTTGGACTCACAGCTCCTACTCAAAGACCAGGTGGCAGCAATGGCCAGGAGGGCCTTTGCACAGATTCATCTTATGTGACAGTTGTGACTTTTTTTCCCAACTTGGAAGCCTTCAAAAAGTGACTCACATCTTAGTCATTCACAACTGGACAACTGCAATGTGTACTATGCTGCTGCCCTGGAAGCTACAACTGCTTCAAAATACATCTGTGTGAGCAGTTAACAGGCACTCTTTCTTATACACATGTGTCACCATTGCTACTTATAATAAAATGTGTTGATGACCTCTGGGGACAATGGAAAAAGATATTGCCTAAGTAACAATCAGACATGAGAGAGAGGAGCCCTCAAGGATTTAGTAGTCATAGAAAGAAACTTAATAGTTCAGACACTTAAAAGTAATGGCAGGAAGTTTGTACCTTCAGACTATCAAGATGCATGTCATCCCTCCTGGATAAACCAGACAGGAAACATGACAAAGTGCTAAATCTACTTTATGGTAAGGCTACTTAAACAGAATTGTGTGAAATGAAACTAGCTAGACACTTTAAAAACTATGCAAAGAATCTACAAAAAGCTCACTAAGCATTTAGGAGTTGTTGGAATTGCAGTAGCCCTGGCTATGATCAGCAGCAGAGGCAATGATCTGAATTTGCATGCCAGTATGCTAGTCAGCATTCAGAGCTTGGCTCTTGTTATCCAAGTTCAAAGTTTGGGGACTTTCTTTAAGTAAGTACTATATCTAAAAGCACAAGTGATCCCAGTGGGCCCATGTGCCTGCTGAAAGATCAAGATGACAAATAGCTTCGGCTTTTCCCTTGAAAAAGTAGGTTTAGCCTTTATTGTACATTTGCTTGTTGTCTCTAAAATAGACTGTTGTGTTACTTTCCTCAAGAGGCTGCTTTTGAAGATCAGTTTGGAAGCTCTGGAATTTCAGCCTTTGTAGATGCAATTACAATTCAGTTGTAGAATGAAAATAGAAAATTCACACTCAGGCCAGATAATCAAAATACCCTGGCTTTATTTAAGCAAATCTTAAAAACCTGGCTGTATCCCCAGACCGGGATTAGCCCTGTTTAAATTATTTCATGCAGATGCTAGGTTGGAATAGCTTTCAACCACCTGAAGGTTGGTTAGATAGCTTTGTAGCTTGGCAGTGGGGAAAAACCCAACAATGTCTTAATTTGAAAAATGCCTTACTAATTTCTGGTTTCACAATGTTGTACATACATTTTTTAAAAAAATGTTTATTAATATTTCTGAATTAACCTATGCTCCCTACCTTTTTTGAAATATATAATGGTGTTAATCATATTACAATAATATGAGATTTTATTTACTTTAGAGTCACTTAATCAGGCATAATAAATGCATTAGGGTAAAGAGTAGCAACCTGTTTTGCATTTTTGAAATATATATTTTCTTTTTGAAATAACTTATAGGAAATAAATAAATGATTAATTTGCATGGAGAATATAATAAGTCAATAGAAGTAAAAATGTGTTCTCTGTCAAACATTAGAAATCATTTATTTTGGCATAAAACAGTAGTGCTTAAATTTATGAGTGAAAAGACATTTCAGGCAAATTGAAAAAGAGGAGATAGATTCTGTATAACAAGACATATGAGAGCATATTAATTCTAAAACAATCTTTTTTTTAAAAAAAAGTCTCAACATTTATTGGCCATTTTTCCTCTTCAGTAGAGAACCACAAATAAAATTTATAACATAGAAGGAGACAGTGTTGCATATCAAATGTAAAGGCTGTCTGAAGGAAAAGAAAACTTTAAGCATGTTGAAAAAAACACATTCAAATTTAAATTTCAAAATAAAAAAAATATTTAAAGAATATTGATTGTTAATACATTATAATTACAGATAGATATAGTGCACCTTGTTCATGAAAACAGCTTTATGATTCCAAATGTACATTATTTTTATGTATGCTCACATACATGCATCTCTTTGGCTCACATAATTTTACCAACACAAATCATCTATTTTATGCTGATTTTCTTTTAAAGAAAATGCACTATGGATGCTTCCCATTCCTTTACTTAGCCATATGTGTCCCTCTACATATAGTATACACTGAGCAAGCAAATATTTTCTTTTTCTTTGCAATTTTGTGAATCCATATGGAAAAAAATAGTATACAAAAATATGGAATTTAGGGAACTATCCATGTATGATGACAAAGCAAAGCAACACAAAAAAACCCTCTTCAGGAAAAAAAATAAGTTAATGAAATATTTCTATTTATTAATTCCTAAATGCAGCCTCTCACAGTTATCATACTATGATGTTTGGGATGTGGAATTGTGTGTTGTATATCATCATTTCATAAAATGCTTGAGACATAAAAACAAGAATTAACAAAATATATATTTAAAAATATGCACTTAAGCTAATGAGCAACATAAATAAACGGAGTTTTTTGTACAGACTAAGTAAACAATCAAAATATAGATTCAAAGGAACTTCAGAAGAAAGACAACTATTTTCAACACTTTCCCCAGAAGAAAAACATTCCAGTTATTTTTTCCCTTTAAGAAAGTATTTTAATGGGGGTGAGGGTGGGGAAATCCCATCTAACTCTCTCTCTCTCTCTCCACATATCAGCTGCATAATCTTAATAATGTTTATCTCCTTGTCAGCGTTAAAATTTATTAATTTTCACTGATCCATGTGGGAGTTAACATAATTTTTCCTAAGCTCCTTTGCTAATTGGCATCTTGATCTTTTTTTTAAAAAAAAATCTGATTTGGGTTCTGTATTTTTAGTATCCCAAGAATGCTTTCCATATTTTTTTACTGCGCTATTTATTTTCATGATGTAATCTTACCATATGTTTAGTACCTATTTTAGTATATCATCTATTTTTTTTACCCCTTCTCTCATTACAAGCAAGAAAATTGCTCCAGCATGTTAGCTTGGTGTTACACACCACTCGGCTCCATACTGGAGTGTCCACAAAGACCTCCTCCCTCTAGGGAGGAAGGGGGATTGCTCATTGACCAGCAGCATCCCATATCCAACTCTATCTCACCTGTAGGTATTGGAGTTGCTTTCTCATTCTGACTCACCACCCATTAAGAGATTTCAAATTTCAGCCTTGTTTCCAAAGGAGCCAATTGGCAGTTACCTGTTGGGCCTTGCCACCAACTGAATGGGTGCAATGGTCAAAGACGGGTGGAAAAAAAGAACAAGGATACACCTTTTCTATCTTCTTTCAAGCCATACAACCTACACATTTCTGGGAGGTGTAGTCAGAAGGGGCTGTGGTGCTGAAGCAGTCATTATTTCCCCAAATTTCACTCCAATGAGAATCATGGGTCTTGGCATTCTACAAGTGAGCCCATTATGAGCTGTCTTGGTACAGTGGTGAGAATGCAGTATTGCAGGCTGACTCTGCCACTGCCAGAAATTGGATCCTGACCAGTCAAAGGTTGAATCAGCCTTCCATCCTTCCCAGGTTGGTAAAATGAGGACTCAGATTGTTGGGGCAATATGCTGACTCTGTAAACCACTTACAGAGTGCTGTATAACATTATGAAGTGGTATATAAGTCTAAGTACTATGCCAATTGCTTTTGAGTTTCTTTTGTTAATAGTTTCTTTTTCTATTTCACCCAGTAGAGGGTTACAAACAAAGAGACAAGAGCGTTTTAGTAGCATCAATATATCATGTACATAATACTCTATTAGAGACTGCTATTTATATTAGAATGGATTTCCAACATGCCTATGATGTGTAGCTTTGTTTTTCCAGTGTTCTCAACTCTGTAATGAGAGGAAGATGTATTCAGGACACAATTACATTCAAGACAAGTAAGACAGTTGAGAATAAGAACACATACCTCATCCTAATATGCAGAGCATATGTAAGTGCTAGGAATGGAGACAAGTAAAGGAACATCATTTTGATTTCATGACCCAAAACTGTGACTTGCTTACTTAAGTAAGTACTGGAGTTTATATCATAACATTGCACATTTGTCATTGTTTTACTATAATTTTGTCTGGCTGTGCATATATGTAATAGGATGCAAGGTCTTACAAAGATGGAATAAAGGTTACATGATCCCTAAATAAATGGATCACTTATGTGACTACTCATCCTACTCTGCTCACATCAAATCAGTGTTCTTTAACTGCAAAACTGGAGGATATTGGCTATAACCTGGATTTTCATATGATATGTACTATTATGAGTAGTGAAAATATTTAAGACTAACCTTTAATATTTTAAACTGCTTCTTAATTGTCAGATGCTAAATGCAAGTAGGGGTTAGAGCAGTATCACTGTTTTCTACTACCACCAGCTGAGAAACAATTTGTGGTTAAACATGAAGTCTAACAAGCTTTATATTTCAACAGTCATTTAGCCATGATAATAAAATATCTTATTTCAATGTTTGATCCAATCTAAAGTGATTTTAGTCTGTAAGGATATTCAGTTTATATATGTTCACTGATGTATCTTCACAAATGGTTCTGATACAATGATAGTTGGCAGCTTTTTCCATTAGAACATTAGATGTGGTGGCTATTTTGAAAGATACATATTTGGGATAGTAGTATAATTTGAAAGCCTTCACAAATTCTAGGTGTCTACAGATGACCTGAATATTTCCTGCTGAGCAATAGTTCTGCTAGGCTTCTTGACAAAATTCTGAGGGTTTTTTTTTAACAGCATTCTGTGTCCATGACATGTTTTTGACAATCACAATTGAACAAATGATGGTGTAAGAGTCTGTGAAAATAGAGCTTGACATACAGATTGAAGGTACTTTTCTGGCAGGTAGCAAATTCTATTTTAGATGTGAAAATTGAATCAATTTACCATAATATTCACTATAGAAAATACCCTTTGAAGTTCTGTGTTTGAATAATGGAGGTTATGCCATTTATTTTCCCACACTGCTTCCTGCAGTTACAAATATTTATTTGCATTTAGGCAATCTAGATTGTGTGGAGATTCACTAAGGAGAATCTAGATAATTTTGAAAAAGGGGGGGGGGACTGTCTAATTCCAAATGTGCAGACTTAGACATGGTGCCAGTCTATTCAGGGAACTACCATCAGGTGCAAGCAACCAGAACTACTTATGGATAGACCCAAGTAACTATTTTATTGTTGATCACCTCTGTTACAAGAATCTCACCAGACTTTCTGCCTTCCCTTGAGAAACTTAAGGGTTTGACCTCAGATGGTTCCTCTCCCCAAAATATTGTAACTTCAAATGTCTCTTTACTCTCCCCAGAAGGCCCCCCTCCCCTTCAGCCAGAGATTTCACCATATCTACAGTGCCAGTATCAGAATAGGCTACTTACAATGCCCTTGGGTTAAACCATTTCACAGGTGTCTTCAAATAGGAAAGCATAAAATAAGGTGGATTTCCTTCTGCCTTAAATTTGAATTATGTGTAAGAGTCATATCAATTCATCTATAGAACCTGTCTGTGTCATTTTATCATATTTGAAATATGTAATGGAATTTACTTCTTTATGTAATAAAATTGGATGCTATCTAATCTGTTCAGACATAAGTGTCTGAACAGATTAACTTGCAAAATATTGGGACCAATGACTCCCATGTAAAAGAAATCTGGGGAAATTGTGGCTGCTTCATTGCCAGCGCACCTTCTGACTATACTTCCCAGAAACGCATATGTTGTAAGGTGTAAGGCAATAGGGGAGGGGCATATCCCCACTTTCTTTCTCATCCTGTCTGGTCTCTGCACACAATAGCTGATGGAAAAGCTCAATGCAAGTAGTGATTGACTACTTTGGAACCAAGGCTGCAGTTTGAAATATCTTAACAGCAGTGGGCTATGAGGGGAGGATGAGGAGCAATTTGAATATTTACTGGTGAGGTAGGACTAATTGAGTTTGTCGAAGATCAACAAGCAAGCTCTCTTCCTTTCTGGAGGAGGGAAGCAGTCCTTGGGAACATGCCAAGATGGAGAATATGGGTGGTCTCCCATGTGATCATTTGCTCCCTCTGTTCCACCTTCAAAATGGCCTATACATGAAGATGGAATTTGGTAATTTTGGATTGCTGAAAAAAAGTAGGATCAAGGATGATTCAAATCACCAAAGGGGATTTGGCTATGTAAGAGAGAGAATGAAATAATGTTTGTCTAACAATAGTAATAACATTTAGGTCAGACATATCAAACTCGCAACATCACATGACATCGTGCAACGTATCGGAGCCTTTCTGCCATTGCCGGCAATGGGGTGGGCGTGGCTTCCAGATGATGCATCTGGCCTGCGGGCCAGCAGTTTGACACCCCTGATTTAGGCTTACATAACTCATAGTGTTTTACAGTATTCTGTAGATGGTTTACAATGCCGAAGCATTATTTGCATATTGCCCCCAATAATCAGGGTCCTCATTTTACCAACCTCAGAAGAATGGAAAGCTGAGTCAACCTTGAGCCCTGTCAGGATCAAACTCCAGGCTACCCAACAGAGATCTTAAAGCAGAGTTTTAAATTAAGTCTTTGACTAACACTTTAGAGAAGTTATTAATAGCTACATTACACACCAACCTAGAGCTTAGGTTATGCACCATCTCATATTAGAATGTTAAACAATGTTACTGCAACCAGGCAGGCACTGGCATCTCAGAGAGATAAATGGGAAACAAGTCATGCACGCAGTGTCCTAGATCGTGGTTTAAGCCCTGTCTGTTTTCTAGGTATGTTGTAACATCACAAACATGCCAAAAGGCATGAGGTTGCAGCACAATACTTTCATGTTGCTCTTATTATTCTGATGAAAGTAGGGAAACTTTGGAGATGCTGCTGAAGCAGAGAAAAAGTTTATCTCAAAATTATAGCATAATTAGGCCACAAAGTCACCTATTTTCTTTGGAGCAAAGGCAGAATACAGAAGAGAGGGAGGAAGGGGGACCTGAAGCTGTATTTGTATGCCAAATTCCCCTTGCATAATCATTTGACTAATAATTACAGAAACTAGTGTCTCTTTGTTTTTAATATGCTATGCATTAAAAAAAACACCAGACCCTGTTCACAAGAGACTTCTTGCCTGCTGCATCTTACTTAATCAATCTTGAGATTTTAGAGCACGGCAGACATGGACAGCCTGATAAGAATGGAATGTCATTATGGCAAGTCACTATGTTTCCATTCTTTTCTCCTGCGTTTATTGAGTAATTTCTAAAAACAGTGTCTCCAAGATCATTTTGAAGACTATTTGGTAAGCCAGATTTAAAGATAAAAATTAAAAAAACAAGGGTAGAAAAATAAATATCAAAGGCAATAATTTTCTTGGTGTAGAGACTGTTTTTCCCATTAGGAAATAAAAATGGATTTTTTTTTCTGGAATAAAAGTAAAGCTTTTAAAGCAAAGTTTCTTGTCTCAGAATCAAGGGCACTGATTCTGTGTTGTAATCCAAGTTATAAAACTAAATAAAGTAGTTCCTATATATAACAAGTCTGCTAGGCATTTCCACACCAAAAGAACCTGAAAACACTGTGCCCTCCTTGCTCATAAATTGCTGCTTGACAACTTCTGTTGACCTTAAGGTCACAGAGACCCTTAATTAAGTATCTTGTTTCCTTTGGGCTTGAATTTCCTCTTTAGGTCAGCTTTTCTATTTCTCCTGTTCCTTTCTCAACTTCGGAGATGGTTATTAATAATCAGTCTAGGACAGGGGTCAGCAACCTGAAACAATGAAAGAGCCACTCGGAACCGGTTCCCTCACAAAAGAAAAAACTGGGAGCCGCAAAAAATGTGTGCGCATGCACGAACATGCACGCATGTGCAGAACAGGGTTTGACTGAAGAGTGGAGCCAAGGCGAGATATGCACCTACCCTGCATATTTGAATTGATTGGTTGAACTTTTTTAGTCTCACTTTGGGTTTTTTTTTGGACTACACATAGCAGAGGACTGGGAGCCACAGGAGATGGCTGAAAGAGCCGCATGCAGCTCCGGAGCCACGGGTTGCAGACCTGTGGTCTAGGACAACCTTGAATATTAACATAGCATTGCCCACTATTTGGTAAAAATAGCACAATCTGAAGAAGGGGAAACAGAAGCTGAAAAAGAACTGTGTTTTTTTTATAAATGAATCTTTATTTACATTTTGTGTTAAAAACACACCATACACCAACAAAGACAAAAAAAACATTTACAATATACAAAAAACGAAGAAATCAAAAAATTGAAAACCATTTCAAAAATTTCACATTATATCTACTTCTAAACTAACAATTATATTCCACTCATTATAACCATTCAACTCCAAAGCTTATTCATTAACAAAGACTACATCACTTCATTTTTGACCAAGCTCCAAGCCACCCTCATTTCTTTAATCTTTTATCCATCCAAATATACCATTTATTCCATGATAGAAATGCTGGTGTCTCTTCTTTACCCTTCAACTTCTTGGTCAATGTGTCTGCTTCTGCACAATCAAGTATTCTCCTAATTATAACTTCATCCGGCGGGGTATGATTTGCCTTCCAAAATTGAGCATACCCCATCGTTGCCGCCGTTAAGATACATAAAACCAAATACCATATTTCCTTCTTAATATTTCTTGGAAATGAAAAAGAACTGTTAAGTGCAGAACTCCTGGGGGTGGAATAAAAATGTGAAATTTGAGTGGAAATCAAGTTAGATTAGAATCAAAGTATCATCAACACCCACTCATGTAAAAAGTAAAAATGTAAAAGCACTATGATTTTATAAAACTCAGTAATAGCAACGGTAAGTTATACCTCAAGAAGAGGGATGGTAAAGTGGAATATACACCTATTGAGACCTTGCCTTAAGGATCATAGGAAAATCAGCATTCACATAGTATAGGCAAGTAAGAAAAAATTCAAGACTCAGAAAACGCTAAGTTTTCTTCATTCACACTATTAAAATACCTTACTGATTATTAAAGGTCGGTGTTGTAACAGAAATCATGATTGCATAAAATGTTTTTATTCCACTTCTCCCTTTATTTATCACTAATCATTTGGTTACTGTGTGAATCATTATAGACTTAAGGAATGGTTCTGCTTTAGCAATTCCAAATGAGAAAAAAAATGTCTTCCTCCTTCTCAGTCAATATAATTGTAATACAGGTGAAACTCAAAAAATTAGAATATCGTGCAAAAGTTCATTTATTTCAGTAATGCAACTTAAAAGGGGAAACTAATATATGAGATAGACTCATTACATGCAAAGCAGGATAATTCAAGCCGTGATTTGTCATAATTGTGATGATTATGGCTTACAGCTCATGAAACCCCAAATCCACAATCTCAGAAAATTAGAATATTGTGAAAAGGTGGAATATTCTAGGCTCAAAGTGTCCCACTCTAATCAGCTAATTAAGCCATAACACCTGCAAAGGGTTCCTGAGCCTTTAAATGGTCTCTCAGTCTGGTTCAGTAGGAATCACAATCATGGGGAAGACTGCTGACCTGACAGTTGTGCAGAAAACCATCATTGACACCCTCCATAAGGAGTGAAAGCCTCAAAAGGTAATTGCAAAAGAAGTTGGATGTTCCCAAAGTGCTGTATCAAAGCATATTAATAGAAAGTTATCTGGAAGGGAAAAGTGTAGAAGAAAAAGGTGCACAAGCAGCAGGAATGACCGCAGCCTGGAGAGGATTGTCAGGAAAAGGTCATTCAAAAGTGTTGGGGACTTTCACAAGGAATGGACTGAGGCTGGAGTCAGTGCATCAAGAGCCACCACACACAGACGGATCCTGGACATGGGCTTTAAATGTCATATTCCTCTTGTCAAGCCACTCCTGAACAACAAACAACGTCAGAAGCATCTTACCTGGGCTAAAGAAAAACAGACCTGGTCTGTTGCTCAGTGGTCCAAAGTCCTCTTTTCTGATGAGAGCAACTTTTGCATCTCATTTGGAAACCAAGGACCCAGAGTCTGGAGGAAGAATGGAGAGGCACACACTGCAAGATGCTTGAAGTCCAGTGTGAAGTTTCCACAGTCTGTGTTGATTTGGGGAGCCATGCTACCAGGAGATTTTGGAGCACTACATGCTTCCTTCCACAGATGAGCTTTATGGGGATGCTGACTTCATTTTCCAGCAGGACCTGGCACCTGCCCACACTGCCAAAAGCACCAAAACCTGGTTCAATGACTGTGGGATTACTGTGCTTGATTGGCCAGCAAACTTGCCTGACCTGAACCCCATAGAGAATCTATGGGGCATTGCCAAGAGAAAGATGAGAGACATGAGACCGAACAATGCAGAAGATGTTGTGGCCCTGACCCCCGAGCCTGTCCTACCTGAGGAAGAGGACTCTGAGAATGATGGGGAGGAACTGGCAAGGCCTCCCTCTCCAGGACCCTCCCCTCTGGCAAGGCCTCCTTCTTCAGGGCCCTCCTCTCTGGCAAGGCCTCCATCTCCATCTGAAGGCTGACAGGAGCAGCCTGGGAGTAGCCAGGCTGGGAGCTAGGCTGGGATGGAGCTTGAGCAGCTGCAGCAGATACAGTATAGCGAAGATGACTCATGGCTAGACCCCCGCAGGGCCAAGCGTTTACAGTAGTGTAGGAAGAGTAGGAGGGCCAGGGACTAGCTGAGTCATTGATCCACACCCTACTAGGTACAAAAGGGGGTGTGGCTGCTCTCAGAACTTTGTGACGAACAATAGTTTAAACAACTTCTGGTCACATCTTCGGAACTCTGCTTCTTTTTTGAAACCCTGATCTGAATTCTTGGCAACACTTCTGTACATCTGCTTCTGAACTGTTTGTTTGGACGTTATCTCATTCCAGCCAACGCTTGTGGTAGGGAGCCTATTTTGCTGCCAAGGCCTTATCTGAAGGCAATTAACTACAGCCTGTAGAATTAACTCTTGTTAGTCATGTCTGCTTGTCTGTTTGTTTGTACTCCAGAGGGGGGAACAGAACAGAAGAGCTGAAGGTCGCTATTGAAGCATCCTGGTCTTCCATAACACCTCAGCAGTGCCACAGGCTGATAGCTTCCATGCCACGCCGCATTGAGGCAGTAATTGCTGCAAAAGGGGCCCAAACCAAGTACTGAGTACATACGCATGCTTATACTTTTCAGAGGTCCGATATTGTTCTATGTACACTCCTTGTTTTATTGATTGCATGTAATATTCTAATTTTCTGAGATTGTGGATTTGGGGTTTTCATGAGCTGTAAGTCATAATCATCACAATTATGACAAATCATGGCTTGAACTATCTTGCTTTGCATGTAATGAGTCTATCTCATATATTAGTTTCCCCTTTTAAGTTGCATTACTGAAATAAATGAACTTTTGCACGATATTCTAATTTTTCGAGTTTCACCTGTATGTCTTGACATCCAAATAAATACTTAGATCAATGTGAAAGATTTGGTGGACATCAAGGAGAGTATATCATATATCATTTGGGTAAATTATCACTAAGGCATTTAACTAGAGCAAAGTAAAAAAATAGAGTTCTTTTTTAAAAATAGAGACTGCAATAATTATTTTCTGAATAGGAAGAATTTTTTTGTTTTATTCATCAGTTTTACAATGTTTGTTGTTACTTCAATTTTCTTTTTTTTTTTTTGTTTCCATTCTATCACCTTGTAGCCCAAAGAAATTGATTATGCAGCACAGTGGTAATATTCTTTTTGAAATATATCTAATTAAGGTAGTTCAAAAGGAGAAAGAAGCAACGACTAGAAAAGAAACTACTTCAGAATATGGCAGGTGGGAAAAACAATGATCTCATGTGGGGGGGTGTCAGAAAATGGTTTTAATTAAAATTGTTCAGCCCATTATAATCTTACATTTTGTCTTGAAAATTGTGATGCATTGATATGGCAATTTGACCCCGTATTCAATTCACATAACTTTTTAAATACTGTATATGCTTTCAATTCCATTCTATAACTAGCTTTTATAGACATGATTTTGATCTTTTTTCTACTAGTGGAAAACCTCTTGTTAACTTCTGCAGCATTTGCCCAAGGCTTATCTTGCCAACTCTGTTTGTGAGATTCAGTCACTCAGGGCCTATTAGGATGAATGAAAGATCCAAGAAGAAAAGCTTTTTGAGCAGAACAAAAATTAAAAGGAATGCAAACAAGCAACTTATAATTTGTACAAAGGGGACAAGGTTCTATGCCACATAATGCTTCTTACAAACTGATTTTATTTTGATGAAAATTGAGCAATCAACCGGTCTTCTCACCATCAGCAGTTTTTGAAGCTGTGAGTAAAAGGATCTAATGTCCCACAAGGGGGTGAAACATACCTGCAATTTTGCATCTTCTTTCATTGTAGGCATAAACCTGGAGCAGAAATGGAAGCAAAGTTCCTACTGTATGTTTAAAAATTCAGCGAATAGAACTGCTCCTGAATTCGGAAAATAACAGAAAAAACAGAAAAAAATAGAGACCATTGGAAATATCTTTGCAATACTCTAATAATTCAGGGTAATGTAGGATCATTATAAAGAATATATTTTCCACACTCTTATTTTGATGCTTTGAAGAAGCTGACTAGTGAAAATGAAGATGTAGTCTCTATTTTCTACCTGGGGCTTCGTGGCTTAGTCCTTTTGTCATTGGACATTCATAACACTGCCTTCAGGAGCTGACAACTTAAACCAAAGGAAATGGAATAGGGAAAAAAAGAACATCCTGGGACTGAGATAACTTGCATTCTTCTTGGAGAGTATAAAGAAAGAATCAATACTGCAGTGAGGATAATAAAAACATCTGAGACAGCAAGAAATTGCCTGGCTTTAATACGTTATTGAAAGTCTTGTTAAAAACTTTTTTTTTCTGCAGTAAACCTCATAAAAGTTCTCCATTGTCCACCGAGTTCTCAGGTTTGTTTGGGGAAATGTCTTGTTTTACAATTGTAATCCAGTAAAATGTAATTTGGTTTAAACACCTTGTTTTAAATGTATTTTGGACCATTGCTGTAGAAGTCAGAGGGGATCAGCTATCTGGAAATGAAAAGAAAGATTCACATGAATCCTGAATAATAAATTGAAATGGCTACTGTAACTGTACAAAGCAAAGTGGGAGGAAAAAAAACTACCAGGTAAATCTGACTAAACTTGAAAGATTGATAAATTAACCAGGACCTCATAAGACTTCAAAAAGCAAATAAGGTTTCTGCAAAAAATGACTGCATAATTATCCATTGCTCCCTACTTTGACGGTCAGACTATAGGATATCAGGCACCTGTTTCCTCCTTCCCCTCTCATCAACCACTGAGCTTGTGATCTTCCACAATTTAATAGATAATATATAGTTGTATCCTTCCTACCTACAGTACATCCTACAATAATCTAAAATAATTCTCTTTAAACAAAAACATCCTCCTTATTGTATTTGTGCATTCAGTACAATGTATCCCCACTGTAAAAGTGGTATTTAAGATGGTACTTATTTCTTAAACAAAGTGACAATGAAGCCCCTCTTTTATTTGGACCAGGAACTTTAGAGACTTTTAGAGGTTCTTAGGAAAAATGGATATATTTTAGCCTCCATTTGACCAAATAGGAATCAGTCATCCTGGCACTGAATGGATAAGATATACCAAGTGAAAGACTTTATTGATCGTCCTCTACTGATCGGTATAGCTTTGAATATCATTTTAATACCTTTTATTTTGGTCCTTATTTTTGGCCCTTGTTTGGTGAAATGTCTCACTTTACAACTGTAAAATGTAAACTTTTACAGCTTCTCATTCAAACTTTTGAGTTTTATTCACTCAAAAAAATGATTTATCCAAGCTGTAGAATCTTATTTATCAGGTTCAGCATAATGGTGATTATGGAATTTTTGTTGAGCTAATGTCATACATTTTTTTTCTTGAGATCCATTACTATAGGACAAGTTGAAAATAATTGAATAAATATATAAATAGAAAAGGTGCAATATAGATGTCTCAGATAGCTTATTTGCTTTACAGGGACCAACGGTTCATCAAAAATGTTGAAAGAAAGTTCAAGTTTCAAGCATTTAGATCCTAAAAAGCTCGCAAGTATGTATCCGAATTATCAGCCCAAATGCTGGAGGTGTGGTGGCGAAGATGCAACATATTTTCACATATGGTGGACTTGTAAAAAGGTCAAGGCTTTTTGGATAAAAATTTGGTGGAATATGCAGAAGATTTTCAAGCAAAGGATAAAGTTTTGTCCGCAACTCTTTTTGTTGGGTATAATTACAGATGCTACGGTTGTGGACACTAAGCTGATGTTGAATTTAATTACAGCAGCAAGACTTTTAATAGGTCAATATTGGAAGAAGGAAGAATTGCCGACTATAGAAGAATGGACTTTAAAGGTTTCTGACCTGGCAGAGATGGCAAAGATCTCGGCTTATTTGAAAGATCATTCGCAAGAACGTTATATTATGGAGTGGAAAAAATGGATTGAATATATCCAGAACAAATATGGGACTAAAAAGTTTCATCTAGCATTTGAATAAGTCTTCCTTTCTATTTTCTTTTCTTTTCTTTTCTTTTCTATATGAAATATTAGTATTGCTTGTAGTTATCTTATTTGAGCTAGAGAGTGATAGATTTAAGAATTTATTGTTGGTAGCATATGGATGCTTATGATTGTTCTTTGTTTTTATACCCTGTACTTAGCTCTGGGAAGTTGGGGGGGGAGGGGGGAAAGGGGGGGAGGGGTAGGGAGGGATAGGTAGGGGAGGGGGAGGGGGGATTGCTAAAGATAAAATGTATTTTAAAACTTTTCAATAAAAAAAAAGTTGAAAGAAAGTTGACAACAGGTCTGTGCATTCACAAATGTTTGTCTTCAAAATTGTGGCTGATTATTACAGTATATTATTGTAAATCTATTATGTGAGTAGAATTCAGTAGAGAATGAAATGGCAAGAAGTTTCTTTAGTCACATAATGCTATATTTAAGCTGTCTGACATTTTTTTTTAAAAAAAAACCTGCTTCGCTGGATCAGTCTTGTCCTGTCTTGTTCTGTTTTGTTACCAGAACAAGTTCAGAAGCACCATAAAATAGAGATTCCCTATTGGGTAATCAAAAACACATTAAGCCTGATAATAGAGACTATATTGTTTATCACAGATAATACTTATTGATTGAACTATTTTCACGATTTTTCCTAGATGGAAACATAGGAGAAAATGTCTAGAAATTGTTTGGTTATGATTTTTGCAATTCTTGTTCCCACCATCTTGCTGATTGCCCTCTTTTATGTCCAGAATTGTTATAAATCACTTATAGGTAATTATCATAATTGGTCTAATACAGATAAAAAGCCAAAAGAAAGAGCCTAGAAAGACTGAGAATAAATCTAGCCAGAAGAGACAATTACAAAGGGGTGATCAGCTCTCCTACATGCATATTGTTCTTAATTTTTGTATTTTGGATTTTTAATTCCCTGTAAACCGCCCTGAGTCCTCAGGGAATAGGGCGGTATATAAATATAACTAAATAAATAAATAAATATTGACACACTCACAAGACAATTTAGAAAAATTCTCTATGGAAAGCAAAACTGATGGGATTCAAAAGTCACAGAACAAGGTATCTGCCGAACAAGGTATCACCTCAGCTTCTACCAAGTTAGTCTTCTGATTTGTTCATGTCTGAATTTCAGATGCTTACTCCATTCTTGTTCAAGCCACCTCCTTCTTTTCCTCATGTCTCCATTCAATCAGTCTCATTTCTCCCCATTAACATGGACTTGAAACAATTATTGGATTCCATAAATACATCATTTCCATCTATATCCCCTTTAGAAGATGTGGTTGATGTTTCATGGTGATTCACTGGGATGCCCATTGACATTAAAGAGATATCAAATCTTCCTTACTAGACACAAATGTATAGTTGATACATAAAATCAAATTTTGTTCCTGTGTATACAAGAAATAGATGGATGTGGATATTAGCAATATCACCTCCTTGGGTGTCATATGTTTAGTACAAACCACATTATTCTAATACTATGTCTTTTAGATCTAAAGGTGTTTTTTTTCTTTCTAGCAGTCATAAACTATAAGTTTATAAACTGTATTTTTAAAAGCCCAGTCAATACCATAATCCATCAATTGGTAGGACTAAATAGAAACACTTGATCACTCTTTGTTCTGTGATTTGCTGCATGGTAGAGTTACTAAGAATTATAAAGGGAAGGAGGCTAAATTTATTAAGCAAATACCCATAAACATGATTAAAGATGTCACTTTATTCTTACTATTGGCTTTCCATTTTTTCCCTCTTGTTTGCAACAGTAGTAATAAAAACAGATGAGGCAATGCAATGACAACCTCAAATTATTATTAAAGGGTATTTATCTAGTAATAAAAACCTTTTAATAGTCTACCAATCTCAATAAGCTCATCAACAAAATGACTAAGAAGTAGGACAAGTCTTTGTTAAGGTTTTAATGAGGAGGAAAAACAAGATTTCAGCTTCTACTCCAATAATTATACTTTGCCTTCATAAGGTGAATTTGTGACTGAAAAGCTCATCTAGGTATTATTTGAATTTTAGAATCACTATTTGAGCTCTAGCTCTATTTGTGCTTTTGCATTTTTCCCCACTAAAGTGGATTTCCATTAAATAAGTTTTTACCCATTTAATAAAAAACCTTTTCATAAATGTCACTGGATTATTACTTACTTTTACTCCATAAAGAGGCAAGTATTAGCTTTAATACTATATTAAGGTTCATGATTGAACAATATAAGTCATTTGTTTTTGCTTTAGCTAGTATTACACTTTACAAAACAAAAAATATATGGAATGGGTGGATGGAAGGAAAGAGAGAGGGGGGAAAGATGAATATATAACTAGATTTTGTTTTATTAAGTCAAAAAAAAGTTTGAGCATTTTTAAAATTATTTATTTATTTCTAACACATTATTAAGGTTGACTCAGCCTTCCAGCTTCCTGAGGTTGGTAAAATAAGGACCCAGACTGTTGGGGGCAATATCCTGACTCTGTAAACCACAGAGGGCTGTAAAGCACTGTGAGGCAGTGTGTAAGTCTAAGGGCTATTGCTATTAAAAAAAATATCTAAACAATGGATTGAATAAAATAAAATGAAATGAAATTAAAGAGCTGGCAGAAGTTATCTCAGAACCATTGCACCACATCTTTCATCAATCCTGGAGCACCAGGGAAGTACCTAAGGATTGGAAAGGGGCTGATGTGGTCCCAGGAAACTACAGACCGATCAGTTTAACATCAATACCTGGGAAGATCCTAGAAAAAGATAATAAAGAACAGATCTGGGAACAACTAGAAGCAAACAAAGTTATAACTAGTAGCCAGCACAGGTTTGTTAAAAACAGATCATGCTAAACAAATCTTATTTCATTCTTTGATAAAGTGATTAAACTAGTAGACCAGCAAAATTATGTGGACGTAGTATACTTGGAGTTCAGTAAGGCATTAGATAAAGTAAACCACAACCTACTCCTTGGTAAGCTAGAAAATTGTGGAATAGATAACATCACCACCAAATGGATCTGTACCTGGCTGGTAAACCATACTAAACAAGTATTCCTCAATGGCCCTACATCCACACGGAGAGAAGTAAGCAGTGAGGTACCACAAGGTTCCATCTTAGGCCCAGTATTCTTCAATATCTTTATCAATGACTTAGATGAGGGAATTGAAGGGGAACTCATCAAATCTGCAGATGACACCAAACTGGCAATAATAGCCAATATCCCAGAAGACAAACGCAGTGTTACATAGTGAGGTCCATTACTTGGAACCAGTAACTGCTTTGTCCGTTTAAACTCCAGACTGCCTGTTTACAGAATTGTTAACTTGTGTTTTGGGCATGAATAACTGCTTTAATTCCATTGGTTGCTGCCTATTGGCGATCCGTATAAATAGACTTTAAGCAGCTGTTAGAGCTGCTTCTGTGTTAACTTAATAAACGTTCTGTTGTTTAACTGCGTTCACCTCCTCAATGCTTCACTGATCCCAATACTTAACCGTGGCGATGAGGGTGGGATGTGCTGCTAAGGAAGAAAGAGCCAAAAGTCACTAGGGGTAAGACCAGGCATCAGCACCCTGGTAGGAACCACATTCGATCTCTGCCTGCCAGCAAGCCATGCTGGAGGCAACCCCATCCTAAGGGACCCGTCCCTAGGATCAACACAGAAGCCCTTAGCAGCACAAGGCATTGAGAGGTCAGCAACAGCAACCATGGCCAAGGCCGGCAAGCTGTCGCAGTTTGACATGTTGCACCTGTTGTGATTCTGTGTCAGCCTGTGCTCCCAGCAGCTGAGTCTGAGGGATCTGAGGAGGAGGAGGAGGAAGAGGGGTTTGGAGAGCCTTTGATGTCGGAGGGAGGCTCTGCTGCATTACAGGACTCTCAGTCAGAAAGAGAGCAGGACCCCTCCAATCATGTTCTATATGAGGGCCAGCTGTGTAAGGAGGAGAATTCAGACTCTGAGGCTTCACAGATGAATCTATTTAGAGATGCTTGAAGTAGAAGGCAGTTTAGCAGAGCAGACCAGAGAAGGTCTATGAGGCAACTCAGCAAAAGGAGGAGAAGGCATTGAGAAGCCATGCCTTGGGGCTGTTAATAAAAGGGGAAGGTGTGGGTGGTGCTGGTTGCTAAAGGCAACCATTCATAGAACTCCATAGGCAATCCTGGTCTGTTTATGTTCTTGCTGAACTTCTTGTTTAAACCCTTATTTTGGTGTTTGAACCATTTATTTGCTAAGAAAAATATTCTGCTTTTTTGTTTTGAGGACTTAATTATTTTGAACTGTATATAAATAAAAGGGTTGGGTCTTTTCCAGCCTATTGATTTAAAAAGAAAAAGGGTTGTCCTTGACATGCAAACAGGGATGGTCACAGGCTGGAACAGAACAGCACCCAGAGAGGTGGAGCTTATACATTTCATGAGTCAAGAACTATTTAAGAGCTAACCAAGTTAGTGAAGATGGCTTAAAGGCTGCAACACTACTTTGCGTGTGTGGCCAGGCAACATTCGATATAGCCAAAAACCTAGTTGCTCCAGCTACACTAGAGTCAGTTGCCTATCCAGAGCTCAAGAAAAAGCTCAAGGATCATTTCGAGCTAAAGCTCTCCATCATTGCGCTCTCCATCATTGCGTGGAGATACGCATTTGAACAAAGGAAGCAGCAACCAGGAGAGTCAGCTGCCAAATTTGTGGCTGCACTATGACTAGGCTCTGCAACTTCACGGACCTAAAAGAGAGGCTCAGGTACCATTAGGTTTGTGGTTTCAGGAACAGGGACCTTCAGCAGAAGCTGTTTGCGAAGGAGAGCTTGATGTTCCAGGATGCTCTGAAAGAGGTAATGGCCGAAGAAGCTGCCAGGGGAGTCATCAAAGCCTTACGCCTCTCCCAAGAACATTCCCAATCCAGCAATGGTCTACCATGAGGACTCAGAAAGAGCTGGTGACCCAGATGTGGAAAAGGAGATTGACCAGCTGCAGAAGTTATCAGAAAGAGGGCAGCGGCCAGTTGAGAAGGCAGTTCTCTTCACTCAATGTCTGGGCTGTGGACGCTGACATAGGCACTTGGAGTGCAGGTTCTGCACGGCAGTGTGCCGGGCATGTGGCAAACAAGGCCACATTACCACCATCTGTAAAGGTCACCAGAGGGACTTTTCACAAGAAGAATTCCCCAGGAAAGGTACAGGGACCCCGAGGCAGAACAGAGTTGACTATTGCTCCAGTAGAAGGAGCATCTTTGGAACAGGTGCCCATCATTCCCTTAAAGAAAAGCTTAGGCTTAAAATCAAGCTTCAAGGAATCCCCTGCCACATGGACCTGGACACAGGGTCATCCCTGTCCATAATTTCTCAAAGAAATTTTAACAACATTTGCAACTGCAGCAGCAAAAGAGTTAAACTCAAGCCATCAAATCTGTTGCTAACGGATTTCCAAAGTTCCTGCGTAGCAGTTAAAGGAGAAGCTACGCTCAAAGTACAATTCAAAGAGTTTGAGGGTCCCCTCAATGTTGTGGTAGTCGAAGTCCACTTCACAAGCCTCATTGGTTTAGACTGGTTTGATGCCCTGGGCACCCATGTGACTGGCATAAATAAGATTCAAGCAGCAGATCTGAAATATGTTTCTCAGGAGTATGCTGACGTTTTCAGCCCTAGCCTAGGCAAGTATGAGGGAGCTCCAATTGTTCTCCACCTTGATCCAAACATAATCCCAATCAGGATCAAGCCTCTCAGAGTGCCTTTTGCCCTCAAACTAAAAATCAATGCAGAGCTGGACAAGCTGGTGCAACAAGGCATGTTGCAGCCAGTAGATAGCAGCGTATGGGAAACCCCTATATTTACACCACTTAAATCCAACAGAGAGGTGTGCATATGCGTGGATTATAAGTGCACTATTAATAAAGCACTTCAACAACATGCCTATCCAGTACCTGTAGTCATCCATATCTTGGTGTCATTACCAAGAGGTCGCGGTATTTGCCAAATTGGATTTGGCATAGGTGTACAAGCAACTGCCCATGGACGAAGCCATGGCAGAAGCTCAAACTATTGTAACCCACAGGGGAGCATTCAGGGTTCGACACCTGCAATTTAGGGTCAGTGTGGCCCAAGGTCTCTTCCAAAGCATGATGGAGCACATGCTCAAAAATATTCCAGGGGTGTGCCCTTATTTTGATGGCATCCTCATAGCTGGGGAGTCAGTAGAAATATTGGCAGAATGGCTCAAAGCTGTCCTTCAGCATTTCCATGAAGCAGGGCTGAAACTGAAGAGGGACAAATGCCAGATAGGTGTAGACTCAACAGAGTTCCTCGGTTTTCACATAGATGCCACAGGCATTCACCCAGCTGAATCCAAACTCCAAGCTATTCAGCAAGCAGCCAGACCAAAGTCTAAAGGGGAGCTCCAGGCATTTTTAGGGCTACTCAATTTCTACCATGCATTCCTGCCTCATAAGGCAGCCCCGGCAGAGCCTTTGCACAGGCTTTTGGACAAAAAGACACCATGGCAGTGGACGAACATCCACGAGAAAAGTTTCGAGGCAGTCAAATCACTGTTGTCATCACACTCCGTGCTGATGCATTTTAATGAAAAGTTGCCTATCAACATTGCATGTGATGCATCCCCATACGGAATAGGGGCTATGTTGAGCCATTTAATGGCTGACGGGAGGCAAGCTCCCATAGCTTATAATTCCCAGACTCTGTCACCAGCAGAATGCAACTATGCCCAAATAGATAAAGAAGCACTGGCCATCGTGGCCGGCATCAAAATAATTTCATGATTTCATTTATGGTCATCATTTCACAGTCTTTACTGACCATAAGCCACTTCTTGGTCTGTTCACGACAGATAAACAGATGCCTCAGATCCTATCTCCATGGATGCTGAGATGGTCCATCTTTCTCACAGCTGATAGTTACAGTCTAATTCACAAACTGGGCAAAGAAATGGGCCACACTGATGCTCTCAGCAGATTGCCCTACCCACACCTGCTGCATGCATCCTGGCAATCCAGGACTTCCTCTTCACACTGGGGATGTGGCTGCTGAGACAGCCTCTGACAAAATGCTAAATTGCATTTTGAACTGGGTGCTTAGGGGGTGGCCAGAGGCAAGTCTATGAGCTGAATTTCATAGCTTCAGTAGAAGGAAAGATGAGCCATCTCCTCACAAAGGCTGCATTCTTTGGGGTAGTAGGGTCATAGTTCCCAACTCTTTGAGGACTAGGGTCTTAGAATCTCTGCATGAGGGACATACTGGGATTGTCAGGATGAAGACACTCACAAGAAGCTACCTGTGGTGGCCAGGATTGGATAAGGTTGCCCCTGTCCCTTCTATGACTTTACCAGGACCATCCAAGAACTGCGCAGAATCTTTGCCACACACAGCTTAACCGACGTAATCGTATCTGACAACAGGGCTTGACAATTTACCACTGAGGAATTTCAGTCCTTTTTGAGGGCTAACATGATCAGGCATGCCATTTCAGCCCCCTTGCACCCGGCTTCGAATGGCCAAGTGGAATGCATGGTTCGAACAACCAAAGAGTCATTAAAGAGAATCGTGACTGGAGATTGGCAGCATCGGCTGGCAGACATTTTACTCTGCCAATGCATGACACCCTGCACTTCTACAGGCAGAAGCCCAGCAGAACTCAGATGGGGACAGCGCTTGACCATCAAGCTGGACCATCTGCAACCAGACTGAGTTGCTGCAGACACTGCTCAGCCAAAGCCTCCATGGAACTTGCAAGTTGGCGACTGGGTTTGGGCACAAAACTATGGTCAAGGGGCACTGTGTGTGGTAGCTGAGGTTTGTAAGGTGTCAGGACCACTCTCTTACAAAGTGGTCCTGGAAGACGGTCGAGTGTTACGATGGCACATCGCTGGCTCATGACATCACTGGCTCATGAGAATCAAACCCAGGATCAACACGACAGCAGCCTTGCATTGGATTCTCAAAGTACTGATGAGACTCCAAGAGACATGGATGGTGTACTAGTGGAAAGCAAGTCACCTCAGAGCACAGGGACTGCACCCACTGAGCAAAACTGGCAGATGGCCCCGACTTCCAGCTCCACAGAAACTGTTCCACCAATGGACATTGGGTCAGGTCTACCTGGACAGACCAGCCAAAAAGACACGGGTCTACGCATAGCGAACGGGTTCCAGAGCTCCGGTCCATCCAGCTAGGCAAGAGAGCCAGTAAACCAGAAACCACTGGAAGTTCCAAGATGTTCAGAGTAGTCGTGGAAGCCACCAAAGTATTTTCAGGACTACATTCAATACTTGAAATTGTGAACTATCTAGGGCAGGGGTAGGCAACCTCGGCTCTTTTATGACTCATGGACTTCAACTCCCAGAATTCCTGAGTCAGCATAGAGTTGAAGTTAATGAGTCATAAAAGAGCCAAGGTTGCCCACCCCTGATCAGCCTGAAGTCAATTACTTGGAACCAGTAACTGCTGTGTCTGTTTAAACTCCAGACTGCCTGTCTACAGAATTGTTAACTTGCGTTTTGGGTGGAAATAACTGCTTTAATTTCATTGGTCACCACCTATTGGCGATCTGTATAAATAGAAGTTCAGCGGCTGTTAGAGCTGCTTCTGTGTTAACTTAATAAATGTTCTGTTCTTTATCTACGTTCACCTCCTCAATGCCTCAATGCCTCACCGATCCCAATACTTAACACTCAGGATACAAAAAGATCTTGAAAAACTTGAACAATGGACCCTATCTAATAAAATGAGTTTCAATGTGGAGAAAAGCAAAGTCTTACATCAAAGATACAAGTACGATTAGGTGAGACCTGGCTTAAAAACAGTAACTGTGAGAAGGGCATTGGAGTCCTAGTGGATGATCACTTGACTGTAAGCCAGCAGTGTGCAGCAGCAGCCAAAAAACTAATACAATCCAGGGTTGTTTAAGTAAAGGCATAGAATCAAGAAAACGTGAAGTATTAGTACTGCTTTATAAAACCTAGTGAGACCACACCTGGAATACTGCAGCCAATTTTGGTCACCATATCACAAAAAAGATGTTGAAGTCTTGAAAAAATTCAGAGAAGAGCAACTAAGATGATCAGCAGCTGTGCTTCGTATGTTTTAGTCTCCAGGCCTTTGATCAGGACTTGGGTTTGGCTAATTTAAATAAAACAAGAAATAGGGGAGACATGATAGCAGTGTTCCAGTTTATCACAAGGCAAAAGGGGCCAGGTTATTCATCAAAGTATCAGAGGACAAGACAAGAAACAATGGTTGGAAACTGATCAAAGAGAGAATCAACCTGAAATTAATGAGAAACTATCTGACAGTGAGGACAATTAACCAGTGGAACAGTTTCCTTTCAGAAATCATGGACACTTCATCACTGCAGATTTTAAAAAAGAGGCTAGACAGTCACTTGTCTGAGATGATATAGGTTCTCCTAGTTGAGCAGGGGGCTAGACTAGAAGACCTCCAAGGTCCCTTCCAGATTCTATTCTATTCTATTCTATTCTATTCTGTTCTGTTCTGTTCTGTTCTGTTCTGTTCTGTTCTGTTCTGTTCTATTCTATTCTATTCTATTCTATTCAACAGAATCAAGAAATAAAATGAAATAATTGCAATTGTAGTGCAGTTTTTATTAATAAATCTGAAAACAAATCAATACATCAGAATCAGAGAAAAATGTGAGTGAAGAGACAGGTCTTCAACAAAGGTTGTTTCATAATAGAGCACTAACGCACAATGATCCATTCAGTACACCTCTTTTTTTTTTTAGAGTGATCCTTTAACTCCGTCTTAACACCTATCCCATATTTTTTTTGTTTTATAAAGTGTAATGTTACAGTACATATTTCTTAGGGCTCTTCAAAGCTGAAGTGAAATAAGTGCTTCAATTCTCACAGGAACAAGGCAATTCTCTGCTGGACATAAAACACCTCTTCTGTTTTCAGGCTTTCATGAGAATCTAGAAATAAAAGGTTTTTTGTGTATGCTGTTTTAACATTTGCATTCATTTCGATGAATGAACTCCTTAAAATGGTTTCAGCTTTTTTCAGGTGCTTCAGGTGTTTGCCCCACAGCCTGATAAAAAGGATACCATTTTAATAAATGGCAGATAGGTTTGGTGCTTGCACTATTATAAAATCCAAAGCAATATTTTCTAGGGGGTTAGACTAGATGGCCTCCAAGGTCCCTTCCAACTTTATTATTGTTATTATTATTATTATTATTATTATTATTATTATTATTATTATTATTAAACATGAACCTCATTCAATTGAACATTCAAATTGACTGGCACTAATGGTTGACACAGGTTTCTGCCAGCATCCTAGGTATCAACCAGGTAAAGGTAAAGGTAAAGGTTCCCCTGCACATGTGTGCTAGTCGTTTCTGACTCTAGGGGCTGATACTCATCTCCGTTTCAAAGCTGAAGAGCCAGCGCTTGTCCAAGGACGTCTCCGTGGTCATGTGGCTGGCATGACTAGATGCCAAAGGTGCACAGAATGCTGTTACCTTCCCACCGTAGTGGTCCCTATTTTTCTACTTGCATTTTTACGTGCTTTCAAACTGCTAGGTGGGCAGAAGCTGGGACGAGTAACAGGCGCTCAGTGTTGTGATTCAGGGTCAGCCTGTGGGTTCGGCAGTTGGGTCAGACGACTCAGAGGAGGAGGAGGAGGGGGGTGTTGAAGAGCTTGCTGAGGGGGTTGGACAGCTTGATGAGAGCCCTCAGCCAGGCCCCTCTCACCTGGTCATGACACAGACCCAGCTGTGTGAGCCTGACAGCGTGGATGAAGATGACCCACAGCTGGCCCTGTTCAAGGACGCCCGACGCAGGAGGCAGTCAATCAGGAGTAAACAGAGGAAGGCAATGGGGCTCCTTGAAAGGAGGCAGAGAGAAGCCACACCCTGAACTGTATTTAAGGGTGAATGCATGGGAGGGCTGGTTTGCTGAAGGCAACGGCTTGAAAAGCTCCTGTTTCTTGGTTTGTGTTTTGTTCTATTTGTTTTTGTAGCAATAAATTTGGCAGGCGTAATTCCAGCCTCTTGCCTTCTTGTAAAAGGGGTTGTCCCTGCCTTTTCTGCAGGGCCGGTAGCAGGCTGGTACAGAACACTCACTCTGTTACGCGGCAGGATTCAACCCGCCAAACTGCCGATCTTCTGATCGACAAGCTCAGTGTCCTAACCCACTGAGCCACTGCGTCCCTTATATCAACCAGGTACCTGCTTAAAATGTAAGATGTTCTGACTAGTGCAGTTTTTTGTAGCATTGCTGGAGTTATTGCAGGAAGCTGCAGTTTCTTGATGTATTTTGCAAAGTTTTTGGACATAGTTCCCAGTGCCCGGATGACAATGAATATTACTGTTACACTGTTTCGTCCATAATCGCACAGTTTTGATGGCCAAGTCGTGATATTTTGTATTTTTTTCCAGTTCTTTTTCTTCGACTCTGGCATCTCCTGGTACAGCAATATCAATCAGCTGTATGCTTCAGTTCTCTACAACTGTGATATCTGGCATGCTGTGTTCCAAATGTCGATCTGTCTATATTCGAAAGTCCCACAAGATCTTCACCCTTTCATTCTCAACAACTTTTTCCACCCTATGTTCCCACGACTTTTCAGACACAGGCAAGTCTTATTTTTTACACAATGGCCAATGGATTGATTTAGCAACTTGGTCATGTCTAGCTTTGTAATGAGTTTGTGCGATTTTGCTGCACTCACATATTAGGTGTGAAATTTATTTTATTTTATTTTATTTTTATTGCATTTATATCCCGCCCTTCTCCGAAGACTCAGGGCGGCTTACAAGCTTAGCAGTAGCCTTCATTCCATGTATATGCCTGCTTATTAGGGCTTTCACACACCCCCAAGCGGCATTATTACAAAGTCAGCTTAATTGCCCCCAACAATCTGGGTCCTCATTTTACCTACCTCGGAAGGATGGAAGGCTGAGTCAACCTTGAGCCTGGTGGGATGCGAACCTGCAATAATTGCAGGAAGCTGGTGTTACTTAAGGAGGCGTTAGCCCACTGCTCCACCAAGGCTCTAGTTTCATTATTATTATTATTATTATTATTATTATTATTATTATTATTATTACTATTATTATTGTGTTTGATATACACACACAGTTCTAATAGATGTGTCAAAGTAGTTTTCTTCATCAGCAATGAAGAAATGCTTTTCTACTATCTTTTAAAGAGTTTTTGGATTTTTTAATTTGTACTCTAATCTACAGCCATGGGATTTCCTAGTTTTTGGTGGTGCAAAGCAACGGGAATCTTTCACTGTTTGCAACAAACAGAACCAGATTCTATGTGATATTAATAGGAATGCTTTTCAGAATAGTTTTCTGAACTATGGAGTTTTCACTTCATAGTAATATTCATACTACAGGAAAGTGTGTTCCATATTGTAGAGACAAAAATTAAATAGGCATTCATTTGTTTATCAAATATCATCTGATATTGCTATATATTAGTATAACTCCTCTAGGAAACTGTTGTATCATTTCTAAGCCAGCCCTTTAACTAGAAGTGACCATTGTAATCATATCCTCATTTCTTAGAAAGTTGCCCTAGATACCTTCATCCTTGAGAAAATATTCTGTGGTTCCTTAAAGGATATTTATTACCATAATGTAATTAGGCTTAGTTGGATTTTATGGTTTTGCCTGTGGCTTGACTATAGAGAAGGGGTATCAAACTGTCAGCCCGCAGGCCAGATGTGTCATGGCAAAACTGTGCCCACCCCAGCAATGGCAAAAAAGTCATGATATGTCATGACACGTCATGTCACCTTGCAAGTTTGACACCCCTGCTATAGAGGGAGTAAATTATCAACACACAAGATTGCAACATTCATTGTGAAGCAACCTATTTGTAATTTATTGCCCTTCCATCTCTTTCTCAGTAGTTTTCATAATTCCAAGAAGAGGGTGAGGAAAATCAACAGACAGCACAATTTACTAATTTATACAATGGCATTTATTTTCCTGTAGAAGAGGTAGGAAAAAAATGAAACTAGAGCATCATGTGCAGGACAAGGGGTCACTGTAGAAAAAGCTAATTACATCAATTCTATACCAATCTCTTTCTTTGCAAAAATCAATGCTTCATGTACTTAATGATGCACTAAAGTGCACCATTATTAGTCTCTCCACAGGGAAACAATATGATAACCAATCCTATCATTTGTTATCATTACCCTTCCTATAAAACAGGACAGTTCATTGCTGCTTACAGAAAGAAGTGAAACATTTATGTAAATATTTCAGTATGTGTTAGATAAGCACAGTTCCCCCTGTACTAGGAGAGAAAAGTAGGTGCCTTTTTAGACTATAATTTCCAGAAGCTCAAATCAATATATAGGTCAGGAATTATTGAGACTGTATTACCAAACATCTGGAATTCAAGCTTCATAGCCAAGAAATAGTAATTGCCTCTTTATTTTCTTATTACTAACTAATAAATTATTTTATTAGTTTGGGATTTTAAAAGAACACAACAGTTTATACCAAGCTGTTTTGAGCAAAATTTCTTCAAAATCTGGTTATGCCTGAGTACACCTAATTTACTAGTTCTTAATTGAGTCTCTGCTCTGCTGGACACCATTCAAGGATGTTTAGCTCTTTAAATGGTAAACACTGGTCTGTCAGTAGACTATAGTCACACTGATTGAAAAGTAAAGAGCCTATTTTATACTTCTACTTATTTTATATATACTTATACTTGTATTTTATACATATTTTACACAGGAGAAACTTAGCCTGCAATTAACCTTTATGTAAAAAAGGAACTTTAATGTGATGACATGTATTATGTAATCTTAAGGGCAGAATCTCCACCCTCCATCTTTGGATGACTGGATGGCATACTTAATACATATACATTGATGCAACTATTTGAATGGATGCTTTTAATGAAGCTTGTGCTTTGACTGTAATTGTTAATTGAAACAGATGATCACAAAAGCAATACATCATGAAGCTGTTAAGAAAGCCAACAAAAGATGGAATGCTTTACCATCATATGATAATTAGAACAGAGACTATCAGTAAAACCATCATTGCGATAGTGCTGCTAATAGTGATGGCTATATTTCACCTCTACTATCAGTAGAAATCTCCTCTGAATACCAATTACAGGGTGTATGGCCAGAAGGACACTCTTGTCTTAATGCAGGGGTCTTCAAACTTGGCCCTATTATGACTTGTGGACTTCAACTCCCAGAATTCCTCAGCCAGGCATGCTGGCTGAGGAATTCTGGGAGTTGAAGTCTACAAGTCATAAAAGGGCCAAGTTTGAAGACCCCTATCTTAATGTTTTCCTTGTGGCTTTCAACTGAGCATGAATCGACTTAGAAAGAATAGAATGCTGACCTAATTAGCTATTATTCTGAACCTTCATTGGTCTTATGTTCTTGCCATTTCAGCTCTATAATGCCAGACATGAATATCACAGCCAGGCCATTTGTTCCAAAATGACCTATTCTACATTAATCTTCCAAAGAAAAGAACATATTCTATATGTAAAGGAATGCTGGTTCAGTTCCCAGAAGCTACAGGTAGGGAGATAAAAGATTTTCATCCACTTTAAAATAAGAATGACTTGCCTAGGTTAATATAAAAAAAAATCAAGCAAAGATACATGCAGTTCTTACTTAATGACCAGTCACTTAGTGACCATTCAAAGTTATGACAAACTGCCTTACAACCCAGTTCCAGAGTTCTGATTGCCACACATGTCCTACAATTATGTGATTGCATTTTGGGTACTTGGCACACATTTATAGCTGTTTCCCACTGTCTCATAACCATGATTTTTTTTTTCTGGTTTCCAATGTTTACTTTTTGTTTCTGGCAAAAAATGCTCATTGGGTAAAACAGGTTTGCTTAACAAACACTTGGTTCCCTAATGAATAAGGTGTTCACTTAAGAACCACTACAAAAAATGTCATAAAATCAGGCACAGTCCTATGGTGACCAGCTTAATGACAGCCATAGCTTATTACTATAATTATGGGCTCAATTATGGTTATCAATCAAGGACTACTTGTAAAACCCACAGGGTGATGGTTTTGCTTGAAAACCTTGGCTAATATTTTCTGAATTTTTAAAAACTTTCTTGTTTCTTTTATTTGAACACAAATGATTTATTCATAGCTTGGCAATTTATTCTGATTTCCCAGGGCAGCTATCTGGAATAATATATAGTGTTCTACTTTATTTCATATCTTGAAATTTTGAATATGCAAAGAAGATATAGTTGTATTGTTATTAATAATGGAATAAATGGCATTCCTGGAGAAAACTATGCTTGAAGCTCTTAGCAGCCAAATAATATTTATGATTGTTTTGTATTATTTTATTTTAAGATACAATGCTATGTTTCAGTCATTTACTGTTGAGAAACAGAAACAGTAGCAGACAATATTGAGAGATCATATGCTGGCTTGGAAATTCTGTCAGTTGAAGTCCACACATCTTAATGTTGCCAAGGTTGAGAAAATTTGGTATAGATTGGTCTCTCCTTAATTCTCTATCCTAAAATAAACAATTTAGTCTTGGGGAAATACACTAATGTCATATGTCATGTGGATAGTGAACATAGGAACCTTTCAATCATATTCTCAGCATATGGAGAGGAATCTACAAGTTTTTTTTTAAAAAAAAACCCCAAACAAATCTACTTTTGGATTCTATTCTTTGCAATTTCACAAATATCTGCCACATTTGCTCCTCTGTAGGATAAGGGATATACACCAGCTGCCTTGAAATGTTAATAGTTGAAATGTCAAAGGTCTTCAGTTTGGCATTACCCATGAAAGCGTCCTGTCTATTCATCATACATATCAATATAAGCTTCCTTTCCTTTCTTTGGAATCATGAGTGGGGACACTGTTTTTCATTGTAGTGATAATGCATAGAAAGGGATGTTCATTTTCACAGCCGATTATGATCCTTTCCAAAATTGCTTCCCAGCATAGCTATTTGTGTTAGGAAAAAGTCCCATGGAACCAGAGATTTTTTTTGTTGGCTCAGAAATGGAAAAAAAGGGGGTCTACCATTTTTTCTCCACATATTTTGTTCCTTTCAAAAATTCCCTGTCTCAAGGATACATGTTATTTTCATTTTTTTTAAAAAAAATGAAACCTTTGTTATCATCAAATTTATTCTATATACAAGGGATTCCTAAATAAGAAAGGGTACATAATATTGTAAATAACCAAGTAAACTTAATAAGAGAAGATGGGCTCCAGCATGGGTCCAAAAGTTCAGGAAAAAAAACCCTCTAGTCCCAGTGACTGACTCAGATTGGATCCTGCAACATTACCCTTGGACACCATCATTCATAAATGTAATAACATTAATAAACATAACTTAAGAGAAATTAAACTTTCAACATTTTTTTTAATGAAAACCTAAGTATTTACAGTACTTAGGGAAAAAATGAATATTTGCTTGGCATTGAAAAACAGACCCCATTGTTATCTCTTTTGTAAGAGCATTCTAAAGTCAATCATCACACACCAAACTCTCCTTTGTAAATGCAGAGGATATTTCTCTAGTCACAGTGGTCAGTCCACTAGTGATGCTTTCAGTGTGTGTGTGTGTTGTTAAATCATTCTAGCATTCCAAAATGCCAAAGTGAAAATAATAGTTGCAAAGGTGGCCTCGTGATAGCTAAGTCTTTCATGCTGACTGCCTGTGACACTTTATAATGATTGTGCCAGCCATGCAACAACACGGATGTGATAGACAGCCATGTGGCAATTTTCCATGTTGAAACATGCCAGTTTTTAGAAACATTTATTTTACAGATTAGAAATGCCAAGTAACATGAAATAGAAGTGTGGTTATTCACAGATCACTTGTAATGGTTGTGAAGCACACCTACATGATACAGAATGGGTGTTGCAGGGTATTAAATCAATTGGTTCTCTGAGCAGTTGCCACAGGTTTAAACTTTATCTGGCTTATATGCCTTCCTTGGAATTTGATCTCTATTTATATAGCCCTAAATTGGATGGCATCTCTTTATGACCAGCAATTACTTTAGATTTTCTTATGATGGTTTATACCAAGGCCAGCTACTAAGATGGCAACCACAGGAAAGTATAACAGCCTAATGAAAATGGGATAGTCAGATAAATATGGAGTAAAAAGTGATAATCAGATTAAGAGAAAAAATAAGAATATATCTAAAAAAGTTATCTAAACCACAGATGAATTCCAGATATTCAACTTAAAACAGGAGAAATGTTATAGCCAGGTGAAGTGAGTTGTATCCCTTTATTTCCCTTAGCAATGAGTTCTCATCCTTGAAAGAAGAGATACAATAAAAAAATGGGATGCAAAAAATTACTACTCCTTCCACCCTTCTGACCTTCAGTGAGGACCTGAAGACCTGCCACTGCCAATTTCTTGGAGCCCCAGCAGGAGTGGACCTGGCTAGATGTGGTTGACAGACCAAGAGAAGACCCCACCTCCCATTGGTGCATCCTGCTCCCTTCATCCACATTTTTTTCAATGTAAGTTTTATTATCACTAGAAGTATTTACTCTTTTGTTTTATTGGCTTTTAACGGTGTAGGCCTTCCAGAGTCGCCTCAACCAAATAAATCTAATAAATAAATGGACTCACACTTGGTGTAAGTGGTCAAATAGTGTTTACTAACAATAAAAGCAATAATTTCAAATATATGAGTCACTAATGGCTGCTGAGAAAAAGTAGATGAGTTGAAAAAGCTTATTGTTCAGTATAAGCCGAGAACATCACAAGGAAAATTGGAGACTAAGTCATTGGAGAGACAAAGGGATAAGAATGATGTTTAAAACTGCTGGTAGAGTAAAACCACAAATGTAATCATAACAGAAGTTGGGAAAAGAAAGGAGACAATAAAACAGAATGGAAGAATTTCCTCTCTCCCTCATGGACTGAGGGACATTCTGTATCTTCCGAACAACCCAAATGATATTGTAGATTGTTTTGAATGAGATCAATAAAGATATATGGCATAATATAAAGACATGTTCCGGGTCCCATCAGCCCAATTATTCCGGCTAGCAGGCTCCAGGAGAAGGACCTGCTCTGCTGTTTCTCCTGCCCTCTGGAACATCTTAGCCCCCTATGTGAGGTTACCCCCAATCCTCCTATCCTTTCATAAGATCTGGTTATGCCAGTTGGCTTGGGGTCCCAACAGAGGAACAACACAGTGGAGATGGTTGATTGAGCAACAACAGATCACACCTCCCTCCACTCTGCCCCATGTGTCATTAGGTTTTAATGTTTGGTTTTAATTTATTTATGTTTTAATGTACATGTATAAATATACTTTTTATGACTTTAAGCTGCCCAGAGTTACCCTGTGGTAAGATGGGCAACCAATAAATTGTATTTTATAAATAAATACAATTAATAAATTAATGGCAAGCAATTTAGCTTTTTTCCCCCTCTCAGCTTCAGGTTTATTCTACCAATCTAAAAACATATTGTATGCCTTCCCATTTATTTTGGAAATAAAATAAATGAATTGCTTTTAGGTACATCACTTTGCTTTAATGATTCTTAGAATGAGAGGCTATATGAGGAGATTTCAAATTATTCTTGTTTGGATTTTCAGAGAGGATTATATTTGTACCATGCTAAAACACAATGCAAGAAATTGCCAGAGCTCATAATTAATTCAGTTGAGATACAAAAAAATGGATTGTTCAATCATTCTCAAGACCAAAATGATATGAAATACAGTTCTTCTGAGCAAAAAAAAAGAAGGGGTAGAAGGCATTCACAGAAGAAGTAGAAGTGTTAGAAATGGACCCTGAAGGAAATTTTTTCCTCTAAAATCCCCCACCACACTGAATAAAACAAAAATATTATATAGCCCAAAGGCATTACAAATGATGTGGATAGCAAATGCAGCTGCCACAGAATTAATGAATGCTTTAAACACCAATAAAAAATTGAGAGCAACAAGCATCATTTGATTTATTGAACAATATAACAGATTCAAAGTGGACCAAGTTTAAGGCTACCATTTTTTTAAAAAAAATAAATAATAATCATTCAATTCCAAGTCTCAGGCATAAAGGTAACAATCAGGAGATTGTGGTACAAGATGAGGGCAACAATGGCAAGAGTTATTCAAGAGAAGCAACAAACTGTAGTAATTGTGAATTTGACAACATAATCAACAGATCCTTCTGGTAGGCAACAGATAAATGCTATGAATTTGATGATCAACGTAAAAGAATAGAACCACTCACAATTAAGAATGAGCTATTGGAGGGTAGCACTGAAACTCAAAGGGAGAAATGTTTTTTTTTAAAAGGGGTCTGTAATTTCTCAGGATCCCCTATGATTAATCCTTTGTCTGACTCTGTTTTTACTAAATTACAGGATGAAGTTTAAAAGATTTCCCTGCTAGGTTGGGAGGAAAATTCCTTCTTAATCTTCATTTCAAAATATGATAATTATAATTGTTGTGGAACTCTGGATATTAATTGAGCTTATAATTAATGGTTTAATTCACACACTTTCAGAACAGAAGATAGCATTCAATGGGGTAGACTCAAATGAGGACTGGAGGTGTTGCCTTTCATTACATTATATGCAATATCAGTAAAGTTACTAGTCCTTTAAGCCAGGGGTGTCAAACTGGCAGCCCACAGGCTGGATGCATCATGAGCAGGCCATACCCACCCCGGCTCCAAAAAGTCAAAAAATGTTGCAATATATCATGTGATGCAATCAGGTTTGACACACGTGCTTTAAGCAATACTCTCTAGCTGTGGCAATTTATTTTAAACACTGCACTTTGGCTGTAATTAATAGTTATCTCTCTCTACAGAGGTAATATCAGCAACTCAAACAATAAAGTTCTGAATTGGGATCTTACTTAACTGACATCCCACCCCCTCCCCCCATTCATATGTAGTGGTTGCAGATAATCTTACTGTGGATTACATAAGAATACATTCAGATCTGATAGTTACTCTTGATAATATATACCATTTTCAAAGGTTCACTCCAAAATTATCATGCATAAAAATATATTTACTTACCAGGAATTAAAAATAATGTTCTTCTTAACTGTGTCATCTCAGATAATTTTCTCCACTCTGCAAATAGCTTTGGCCACTTCCTGCATTTTATACTTAAAATCTCTCTCTCTTTTTTTGTAACATATTTTATTGATTTTTTAAAACATAAATCACTTAACAATTGGGGAACAGTTTGTTGTCTTGGTTACATTTCTAAAACAATCATTAACAATTGATTTCTATAATCCATAATCCACATAATGGTTTTGGTTGATTTCCTCTTTTCCCAAAATATACTCTTTTGCAAACATTAAATTAATACAATTCTTATTGTTTTGATAGATAACATATATATATATATATATATATATATATATATATATATATATATATATATATATATATATATATATATATATATATATATATATATATAATTTTTAACAATAATAAAAAAATATGCTTAATCTTTAAACATTCCATTTAATACATCTAGCCATCTAGTCCTTTAACTCAGGGCTTTTCAACCAGTGGTACTGATACCACCTGTGGTATATTGGCACCTAGAAGGTGGTACACGACCATCCTAGAAAAGTGATAGTGGGGGAGGGGAATGGCAGCACCACACAAGCCTGAGTGAGAGATGGCTGGAGCTGCAGGGCTGTCAGGGCTCAATGGAAGTGCCAGGATCACTGCCTCTTTGGGGCTGTCAGGGCTCAATGGAAGCACCAGGATCAGTGCCAGGCTCCAGCTGGTGCTTGCCACTGATCCTGGTGTTTGCTTAGTCTCAGACATGAGACAAATCTTATTTCCTGTTTCAGCCTAGCCCAAGGCCATCTTACAAGAAGAAGAAGAAGGAAGAAGGAAGAAGGAGAAGAAGGAGAAGAAGAAGAAGAAGAAGAAGAAGAAGAAGAAGAAGAAGAAGAAGAAGAAGAAGAAGGAGGAGGAGGAGGAGGAGGAGGAGGAGGAGGAGGAGGAGGAGGAGGAGAAGGAGAAGAAAAAGAAAAAGAAAAAGAAAAAGAAAAAGAAAAAGAAAAAGAAAAAGAAGAAGAAGAAGAAGAAGAAGAAGAAGAAGAAGAAGAAGAAGAAGAAGAAGAAGAAGAAGAAGAAGAAGAAGAAGAAGAAGAAGTAGTTGGAAGGTACCTTGGAGGTCATCTTGTCCAACCCCTTGCTCAGGCAGGAAACCCTATTGTCACGACGTCCTCTGCCAGGAAACAAAAAGCACTCCAAAAGGAACGGGTGACCAGGTTTATTTCTTCCACAAAGCAAACCGCGATAAAGTCAGCGTTGAGGCACCTAGCCTCAACGCTCTTTTATCATGTTACCACACCCTAACCCCACCCCTTCAAAGCAAACCGGCATCCGCCCGCCTCCCCATAAACACCCCACCCATCACCGTGCATAGCCACCACCCATCGTGTGCACTGCTGCAGCCCGTCAAAGCCCCTCCCAGGTGAGTTCTGTCCTTCCGCTCCCTCGCGCGCCCCAGTCCGTGCTGGTGTTACGGGCGTTAAACTCCCCCCGAGTCCAGTAACAGAGGGTGGCGAAATGGGCACAGCCACACACCCCTCCACAGTTTGCTGGAGCGTGTCCAACTGCCCGCTTGGTTCAGCCCGTTGCTGCCCGGGCGCCATCCGCAGTCCAGAGTCCAGCCGCCGAGAAACAAACATCAGCGCCAGACCGGTGGATGCCCGGCGCCGTCCCCGGTGACGAGGCAAGCGCGCGCCCGCCGGCCGTCTGGGAGCAGGCGCGCCGATCAGCTGAGCGCTGGCCAGCTGCTCGGCGGGATTGCGGCGGCGCACTCCGCGAAGTCCAGGCGAAGCCACGCCCTCTACATGAGCGTCCGGGGTCCGGGAAAGGTGCTGCCCGGGCGCGCCGATCAGCTGTGGTCCGGAAAGGTGCGAGCCGGGCGCGCCGATCAGCTGGGGAGCGGCTGGCTGCTTAGCGGGGCTGCGGCGGCATGCTGTGGCGGCAGACGAAGCCACGCCCATCGACCGAATGCCCGGGCCCCGACGATCCGGAGGGGGTGCGCTGATCAGCTGGACGCCAGCCAGCTGATCGGCGGAGCTGTGGCGCGCTCCGCAGTGTTTGGGTGAAGCCACGCCCATTACGGCAGGTTCCGGGGCCCGACGGTGGCAATGTCGAGGCCCGAGCGGGCGGCGGACCGGCGGGGCTTGACACCTATATCATTTCAGGCAAATAGCTGTCCAGTCTCTTCTTAAAAACTTCTAGTGTTGGAGCATTCACCACTTCTGGAGGCAGGTTGTTCCACTGGTTAACTATTCTAACTGTCAGGAAGTTTCTCCTTAGTTCTAGCTTGCTTCTCTCCTTGACTAGTTTCCATCCATTGCTTCTTGTCCTGCTTTCAGGTGCTTTGGAGAATAGCTTGACTCCCTCTTCTTTGTGGCAGCCCCTGAGATATTGGAACACTGCTATCATGTCACCCCTCACCCTTCTCTTCGTTAAACTACATATACCCAATTCCAGCAACCATTCCCTATATGTTTTAGCCTCCTCTTCCCCAGTCATCTTTGTTGCTCTTCTCTGTACCCTTTAGTTGCAATATACTATATAGAGGGACGCGGTGGCTCAGTGGGTTAGGACGCTGAGCTTGTCGATCAGAAGGTCGGCAGTTTGGCGGGTCGAATCCTGAGTGCCGCGTAACAGAGTGAGCGCCTGTTACTCGTCCCAGCTTCTGCCAACCTAGCAGTTCGAAAGCACGTAAAAATGCAAGTAGAAAAATAGGGACCACTACGGTGGGAAGGTAACAGCGTTCCGTGCACCTTTGGCGTCTAGTCATGCCGGCCACATGACCACGGAGACGTCCTTGGACAAGCGCTGGCTCTTCGGCTTTGAACGGAGATGAGCATCGGCCCCTAGAGTCGGAAACGACTAGCACGCATGTGCGGGGGAACCTTTACCTTTACCTTTTACTATATATCTCCACCTGTGAAGTATTTATGTTTTCTTGATATGTTCTTTCTACATGTCTCTGATCCATGATGGCCAAGAATTGAGTTTTTCTCTTCCTTTCTTTTCTTTGCAAATAGGTCCCAATTAAATAGATATTTCTAATCCAAATAGTTCAAAAAAGGTTTTTTTCTTGAAATTTATAATTCTCTCTTTGTCTACAGCCCAGATTGTTGTCTTTTTTGTCACAGCTGTTGTTGTTAAAACTTTGAAGGTTACAAACACAGATTAGCTTTTTCCCAGGTTTTGCCAAGTCTTATATTAAAGTCATAACTGTCATAGTCTTCATCCACCACTAGGTGTCAGCAACTATTTGTTTTTTCAATTTCCAAAATGAACAAGTATCTTTAAAATGAGAGTCTTAACCAGTCAAACAATTTTAGATTTATCCAGATTTAAGTTTTAAATTTCAGGTTTTATATTTATTTAACTTCCACATATTTTGATCCTCCATAAAAAGATTAATTTGCTGCTTCCATTAGTATAAGGATGGGGCAGAAATCCCTCTCCTTCCCTTTTGGAGGTATTTTGCTTCTTGGGGATCTTTTCCAGGAAATTAAATGTAAAATAGAAAAGAGAAGATCGAATTTTTCACCCAGTTTCAAGCATGCTGTTCACAGCTGTGCTGGTTAGTGCTTTTGGACTTCAGTTGCTAGTAGCTTGGGCTGGTCAATGCAATACGGCCAGCCTTTCTCCTGTTGGGTTAGAAGGCTTTCCCCAAGTTGAACAGAGTGGCTGCTGCCATTCCAGAATTGCTGGAGCACCCTTCTTTCTTCATTGCCTCTCCAGGGCTACTTAGACTCATTTAGGGTCCCCAGGCAGGATGAAATTTGCTGTGGGGGTGCAGAGAATCTGCAAGCCCAGGACTGGTCACTACCACACAAAACTGGAAGTCCCTTAAAATCTCTTGTTCCACAGTCATACATGGAAGATTTATATCATGATTTTATATCATGATTTTCCAGGGAGGAATATATCCTACTATTTCTTTAATTATACATATTTTTTAAAAAAAAGACCCAATTCCCAATGACTTAGTTGCTTTAGGCTACCAAAAAGAAAAAAAAGCAAGAATAATAAGTAAAATAACAAAGAGATGTGTATCCAGAGAAAGAAAAACCATGCCAAGCAACACCAAATCTTTCAGAGACTCACCACCATCCTATCTGAAGATCTGGGAAAATAATCAATTTTTCAATGCTTTCTGGAATATCTATGGTGAGGAGTCACATGGATGTAAATTAAATCATTCCCCCTGCTAGGAAGGCAATAGCACAATGATTATCTTCAGAATGATTTTAATATATCTTGATTTTTTTAATATCTGGAGTATCTCAAGTTAATCTTAGTCATGTGGAAAAGAATTGTGCAGGATTTATAAAAAATTATTAATTCATAAAAATATTGACTAATAAAAGTAATGTTAATATATGCCATAAGTTGATAAAGAATATGTGGACACCAAAAAATCTCATATTTATATTATATAAATATAGTTCATAAAGCTGGCTAATATGGGTATAATGTTAGTGCAGGAACTTAAGCAAAAGTGGCTCTTTAAGCAAATTCTCAAAGATAAGAAATGTATCACAGTGGAATGTATCATAGTTATCCAGAGTTGGTTGGAAGATGGGCAGCTACATAAAAATATTACATACATACATACATACATACATACATACATACATAGGCATGTCTTATACAAGTTGTAAATAATAACAATTCAGCTTTATTCTGGTACATTATTGTAAATTACCAGGAAAATGGCCAGCTTCCTATAACTTCTAACTCAGACATGGGAAAGTTATTCTTGACAATTAGTGTATACAACAATGATGCAATGGATTGAAATAGATCTTGGTACTCTGTAGAGGACCTGCTGATTTGGCCTCCAGTAATGGTTGCAGATGTTAAGGATTTAATTACCCACTTAAGATAATAGAAAGTCTCAGGCAATAATTTGATAACTTTCAAATTAATTAAGAATAACCAAGCCTGGTGGGCACTTCTCTTTGCTATTTTCAGCCATAGATAGGCATAGTTGCATCCTTAAATATTTCAGCCCTCATTCTTTTAAAAATGGAGGAAAGACCCCTCAACAAATGATAGAAATATTAGATTGCTGGAATGAATGTACAAGTATATCTATATGTATAGGTATATGTACACATATATACTTATATATACATGCACACACACACACACATATTTGTATATATATATATATATATATATGATTAGGGGACTGGAGGCTAAAACATATAAGGAACGGTTGCTGGAATTGGGTATGTCTAGTTTAATGAAGAAAAGGACGACGGGTGACATGATAGCAGTGTTCCAATATCTCAGGGGTTGCCACAAAGAAGAGGGAGTCAAGCTATTCTCCAAAGCACCTGAAGGCAGGACAAGAAACAATGGATGGAAACTAATCAAAGAGAGAAGCAGCCTAGAACTAGGGAGAAATTTCCTATATATACCCATCTAGAGAGAGTGCAAAGGGATTAGCTAGAACAGATGAATCATCTGGAGGAGAAAAGGCCTGACTAATATCTAATCCTCCATTACTTAATAGAGAAATATTCTACCTGTTCTAAACTGGATGCCCCTTCAATTGACCATTGCCAGCTACTTCTAATTCATAACTGAAAACACAAAGCTTAAGGTCAAATGTAATCTCCAGGGTCATTTAACATCTGTTCTACCAACAAAATGGAAACTAAACTACATCCAAGTCCTTATTGTTTAACTTTATCATTTGTCTACAGAAACAATTTGGTAGTTGTTGGCTACCTAACAAATTTGGATTTTCATTCTTCTAAATTAAGAAAGAGAAAATTTGTTTCCACTCTGTCAGTTTCAGATGAGTGAGTTATTTCATCAAGGACTTCTTGATGCAAGGATTAGTTAGAAATGTACTATCAAGAGATCAAAACCATAACTTTTGAGACCTGCCATGTAGATGAACACACAACTGAGCAGGTAACATCTTTTTAAGCTTTTGGTAGTGGTTTTTCATATATCTGGTAGTATCAAATTTTATGCCTTCTATTCTGTCCAGAGTGCTCAGATAAATATATCTGCCATCCTTAATTGCTTGCCAACAAAAGGGGTGGTTATATACCTGTTATTTCCAAATTATTTAAAGCAAAATCAAAGTTGTTCTGTAAGAGCAAGTCTAATCTATATTTTTGAAGATTGCATTGCAGATGTCTCAACAAAGATGATTAGGGGACTGGAGACTAAAACATATAAGGAACGGCTGCTGGAATTGGGTATGTCTGGTTTAATGAAGAGAAGGATGAGGGGGGACATGATAACAGTGTTCCAATATCTCAGGGGCTGCCACAAAGAGGAGGGACTCAAGTTATTTTCCAAAGCACCCAAAGGCAGGACAAGAAGCAATGGATGGAAACTAACCAAGGAGAGAAGCAACCTAGAACTAAGGAAAAACTTCCTGACAGTTAGAACAATTAACCAGTGGAACAACCTGCCTCCAGAAGCTGTGAATGCTCCAACACTGGAGGTTTTTAAGAAGAGACTGAACTCGTGATGTCATGTGATGTCACGTGACATATCACAACTTTTTCCCCATTGCCAGCAATGGGGTGGGCACGGTTTTTGCGTGAGTTGCCACAAATTATACAGGTAGTCTTTACTTAAGGACTCTAAATGGAACCAGTATTCTGTTGTTAAGTGAGGCGGTCTTTGGATGAAACATCATATGACTGCATTATTTAGCAATAGCAGTTCCTGTAGTTCAGGTTATAGTTGTGTGCTCTTCTGCTCACACTCTCCCATACACCACAGGTGTTAGGAATCTTTATTAAGGCTTCCAAGCTTGAATTAGTATCCCGCAGCAATTCCCTGTGCCAGCAGCAGCTCCACTCCAATGAGTTCCACAGGCTACTCAAAAGAAGCCAGCACTAGTCCTCAAGGCAAAGGCAAGTCCAGTCCACTAGGCAAAAGCAAGTCCCAAAGGCAAATCAACAAGGGCAAGACCACAGTTAAAGAGAAACTATCCGAGTTTCAAGGCAAGAACACGCAGCAAGGAAACAGACACCTTCCCAGCATCAGCTTCCCTCCCCTTGCTGAGCTAAATAACTGCTTTCTGGTGCAGCTCATCAAGAAGGGTGAGGTTGCCTCCTCACAAGTAGTCTAACTGACCTTTTTGTGCCTGCCTCTTCTCAGACTTACATGCTCTCAGATCTGGAGGCAGCAGCAGTTCTTCTTCATCTCTGGCCACTTGCAGCTGTGTGCCCTCTCCACCTGAAGCCTCTGAACTTCCCAGATGCATCTGTGCCTCTCCTATCTCTAGTTAAGCCAGCTCAGCCAGTTGCTCCCCTGTGCTCAGCCTCTCCACTTCTGCCTTTGTTAGGCAACTATCTCATCCTTTTCCTGCACTCCTCGCCTCTGCTTTAATTTCTCCTCCTATCTTCCCCTTATGTCTGTCTTTTTGGGTGCCATGCACCCTACTGCTACTCTCCTGCACCTCCAGCATATACACATATCTACCCTAGCAACCTTCACCATCTTCCCCCATGTCACTGATGAGGTGAACCTGGTAAAGGACCATCAGTGCCTTGGCTGGGCATAACTTGTTAGCAACTGGAGGAAGATGATAATGAAGATCGGCTGAGGGGGGGGGAAAGGGTAGGCCATGGGGGCAGAGTGCCCAAGAGGACAGAGATGTGGGGGGAGATAGGCAGGTGGGGTGTGTTGAAGTGCACACTACAATTGTAAATGCAGGAGTGCTGCCAAGAGCTGTAAATTTGATTGTAAATAAATAATTATTCTGAATAACACTGAATAAATACAACAGGCACCATATAAATAACACACAGAGAACAGCACACACTCTGCTAGAGAGATGTTCCCTGAAGATGGGTTCCAGCACAAGTACAAAAGCTTGGAAGATAAAACCTTTGGTCATGGTGACTGACCCAGTTTGGATCCTGGAATAAATAGCTGTTAAGCAAGGAATACCTTATGAGCCTCAGATGTCCTCTATGATACTTAACTAGCTCGTAAACTTTCTATGGACTGATTCTTGGTGTAAAGGAAAGCATGTATTAGCATTGTTGGGAAAATGGCAGTGAAACAGATATGCGTTCAGGTTTATTAATGCTCGAGTCCAGCTAGTAAAAAAAAACACCAGGAAAACAGCTAAAATAACATTTATCAGCTTAGTGGGTCTCTCTAAGGAAGTAATTACTTCTGTATTTACAGACTGTATGCCATAAATACCTAATAAGCAATATTATAAAAAACACTACATGGCAGCAAACCTATAATTTTTGGATATGGGTGAAATTTAATGAAATATTTTGCCTGACTTTTACTGTATATTCCAATTAAGAATTCAGCTGTCAGAAGAAGAGAGTATTTTATCTGTAGAAAACCAAATATTTTTAAAATTGGATTTAATAACGACTTAATTTCTTGCATCTCCCCCTTCTTTTTGCAACTTTGAAAAAAGAGCAAGTTTCATTCTCTCCATTCTGAACTCTGAAAATGAATATATTAATTGGCTACTTTTGTTTCCATTTTAGACCCTCTCTGCTTTTCCATTTACTTGCATAAAGTTTCCTTTCTCTAGTTATATCAGTGTGAAAGATGGAGAATGGGATCCCATTCAAAGTTCTACTTCCAACTTCCATTAGATTCAGTTAAAATATGCAAAAATTATATGAATGGAGGTATTATATGTAAGACTGAAGATTATAGAACATAAATGTTAGATGACTGGACTAAGACAGCAAGTATTACTCCACATTCGCCCCAGGAGTTTATTCTCCCAAATGTCCTGTAAACAAAGTTACTGACAAACGCAGGATTTGGACCAGCCATAAAAAAAGCCAATCCCTCAAAATCCAGAAATTCAAGAAAAGGAAAAAAATACCTCTTGTTAAAACGGTTTTATTTCTCCTGAACATGCTTGAATATCTTGCTTAAACAACTATATAATTCCCATCATTTGTTCAGTTTAAAGTAAGAAAGCCCGAAAGAGAAATGCAAATTTAGACTGTGTCAGTACATGAACATTCCTACAGAATTATATTCCAGATTCCTCTTTCCTGTTCAAAAGTATTGGAAATCTCAGTGGATGAGCATATATAAGTAATATGGAAGGTTAGACCACTATGTAGAGGCCTACTCCATATACAGTTTCATTTTCATGCATTCTCATGTGTTGTTATTCTGTCCTCCACCCTTATCAGATATGTTAATAGCAACCTTCATTTCTGTAACAGGAAACTGTATGCCCCACTATCTTTATTGTAGGAAGGACATGTCACATAACTTACTATGAGATTCCTAACAAGTCAGAGAATTTCAGCAGAAGGTTCTGGAAGGATCCATTCCTGTCAAATAGAACCATACAATCCAGAATGTTGATACATGTAGTCTTTGATTTATGGCCACAATTGAGCCCAAAATTTCTGTTGCTAATTGAGACATTTGTTAAGTGATTTTTGCCTGATTTTATGACCTTGCCATAGCTGTTAAGTGAATCATTGCAGTTGTTAAATTAATAACATGGTTGTAAAGTGAATCTGGCTTTCCCATTGACTGCTTGTCAGAAGGTCACAAAATCTGAACTTGGAACTCCAGAACACTGCAACTGTCACAAATATGAACTAGTTGCCGGGCATTTGAATTTCAATCATATGACCAAGGGGATGTTGAAACAGTTGTAAGTGTGAATAACAGTCATAAGACACTTTTTTCAGTGTAACTTTGTACAGTCACTAAATGAACTGTTGTAAGTCAAGGAGTACCCGTATATGCTTGCCATTAGAATAATACTAAATAATATTAAAACAAGTTAAGTATTATGCTGCTCCTATTAGATATATTTTGAATTTTCCATTACACTCTGTGTGTGTGTGTGTGAGAGAGAGAGAGAGAGAAGAAAGAGAGAGAGAAATACAAGAGAAAGAGAAAGAAGAAGGAGAAAGAAAGAGAAAGAGGGTGAAAGAATGGGGTTTATCTTTATAGTAGAGTTTTTAATGATTTTCTATTATTCGTGTTTCATTATAATTAAATACACTTAATGCATTGGCCCAACAAGTAAGGATAACAGCAGTTGTGTTTGCCTTTCTGTGACATAAAAATCAAGCTCTTAAAAAAAAGCAACACATCTAAAAAAATGAAGAACTAAAAATATACATGGAAAGAAAACTACAAAAAATTGGTTAGAGATTTGGAGTGGAATATTTTATTTTGTCTGGGGGGGACATTTTTTTTCTCTCTCTCACACACACACTTACACACAAAATACCCTGGAAAATTCAATATAGCTTGAATGAAAAAGAGCCGACGTTCAAAATGAATGCATGTGCTGCCTGTATAATATTATTAGAGGCAGGCTATGATCATTATGTAAGGGACGCGGTGGCTCAGTGGGTTAGGACACTGAGCTTGTCGATCAGAAGGTCAGCAGTTTGGTGGATCAAATCCCGAGTGCCGCGTAACAGAGTGAGCGCCTGTTACTCGTCCCAGCTTCTGCCCACCTAGCAGTTCGAAAGCATGTAAAAATGCAAGTAGAAAAATAGGGACCACTACGGTGGGAAGGTAACAGCGTTCCGTGCGCCTTTGGCGTCTAGTCATGCCGGCCACATGACCACGGAGACGTCCTCGGACAAGCGCTGGCTCTTCGGCTTTGAAACGGAGATGAAACGGAGAGTCGGAAACGACTAGCACGCATGTGCGGGGGAACCTTTACCTTTCCCTTTTATGATCATTATAAGCAGAAATTATTTATATTATCTAAGGATAAAATTGTTAGTGGACTTTGAGTCAGAGTGTGCATATTTCACTCTGATGTTCTTTTTCTTAGGCTGATTCAGTTAATTATTCATACCTAGGAATCAATTATATATTTCAGAAGTACCTGACCAAAATTACTACACTGGGACTTCTGAACTAACAGTGTAAGATTGGGGGGAAAAACAGGTGGCTTCTTGAATGATCCAACTGTCACTGCGTTTTTTCTGTGTTTGTCAGTTACGCACGTTGCAGTCTGCTTTGCAGCTGTGCTGTTATCTTATCATTGTAACCATGGTGAGTGTCACATGTTCAACCATGTTTTGGTTTCATGCTCTACTACGGTGTGCGCATGTCCATACAAAGAAGTTTTTCTGTTCCTTCTTTCTCTCTGTGCTGTCTGGTGAGCTAGAGCATGTAGTCAGTTAAGAGTCTCTTTTGTTCTTTTTTCTGATTAAAGTTTTTTTTACAGTAGAATATGTTTCAGGTTTTCTTTCTTTTACCTGTTTTGCACCATGCGTCAAATGAACCACGGTTCATCGACCTCTGATAAGGAGTTTTTTTTTATTTACTCCTTTGACACCAACAATAGATGCTTCATCCTGGTTCCCTCTCATTCTGAAGCACCTCTGTAGAAAGATTTGTACAGCTTTAATATAGAGAGTGTTTCTTAGAAACACACCATGTTGTCAGCTTTCAGGCTACCTCACCCTAATGATGGATTAAAAAATGATCTTATCCAGTAATACTATCTGTAGAAAACAAAGTAATCTGAGAGGGAAAGGAAAACTAATCTGTTTTCAAAGGACAGATAAAAATTTAACAAGTTTTCTTATCTGTTTGTTAACCTTACAGTATCTATTATTTAGCTCCAAACCTTTTGATCCAGGAGGTGCTGCCTTCCCCTTTACTTTATATAGGAGTATTGATTATCATTACAGAACTGTTTATGGGATGCATGGAAACCTCAATATCTGCTCCACTTATGTCACAGATGGTCACTGAGCAGGGCTCACATAATCATTAGAATTCACACATATACATTTCTTGCAAATCAGATGCCATGATTAATAACCAGTGGAGTAAATCATAGGGCTGTGCAGACTTTTGATGCAGTGAATAAATGTCAGTGGTGATTTAGTGAAATTACTCCAACTGAAGCAGAAATGTTTCCAGTAGCTGCAGAGGCTTCTAACAGACTTGAATAAAAAAAAAATCAAGGCTGCAAAGTAGCAGGAGGTGTCTTATTAAAAGAAGTTGTGTTTCCTCAAAAAGAAAATCTGTGTAGTCTCTGAACTACAAAGTATATATGTATTCTCTCTTTTGTTTGGGGAAAAAATGTCAACAATCAGTTCTAAAGACATCTGAATCTTTGGGCAGTTCATTTTAAATCCCAACCTTACTATTGTTTGGGTGATCAAACTCCTGTCCCTTCTTTCATGGTGTGGCCACCATCCTGACTTATTTGACACATTTGGGATCCCTCTGGGCCCAGAATTGTATAGCCTTTAAATTTATGCTAAACAGCAGAGTTGCATATAGTTTGTAATGATTTAAGATTGAGAGATAAACTGTTGCATTGCTGGGTACTGAATACTGAGTACTCATTACAAGAAACCATTTACAATAAACTATCTAAGAAGGGGCCATTAATCACTATAGGCAAGGAAAGATAATTTTAAGAATAAATTGTTAGGGATGAGTAAATATATCATATTCAAGCTAACTCTTTTTTATATACCATCTTAATGCTATTTAGCCTAGTTTCTTCAGAAATTTATGACTACTTATTTTCTAAAACTTTCATTTTCTTTAACACTTTTTTATGACTCTAGATTATAAAAACAGTCTAAAAACCTATAATGGGCATTGGACAGTGCTAATATTTCAAAATATTATATCTAAATTTAGGGCAAGAGGTATTCTAAATCCACAAAATTTTATTTTGCATAAAGGATGTATAAAATTAAAAATAGTGCCAACCCCAAAACACTGCAAAGCCTCTTTTTTAAATAAATAAATAAATGTGATATTGAATATTTTTTGACATTTCTTTTTAATTAACAGGTTCACACATTTTGTTAGAAAGGTACTCCTATATAATATAATGATATTTTTAGTTCTGGAAATATACATATAAATTCTGAAGCCATCAAAGATGCATATAGTAAATGGGGGGAGGGTTTGGGGGGGAGAAACAAATGGGTATGCTTTGATCAATGGCTGGTTCTGTGTTTGAACTTCAATTCACTTTTTAAACTTATATTATTAAAAGCTGAAAGCATGATTTGAATATGTATGGAACACTGGAGTAGAACATTTTTGTATACGATTGCACATTTTAAAAAGTTCAGTTGACAGATGTTTTCATTTAAATGCCAATGTACTGTGTTTCAAACATTTTACAGTGAGAATACTTTAACTTGCCTGACAGTGTAGCATGAACATACTCTCAAAACATTGCTTTTATCTCAGGTCTAACCCATAAAGAAACAGCTTAACATACCGGTAAGTGTTGGCTGTTTAATTCTTAAAGCAATTTAATGCAGGCTGTTTTGCTGTGAATATGATTTAGAACAGGCATGTCAAACTGCTAGCCCACAGGCCAGACGTGTCACACCTAAACCATGCCCACCCCATTGCCGGCAATGGGGGGAAAGTTGTGATACATCACACGACATCATGTGACGTCGTGAGTTTGACATGCCTGATTTAGAATGTTTCACTGATGACATATTTGCTGACTCAATTAAGGATGGGGACTGCAATTTTTGACTATTTTAGCTACTGTGAACATATCTCCTCACATTGCTCAGAATGGCTGATCTGGTATGGGCTTCAGGAAACTCCTGGTTTCCATTCAGCATCTACTTACCATGTTTTCCTGAAAATAAGCCCTAGCTTGATTTTTGTGGGTGGGCCTAATATAAACCCTAGTTTCGGGGTGAGGCACATGCCTAAAAGTCAAGCTAGGGTGATAAGCCACTTACCAGGCCTCCCCTGAATCGATACCTACCTCTCCTCACCTGCACACTTCTTCTGTGTCATGCCCCAGAATGCATTTCCCAGTCAGAATCTTTTCTGGAAGGCCTCTACAGCCAAGAACTGAGGTATGGATTCAATCTGTAGCTCAGTTCTAGGCTGTAGAGGCCTTTTGGAAAGGCCTCTGACTGAGAAATGCAGGCCAGAGCTCCATTCTCAGCTGCAGAATGAAGCTGCTTCTTTGGCTGCAGAAAAAGTGGGCTGGCTGGCTGGAGCTGTCTGTGCCACTGCCACGAAGTGAGTGGAAGAGACCCCCCCCAGACAAAAGAAATGAGACCCTGTGCCTCTTTTGGAGGCAAAAAAAAATAAATAAGACCAGGTATATGCTCAGGGTGAGGACTGGGTCGCTTGGAGGTTGCATTGTAACTGAAAAACTTTTCCGATTTCATGATTATGTCTCCCATCCAAGAGCTTGTAGCTGCAATATTTTCATTATTAATCCAGTATTCCAATTCAGAAGTGGTATATTTTAATTATCCAATTCCATTTTGGAGTGTGGGCTTGAACTGAGTCAAGTGCATATCTTTAGTATGCACACATATTCTTTTGTGACCTAGATATAGTAGGTGCATAAATTAACGTGATTTCAAACTTTTTTTGCTATCTCTTTTTGAAAAAATAACAGTTTTTAACAATTATTCTAGAGTGATAATAGGCTTACACCTTACCACAGACTGGAGTTTATATACATTTTATATATTGCATTTCATGTAATATTATTGCCATATTATTAATATCATTTACCCTGTCCTCCCCCCATAAATATGATATTTAGGTGATTAGTCTATATGCTTAAAAGGGACACGGTGGCTCAGTGGGTTAGGATGCTGAGCCTGTTGATCAGAAGGTTGGCAGTTTGGCGGGTAGAATCCCGAGTGCCGCGTAACAGAGTGAGTGCCTGTTACTCATCCCAGCGTCTGCCAACCTAGCAGTTCGAAAGCACATAAAAATGCAAGTAGAAAAATAGGGACCACTACAGTGGGAAGGTAACAGCGTTCCATGTGCCTTTGGCATCTAGTCATGCTGGCCACATGACCACGGAGACATCCTTGGACAAGCGCTGGCTCTTCGGCTTTGAAACGGAGATGAGCACCGTCCCCTAGAGTTGGAAACGAGTAGCACACATGTGTGAGGGAACCTTTACCTTTTTTTTTTTACTATATGCTTATATTAATATTATTTACATATCTTCTACCAGATAGTTCTGGCCAGATCTGGTTATTTGAAGCTGTTTTTTGGTAACTGATGAGTTGAGATTCTATCCATTTCTATTGCATACAAATGTCCTAATACTTGACAAAGAGTAATAATAGTAAACTTCAAGAAATGAGGAGAAAAAGTTCAAAGGTTTATTCTATTCATTATTCTTTGAAAAGTGAGATTGGTGAGTGACAAATGCACTGGGAATGAATTAGAGATTCTTTTCTATTTAATATTAAGACTTTTTTTTTGAAAGAGCAATTGAACCTGGACAGATTCATGTAATCCAGTACTCATGAGAAAGAAAAGGGTATTCCTTTGAAGCATCCCTTTTGCAAAGGAGATTACAAGAACTGAACTTTATCATAAAGATATAATGTTATATCTTAAATAGGGATTAGCATGTACACAGCAGTTTCTTCTGTACATGACTAATGGACTGAATTTGGCTTGCAGAGACATAGTTTTTATCCATCTGGGCTTCTTTAACACAAGCAATTGTAATAATTTCTGGATACATCAGTTTCCTATCTTGCAAATCTGTACTTAGGAAAAGCAGAAAAGTTAGTATATGGGAAAAAATGACAATTGCAGTGTAACAGCTGGGTGATGGTTATTCCCAATTAAATTTCTAGTTGCTACATTCAAAATATAAAAAATGGGGACTGCGTTTTCTTTACCCTTCAGTTATTGCATATTCTAAAAGAAAGAATATTATTCTTTTAGAAATAAGAAAATAGGTGCAAGGATCAATTAACTATTTTAAATAGCTTCTCTCTTTCTTTTTAGAATTAAAATCAGAATTCTCCCTATCACTATGGGAATAGAGATAAAAATACTAAATGTTCAAAGGAGAATGATAATTTCCTTCTTAGTGGGTAATAAGGTCAAATTAAAGTTAATTGATAAATGATTCTCTTTTGAAGTTTAGCACAAGCAGTATTTTGAAGGGCACTTTCAAAGACGTGTTCTCTAAAGAGCACCTTGCTGAACAATCATAGTGATAATAATGGGAAATAAGAGCATTAAGTCATATTATCGATCAAAAGAAATGTTTTTGGGTAATTATTTTAGTTGTGGTGCAGGCCATCAATGTGTTCTTGAGCCATTCTCTTAAACTATCTTTTTTAAATTTTGAATCTTAAATTGTGAAGGACTCTCTTCCATTAGAATGCAACTCTCTTTTCTGTATTCAGCTCAATACTGGAGTGGCAGAAATGAATAAAAATAAATAGCAGGATCAATCTTACTTTAACAAATAAGAACAGATGTATGGAGGTAGGAAAATATGATTAATATTATGTTCAAAAGAAATCTTCATCTTTACAGAATTTTAAACACAATATTTTATATTTACGACAGACCTTGCTCTTAATTGTATATCACCATTGGCAAGGTCTCAGTTCATCTATCAATGAGTTAATGTATGCTAATCATTTCCTGATATTATAAACTAACAAACTAATGCATATTGTTAAGAAATGAAAATTATTCTGGAAAGTTGTCGGTTTAAATCATTTTCTCATGCTTGGCAACTTTAAGATGTGTAGATTCCAACTGCCTTGCTGGCTGGGGTATTCTGCAAGTTGAAGTGCACATATCTTAAAGTAGCCAAGGTTGAAAACACTGGTCTAGATGGTGTTACTATCAAAGCTCCACTCATAGTTGGACAACTGATTCTAATAGTTAGTGTTGGAGAATATTATTTCATTCGATGGTATTTCTCCACCATATCCCTGGGGTTCAACCTCTACTTGAAAGTGCTAAGTGGAGTGATTTGTAGATTTCAGTGCCATATATTAATAGCATGTGGCCCCCTCTCTTTCTTATCAGTTGCAGGTGAGAAAAGTAGAAGTGGTCAGTGAATGCCTAGCTAAACAGTGGACTGAATAACATACACAGAGTGATTCTCTATCATGAGGAAAAAAGAAACAAGACAAAAGCCTGGCTGAACTCTGTAAAATCTGGGAAATGGTGTGTGGGGTGGGTGGGTGGGCTGGATCCTACTTGATTGTCTCTGCAGATTCATCTTTGTCTTTATAGAATAAGAATGCTATATGCATGGATTTCATTTCACTAGGTATAAAATTACTTGGACGGATTTTTAATATCTATACCTTAGTAATGAATTAAGATCATAGGTGGTCTTCATTTAAAAGACCACTTATTCGGTGAGCTCTGAAATTTATGACAGCACTTAACAAGTGGCAATTATGATGGATCCTCGTAGCTATGGCTGTCACAGTGTTCCCATGGTCATGTGACCATGATCTGGATGCTTGGTGCCATAGCTTGTGATTACATCACACAGTTCCACAGTCAGGAGACAAAGTCAATGCAGAAGGTGGCAGGAAGTTACAGTAATGTGAGATCCTCATATAATGACCTGCACAGTTCTTGCTTAATGATGGCAACTGGAACTGTGAAACTGCTGTCTTTAGGGGCACAAATCACATAGTTTTTTGCCTTTCAAATGTATCACTTACTGACAGAGTTTTCAGTTCTAATTAGCATTATTGAGTGAGCACTGCTTGTACTATTGCATGCCAGATTTGGTTTTTCCTTCAAAATCAGTTGGTGCAAGATACAGCACTATGAAAAAAAAACATCTGATAGGAGATTTTAGATTATATATCTACTCTAGGTGCCCTCTCTTTGTGGGGAAAAAACAGCTACTTATTTGTTCTACAAAAGCTGATTTGATTGAAGAAAAAAATGTTAACAACCTATCATTAAACTTAATTCAAAATTCATTAGCCTTTTACAGTTTTGCTAAAAAAAATTATGCTGTAGTGATAAATGATCTTTATGTGCTATATAAAAAGATTAATGCTATCAAAACCACAACTCAAGAATTTTTGATTTAATTGCAACCTAGCCGAAACAAACCAGATTCTACTAAAGGGCTAACTGGTTTAAATCTATTGTGATATATTTCTCTCCCAAGATTTTATATTGCTGCTGGCCATATTTTAATTATATTTCCTAGCTTGTAAATTAAAATTAGTTGTTAGTAGCAAAAACAAAGCAAAAAAAAACCACAAATATAGCAGCACAGCCCTGAAGCAACTTTGAGTAGCGGTGCAAGTGTTTCTAATGAAAATCCGTATTACCACTGTGTTGCTAATTTGGTCTTTCTACTCTTGTTGTTTCTTTCCTACATCTATCAAGTATAGAGTTCATCTTCCCTTCTAAAACTGAACTGAAGTATTGTCAGCCTGAGGATCAGATCCTCCTATTTCACCCTCTCTCCTGATTTGAATATAGGGATTTTTCTCACTAAATGTAATTGACAAAAGGAAGCCAATCTTTGGGGGGGGAGGGGGAACACAGCTGTCTGCTCAGCAATAATTAGGCTGAAAAAAGTGCTCCCACTTTAGACTATTGGTAGCATTCCTCAAGGACATGTGGTAAGTCTACATTTTTATATAATGATTAATGAGTTGTCAACAATTACCTCATCAAGGATGGAGGTGAGTTTATATATCAATTGTCAAACACATCCTTCGTAGGATGAAAGCAGGAATTTCCAAGCAGGAACGTGCAACAAACAAAAGGCTGCCTGCTCTTTGTTTGTTTCTCCAGCCTTTACTAGAGCCTTTTTTACTGCACCCCACACATCCCCCACCTGTGACATCCACTCCCTAGGTTGGCAAGGTAAGGGATCCCCTTGAGCATACTGGGGAATGGGAACGAACTCCCAGCCAAACACCACCCTGAAAGGAGAAAACCCAGTACAGCTGTGCACTGCATTGTTATACGCCACCTCTGCGAACGCTAACAGGTCCACCCATTTAGACTGTTGATATGACACATAGCACCTCAGGTAATGCTCCAACATAGCATTTGCTTGTTCTGCTGCCCTGTTGGTGCTGGGATGGTATGCTGAACTGAGACCCTGGGATGACCCGATGAATTGAACAAATTCACACCAGAATCAAGCCATGAACTGTACCCCCCCTGGCCTGAGATGATTCTTCAGGGTACTCCATGTAGGCAATAGATGTGTGTGATAAACATCCAGGCCAGCCTTCGGGCAGACGGCAATCCCTTACAAGGCACAAAGTGCGCCTGCTTAGAAAAAAGATTGACCACCGTCCAGATCACATCGTAGCCCTGGCTCTCTGGTAACTCAACAATAAAATCCATTGTGATGTCCTGCCAGGGCCTGGTAGGATCTGCCACTGGTTGTAATAACCCCAAAGGCTTCCCTGTATGGGGTTTTGCAGTGGCACAGACGTGACAACCTCGCACGTAATCCTCAATCTCTGCTTTCATTCGCGGCCACCAAAACTGCTGTCTTGCCAGGTGTAGAGTTTTTAAGAATCCGAAGTGGCCTGCCTGTTTAGCGTCATGGCACCATTGAAGTACCCCTTGCCGCATTGTTTGTGGGACATAGAGTTTATCCCCATGCCAGGCTAGACTGTCCCGTCTCGTCAGGATATTCGGGTGGTCTCTCAATCAGGAATCATCCTGGAGAGCTTTCTGCAACTCTTGTGTCAGATTCCCCATCACAACACGGGACTCTGCTCTTGCCACATCCTGTTGGTAAGGGGGCACGATCGCCTGCACCACCTCCTCCCTCTTACTATCATATTGTGGCAGTCCTGAGAGGGCATCGGCCAGGAATTTCTTTCCCCCAGCACGTATTTCAGAGTGAAACGGAACCTTCAGAAGTATTGCACCCATCTGGTGTGTTTTGGGACAGGCATCTTGGTGTTTGTAGTACTTCCAGGTTTAAATGGTCCGTCCACACCTCAAATGGTTTCTTTGCCTCTTCCAGGAGGTGTTGCCACGTCTTGAGCACCCAACACACAGAAAAAGCCTCCTTCTCCCAGATAGCCCATATGCGTTCAGTTTTATTAACTTCCTTGATGTGTAGGTGCAGGGTTGCAAGGAGCTGTGACTATTTCGTCTTTCATAGAATGAAAGCAGGAATTTCCAAGCAGGAACATGCAACAAAAGGCTTTATTCAGCTCAAAAGCAAAATCAGCACTGGGAGTGAATTGCTCCCAGCACTTACATAGCTATCCAGAGACAGGACCCTGCCCTTAGGCCACAAACCAGCATCCGCCCACAACCCTTTATAATCCCTCCTCCCCCCTTGCAACTTCCTTTCCAAAACAGCTCATGCTGCTCTATGCTGCCACCACCCTCCGCACATCCTATAGACCTCCCACCCTCGTCCAACAGTCTGCTGCAAACAGGTAAGTAGTTCAGGTAAGCCCCACCCTCATGTCCAGATGACCAGCCTCACTACTGGCGGCTCCACGAAGGGAGTTGCGGCTGCAACCATCCCCAGGCCTCGCCAGTGCATTTCGAGCTCTGGAAGGCTTGCTATGGTGGCGGCGGGCCTTCTGGATGTTGGGCTGCCAGCTGGTAGGTGGTGGGGTTGGCAGAGAGCCCGCAGCAACCAGTGGCATCAGTGGCACTGGGCAGAGAGGCGGCAATGCAAGTGGAAACCCAGCGACGCCCTCCAATGTTCTGGAGCCCCAGTAAGGCCTGCAGCGGCCAGCTGAGAAGCGGTGGGGCCAGTGGAGAGCTCATGGCGACCTGCGAGAGTGGCGTTTGTTTAGGAGGCAGGGAGGGGAGACAACTCAGGACTCTTCCTCCCCCCTCGCTGTATGTCAGGCCCACAGGGCTCGACATCAATGACTGCACTTTGGAGAAATATTTAATTTGCTGGAAGAGCAAAATAAAATGAAGCTGTGAGAAACTTAATGACATGGAATATAAAGGCCCAATGTTTTTCACTAACTAGAACTATTGGTCACTATTTAGTGGAATTCTTATTTGAATCCTTACTGAACACAAATTTAAATAGTTACAATTTTTATTTTGGGGAAACAGTATTTCATGATAACTTGACATGAAGGAAGCAAAATTGCTATAAGGTTTTAAACAGTGTAAAAATATTGTTAAACTGGCTAAGTAGCAGACCAGGTAGTGGTTTTTCTTCATCATTAGCTTTGCTATAAGGTTTTAAACAGTGTAAAAATATTGTTAAACTGGCTAAGTAGCAGACCAGGTAGTGGTTTTTCTTCATCATTAGCTTTCTTCATTCAATTGTGTCCAATTTTCAGATTCTGTGTGGACAGGTCTATGCAGTTTTCTTCACAAGGTTTTCCAGAAGTGGTTTGCCATTGTCTCCTCAAGAACTGACAGAAAGTGACTCACTTAAGGGTCATAGTTGGCTTTGTGCCTAGGGAAGAACTAGAACTCACAGTCTCCTGCTTTGTAGCCTGATACCTTAATCAGTACACCAAACTAGGTCGGTAATGTAACAATAAATAAGAATGAGGGCTGTGGAGTGCTTTGGATCTGAAAACAAACTGGTCTGCTTGAACTGAAGAAGCTTCTTGGATGAGAAGAGAAATATCTTCTCTTCTCATCCAAGGAAAAACAAACCAAGTCTGGTTGCCTTTTGAAAAGAAAGCACCTTTGGGACAACCATGATCTGGATGACTGAGAATCTCCATAGCCATTGCCTGCAACTCCTTAAATAAAGCATATCTTTCTTTCGGATCATGTTGCAGCTGCAAAACACAACTCTGTGATCCAGTATGCTCTAAAGAACCTACTTGCCTTTAAAACTTAAACATTATCCAGCCTGAATAAGAATAAATAATAAACATTAAACACTGTCAGTTCTATACCCAAGTATTACTAAACTTAGGAAATGGCATGTATTAAATTTGTTAATGTATGAATTTATTAACTCTAATCAGGCTAGTTTCAAGTTTCATTATAAGAAAGATGGAATTGCAAATGTTCAAAGGAATATTTCACTTTAATGAAATTTTGAAGCTGCTTTGTAGAACATTTCCCCTTCTGAAAGTTATTAAAACAATCACATTGCTTTGCTTTTGCTCTGTTTTTCAGCTCCTTCACTCTTCTGGCTTTGACAAGTGTTTCTGGAGAACTTGGAGAGCAGAGCAGAAAGCTTCAAAGCAGTGCTCTCCTGTGACCTGCTTCATCTGCACAAAAGCTGCTTCTGGCTTTTGCAAAAAAAAGAGATAGGAGACATTGTATTGTGCCATTTTTCTTCAGTGAAGAGAATCACACCACCTCCAGAGTAAAAAATCAAATCTTAGTTGCCCTGCATCTTGCTTTTGCTCCTGATAAGGACTGCAATCTAAAATGCTTACTGTATCTACTGGGATTTGAAGAACATAGATATCATCTCTTCAGGCTGAAAGACTGATTCTTGAATATTAATAAAAATATATCAAACTGTTTGAACATCATTGTCATAAAAAAACTTTTTTTAAAAATTTGTTTTTAACTTTTGTATCTTGGTTTTTTAATTACCCTGTAAACCGCCCTGAGTCCTTCGGGACAGGGCGGTATATAAATGTAATAAAATAAATAAAATAAAAATAAATCCAGAGTGTAGGTAGTTTGTGTTTAACAATTTCTTAATTTAGCAATTGCTTCATTTAGTGGCTGTTCACGTTTGTGAAGGTAATGCAAAAGTAATTTAGCAACAAAACATTCTATTTAAGAACTTCACAAGTCTCTAAAGCAAAGGAAAGCTAAAGTAAATTCATAAGCAAAGTTGTGGTTTGACTTAATGACTTCTTTACTTTACAACTCAGTTGCTGATCCCAATTGTGGTCACTAAATAAGGTCTATTTGTATTTCTGTTCTCACCATAAAATTAAATGGAAATGGAATCACACCATAATAATATAATTTTGTTAAGTTGTATCTGGGGAACTGACCGTAAGGATTTGAATTAAAGAACTATTTTAAGAATAATTACTTCTGCTGAAAACAGTAAGAAAAGACTTAATTCTCCCTCTTAAGAATTGGATGTGTGTCAACTCAATTTAAAATAATTACTTTGGACCACAGCAGCTTTCTTGAAGAGTTCAAAATGAAAAGTAGGCCTTACAAAATAAGCAAAGCATTTCACTGTTATAGCAATATAGAAAATATGTTAGCTAATACTACATGACAAACAGCACTGTTTTAAACATGCATCTCACGAAGTACACTGTATAGTATTTGTTTTAGTAATGCTTGAATATTTTTCACAAAATTTATCAATTTTATCTTATTTTTGTTATAGTACAAAACTGCTCAGTATTGCTATTAAACTATATTGTTTATCTGTGCAGAAGTAAGAAAATTGAATTAAGTTGGGTATGCTTGAGAAAATTGTGTACATGATTGCTGCCACAATTTTAAAAAAAACTACAGTTAGCTATGAGATTAAGAAAAGTTGTTTTTGTGTAAATATGTCCATTGTTTAATTTTTATAAGGAGATTATGTCACACTTTTACAGGATGGGTGATTTATGTATTCTCAAAGAATGAAACAACAACAAAAACTGGCTTTGAATAAGATCATATAGAATTGGTTTACTGCAGATTAGAGTTGAGGTCTTCTTGAAAACAATATGGATTTATTTATACCACAGACTGTAGAAGGATCTTTTTACTCCCTAATTTCATTAAACTGATGTTGTGTTTGAGGGCCAGAAGGAAGGAATGACAGAAACATTAGCTGCTAGAGATGTGCAGTGCTGCACATAGGTACATGTCCTGTTTACAACTCCCTAAAGCAGCTTCATCTTTTCCTGGATCAGGCTGGAGATGGGGTGTATGTAATCTTGCTAACATTTTATTTTACTACTCTTTCTCCTGTGGTTTTTATGCAGACTGACATGCAGAAATTAATATTTTCCTAGCATGGAAAGATACGTAATAGATTCTCAATAAATATGCAGGAGCAATAAATAATATGACACTTTATTGAACAGCCTTTCCATCAATTCCCTGATGTACAAAGGAAATATTAGGCTTTGGTAATTTATAGGACTTTTAAGTGCTCCTAATGATACAGTACTCCTTGCAACTCTTTTTAAACCTTTAAAAATGTCATTTGAAGGAGAAAACATAAACAACCCCACCTATTAAAAATATTTTCAACTTTTTAGGTAAGGCAATATTTTCCACATTAAATAAGGAAAGAAAAGACTTTGAAAGAATTTGCCAGGTTAATGAACTCAACTGGATATAGAGATAGAGATACACACATACATACATACGGTATATACTGAAATCTTTAATAAAACAAAAGGTAAGGATTCAGTCTCTGTATCTGAACACTAACAATATGATATTTCATATGGGACCTTCAAACATTTAGAAGAAGAAAGCATTTCTCTACTAAATGGTGCAGAATCATACATTGGTTGATTATAGTCTCCAGACCTGAAAATGGTCTGATCAGACAGTATGATATTCTCACAATTTAGCCTATCCAGATTGATGGCATTAAAAATATGACACATGCTTTGCTATATTACTGAAAGAAGACTGATTGGTAGATAATTAGCTGGGTCTCTATTATCATTTCTAATGTATAATCTAATGTATTCCTCATTTTGATTACGTATCTTTATATATAGCAGAGAATGTCAATAAGCGTCAACAGGGCTTTTTTTTCTCATACAACGCTAAGAAAGGCATTCCAGCACCTTTTTTTTTTGCAAAAAAAGCGCTCCCTCTATTGCTTTAAAGGTAAAGGTAAAGGTTCCCCCGCACATGTGTGCTAGTCGTTTCCAACTCTAGGGGCTAGTGCTCATCTCCGTTTCAAAGCCGAACAGCCAGTGCTTGTCTGAGGACGTCTCCATGGTCATGTGGCTGCCATGACTGGACACAAAAGGCACACGGAACGCTGTTACCTTCCCACCATAGTGGTCCCTATTTTTCTACTTGCATTTTTGCATTCTTTCGAACTGCTAGGTTGGCAGAAGCTGGGACGAATAACAGACGCTCACACTGTTACGCAGCACTTGGGTTTCGACCCACCAAACTGCCATCCTTCTGATCGACAAGCTCAGCATCCTAACCCACTGAGCCACCGCGTCCCTTATTCTATTGCTTTACGAGTAGGCAATCTTGGCTCTTTTGTATGACTCATAGACTTCAACTCACAGAAATCCTGAGCCAGCCACGCTGAGGGGAAAGAGAGAGGTTTCCAAGCTGAACAATGCTGGCTCAGGAATTCTGGGAGGTGAAGTCCTTGAGTCATAAAAGAGCCAAGGTTGCCTACCCTGCACTAGAGGAGGACATTAAAATTATTTACAAGGTTACTTCTTTAGGAACTAAACTTTTAGAATCTAAAACAGCTAATTAAAAAAAGCCAACAGGAAAGAACCTCACATTTTTCATCTGCTTCTGTCTTTTGGAAGGTAAAATTAGATAACAAAATAATCTATTTCCTATGTTAACTTCTCTGCAATGAAATCAATAAAGGTAACCGGAAAGAAATGAGAAACATTTTTCTCAATGTAATATGTCTAATTTAGCTGATGCTAGAAAAAAATAGTATCTTTTGTACACTCTTGAAAACTATTTTGAATCTATAACCATCAATTACAACTAAACCACTTTAAATTAAACAATTCTTAAGAATGAAATATTCTTAATTTGGATTTTACTTTTACTGTTTGGACTGTTGTGTGTTTTGAAAAATAGATTATTTAGAATCTACTTATGTTGCACTTCAGTCTTTAAATAATTAACCTAGTATATAATAATAATAATAATAATAATAATAATAATAATAATAATAATAATAATAATAATAATAATAATAATAATAATAATAATAATAATGAATTTGGAAGGGACCTTAGAAGTCATCTAGTCCAACCCCCTGCTCAGGCAGGAAACCTTATACCATTTCGGACAAATGGCTGTCCAGTCTCTTCTTAAAAACTTCCAGTGTTGGAGCATTCACAGCTTCTGGAGGCAGGTTGTTCCACTGGTTAATTGTTCTAACTGTCAGGAAGTTTTTCCTTAGTACTAGGTTGCTTCTCTCCTTGATTAGTTTCCATCCATTGCTTCTTGTCCTGCCTTTGGGTGCTTTGGAAAATAGCTTGACTCCCTCTTCTTTGTGGCAGCCCCTGAGATATTGGAACACTGCTATCATGTCACCCCTCGTCCTTCTCTTCATTAAACTAGACATACCCAATTCCAGCAGCCGTTCCTTATATGTTTTAGTCTCCAGTCCCCTAATCATCTTTGGTGCTCTTTTCTGTACTCTTTCTAGAGTCTAAACATCTTTTTTACATCGTGGTGACCAAAACTGGATGCAGTATTCCAAGTGTGGCCTTACCAAGGCATTGTAAAGTGGTATTAATACTTGACATGATCTTTATTTTTATTGAAAAGTTTTACAGTACATTTCTAAATACAAAACCCCTCCCCTCCCCCTCCCCTCTCCCCAAACCTCCCCAACTCTCCCCTCCCCTCCCCCCCTCCCCCCCCGACTTCCCAGAGCTAAATACAGGGTATAAAAATACAAACAAACATAATCTAAAATATGCAAACAACAATAAAATATTAAATTCTATTGCACTTTAACTCTTAATAAAATAACTACAAGCTAGTTATACATCATATATATCCACTACTTATTAAAATGCTAAGTGAAACTTTTTAGTCCCATATTTATTCTGGATATAATCAATCCATCTTCTCCACTCCACAATATATCTCTGTTGCGATTGGTCTTTCAAATACGCTGAAATCTTTGCCATTTCCGCCAAATTGGAAACTTTTAAAGTCCATTCTTCTATAGTTGGCAGTTCTTCCTTCTTCCAATATTGCACTACTAAAAGTCTCGCTGCCGTAATTAAATTCAACATCAGCTTAGTGTCCACAACGGTAGTATCTGTGATAATGCCCAGTAAAAACAATTGCGGACAAAACTTTATCCTTTTCTTGAATACTTTTTGCATATTCCACCAAATTTTAATCCAAAATGCTTTAACCCTTTTACAAGTCCACCATATATGAAAATACATTGCATCCTCACAGCCACACCTCCAACATTTGGGCTGGCAGTTCGGATACATGCTTGCTAATTTTTTAGGATCTAAATGCCACCTATAAAACATTTTATAAAAGTTCTCTCTTAAATTTTGGGCCTGTGTAAATTTTACATTTCTCACCCAGATCTTTTCCCAAGTATCAATTGTGATAAGTTCTTGAAAATTCTGAGCCCATTTTATCATACAGTCTTTGACAAGTTCGGTCTCTGAATCAATTTCTGTCAATGCCAGATATATCCTTTTTATATGAGCTTGACCTTGATCTCTAATTTGCTTTACCAAATTTTCATCAGTCATCAAAAAAAATCAGTTTTCTGGTCCTCTTTCCACCTAGCCTGTAATTGCCCATACTGAAACCAAGTTTGTACTATCTTTTCTTCTTTTAAAATGTTATATGACTTTAATTGCCATACATTCCTTTCCAAACTTAGAATTTCCTTATATGTAGTCACATCATGTTTGAATCCCACATTTATATTTTCTATTGCGTGTTTAGGTATTGCCCAAATAGGTATCTTATAATTTAACTTGGGTCTGTACTTTTTCCAAACTCGCAACAGAGCAAACCTTAAAATATGTATCTTAAACACATTATCCACCTTCTTATCATACAATAAATATGCATGCCATCCAAATAACAAATCATGACCCTCAAGATTTAATAATCTCGCTTGTGTTAAATTAAACCAGTCACTTATCACTGACAAAGCAGCAGCCTCATAATATAATTTGAAATTAGGCATTTTAAGACCACCTCTTTCACGCATATCTTGCATTATCTTACATTTAACTCGTGGCTTTTTCCCTGCCCAGACAAATTTATTAATACTTGACATGATCTTGATTCTATCCCTCTGTTAATGCAGCCTAGCACTGTGTTGGCTTTTTTGGGCAGATGCAGCACACTGCTGGTTCATATTTAAATGATTGCCCACTAGGACTCTGAGATCCCTCTCACAGTTACTACTATTGAGCAAGGTACTCCTTATACTATACCTGTACATTTGGTTTTTCTTGCCTAAATATAGAACCTTACTTTTTTCACCATTGAATTTCATTTTGTTAGATAACGCCCAGTGTTCAAGTCTGTCCAGATCCTCCTGTATCTTAAGCCTATCTTCTGGAGTGTTGGCTGTTCCTGCCAGCTTGGTGTCATCTGCAAATCTGATGAGTTCCCCATTTATCCCTTCGTCCAAATCGTTGATGAAGATGTTGAAGAGCACTGGGCCCAGAACAGAGCCCTGGGGCACCGCACTACATACTTCCCTCCATGTAGATGCGGTTCCATTGAGGACCACATTGAGTACGGCCAGTCAGCCAGTTACGAATCCATCTGGTGGTGACTCTGTCTAACCCACATTTTTTATCTTATCAAGTAGAAGGTTGTGATCTACTTTATCAAATGCCTTACTGAAGTCCAAGTAAATTATATCCACAACATTCCTCTGATCCACTAATTTTGTCACTTGGTCAAAGAATGCAATAAAATTTGTCTGGCATGATCTGTTTTTGACAAACCCATGTTGGCTTTTAGTAATGACTTTGTTTACCCCTAGGTGCCCACTGATTCGTTGTTTGATTATCTTTTCCAGAATCTTCCCAAGTATTCATGTCAGGCTGATAGGTCTGTAATTTCCTGGATCCATTTTTTTTCCCTTTTTTGAAGATGGGAACTACATCAGCTCTTTTCCAATCCTCTGGTAGTTTCCCAGTTCCCACCATGGGGATTCCCCTCCCCGCAGTTGCCACACCACGGCCCGTGCTTAGCCCGCACCTGGAGCTGCTCTAAACCAGAATACTGGAATTAAGTATTTTAAAAGGCAGATTAAGGGGGGGGAGGGGACAATCTAAAACAGGAATGCCCAGAGAAAATAAATAATTCAAAATTGTAATATAAATTGCCATTTATCTATAGTTTGTCCACACATAAATAAAAAAGTGTAGCATTAGTATTTTTGTGGAAAGAAAAAGACCAAATTTATCTTATTTTAATCATTTCAAATATTTTCATTGCTGAACTAAAGCCAATTTAGTTACCCCATTTTTAATACCTTCATATTACAGGCTGCTATGGCTAAAACCACTGCAAAGTAATACAGAATTAATTATAATTATGAAGAAGTGGCACAGGACAGGGGAAAAAAAAGCAAGTCACACTATTGCAATGGTGTGACTTGCTTTTTTTAAATCTATCCTATGTCTTCATAATTGCAATGTAATTCAATCGCGATACTGCCCAATTGTAGACGATTTTGTGATATTTCAGCAGTGTATGAAATTGATAAAGCCATTAATAATCCCATCCCTTCAATACAGCATCACTAATTAACTACCAAAAGGATCACTCATCATAGACAATAGCACAACAAGAAAGCTGTCTTCATCCTTCCCAGTGCCACCATAACAATCCATTATGAATAGCTTTCCCCCAAGTGATTAAAGAACAGTTTAAAATGCTTCCATGTAAGGAGTGTGTTACTAGCACATTCCCTTTCTCGCAACTTTAGATTGAAGATTGAGCTTGTTTTCCAGCCAAAATATATCACAAAGCAGTCCAACTATTTCAGTGGCTTCTTTTTCCTGCACCCAGCTCCAGTTCAATGCTCAGGTCTATGCAAAAGCCTTGTGTACTCAGATATGCTATGATATTAACATTTTTCTATGTTCTAGAAAAGCTATTTTCTTCTAGATAATTACACAACTTATATGGATTTGGGAAAGGAAGATACAGACTGCAAAAATAAACAGGTGAATAAATAAATCATTTTCTCTATAGGAGAAAACAGTAGCATTGTTTTCATTTACATGATTACATAAGGAAGCTTGTACTAGCAGCTCACACTGTCAACTTAAATTGCAATTTTTCATCCACTCATTCAAGAATCAATCCCATTGGACTTAACAAAATTAGTTTTGATTAGGCATGTATAAAACTCCGTTACTTGATGAGTCAGTTTGTAGTATCTGTGAGCAAATCTCCAACTGAAATTATTGTAATTCATTTCAGAGATTAAGGTTTAGCTTCAGTAAAGAAGATACTTGGTTGTCTCATACAGTTTGTCCGATAAGGGGACATAAAAGTGAGAAATATTTTAATGAAATCATAGAAAGCTGTCGTCACATCAAATTTCTGTTTGTAATTTAAAAAGCAAGAATATATGAAAAGCCTCAGGTTACCAGAGATTCTGTGGAAATAGGGACAGTTCCATACCATCCCTTGACATAAGCAGAACCAGCAATTTAATGATGCTATTTACTTACTGGGTTTTATGACAAAAATGAGCATAGGACTTGTTAATATCACTTCTATATACCAGTAATATATAATTCTATTTAATTAAAAATATGTGTGAATTCCAAAGACCATAAAAAACTTCACAAGAGTTGTGAGATCCTTCTTCAAAGTTTTCTTCATGAAAAAGATTTCGAGACTTGTGAATTGAGACCTCAAGTACAATATAAGTTGATTGACTATGTATAGAACTATAGATTTATCAAGGATTGGTATTTAGGTTGAAATTAATTATTTTCTTAAATCTAAAATATACATCTTTAAAATTCAATAAATCTCCTTCTGTAATCTAAACATTTATGGCATGTACTGTTGAGTTCAATTCAACATTTCTTTCCAGACTAAAGAAATTCAGTATCTTCAAGTTAGGTAGAGGTAAAGGTTCCCCAGCACATGTGTGCTGGTCATTTCTGACTCTAGGGGCCGGTGCTCATCTCAGTTTCAAAGCCGAAGAGCCAGCATTTGTCCGAGGACGTCTCTGTGGTCATGTGGCCGGCATGACTAGACGCCAAAGGCGCACGGAATGCTGTTACCTTCCCACCATAGTGGTCCCTATTTTTCTACTTGCATTTTTTATGTGCTTTCGAACTGCTAGGTTGGCAGAAGCTGGGACGAGTAACAGGCGCTCACTCTGTTACGCGGCACTCGGGATTTGACCCGCCAAACTGCTGACCTTCTGATCGACAAGCTCAGGATCCTAACCCACTGAGCCACCGCGTCCCTTAATCTTCAAGTTACAGTATATATCCCTATATATCTACTTTTGACATTTACATCTGTTCTCAATATCTCTTTCATTTTTGATGGCTAACATTGTCATTATTGAATTTTTTTCCTGCTGACTTATTTCTCTTCAAATAATTCAGAGAGCAACATATCTGCAAATAAAAATGCTATGATTGCTCCTCTTTAAGTCTTTACAATGGCTCCCTGTCAGGATTGAGTATTACAGACCACATGCAGAGACCATCAAAATAGATTTACACAAATCTGTGTTCTATATGGTAACTGGCTCCCTCCATATACATGGTTTCTACAATCTGAAATTGGTGTCACCCTCATATCTCCATGATATCACAAGACTTCTGAGCGAAGCTAGGTCAACAATCACTTTCCATTCCATGGGAAAAATTATTTTGCAGTGTTTCCTGTAAGGCTGCAGAGTAGGCAGTTTCCACTGATGTAAAGTGTTCCTTATCCTGCCTTCAACTTCCTAAGAAATGGTAAAATGCTATTATTTCTTCTTGCCATAACCCAACAATCACAGCTGTACTGTAGGAAGCTTAATTTCCCTTTCTGTAGGTTTTTTTTTTCCTTGCTGAAAAAAAAATGATGAGGGTGAAGGTTCGTTCTCTGAACTTGTGGGTTGGTTTCTGAACATTTCATTACCAGACTAGGTAACATTTTCAGCAGCAATTAGGGGATGTTTGTGTCAGGGCTCATCTGTTTATAAGGACTTCAGGTGTGGGTATGTCAAGTGAGGGTCTTGTGATGGGACATGTGTGAGTCATCAGAGAGAGGCTTGTGATGGATCTTGTGATCAACACCAGCCTCTCACTGATGACTCACACCTGACCCACTGATAATTCACACCCTCTAATGACCCTGGCCTGAAGTAACCTCCCCAGCACAAAACCCTACACAAATATCTCTGATGACTCACACCTGACTCATCACAAGAGCCTCACTTAACACAACCACACCTGAATCCCTTATAAGCAGAAGAGCACTGACACAGACATCCCCTAAATGCTGCTGAAGATATTACGTTGTTTTTTTTTAAAAAAAATGTTCCAAAACCAACTCACAAGTTCGGAAAACAAACCTTCACCTTCACCTTGTACCTGAGCCACAGTATTTGCCACTATAGCAAAAAAAAAAAAAATGAAAAAAGAGTCTGAGGATAGAGTACTGACTGGCTGCCATTGTTCATTCTTTGCCCATGTCCATTTGGATGAAATTCAGATTGGCAACCAGAAGGGATGGAAATCACCAATGTAGACACTCAGTGATGCAAAACTGCTGTTAAATAGGGCTGTCAGCTCTCTATAGCCCACTAAATGCTAGCCAAGATATACAGAAAACCTCAGACTTTTTGTCTGCCATTAGTTGCTATCCATATTTTTGCAGCTCACATCAGATAATCTTAATACAAAAGTTATGAACAATTGAAGGACTATATCAAGCTTCATCACTAAGTCATATCTCTCCAGATACTGGCCTTTATTCATTCCTTGTCTTGACATGGCAGAAATCTGTACAAAGCCTTAATTGCCTAAATGTTCAGCAAAGAATCTAGAGCCTTCACATATTTATGCTTCTGTCAACATTTCAGCACCTGCTTCTAATTGAAAGTAGATTCTTATGAGCCTTCTTTAACAAGATTAATTGAGATGAAAGAGATAAAGTTACAAGAATTTAAACAACTGAACTATTTCCAATTTAGTAGAAATTTATTCCCCAATATGTTATGTGAAGTCTATCTTAACTCCTTTCAGCAGTTTCCTTGAAAACTGGTAAAAAGAGGTTCTTTTCGTTCATAACGGAGGAATATGCAGATGGCTGCTTACAAAACCATATCCTAAGTCCTATCTGTCTATGGATATTATAGCTCCAGAATTTGAGTTGCCATTTCTTTGTGCTTTTCCAGATTAGCAGGTATTTTGATGGTTTCCTTGGTGACTTTAGATGGCCAAAATATAATTAGATAATGATTCTTTCTACCCTGGGAACTACTAATTTCCATATCACCAGCTTTAGCCTGTCAAGGCTGGTGGTTGTGTATCTTTAGAGTGCAAAGTGGATTAGAAATTATCCTTTGCTTCCTCTATTCACTTAGTATCTATTTTCTAAGTCTAAAAACCCCAGAAGTAGGAAGAAACATCCTCTCATTATCCACATTTATTTTGAAAATTGAACTTTTAAGGAGTCACTCTGGTTAATTTACTGATTAGATTTATATCTTACCTTATCTCCAGGAGCTCAAGATGTTTATAGGGCAATTTCCTTCATATTATTCCCACATCAATGCTTTGAGGTAGAATTATGTGAGAGGGATTAATTGGTCCAAAATCATTCAGTAAATTTCCCTGTTTTGTAAAGAACTACCATATATAAATTTGGAATTGTTGAAAATGCCATTAAGATTCTTCAACACAATATCAGCTCTTCCAGATTTTCTCTTCCTGTTTTATATGCTCTAGACAATTTTACTGTTCTCTCCCTCCCAACCAGTTCATCTTTGTCAATTTCCCTCCGTCCAGTGTGCTCCCACAGAGAGGGCATCCTCAGGGTGCCTCCGATCAAAGAATGTTGATTGGTGGCCCCTAGGGGGAGGGCGTTCTCTGTGGGTGCGCCAGACCTGTGGAACTGCTTGCCGGTCGAGCTCCGGATGGCCCCCGACCTTCAATCCTTCCAGCGGGATCTAAAAATTTATTTATTTGAGCAATCCGGCCTGGTTTGATGGGTTAAGGGTTGGGGTTTTAATCATGGTTTTTAATTACTGTTTATATCGGGCATAATATTTAATTGTTTTTTTAACTTTTGTACTTCGTTTTTAATATTTATTGCCCTGTACACCGCCCTGAGTCCTTCAGGAGAAGGGCGGTATAAAAATTTAATAAATAAATAAATAATAAATATCTGTTCTCTATGACTTTTTTCTGCATTCCAGAACCTGCAACCTTCCAAGTAGCAATATTTCTTTATTTCTTTCTTGAACAAAGAGAGTTCTTTAGAAAAAAGGTATTTTATTTGCTGTTACAAGAAGCTCTAGAACAGACATGTCAAACACAAGGCCTGGGGACCAGATCCGGCCCGCAAAGTGGTTTCATGTGGCCCCTGAAGCCATCCTGGAAACAGTGAGGGAACGGTCCCCGCTGCCTTGGCCCTGGCCCAGAGACCCTCTTTCTGCCAGAGACCCCCCAGATCTGTCCCACTCCTGTCCAGGCCCCCATAGGCACCCTTGATGCCAATGATGTAGAGCTGGCCACGCCCACCCAGTAGGCCATACGCACTCCAGCTGTGCCCACCCAGTAGGCCGCACCCACCCTGGCCATACCCACCTGGCCCCCCGAGGGCAACCACAATGCTGATGCGGCCCTCAATGAAATTGAGTTTGACACCCCTGCTCTAGAAGATGAGGTCATATCAACACTTTGGTTATTTCCAAGTCAGAAGGAACTCATGGAATATCAACAGAACTATAGAAGAAAATAGAAGAATCAGTAAAAGTTCTAACTAAGGTATGCCAGCAAATCTGGAGAACGACACAGTAGCCGATCGATTGGAAGAGTTCAAACACATTCTAATATCCAAAAAGGAGACTTTACAGAGTATGAAAACCATCATACAATATTATTAATTTCCTCTGGTATCAAAATAGTGATTAGCATCATCCAATGCAGATTAGAGTCCTACATGGAAAAGACATGGTGGGTTTTCAAGTTTTAATGGAACATTATTGCTGATGCATGCTTGATACTTGAGAAAGCCAAAGAACTTCAGCAAGAAGTCAATAGATGTCCTTAACAGATTTTAGAAAAACCTTCAGTTCTGCTTACCATATCATACTATGGACTATGCTTAGAAAAATGGGAATCCCTGAACATCTTGTCCTCTTGTGAAACTTGTTTATATACAGGTCAGAAAGCCACAATGCAGATTCACCATGGCAAAAAAAGGTTAGCTCCATGTTGGCAAAGGAGTGACACAAGACTGTTTTCTCTCCTTAATTTTTTACCCCATATGATGAATATATAGTATTAAGGGAAGTCAAATTGAAAGATTAGTGAAGTTTTCAAATTAAAGGAGGAAACATCAATAGCCTGTGCTATGTTGATGATGCTATCCAGAGAGCCAAAATGCCAAGGTTCGGTGTAAAAAACAAACAAAACAAAACAGTAAAAAATGGGGACTTAAATGTAAATATGAAGAAAACCTAAGTAATTACTATAAATACAGAAACCAGCTTTAGAACTGACAAGATATAAAAGTGATGGATAGCTTTTATTCCTCTAGGAGCAACCATCAACAGTAAAGGAACAGACAATCAAGAAATATACTGCAAATTAGCACATGGTATGGGGTAGCCATGAAGGTCTTGAAAAAAAGATAATTAGCTGCTAGACTGTGTCTACAAGGATTAGAAAAGCACAAGCAATAGTTTTCACTAAAACACTGAATGGAAGCAAAAGTTGGACTTCGAAGAAGTAGAATAGAATATTGTTGCTTTTGAACTTTGGCATATGAGAAAGATTGTATATATTTAATTTTACATGTACTAACTGCAACAAGAATTGTATTTGCCCAATGTTGGAAAAATGAAAAATTACCAAATGAAGAAGAATTAATTAAGAAATTTTTAGAGTGTGCAGAAATGGGTAGATTGATTTTAAAGATAAAAGAGAAAGAAGACTGTATTTTAAAACATGGAAAAATTTCTATCCATGGCTAGAAAAATGAATTAAAGAGAAAGGAATGTGATATGTAACTTTGAATATAAGCAAGAAGAAGACTATCGAGTGATTAAATAACATATTGTTTATGATAATTAATTATTGTCTATTATTTTTGTTAAATAAATTATGCTGTTTGCTAAATATTGAGAATGTTATTTGAAAAAATCCTAACCCCAACCCCAACTGCAATCCTAACCCAAATGCCAACCCCAATCTCCATCCCACCTCATTCCTAAATGTATAAAAACTAATAAAATTTACACACACACACACACACATAAAGAAAAGTGCAAGCAATAGTTTTTACTAAAACACTGTATGGAAGCAAAAGTTGGACTTTGAAGTAGTAGAATAGAATATTAATGTTTTTGAACTTTGGCATTGGAGAAGATTCCTGAAAATATTATGGACGGTCAAGAAAACAAACAAAAGGATAATTGAACAAAACCAATCCAAAGTTCTCACTTTTGGTACAAATGACCAAGCTCAAATTATTATAACTTGCATGCATCACACAAAGATCTACCTCTCTGGAAAAAATTCTAATGCTTGAAAAGGTAGAAGGAAAGAAAAGTGGAAGAAAAGTAGTAAAATAGATAAATTCAGTTACAGTGGCAATTGGTATACCATTGGAAGAACCAAAAGACCAGATAAGGTCAGGTTGTGTTGGAGAAAATCTATATAATCACTAAGAATTGACACCAATTTAGTGGCAACTAAACAACCAAATGAAACCTTCTAAGCAGTTTTATTCTTTTCTTCCTTGAAAAAAAGAGAGTTCTTTAGAGAGAGATATTTCTGAAGACTCCATTTTTTCTACTTTTATTTGAACTTCTAAATCACTGATTTCCTCATTTGCATGTATGTTAATATTACAGGACAACAAAAAGTCTAACAATAATAGGAACAAGACAAACATGTTTATTTGAGTCAGGACCTACTTGAGATAGGTCATTTGAAGGGAAGATGAAGGATAGGGCAAGAGTACAAACCATGATTTGCATTCATAGTGTATATTCTCACTTTTTATATGTATTGATCAACTGTTCCTCACTTTTCCTTTTCCCTAGATTAAACTCCAAGATCACTGCAGATGGGGACTGCAGCCAAGAAATTAAAAGACGCTTGCTCCTGGGGAGGAAAGCCATGGCAAATATAGACAGCACACTAAATAGCAGAGACATCACCCTGTCAACAAAAGTGCGTATAGTCAAGGCTATGGTCTTCCCAGTTGCAATGTATGGCTGTGAAAGTTGGACCATAAGAAAGGCTGAGCGCAAAAGAATTGAGGCCTTTGAACTCTGGTGCTGGAGAAGACTCCTGCGAGTCCCTTGGACTGCAAGGCGATCAAACCGGTCAGTCCTAGAGGAGATCAATGCTGACTGCTCTTTAGAAGGCCAGATCCTGAAGCTAAAACGCAAATACTTTGGCCACCCAATGAGAAGGAAGGACTCACTGGAGAAGAGCCTAATGCTGGGAAAGGTTGAGGGCAAGAGAAGAAGGGGACGACAGAGAATGAGGTGGCTGGATGGAGTCACTGAAGCAGTAGGCATGAGCTTAGATGGACTCCAGAAGATGGTAGAGGAAAGGAAGGCCTGGAGGAATGTTGTCCATGGGGTCATGATGGGTCGGACACGACTTCGCTACTAACAACAACAGAGTAAACTCATACTGAGGGGTCCTTGGTGCTTTCTGAGCTTGCTTGTTTTCTTGCAGGTGTTTCATTACCTTAATTGAGTAACATCATCAGTGCTAGTAAGGAATGCTGTTTGCGGCCATTTTATATTCTGGTGTCTTGCCTGTTTGTCTCTGTGGGTGGGGGATTATGCAAAAGAGACAATCAACCAGCCCCAAAGAGGAAAAGACTCCAGCACCTCTCCACCAATAATCAGCACTCAGATCAGCATAGATTAACTCCAAGATCACCCTCAGACCAACAGTCAAATAAGCAGTGCCCCAATCAAGAAACTGCCAAAGAGCCATTAGTAAACAGCCCAACCAAAGAATCTCTAAGACCATGTGAAGTGGCTCGGGGTAAGGATCACGCGGAGACAGCAGTTGAAACTTTATTGTGGAACCGGACAGTTAGTTTAACATCAAAACACAACAACATGTCCACCCACACAGACAGGCAAGACACCAGAAAATAAACTGACAGCAAACAGCAGTCCTTACTAGCACTGATGATGTTACCTAGTTAGGGTAATGGAACGTCTGTAAGAAAACAAGCAAGCTCAGAGAGCACCAAAGACCCCTCATTTCTACCCTGAGCTACAAATATTCATTTGTAAATTCAGACTGGCCCATTCCACATTTGGATCACAGTATATGAAAAAGAGAAAACCCTACACCTTTTGCCCCCAGCTTTCTCATTCAAAAAAGCCATACATACTAACGGGAAAGCATGCATAAAGCATGGAGAGAGAGAAACATTCACAATTCTATCAGCACAGATATCACACATATCAGCACCCTTTCTGAACATCCTTGTTGAGAAAAAAATTAAATTTTCCCTTCATTGTGCAGTTATTTTAGACTTCAAATAATATTTAGCTGCACTGTACACATGAAGACATTGTATAGTTGCTTCTTGAAACTGCTAATCAAATATGCATTTCCCAGTGTATTTATTACAGTAATGCATTCTGCTTTGAATATGATAGAAATCAGCCTAAAGAATGCAATTCATAAATGAATGTCTGTGGGCTAGAAAGATACTACTTTGCATATGACTGCCTGCCATGTCAGGATACATTTTAGTGATGCATGGATCCACCTGAGATTAGATGTCACTAATCTAATTTTTTTAACACTTGAAAAATCATAGCAACACTTCCTGAAGCAGAAGATTTCAAAACAGCCTACAAATTCAGGGGCAAATGAGACATGTAAAAACATTACAGTTTTCCTTAAAACCTTTTAGATGTAGTAGGTTTACCTAGATTTTTGTATTGGGCAAAACATTTGTGGCATGACAGTAATATCTTGAGTGATAAATTAACAGAATGTGATCTGCATGAGAGCCTAGATTTTAATAATAACAATAATAAAGTTGGAAGGGACCTTGGAGTCAAACCCCCTGCTCAGGCAGTAAACCCTGACCTATACCATTTCAGACAAATGGCTGACCAGTCTCTTCTTAAAAACTTCCAGTGTTGCAGCATTCACAGCTTCTAGAGGCAGGTTGTTCCACTGGTTAATTGTTGTAGCTGTCAGGAAATTTCTCCTTAGTTCTAGGTTCTTCTCTTTGGTTAGTTTCCATCCGTTGCTTTGTATCCTGCCTTCAGGTATTTGGAGAATAGCTTGACTCGCTCTTCTATGTGGCAGCCCCTGAGATACTGGAACACTGCTATCATGGCACCCCTCATCTTTCTCTTCATTAAACTAGACATACCCAATTCCAGCAACCGTATTCATTGCCTTTTGGTAAGTATTTTCTCTAAGTCTCTGATTTTCCATAATGACCAAAAGTCCAGATTTTTTTCCTTTTCCCCCCTTTGGAAATGGCTTTGAAGTCAAAATTAAATAGATGTGTATAATCCAGAGAGTTCATAAAAAAGGTTTTTTTTCTTTGTTTCTGTTCCCTCAGATTTGTAAGTCTCACTTTATCTAAACAGCTGTGTTTATTGAGAACTTTGAAGGTCAGAGGCAGAAATTTGTCTCCAAATAATCTTTGTCCACCAGTAGGTGTCAGCATTGGTTCATTTTTCAGATCTTTCTAATCTTTTCCCTCCCTAAAGGGTGAAATTTGCCGCTTCCAATAGCCAAAAGGTGGGGGGGGAACCCTCCTTCTGTCTCTCAGAGGTCTTTTGCTTTGGGAATTCTCTTCTTCAAAAAAGTAGATAGGATAGAGAAAATCAGTATTCTTACCCAGATTCAAACACGCTGTTTACAATCAGCTTAAAGTAGAGCTTTTGACTTTCATTGTTTGCAGCTTGGGCTAGACAATGGAGTTAGCTAGCCTTTCTTCTCTTGGTTTCTGTAAGGCTTCTCCTGGACTGATAGGGGAGACTGCCATCTCTACTAGGTCCCTGGGACTATCTTCCTTCATTGCCACCTCTCCGGAGCAGCTCCTGGCCCATTTAGGGCCCCCAAACAGAAAAAAATTCAGCTGAAGGGCTCAGCATTCTGAATCCCTTAACTGCTTCGCTGCTCACAGGAAACCGGAAGCCCGCCAGCAACCGTTCCTTATATTTTTTAGCCAGTGGTGAGATTCAGCCAGTTTGCACCAATTCAGCAAACCAGTAGCTAAATCTGGAAGTCCATTCTAGGCCTCAGAGGCCCAGGCCTGCATCCAATAAGAGAACTGGTTGTTCAGGTATTTCAATCCCACCATTGGTTTTAGTCTCCAGTCCCCTAATCATCTTTGTTGCTCTTCTCTGTACACTTCCTAGAATCTCAACATCTTTTTTTACATCATGGTGACCAAAACTGGATGCAGTATTCAAGTGTGGCCTTAGCAAGGCATTGTAAAATAGTATTAACAGTTCACGTAATCTTGATTCTATCCCTCTGTTAATGCAGCCTAGCATTGTGTTGGCTTTTTTGGCAGCTGCAGCATACTGCTGGTTCATATTGAAGTGATTGCCCACTACGACTCCGAGATCCCTCTCACAGTTACTACTATTGAGCGAGGTACCACTTATACTATACCTGTGTATTTGTTTTTTCTTGCCTAAATGTAGAACCTTACTTTTTTCACCATTGAATTTCATTTTGTTAGATAATGCCCAATGTTCAAGCCTGTCAAATTCCTTCTGTATGTTAAGCTTATCTTCTGGAGTGTTGGCTATATATTGCAAAAGAAAAACATTGCCTGCAAACCCTGGCTTCCTTCACTTCATCTACTTGGTGACCATTAATAGATCTTGATAACAACTTCACATTGGAGGAACTGAGTGAGCCGTTTTTGCACAAAGGAGACAGTTTGATAAATACTTTGATACCAAATCACATAGACCAAAACCAGAACTTGAACTGTACCAAATAACAGATATATCATAAAACAAATGCTATACAATTATAATGGCTGATTTGGTGATATACAGGTAGCTAGCTACATTTTGTACTAATTGTGGTCCAAATTGACCTCAAAGCAATTTACAGATTCATTGTAATCTAAGTGAGTGAAGTTAGCCCAGTCCAACACACGTTAGAGAGGGTTGCAACTGATGCATCAACCCAACTGGGCAGACAGACACACACACCAATTATGGCTTCTACCTACTTATCAAGCAATAGCTGTGAATTAGGAAGAGCCCATAGCAATAGACCTACTCTTCCAATGCAGACTGTCACCCCAATAAGAATTTATTACTGGAGCCAATAGAGATTACTTATGGAGAAACAGCAGTTATGTCTTGCTTGAGCTCAAATTCATCCTAAATTAACTCTGTATCACAAATACACATTTTGGGGGCAAGGTCATACATAATATTGAAGAGTAAATGTTGCCATAATATTTACATATGATTAAAGACATTTGCATTAATATGTAAGTATTTATTAGGATTGAGGTTTGGTTGCCTTCTGAGTATACTAGAGGAATTCTGGATCATCCATAGGTGCAAAAGATAAATTAATAGAATAATATACAAGCTCATGTTGAGCTGGGCTATAATGTGGACCACTGTATCTTAGACACAGACACAGAAATGAAAATACAGTTCAGCTTTATTGTAGGCCTCTGCTGTATATATCAAATACCTGCTATATTGAGATTTTGATAGCAAAAATCCATTTTTCTGTTACATTTTTTTTCCAGAGTAGAAAATAAGAGAACTAATTAGCAGATAAGTTCCTGTAGCATAACTTTCCTTTTTGCAACCTTTCAAACCTCAGATGGTGTTAAAAGGATACATTCTACAAGTGTATTCTGCTCTCCATTAATAACTGCAGAATTAGTTATATAATTATACCAAAGAGACACTTTCTGAGGTGGTCCTACATAATTAAACTTATTTTGCTTAATTCATAAAAGGCCAGTTTCACAACTATAAAAAATATGAGCAACACAGACTTTTTAGAAAGAAATTTGGCTTGTCGCATTTGGACATTTGAAAGTGTAAGTAATTTGTGAGAGCTTTTGTGTGTGGGTGTGGATGTGTGTGTGTGTGAGAGAGAGAATATTACTTATGAGTAATTATTCTGAAAGTATGTTTTCAAATTTCAGTTCCTTCATAGCTATATGAACTGAGTGATGCCTCATATTGTAGGATCAAAAATTCTCCTTAGTAGAATTTCAAGTTCTGTTTCAGTTAAATTTCATTTCCCAACCAAAGCCTTGTGTAATTCTCTGCATGCACATTATAATATTGATCAGTGTGATCTGTATGAACTGAATTACAAATGAGTTTTGGGTTCATGAAAAATACAGAATCTGCAGGAAACAATTTACTGATGTATAACCAAACAGCTACCACAATCCATGGATTTGAAAGACTTGGTTTTTGTACTCTTCTCCTGTATATTAATTAATTCCATTAAAAAAATAGTTTATGTCTTACTCTCTTATTGTTTGCCCAATAAAAGCAGCTTCTATCTTAGCTGAAAAATCAAAACATACAATTGGGTCACTGAAATTCTGTTTATGGTACCAGAATTGTTCAAATTTAATTCAGTAGAGAATGTAGTATCTACATCTGCACACATATTCCGGTATTTCCGTTTCTTATTTTTATTAAAGTTCCCAGGGCCACTCCAATTTACAAAAGTCTGTTATAGATATAATATTATTTATGTGTGTTTACACATTTCCTATTTAGTAAAACTAGGTAGGTATTTCATGTGGTTTTTAATGGAGGCTAAGCAGTGCTTTTTTTGTAAAAGAAAAAGGTGCCAGAACTCACACATGTCATACAACCCACCTTGTCTACTCTACAAGGTTCCATCCAAAAAAAGGTATCGGAACTCCATTCTGAGCGTTCTATGACAAAAAAAGCCCTGAGGCTAAGTGAGAATGGACCAGTAGTTTGAATTGTAGTGATCCTTAAAGCCCTTCAAATTAGGAAAAAATACAATGTCACCTCTAGGTCTAGAAACCTGAGCTGGATTCAAAGGATGAACATAATTGTATTCTGGGTTGGAAATTTCAGGGAAAGTTTTTCAATTTTTTTTGAAGTTAATTGATTTGATTTACACTTTCCATTTTCAATGGAAATCAGAAGACAGTCATCCTTGGACTGAACAATTATGTAAAAAAAATGTTGTAATTATTAGTTCAAAAAGAGCCAGTTTGGTATGGTGGTTTTAAAGCACTTGGCTAGAGACCAGAAGACTTTGACTTCTAGTCCCACCTTAGGCATGAAGCTAGCTGGGTGACCTTGGGTCAATCTCTCTTTTTCAGCCCTAGAAAGGAGACAGTGGCAAATCACTTCTGAAAATGTTGCCAAGAAAAGTATTGGGATATATCCAGGCAGTTGCCAGGAGTCAAAACTGACTCTAAGTTACAAAATTATTGCAACCCTAAGCATTCCCCCATATTAAAGATTTCTTTGTCAGTCTTCTAGGTAAACTAGACAGGAAACATATATAGATGAGCTCAATCTACTTTATTGTAAAGCTATATTAACATACCTTTTAGAATTCAGGTCTGAAACCTAAACCTTCCTGCTGCCTGCCACTATTACTTGATGTATTAGGACGTGTTATTTCTAAGTTTCTTTCTCCAGTGTTAAGCAATTACAGGCTTTTGTGCCCCTTCTCTGATTGTTTCCTAGGCAGGATCTCTTTTCCACTTTCCTCAAGGTTACCCATGCACTTCATTACATTGGCAACATTGATGTCACTTGGGGATCATCTGGAAAGACACCTGTTACCATCTGTTGTATATATGGATACTTAGTACTCAGTGAGGTTTATTTTGGACCAGATACATGAATATATCGAATATCAGAAACATCATGATAAGCAATAAATAAAATCCATTTGGGCAGTTTTCAGTCCATATTTCAACGGCAAGCAGTTTTGATATATCAACAGGTTATTTTTTTATTGTTGCTGATTAGCATTAAAAGAATTAGACTATATTTAATAACTTTTAATAGGAGCTTTGTGCATTTAAAATTCTTAACAAGGTTACAACTTCACTTAGTTAATGTTTGTAAAGTGCTTAAGTAGGGGAATTCACCAATGAATTCCAAATATTTTTCTATTCTGTCTCTACTCAAACTTTGATCCTTTAAGATTTAGTTCATCTCTAATTAATTTGTTCATATTTATAAATCACTTCATTATATATTTGATATGGGACATGTTCATTAACAAATAGCAAAATTGTATTATCCATGTCTTTTAGCATAATGGTCAGATTTCATTTTGTACTAAAGCTTTTCCAGAACACAATGACTTACAAAAATGGAAAACCACCCTTAGGAAGAATATAATAGAAATGTTACCCACATTCTCAATCTAAGCAATGTAAAATGCTCCAACATTAGCCTTTAAGGTCAGTCTCTGAAAGAGGAATAAAATTGGACACTGTGCAGATTCTTTAGCTTGCACTTTATATTGTTAATAATAACAATGACTTTACATTAGCTCTGAATTCTGATTTTTCTTCTGTATTATTTCTTAGTATAATCACTATGTATTTTAAATGGTTTTCCCTTTTATAAACAATATTAATTTTAATACATAAACTTGTTTGCTTTTTTGCAAGTACACAGAGTTCTGGTTCCTCAATACTGATTCTGACATATTGGGCACATGTGATTTGAATATAAGGTAAAGGTAAAGGTTCCCTAGCACATGCGTGCTAATCGTTTCCGACTCTAGGGGCCGGTGCTCATCTCTGTTTTTCTGTTTCCTCGCTTGTCCGAGGACGTCTCCGTGGTCATGTGGCCGGCATGACTAGATGCCAAAGGCACATGGAACGCTGTTACCTTCGTAGTGGTCCCTATTTTTCTACTTGCATTTTTATGTGCTTTCGAACTGCTAGGTTGGCAGAAGCTGGGACGAGTAACAGGCGCTCACTCTGTTACACGGCACTCGGGATTTGACCCGCCAAACTGCTGACCTTCTGATCGACAAGCTCAGCATCCTAACCCACTGAGCCACCGCGTCCCTTGATTTGTATATATTCCCTATTAATTAAAAAGAATTCTAGGATGTTTAGATAGATTATCACAAAGTATTAATCAACCATTCATTTTAATCCAGATACATTCTGGGATTAAATACAAGTTGCATGATTATTCAGATAACTTTAAAAAGCTACATTGGGGGGGGGGAATAAATTTTCATGAATGAATATCCAACACTGGAACAATCAAATTATAAGGTCACAATGATATTGGTTTCTAGGAATCAGTTAGCAGCTCTAACACACACAAAGCTTCTGATATTTTTTTTTCTTTTTATTTGAACATAAATAAAAATCCAATCAGACATAAAAATGATAGCTCCTGATACATTGGCACCTGTACCAATTTTAATATTCTTCCTGTGTCCAAGGTTGTTTTGTCCTTGCTATCTGAATAGTTAATGACTATTGTGTTTTGATCTTTAGATTATACCATTTGGGGGAGGGGCGTGTTATTAGTGAATGGATTATAACTATTTTCCCTTGGATGACAGTAAGGACTCCATGATAGCACCCTGAATTAATCTCACTCTTTTGGAGTTTTTAGCTTCCAACACACACATACTCCACTGCAGTGCTTTTTTTCTAAAAAAAAAAAAAAGGTGCCAGAACTCAGAGGTGCTGTCACTGGGAGCGATGCCGGTGTCTTGCTACGGTGTCGCTGCCCATCCATTGCACCCCCCACCCCTGCGGCTTGGAGCCACATGCCACAGGGATTTCCCTCCCCACAGCCGGCATGGAAATTCCCCTCCCCGCAGTTGCCGTGCCGCAGCCCGTGCTGAGCCCCCACCCGGAGCTGCTCCGAACCCCGACCCAAAGCTTTGTTCCTCATGGCAGTGGTCTCCCGTGCCAAACAGCCTCTTTCCAACCACATCCAGAAAAATTTGTAACAAACATTGGAATTCTCAAGGCCATGTTTGGTATTTCCCAGCAATCTGTTACTGGAAGGAAAAAGCAATCCCTGCTTCATTACTGATCCCAGAGAAGCATTTGCATGTATGCAGGTATCCTTAGGGTGCCATAGTTATGGATGAGAAATCTTGGTTGCAAAGTTGGCATTTCTGGATGTAATACAGATATTTTGGACTTATTTTTGTTTCTTTGCATGTTTGATATTTTTAAAAAGGCGTATGCACTTATGCACATATGTAACATCTTTTGCTAGGATACATGACCACTGCTTGTCCAGAATGTGAAAAGTGAAAGATTGTGACTAAACAAAATTTTAATGTACATATAATACCACCAGAAATTGTTTTAGCCTTTTTAATAAATGTTGTTATTGATGTTAAGCTCACCATGGAAAACATCATATATTGTTATGTATATACTAGGTTAATTATTTAAAGACTGAAGTGCAACATAACTAGATTCTAAATAATTATTTTTCAAAACGCACAACAGTCCAAACAGTAAAAGTAAAGTCCAAATTAAGAATATTTCATTCTTAAGAATTGTTTAATTTAAAGTGGTTTAGTTGTAATTGATGGTTATAGATTCAAAATAGTTTTCAAGAGTGTACAAAAGATACTATTTTTTTTCTAGCATCAGCTAAATTAGACATATTACATTGAGAAAAATGTTTCTCATTTCTTTCCTGTTACCTTTATTGATTTCATTGCAGAGATGTTAACATAGGAAATGGATCACTTTTTTATCTAATTTTACCTTCCAAAAGACAGAAGCAGATGAAAAATGTGAGGTTCTTTCCTGTTGGCTTTTTTGAATTAGCTGTTTTAGATTCTAAAAGTTTAGTTCCTAAAGAAGTAACCTTGTAAATAATTTTAATGTCCTCCTCTAGTGCAGGGTAGGCAACCTTGGCTCTTTTATGTCTCAAGGACTTTAACTCCCAGAATTCCTGAGCCAGCATGGCTCAGCTTGGAAACCTCTCTCTTTTCCCTCAGTGTGGCTGGCTCAAGATTTCTGAGTTGTAAAAAAAAAAAAGGTGCCAGAACATCGTTCTGAGCGTTCTATGAGAAAAAAAAGCCCTGCTCCATTGCCTAGTGAATGCAAGGTACGTGGGGATGGTGCGGTATGAATTGGCGTATTGTTAGAGAAGTTGGGGGAAGGGTTATCTGGTAATCTAGACTAAGGTGTTGCTGAATTCATAACAGCACAGAAGCATTCCTGAAGCTGGTGCCAACTACCTCACTATGTACAGTAGTTGGAAGTTTGGGTGATAATAAGCCCATTAGCCCTGAGGGAAGAAAATAAGCGAGGCTGGTATAGCTGAAGGAGACAGAGCAAGCAAGGATATTATGATGCTGATGGGCAGAGGGAGATATGAAAGGAGACAGATATCAGTCACTTGCAGGGATGACAAAGATAATTTCCAAACCTGGGTCCAGTTTATCAGGTCTCATCTTCTAATGTTTCTCTCCCAGAATACCTTCATATCTGTCCTTTAATCTTGATCTATTTTTCCAATTTTCTCTTTCATCTCTCACTGGTGGTGCAGTGGTTAGAAAGTAGTACTGCAGGCTACTTCTGCCAGCTGCCTGCAGTTCAACAGTTTGATTCTCATGGGCTCAAGGTTGACTCAGCCTTCCACCCTTCTGAGGTCGGTAAAATGAGGACCCAGATTGTTGGGGGCAATATGCTGACTCTGTAAACTGCTTAAAGCAGTGCTGTAAAGTGGTATATAAGTCTAAGTACTATTGCTATTGCTATTTCACTTGCTGTATTGTTTTCTCACCTCATGGCTATCAATAGTCATGATACTCACATTTTGTCTCACTGCGTTATTCTTACAGTTACATCACTGCAGGTAGTCCTCAACTTATGACCACAAATGAGTCCAAACCTTCCATTGCTAAGCAAGAAAGATAAGTGAGTTCTGCCCATTTTACAACTTTTCTGGCCACAGTCATGACAGGAATCACTGCAGCTGTTAAATTAGTAACACGGTTGTTAAGTCATTGACTTTGCTTGTCAGAAAGTGAGGACCGTCACAAATACATACCAGTTGCCAAGTGTCTGAATTTTGCTCACATGACCATGGGGATGCTGCGACAGTTGTGTGAAAAACAGTCATAAGTCACTTTTTTAGTGCCTTTGTAACTTTGAATGTCACTAAATGAATGGGGGACTGTGTTAGCTCCAAAGACAAACTTCTTCCATTTTTCAGCTATTTCTCTGCCATACAAGTGTCAGGCTGCCCCAGCCTGGTCTTCTAGGGAAAAAATAAATAAATGTTCGATTCCATGTGTAGAAAAAAAAATTCTTTTACTAAAAAGCCAGGTGATTACAGTAAAGCAAAGCCAGGACTGAGGTTTTGTGCGTGAAAGTCTCCTAGTTAACTTTACCCCTTTCCTTCCTCCCCTGTCTTATCTCCCAATTGTCCAGTTACATTTGAAGAAGGTGTTTTGGTAATTGTCTTTGCAAAGGAAGGCTGGATAGCTAGCCATTACATTCCATTTCCCAGTCTGTGGCCTTGGTGTGATGGGCCAACATCTCAGGACTGCATGGTGCTTAGTTTTTCTTTCCCCCTTTCCCCCAACTCTCTCCCACCCAATAGTTCATGGCAGAGTGGCATCTAGCAAAGCAAAGCTGGATGGCAGTCCTGACAGACAGAGTCTTCTCTAATCCATGGCTAAAATATGGACTTTTCCAATCTGAGCCTGCATCTAAACAATACTTTGCTATAGTTGCTAGGAATCAAAAATGAGCTGAAAGCACAACAGACAAACACACAAAACACCGTAATGTTATTTCAGCTAAACATACAATGCAGTCTTCCACATAATTATGCTAGACACTCACTAAATCCTCTTCCCTGTAGAAAATGCAATCCTAGCTCTACTGCTGAAGCTGTTCCTGAATTTGAAAATTGAATCCCTGAGATTTGCCAGCTCTTCCAGTTCCTATAGAATTTATTCCTCTCAAGCCTGCTAACCTGCTAATCTGCACGAACAGAGGGAACTCCAAAAGGTTTTCCCCTCTCTTGGCACATCCAATAAGAAAATAATAACCCATCTCTATGTGAACATTTTACAGCTTTCATTTATACCAGGGGAAACAATCTACACACACAACCAGCATGTACACTACTATAATAAGAATTTTAAAACATTCTAAGCTACTGAATGAGCAGTCCATTATCCGAAAAGGTTTCCTCTTCTTCCCAATTCATCTAAATATGTTCACTCTCATGTGTTTGGTATAACAGATTGGAGAGCCAAATTGGTGTGGTGATTAAGATACATGACTACTGAGAAATCAGGAGACTGAGAGTTGTAGTCCTGTCTTAGAAGATGAAGCCAGCTGGATGACTTTAGGCCAAGCACTATCTCTCTCAGTCTTAGGAAGAAGGAGGCTATAGCAAAATGCTTCTGAAATCTGGCCATGGAAACTGCAGGGACTTGTCCAGGTGGTGCTAAGAGTCCACACTGGCTCAAAAGTTCCAAATACATATGTAACATGTGTATTTGGGAGCATACACAACTACTTATACTGCAGCATTCTATACCAGGTAATGCTTCCAGACATCCCCACCCCTATTCCTTTAAATCCAAGAAAGAATCTCCAAAAAAATCCTAGCTCTGCATTCAACCAAACTACTGACTACAGTTTTTAAATAATCCAATCAAATACAGTGTTCTGTCCTTAAAAGGCCTAATACATTTAGTTTTATAGCTACTAAATTAGAATGGTTAAATTCTGTTTAAACAGCATTTGAAATAAAGTCATACTATTATGAACATGTTTGTGCTTCTTGATGCTTCTATTAAATACGTTCTTCATTTCTGAAATTCAATATTTGTTCCAGATTTAAAATATAGCTTCTCCATTTAACATCTTTGGAAAGCTTTGCTCAAAGCAAAAATATCCTTTTTTTCCAAATCTTGATAGCTGTTGTTCTTATTAGCAATAGTATTCAAAAGTAAGATCTAAAATTAACTGATATTTCCAAATCTCTGTATAAAATGTGATGTGTCAAAAAAAAAAATCATTACTCCATGGCTATATTTTTTTTAATTTAATAGCTTTGCAAACTCTATTAGCATTGTTTGAGAATACAAAAGGTGTTTTATTTTTCATATAGGAATCTAAAAATCAAAAGAGATCTTCACTTTTGCAACTTTCAGGCACTTAGAAATAGTTATAGTAGCACTGCAAAATTCTAGGGGAAGATGAGAAACAGCAGAGGTTTGCAACTTCCATGAGCTAAAGAACTATAGTACTTCCCCAAAAATAAGACCAAGATCATATATTAATTTTTGCTCCAACATTTAAATGAGGTGATTATTACATATTTTACTTCATTATTTTTTATTCTAAAACTTAATGTTAATATTTGTGCAGCTAGAATAGCAATACAAAAGTCCTCATTTAGTGACCACAATTGGAACTAGCAACCTGGATGTTAAACAAAACAGTCCCTAAGTGAAACAGCTTCCTTTCTTTTGCTTTTCAGATCTGGAAAGATCATAAATGTGAGGATTGGTCATAACGTTATTTTTGCATCATTTTTGTAACTGCGAATGGTCACTGATACTATGTGGCATCATTTCCAGCACTGTTCTCCACCCCGTATACAAATACCTAGCCCCCATAGCATTGCAAGGTAAGATCTATTAGCTCATTATGAACAATGCATTTTATGTATTAAGATTCCTTTTATGTGAATGATCCCTAGAGACTTAAAAACACTGAAATATTTTGAAAATATATAACTATAGTCTCATAACTGCTGGGATGCTGCTTTACAATGTTCACTGCAATTAAATCCAAAGAGCTCTAACGTTTTTCATCTATGCTCCTACACACTATTCATTTCCTGAAACAGTCTTCGTGTGTCACAAAATAAAATACATGTGCTGGCTCATAAGGACTGGTGTTTTTTTTTAACTTTTGCAGATGTATTTTTGAAGATGTATGTGTACAATCAATACTACAATGTTTACAACTACATGTGTATGCTTGCTTCTCAGCTTAACCAACTTCAGTGGATTGTGTTAAGTAAGTAAGTACAAGAATACCAATAACCAGTGCTTTTTTTCTAAAAAAAAAAAGGTGCCAGAACTCTCATCTTGGTGGGTGCAGGAGGTGGGGGGGGTGGGGGGCAGTGCTGCTGCGGTCATGGGTGCAAGGGGTGTTGGCAGTGGGCTACCCCCCCGGGGCCAGAGCCGGCACGGCTGGTGCTGTGGGAGCAGCAGGGCCCGCTCTACATGGCGGGGCTGCGCGGGGTGGGCAGCGGAGGTGGTGCAGGCCAGGCGATGCAGGGCGGCCACTTAGGCGCGCAGGGTGAGGCGATGGTGGCACAGGTCCAGCACCAGGTAGGCCACCAGCCTGGCTGACATGGGTGAGCACAAGGAAGGAGTGCACATGGACTCCGCAGAACCCACCTCCCACTCCTTGTCCTCTCTTACTTACCTAGTTGAGATGGTATAGTTGGGCAGCAGAGAGGGATGAAAAGCTCCTGCCTAGTCGCTTTCACTGCAGACAACTTGCCGGTGCAACATTTGCCAGCCAGGTCTTTTGGCGCACTCAGCAGCAATTTCTATTGGCTTTTGAAAGCCAATAGAGGGAGTAGCATAGCTTGTGCAAAAGCTTTTTTGTGTGTGTGCAAAAAAAGGTGCTGGAACGCCATTCTGAGCGTTCTATGAGATAAAAAAACCCTGTTTTTATGTTTTAATGTTATGATTTTAAAAATATATTTTTTCTATTATAAGTTGCCCCAAACCTCGCCATGTGGATTGCATACAAATATTATATAATTGGTAAATAAAGGTAAAACATATGTTAAATATACATCAAATGATAATATGCTTCCCTACAAACTCAATTCTTGCTCAATGACTGACCAAGGAGTTAATTCGGAAAGGCAAGAGGAAAATCTAGAAGAGATCTGTGCAACTTATAGAAGTGAAAGGCCCACACTGATAAATTAAAAATCTTTATGGTCTGCAAAGGAATGCTGGTGGGCTAATCAATGATTTGGTGACTAGAGGAGCATCTACAGTGTTGGAGCTCATGGTCATGGTAAGCCATGGAGGCACTAGGCAACATGACTTTCAGGGCACTGGTGGTGATTTTATTACTTTTTTTTAAAAAAAGTCTGTGCTGTGTCCAAGGGTGCTTGGTAGGCTGCATGTACAGGCCTGGTTTAGAATTTATTTTGGAGCATTCAACTATTTAGAGCAGGCATGTCAAACTCATTTTGTTTGAGGCAACTTCTTATAAAAGAATTGCCATTAATTTGTTTTAATAAAATAATTTAAATCAATTTTTCACTTATTTCAAATTAAATGAATTATATTGGTTGACAATGAGATTTTTTTTAGTACAATTGCCAAATGCAATAAACTGATTTTAGGTACTGTATATGTTACTGGAAGGAAAAAGCAATCCCTGCTGCGTTACTGATCCCAGAGAAGCATTTACATGTATGCAGGTATCCTTAGGGTGCCATACTTATGGATGAGAAATATTGGTTGCAAAATTGGCATTTCTGGATGTAATACAGATATTTTGGATTTATTTTTGTTTCTTTGCATGTTTGATATTTTTAAAAAGGCATATGCTACTGACTATGCTTATACACATATGTAACATCTTTTGCTAGGATACATGATCACTGCTTGTCCAAAATTTTAATATACACATAATACCACCAAAAATTATTTTAGCCTTTTTAATTAATGTTCTTATTTATGTTAAGCTCACCAGGGAAAACATCATATATTGTTATGTATATACTAGGTTAATTATTTAAAGACTGAAGTGCAACATAACTAGATTCTAAATAATCTGTTTTTCAAAACACACAACAGTCCAAAAAGTAAAAGTAAAGTCCAAATTAAGAATATTTCATTCTTAAGTATTGTTTAATTTAAAGTGGTTTAGTTGTAATTGATGTTTATAGATTCAAAATAGTTTCTCATTTCTTTCCTGTTACCTTTGATTTCATTGCAGAGATGTTAACATAAGAAATACATTGTTTTGTTATCTAATTTTACCTTCCAAAAGACAGAAGCAGATGGAAAATGTGAGGTTCTTTCCTGTTGGCTTTTTTGAATTAGCTGTTTTAGATTCTAAAAGTTTAGTTCCTAAAGAAGTAATCCTGTAAATAATTTTAATGTCCTCCTGTAGTGCAGGGTAGGCAACCTTGGCTCTTTTATGACTCAAGGACTTTAACTCCCAGAATTCCTGAGCAGCATGGCTCAGTTTGGAAACCTCACTCTTTCCCCTCAGCATGGCTGGCTCAGGATTTCTGGGAGTTGAAGTCCACGAGTCATAAAAAAGAGCCAAGATTGCCTAGCCCTGCAATAGGCTTAGGAAAGCCAATAAGGGAGCTGTTTTTTGTTTTTGTTTTTTTGCAAAAAATAAAAAGGTGCCGGAACGCTGTTCTGAGCGTTCTATGAGAAAAAAAGCCCTGCCAATAACATTAAAGAATATTGAAAAAGGCTTTGTTTACATACTACAGTAAACTCTGAGTTATTTCACACATACAGTACATCATTAAATTCAGTATTCCCTTTAGAGACGGGACCACATTAAGGTTCCCCAGGTGGAAAAATCCATTAGATTTTTAAAATTAATTCTCATTTGTCTATGTTCAACTTTATACATTTTGAAAGATTTCTATAAAAATATGCAAAGTAATAAAATTCTTCTCATGATAGATTCTAGGATATCTTCAGGGGTAAGGGAAGTTAATGCTGCTGTTTAGCAAACCCATCCATGCTTATTATGCAGGCAAAACAGACACACATTTTTTTTAAAGATTTTCAGTTTTAGTTGTACTCATATTTCTGTGTATTGCTCAATGGCTTATTTCTAACTGATTAATTTATAGAATTAGGTCACCCATAATAATAAAAAAAGAAAGATCTCATATGCTTGATTTTACATCTACCGCCTTAAAATTTGAAGTGTGCATTCATATGTATCTTTTCTTATATGATGCCTATTTTTAATTTCTCCCTTCCAGCTGAGGCAAAAATCACTCATACTGAGATGTTATATCTAAAAAGCAAAAAACAAAAACAAAGCCACAAGTTCTTCTCACTTCCAATATTTAAACAAACTTGTTTTGCATGATCTGATTTTTTATGCTATCTACTGCCTATTTCTATGGTGCCAAATCTATATTTATAAGTACAATTCAACAATTCATGATGGGAAGTAGCTAGTAATCTCCCAAATGGTGTCAGAGCCAGCTTATCAAATGCTGCTTAGAAAGCTTCAGTTGAGTCCACAATAACTGTGAGGTATAAGATGAAGCCATAGATTTTGCTGTTAAAAATAAAAAATAAGGTACTGAAATCCTATGTAGTATAGCGTATAAAACAAAGAACAATTTTTAATAACTTTTTAGCCACAATGTACACAAAAATATGCCAGTAATAAGAAGCTAGACATGTTTATAAATGGAAATCAGCAAAGGATGGAAAGCACAAGATTAGCAGCATGCAATTAAACTCTTCAGATGAAATATGCAAAGTGGAATTTGGTTCCTCCGTTATACAAATGCAGGTCTGTATCCTCAGTGGTGGGATTCAAATATGTGAACAACCAGATCTCTGTGGATGTCGCTTCCGGAAGTCAATTCTGGGCCTGGGCAACAAAAAATTAGCTACTGCTTCTGCTGAATCCCACCACTGTGTATGCTCCAATGTATGCATTGGAGAACATTTAAAATTGTACCCTTATGCAGCACACGCAAATCATAATAAAGGACTAGAGCATAGTGAACTTTAAAGGCTGCTGCCAATTTTCCCATAGTTTTGGCGTGAACATGTCCCAGTAAAATATTTTTCATGACATGGCCTCAGGTTCATTCTCTAGTGTTTTTTTTTATCATATCCTTTTATCCAGGCTGGCTCAGGAATTCTGGGAGTTGAAGTCCACGAGTCATAAAAGAGCCAAGGTTGCCTACCCCTGGTCTAGTCCATATCTGAGACAGCTTAAAATCAATCTTTTCTATTCTGGTGTTAAAATAATGTCCTCTTTATGATAAAAAAATACTCTATGATAGTCTTCCAAAGTCATTCTGCCTTGGACAAGAAGGGGCTTTGCTTTTTCCCCAAACAAGGCTCTCCCCTGCTATCCGCCAGTCCCAACTTGGAGACCAACATAAGCCTCATCAGCATCTGAACAGTGGTGACTAAGCTGGACAGTCTGCTCTTCACAGCACAGCTTCCTTTACATCTAATAGCTGAACAACAGTTCAAACTCATTTGGAACGCAGATTTAGCACTATTCCAGAATAGCATGAATCTGATGTTCAAAAGGAGCTGATCAGCTAACAGTTGGGCTCCTTCTCAAAACACCTCTGCAAAACCTTTGCTCAAAACCAATTAGCATCCATCAGAACTCATCTCCCCACCCCTGTCCCAGGTTAAGAGTGATATTTTCCTAAAAGCTGATAACATTTGATGGGAAGAGAACAAAACAACACTTAGGTAACACAGCAATTCCTATTTTAATGCTTTGGTAAGGCCACAGCTGGAATACTTCATCCAATTTTGGTCACCACGATGTAAAAAAGATGTCGAGACTCTAGAAAGGGTACAGAGAAGAGCAACAAAGATGATTAGGGGGCTGGAGGCTAAAACATATAGGGAATGGTTGCTGGAATTGGGTATGTGTAGTTTAATGAAGAGAAGGGTGAGGGATGACATGATAGCAGTGTTCCAATATCTCAGGGGCTACCACAAAGAAGAGGGAGTCAAGCTATTCTCCAAAGCACCTGAAAGCAGGACAAGAAGCAATGGATGGAAACTAGTCAAGGAGAGAAGCAACCTAGAACTAAGGAGAAACTTCCTGACAGTTAGAACAATTAACCAGTAGAACAACCTGCCTCCAGAGGTGGTGAATGCTCCAACACTGGAGGTTTTTAAGAAGAGACTGGACAGCCATTTGCCTGAAATAATAATAATAATAATAATAATAATAATAATAATAATAATAATAATAATAATAATAATAATAATAATAATAATAATAATTTTATTTGTATACCGCCTTTCTCCCGAAGGACTCAGGGCAGTGAACAGGGCAAACATATAAAAGTACAGGAATACAAAAACTAAAAAAGAATTAAACAAGATGCCCAAGTTAAAACAGTAGATTAAAATACATTTAAAATAGCAATAAAACCTAAACCCATCCCCCCATCAGGCCAGGCCGGCTTGTTCGAACAAATAAGTCTTCAGATCGCGTCGGAAGGAGCGAAGGTCAGGCACCATCCGGAGCTCAACCAGCAAATGATTCCATAAATCCGGGGCGCCCACAGAGAAGGACCTCCCCCTGGGGGCCACTAGACGACATTCTCTGACCGGAGTGCTCCTTAACAGCCGGGGAGCGCGCGCATGCACAGGACTGCCCTGCTGGCTCCCGCCAGATGCCAGCCTGCCCTGCTTCCTCCACAGTGAGAGGGGAGGGCGTGCCTTCCCGGGCTCGCTGATTTTCTGGCGTATAAGATGACTGGGCGTATAAGATGACCCCCCAACTTTTGAGATGATTTTCATGGGTTAAAAAGTCGTCTTATATGCCGGAAAATACGGTACTTTTTTCACCATTGAATTTCATTTTGTTAGATAGTGCCCAGTATTCGAGTCTGTCCAGATCCTCTTGTATCTTGAGCCTATCTTCTGGAGTATTGGCTATTCCTGCCAGGTTGGTGTCATCTGCAAATTTGATATATTGGTTGAAATTACCAGTATACTGCTGTAGCATGAGCCATGCAAATTGTTAACCTGTTAAGCACAAGATAGTAAAAATTACATATTTGTCTCAGTCTGAAATCTGATAGCATTTTAAATAAAAGCAAAACATTTCAAAATGCCACCAGGAGAGATGATCCTAGACTTTTTTTTCTAATTCAGATATGGCTTTTGTGAATACCAGTAAATAATATAAAAAGATTGGGTGAAATGTTAGAGAGGTAATTGGCAGTGGATGGGTAAGGAAAGAAGTGATTAATTTATAATTGTCTCTTTTGTCACATTTAGGATAGTGAATACTTTGTCTAAAGGCATTTTTTTGTTTCACTGTATGCCAGTCAAGCATTTTGTTAGCTGTTTGCATTCACTTGCATATGTTTCAAAAGGTAGTCTCTACACAGATCAATCATTTCCAAGTAACCTTAAAAATATTTTTAGGAAAACTGGAGAAGAAATAATGGTTACTTTTTCTGCTTCTGAATTTCTGTAAAAGCACCTGATCATGCAAACAACTTTATTTATTACTAGAAGGAAAGAAAGATTGTCATTGCACACAAGCAGAGCTTTTTCACCCCTGACATTGGGTTTAAGATATTGCAAAGTAGAGTTTCAGACCTTATTCTTGAATGTCAGAACAATGAGGACCACATTTTTAAATGGAAGAACTGAAGTTGTTTTCAATCTATTGTTATCTCAGTTGCTGCCTGGCAAATTGCTCAAATGATTAAAATAAGGATACTGTTTGTCAGCCCTTTAAGATAGATAAGGTCAGGAAACAGGAATTGTTAAGAGTCTTAAATAGCCTTTAATGTGGTTAGGTATTTCAGCCTATCAAATTTCTACTTCAGCTTATACATATCTTAATCATGACACAGTTGTTTCAGGTTTCTTTCTTACATTTTCTTCTTTTCAGGATTCATATATTTTTGTAATGGCTTGACATTCCTCTCTGCCTTCTTCAAATCCACATTATAAAAAGTTTTATATATTAGTGAGGTATTTTTTCTATACACCTTATTTCTCCATCATGAAAAAAGTTAAATTTCTTTCAAGTTGTGTTTGATCCATGACATCTTGGCAACAATACAGCAATTATTTACTATTGACTTCTTCCAGGATATTTTTTTTTAAAAAAAATTCTGCTCTAGTCTTCAGAATTTCCTGGTGGTTTTCCATTCAATCCAAACCTACTTAACTTTTCTAGATCAATCAAAGTTGGCTAGATGATAGTTTGTAATACAGCCATAACCAAAGTGGATGAATGTACTAATTGAAGTAAAAATAGGTTGGAATGCTATTTTACCTCTCTTTTGGGTCACCCAAATATGTGTGATCCACATGCATAAATTTTTCCCTCTTCTACAGAATTTACAGTCTAAGTATGTATTTATTTATATAATACTTTCTATTCCACATATTCAATCCAAACAGGTTCTTTACAATGGTTTGGGGACTAAATTTTAAAAAGTGTAAAAAGACACTTGCAATTTTAAACAAAATAACTAATTAACTAAAGGAACCTAAACTCCTACATCCAAACCTACCTAGACAAACAAGGCAAGTCTACAAATTGGTACCACTAGAAGCACATTTACATAGAAGATTTCACTTCTATTGATACAAACCTATAGAGTTCCTACCAACAAATCAGATCGGGATTGCACAGAGTTGTTTCTCATGGATTCAGCCTTATTTACATATATATATATATATTATTTCCATTTATATTCCGCCCTTCTCCGAAGACTCAGGGCAGCTTACAAGCTTAGCAGTAGCAGTGGCCTTCATTCTATGTATATGCCTGCTTATTAGGCCTTTCACACACACCCCAAGCGGCATTATTACAAAGTCAGCTTATTTCCCCCAACAATCTGGGTCCTCATTTTACCTACCTTGGAAGGATGGAAGGCTGAGTCAACCTTGAGCCTGGTGGGACGCAAACCTGCACTAATTGCAGGCAGCTGGTGTTACTTAAGGAGGTATTAGCCCACTGCTCCACCAAGGCTGTATTACCTGTAGAAAGCCAATCAGAATGTACAGAGGATGGGGAACCACAACACTCACTCTTATACCCTTTTGTTGTGCAAGCATACATTAGACCAGAAGTCTTCAAACTTGGCTCTTTTATGACTTGTAGACTTCAATTCCCAGAGTTCCTCAGCCAGCTTGCCACATTGGGTTTGGGATTGTATCAACCATGCCACATTAACTGCATCTTACAGATGGAAAGAAAAACAAATTTAGGAGATAATTTTACACTTTTCAGATAGTTGCCAGGCAGAACAACAGGGACAGAGATAAGACTCTTTTCTATTTCCCATATCAGGACACATAGATGACAGGTTTCATAGACACTCGAAGACTTCTAAGCCAAAATTACTTTATATTTATCTTTCAACACAGTTATCCTGGAGGAGAATTACAATGGCAACAGAGGCAGATGTGTTTTAATAGGCTCTTTAAATTTTTCCATAGCAATTAGGTTTGGCTCTTTTGTCAGCTATTTCTCCAGAAAAAACAAAGTTATTTTCATGATTGTAGAGTTCTCAAAGAATACCTTCTAAATTCTAAAAGCAAAATGGGAAGAGAGGTCTCCTTATTGATAGTCAAAAAATAAAAAGAGGCTAAAAGCAAGCCTCCTTGTATAGGATATTTACCTTCCAAAGAATGAAGAATGAGTAATGTAATATATGTTATTACAAATGCAGTAACCAACTCATTATGAGACATTCTGCCTGGCTTAAGTTCATCCTTCAAAGTCAAAAAGATTAGCTACAAGAAAGGTGGGCAAAATTGGTGGTTTCCAGGTTCATGATAAATAGCAACAGAGAAAAGATAAAATTGTTTTTTGCACCTGGACAACACAATTCTATTCAGTGGTTTATTCTCTGCTAAATCCATAAATAAAAATGAGAAAAGTACAGCCACAATCGATGAATAGGCACATATGATTAAATCACATCTGTGTGACAATGTGCTATGAGAAATCAGCAGAAGAAAGTCAGCTGGGCTGGAGAGATATTTTCTAGTGATGTGGAACATCCAAGTGATCATATGATCACTGATTTCTAGATCCACATTAGAACTACAATAACGTATCAGAAAATTTGGAACAACCATAGATGTTGTTGTTATAATTGGTAGTTTGCATTGGGAGTGGATCAAGATTAAAATGTGGTCTCAGTGGATATATTAAACTATTGGTTTAACTATTTACTTCCTAACTACTCAATTTGATGAGACAATCATTCAAAGCTTTGTGTATATTTGTTAAAGCCACATCCAGGTTTTCTAAAATTTATACAATCCTCACCCTGCCTGAGGATTTGGTGGGACATTTCTTACACAGCAGGAAATTAGCACAGAGACAAGATTTTTAAGGGTAATGATTCTAAATGATAACATTAATACAAAGAAGATAGAGAAGCCAATAGGTCTATCCTTCACTTGGAGGAAATTGATCAGAAATTAAGTTTAAACAATAGACTTGTAGTTTACAGGCTTTTCCCCACACTTCCAGCAATGCACTTTCCTCCCTTCGAAAATTGTGCTCCCACAGTGCTCTTCTTGCTGTGCCTCCAAATTAAGTCAAATTAAGTTGTTTCCCTCATAGAAGGGCAAGGGCTACTTGGGCTGCCAGAAGATTTTGTGGTAGAATCACATTAAATCACCAGTGAAGCAAAGGGAGAGGAACAAGGAGGGTGAAGTGCTTGCTGGAGAGGACAAAAAGGTAGAGAAATAAAGACTACCTGTTAAGATGCAGCTGCAAGTTTACTGGTAAGAAAAATAATCCTTACAGTTGTTATTGGTAACTAAGCATTTTTTAAAAAGGAGGCAGAAGAAAAGTTTGGAGGCCAGGGGGGTTCTGTTATCTCAGTTAAAACTGAAATGGCCATAGAAGCACGGAGACATGATGGGCTGGATCCCAAAACAAAGCAAGATTAGGCAAACACTTCAAAAGAGACCAGGAAGCCTGTAATTGGGGAATTTGTCTGGCAAGAACAAAGAATGTTTATTCACAGAGAATATGCACGTGTAAAGCTTGTAACAATTCTGTGTGGTTAAAAAGCTGATAAAAGTAACAGAAGACTTAGGTATCTTGCAAGCTCAGTTAAAAGTTAGGAATAGAGATGGCCTGGAGCAAATAGGATGTGTATTATAACTCCTGAACCATTCATTAGCCAAGGCTTAGGAATAGGGACAGCTAGAGACAATAGAATAATTGTTAGATTATTATTGAAATGTTTATTAGATTATATTTCTTATATATCCTACCTTCTACTTTAGAGAAAATGTATAAAACTTTATTAATTCTGTGGTTCAGGTTCCTTGGAATTTTGGCCAAGATCCCTTTTCTTGGAGCGCTTCAATAAAAGACAACCAAACCTGCACCTTATGTCTGGTGTTCTTCATTGGCCTCTGCACCAGGCTCAGACCCGAATTGGGGACAACAGACCCATGGTGGGAGAAGATATGGTCCTTTAGCTGGGCCAGTTGCAGACTTGCAGATTATCAAAGTCCTTCAAGATCCTTTGCTCAAATCAGAAAGTTTGCACAGGAGGTATATTGTATTTTTTAAATAGAAAACATTATTTTCCTGTCAATCACTTTGATATGGTTTCAGCCACCCTTCTGAGCTGCTCCTGAGATGAATGAAAAATCTGTTTTAAGGACATATCCTCAACAAATGGTTAGCGTGTCAAGTCAATGCTAAAGCAAGGTGGGGTGTCTGGAGGACATTTTTCATAAAATCAGAATACATCAGGCATAGTGTCTAAGGAAGATGAGTCTTGTTAGTGATACTAGATATATGGAAATAATTTGCTCCTACTCTACAGTCATAATAGCTCCAACAAGAAGAGCATGAATAAATTCTCACTAAGCCATTTCTGAAAATTGAGGACGAAGTAAACAAAACAAAGTAAGCAGGTGTGCTATCCCACTTAAGCACACACACACTACAGGTATAAAGAGTCTTTATTGAGGTTTCCAACCTGAATTGGTATTCCCCAGCAATTCCATATGCCAGCAACAGCTCAACCCCAATAAGTTCCACAGGTACTCAAATGGAGCCAACACTAGTCCTAAAGGCAAAGGCAACTCCCAAGACAAAGGCAAATCCACAGGGCAAGGCAAAGGCAAGAGCTGAAGAGACACAATCTGAAGTTCAAGGCAGGAACACACAGCAAGGAAATGAACACATTATTCCCAAAATCATCTCCACCTGTCTACTGTGCTAAGTAGCCAATTTCTGGTGCAGCCCATCAAGAGGGGCAGAGGCTACCTCCTCATAAGTAATCTGACTGACCTTCGCTGATCCTGCTTTTCTCTGCCCTACATATTTTTGGATCAGGTGCAGAAGGCAATTTCTCTTCCTCAGCCCTGGCTGCAGCTGCATGCTTTCTCCATCTTGAAGCCTCAGGGCTGTCCTGCTGCATCTGTGTTTCAGCCAGATCACACTCAGATGGCTGTTTGGAGCCACTGACCAACTCCCCTCCTGATATGCCTGGGTAAAGGGGAAGGCTTTGGATATATTAGTCACGATGTCTGTAACTGGTCCAATGAAAAAATGTACAAAATAGATGGTTTGCATCCTTCAAAGAAAGAGACTGAGTTACTCGGCTATAAGTTCACAGATTTTCTGGAGGAATATTTAAACTAAACAGCAGGGACAGTGAGTTAATTGATATGGAACATCCCTGTCCCTGCCAATCTAAAAATTATAGGGCTATCAATGCGTGTAACATAGATGTGTGTGTGGACAAGAATATCAACCTTGCTGTCAAGCAAAATCAAGCTTCTATTAGTGAGTGCCACACAAAGTGCACTAACCAAATAGGTGGTAAGAAAATAGGGGAACTCAGGCACCACACAGGTTTTGTAGAAAGTAAACATAGGGTCAGACATAAAGGACTCAAATGTCTATACACCAATGCACAGAGTATGAACAGCAAACAGGGTGAACTAGAAATTCAGGTTAATGACGACAGATATGATATTGTTGCCATTATGGAAACATGGTGGGATGAAACCCACAAATGGAACACACAGCTAAAGGGATTTAAATTATTTAAAAGAAACAGAGCAAATAAAAGAGGAGGTGGAGTTGCCCTCTTATAAGGAATAACTACATCTCTACAGAAATAGAGCACAGCAATAATGAAAACTGTAAATTTGAATGCATTTGGGTCAATATAAAAGGGGGGGAATGACATTGCCATAGGTGTATACTATAGGCCAACCAACCAAACAGAGGAAATAGATGAACTTTTTGCTAGTCAGCTAACTAAGGTATGTAGGAAGCACATCACAATAGTAATGGGGGACTTTAACTACCCTGACATCAACTGGGAGACAAACTCCGCACCAAGTGGAAGATCAAACAGATTCCTGACTAACCTAGGAGACAACTTTGTTACCCAAAAAGTAGAGAAGGGAACTAGGGGATTAGCCATTTTGGATCTAATTCTCACTAACAGAGATGAAATGATAGAAGGTGTTGAAGCCACAGGAACCTTGGGAGGAAGTGATCATGCAATATTGGAATTCAACATTATGGAAGCATAAACAATAGAAAACAGCCAAACTAGAGTCCCGGATTTTAAGAGAGCTAATTTCAATAAACTTAGAGAGGGCTTGAGAAGGATTCCATGGATGAGAATCCTCAAGGGGGAAACAACTCAAGAAGCTTGGGAAATTTTGAAAAGTGAGATAATAAAAGCCCAGTCTAGCACAATACCAATGAAGACGAAAAATAACAGCTCTCAAAAGAAACCAGCATGGCTGCATAAAGAACTCTCTGACAAATTGAAAGATAAAAAGGACAAGTACAGAAAGTGGAAAGAGGGGCACATACAGTAACTAAGTCAGAATATCAGCAAATAGCCCGAGCCTGCAAAGATGAAGTGAGGAAAGCTAAGGCTCAAAATGAAATAAGGCTTGTGATCAAAGTCAAAAATAACAAAAAAAAAGCTTCTTTCAACATGTAAAAAACAAGAAAAAAGTAAACGAAATGATTGGTCCTTTAGTGGGTGAAAGTGGTGAGAAGGTGACAAGCAATAGGGAAAAAGCAGAACTATTTAACTCATTTTTGCATCTGTCTTTACACAAAGGGAAAAAAACAGACCAAGCTATCAAAAATAGTGCCATTAAAAACAGAATAGAAACACAAGTTAAGATAAGCAAGACAATGGTAAGTGAGCACCTGTCCAGTCTAGATGAGTTTAAATCACCAGGACCAGATGGATTACACCTCAAGGTTCTCAAGGAACTGGCAGATGTGATCTCAGAACCACTGAACTATATTTTTCAAAGATCCTGGAGCACTGGGGAACTACCAGAGAATTGGAAAACAGCTGATGTAGTTCCCATCTTCAAAAAAGGAAAAAAAATGGATCCAGGAAATTACAGATCTATCAGCCTGACCTCAATACCTGGGAAGATTCTGGAAAAGATAATCAAACAACAACAAACATTACCAAAAGCCAACATGGGTTTGTCAAAAACAGATCATGCATTCTTTGACCAAGTGACAAAATTAGTGGATCAGAGGAATGCTGTAAATATAATTTACTTGGACTTCAGTAAGGCATTTGATAAAGTAGATCACAACCTTCTACTTGATAAGATAGAAAAATGTGGGTTAGACAGAATCACCACCAGATGGATTTGTAGCTGGCTGACAGGCCTTACTCAGCATGTGGTACTCAATGGAACTGCATTTCAATGGTGAAAAAAGTAAGGTTCTACATTTAGGCAAGAAAAACCAAATGTATAGGTATAGTATAGGGGGGTACCTTGCTCAACAGTAGTAACTGTGAGAAGGATCTCGGAGTCCTAGTGGACAATCACTTAAATATGAGCCAGCAGTGTGCTGCAACTGCTAAAAAAGCCAACACAGTGCTAGGCTGCATTAACAGAGGGATAGAATCAAGATCACGTGAAGTATTAATACCACTTTACAATACCTTGGTAAGGCCACACTTGGAATACTGCATCCAGTTTTGGTCACCACGATGTAAAAAAGGTGTTGAGAGTCTAGAAAGAGTACAGAGAAGAGCAACAAAGATGGTTAGGGGACTGGAGACTAGGAACGGCTGCTGGAATTGGGTATGTGTAGTTTAATGAATAGAAGGATGAGGGAGGACATGATAGCAGTGTTCCAATATCTCAGGTGCTTCCACAAAGAGGAGGGACTCAAGCTATTCTCCAAAGTGCCCAAAGGCAGGACAAGAAGCAATGGATGGAAGCTAATCAAGGAGAGAAGCAACCTAGAACTAAGGAGAAACTTCCTGACAGTTAGAACAATTAATCAGTGGAACAACCTACCTCCAGAAGCAGTGAATGCTCCAACACTGGAAGTTTTTAAGAAGAGACTGGACAGCCATTTGTCCGAAATGGTATAGGGTTTCCTGTCTGAGCAGGAGGTTGGACTAGATGATCTCCAAGGTCCCTTCCAACTTTATTATTATTATTATTATTATTATTATTATTATTATTATTATTATTATTATTATTATTATTATTATTATCTTCCTCCAGCTGACATATGGAAGAAATATCTGAGGAAGCATCCAGGGGAGTCATCATAGTAGGCCAGCTATAAGAACAAGAAACAAACTGCAGAAACAATGATATATGCCAATGTTATAATAACTTGAAAGGGGAAAAAACATAACTCTACACTCTATTTGTAGGAGATAAACTTTGGAGATAAACAGAGGTCTAATGGAATCACACATGCTGAAACACACATTGCATCTGCAAATTGCGTGAACCATTTCTAAAATATCTTCGTAGATCAGACAGTGATTGGCCAAAGATGAGGAAATGATGACCAATTAATATGAATGCCCCTCAGTGGCTCCTGAGGAAGTAGAAACAATCATGATCAAGGATTAGCATAGATTAATGTTTCTCATGATGACGGGGAAATTCTGGGAGCTGAAGTCCACACTTCTTAATGTTGTCAGTGTTGAAAAACATTGACATATTTATGTCTTTTACCAATTAAAACTAATATTTAGATAGACAGTGAAAAAACACTGGCATATTTTTGCCTTTATACCAATTAAAACCAATATTTGGATAAGATACAGCACCACCATAAATATTTATTTTTTTTCTTAGAGTAATGCAACTTCTGCTAGGAATTGTTTACCTATATCAGTTCCACGGGGTGGGCTTTTCAAAGATAGCTACTCTGTTTGGTGGTGCCGATATAGGAAGAGGAGAACAAAACAAATCCAGCAAATTACCAAGCCATCACTTTAATGGATAGCAGTAGCAGATTGTATGCAAGTTATCCTTTACATAAACCTCTGGATCGGGAAGAGTTAAATCCTATTTTCCACCAGTTCAGGCTGGATTTAAGAAAGGTTTCAGTACATTGGATCAATGCTTTATTTGATTTGGAAGTTATTTGAAAGGCCACCTAGGAGGCTTTTATGCAGCATTTGTCATTCCATCCTCAGCTTCTGATTATCTGAACACAGACAGACTGTAGGGAAAACTGCAAACCTCAGACAGGGACAGAAAGTGGATTGCTATGTTATATACACTTTATAAAGACTTGTCTATGCTAATATATTTAGATGGAGCTTAAGATACACAAAATATAGCAGAACAAGGTAAGAGGTGTAACTTGGCACCAATTCTTTTGCTTTAATATTCATAATATATGTACAGCATTTATACCCTCTCCCCCAGTTGTTTCTACTGTCTACTGGCAAATCTAAAATCCTTTCTTTACAAATGACACATACATGGCATTCCTTTTAACTATCAAACCTAGTTTACATTATCCACTGTGCAAATTCTGCAATTCAAATCATTTAGAATGAACTACGTGTAGTCCTTAACTTACAACAGTTCGTTTAGTGTCTGTTCGAAGTTACAATGTCACTGAAAAAAGTGACTTAGGACATTGCGGCATCTCCATGGTCACATGATCAAAAATCAGATGCTTGGCAACTGCTTCATGTTTATGACGGTTGCACTGTCCCGGGGTCACGCAATCCCCTTTTGTAAACTTCTGATAAGCAAAGTCAGTGGGGAAGCCAGATTCACTTAACAACCATTTAACTAACTTAACAACTGCAGCAAGAAAGGTAATAAAATGGGGCAAAACTCACAACACATGTTTCACTTAGCAACAGAAATGTTGGACTCAATTGTGGTCGTAAGTCAAGGCTACCTATAGTCTATTTTTATTTTATTTTTTTTATTTTGCTAAATGACAAGGAAAACATAAATGGTTGAGGCTATTGGAACAGATGGATCCTTTTGTGTATCTTGGTATTTACTTTTTGCACTCATAGTCATGATGTTTGCACTTGATGAATTCTAAAATGATAGCCCCCTGATCTGCAAAAGCATGTTTCTCCTTTATTATCTTCAAAGCAGGTAGGTTAGTCCCCCTCAATCTTTGAAGGGAAAGTACCCATTGCTTTATTGTTATATATGGCAAAGTATGGGGAATGGGCAAGACCATTTTAAAGATCTACCATGAATTGTACCCCAAACCAAACTGGTAACCAACACAGCTGGTAAAGCAGAAAACTGATGTCTTCTGCTACCCAAAAAACCAAATATTTATTCACATCGCTGCATTTTGCATCAAATGAAGTTTCAGGATACTTTTCAAGGGCAGCCCATGTACAGCACAGTGCATTGCAGTAGTCTAAATGGGAGGTGACCAGGCATGACTGGTCATGTGTAGATCTCCTGATCTTAAAATAGATGCAATTAATGCACAATATAAAGTGGAGCAAAGGCCTTCCTAGCCATGGTTACCACCATCTCTTTCAGCAAGAATAGTAAGTTCAAAAGGACCCCAGATTGTGGACAGGGTCTGTTTGGGGCAGTGTGACTCTGTTCAATACTAAAGATAATAAAGTTCCAGAACCAGAGGGGCTCAAAACCCAAAGCCATCCAGTGCCAGGGTTCAATTGAAGCTTGTTGTTCACCATCCAGATCCTCGCAGCCTGCAGACATCAGTTTAGGACACAGGTGTCAAACTCAATTGTGTCACATGATGTATCATAACATATTGTGATGTTTTTTGCCAGATGTGGGTGTGGCCTGCATGTGACACATCCGGCCAGTGGGCCACCAGTTTAACACCCCTGGTTTAGGACATCCATAGTATTACTTTCACAGCTTCTGGAGGCAGGTTGTTCCACTGATTAATTGTTCTAACTGTCATGAAGTTTCTCCTTAGTTCTAGGTTGCTTCTCTCTTTGGTTAGTTTCCATCCATTGCTTCTTGTCCTGCCTTCAGGTGCTTTGGAGAATAGCTTGACTCCCTCTTCTTTGTGACAATCCCCGAGATATTGGAACACTGCTATCATGTCTACCCTCATTCTTCTCTTCATTAAACTAGACATACCCAATTCCAGCAACTGCTCCTTGTATGTTTTAGCCTCCAGTCCCCTGATCATCTTTGTTGCTCTTGTCTGTACTCTTTCTAGAGTCTCAACATCTTTTCTACATCATGGTGACCAAAACTGGATGCAGTATTCCAAGTGTGGCCTTACCAAGACATTGTAAAGTAGTATTAACACTTCATGTGATCTTGATTCTGTCCCTCTGTTAATGCAGCCTAGCACTGTGTTGGCTTTTTTGGCAAGTGCAGCACACTGCTGGCTCATATTTAAGTGATTCTCCACTGGGACTCCAAGATCCCTCTCACAGTTACTACTATTGAGCAAGGTATCTCCTATACTATACCCGTGCATTTGGTTTTTCTTGCCTAAATGTAGAACCTTACTTTTGTCACCATTGAATTTCATTTTGTTAGATAGTGCTCAATGTTTGAGTCTTTCCAGAGCCTCCTGTATTTTAAGCCTATCTTCTGGAGTATTGGCTATTCCTGCCAGTTGGTATCATCTGCAAATTTGATGACTTCCCCATTTATCCCCTCATCCAAATAATTGATGAAGAAGTTGAAGAGCACTGGGCCCAGGACAGAGCCCTGGGACACCCCACTACTCACTTCCCTCCATGTAGATGCAGTTTCATTGAGGACTACACAATGAGTACTGCTGGTCAGTCAGCTACAAATCCATCTGGTGGTGATGCTGTCTAATCCACATATTTCTATCTTACCAAGTAGTAGGTTGTGATCTACTTTATCAAATGCCTTACTGAAGTCCAAATAAATTATATCCACAGCAAGACTGGACTAACAATCAACCTGAAAAAAACACAAGTCATGGGTCAGGATGTGGATTCACCTCCCTGTATTACAATCTCTGCACAAGAACTGGAGGTCGACCATGACTTTGTGTACCTCGGCTCAACCATCTCCGACACTCTCTCTTTAGATACTGAGCTGAATAAACGTATTGGTAAAGTGGCCACCACATTTTCCAGATTTACAAAGAGAGTATGGCGTAATAAGAAGCTGACAGAACATACAAAGATCCAGGTCTATAGAGCCTGCGTCCTGAGCACCCTCTTGTCCTGCAGTGAGTCTTGGACCCTTTACTCACGGCAGAAGAGAAAGTTAAACACCTTTCATATGCACTGTCTCTGACATATTCTTGGCATTACCTGGCATGACAAAGTTCCAAATAGCGCAGTCCTGAAATGTGCTGGAATTTCTAGCATGTATACACTATTGAAACAGCAATCTCTATGCTGGCTTGGGCATGTCATGAGAATGGCTGATGGTCGGATTCTGAAAGATCTCCTGTATGGAGAACTAGCGCAGGAAAAACGCCCCAGAGGGAGACCAGAGTTGTGATATAAGGATATCTGCAAGAGGGATCTAAAGTCCTTGGGAATGGATGTTAACACCTGGGAAACTTTGACCTCTGATCACTCAGCTTGTAGGCTAAAGACGCAGCATGGCCTTCTCCGATTTGAAGAGACAGTTGTGTGGCAGGCTGAGGCAAAGAGGCAGTCCCGGAACCAGCGAAATCTGGGGGCTGGACAGGGGGCAGATTGTATCTGCCCTCAGTGTGGAAGGGACTGCCACTCTCGAATTGGCCTTTTTAGCCACACCAGATGCTGCTTTAGGACCTCTTTCCAGAGCACAATACCATAGTCTCTCGAGACTGAAGGATGCCAATGATTCCTCTGGTCCACTAATTTTGTCACTTGGTCAAAGAATGCAATAAGATTTGTCTGGCATGATCTGTTCTTCACAAACCCATGTTGGCTTTTGGTAATGACTTTGTTTGCCTCTAGGTATTTGGTGATTTGTTTTTTGATTATCTTTTCCAGAATCTTCCCAGGTATTGAGATCAGGCTGATAGGTCTGTAATTTCCTGGATCCATTTTTTCCCCTTTTTTCAAGATTCATGATTCATGCTAAAGATACTTGATACATGCTAAAGACCAAACATTGGCAGTTACCCAACTGACCACATAATCCTGAAGGAACCATATACAAAAGATAGCTGAACTCAGTGTATCACCCATTTTTCAAAGGTATTCCATAGCTGTGGAAAATTTTCTCAACCACAGCAGAAGGAATAATGTAGGGACTTGTTACCTTCTGTGGACTCTGTATCAAACTGTTCTTCAGTGTAGAGTTTCTACTTGGTTTTATGAGGTAAAATTGTATAATGGCATGTTTCTGCATCTGTATTCCTTGATAAGCTCCTCTCCGGGGTGAACTTTTACAGAAGAGCATTTTCAGACTCTGCCTTCAGCATACAATGAAAGGAAGAACAGACGGGATCCTGCAGCTCAGAGCTTATTTATTTGTGGAGAACTTCCAATGGAAAATTTAATTCATTACATGCTGTACTGCTGTCCCTAGAATCAGATTTATCTACTCACTTCTACGGAGACTTACTTGGACTTCACGAAGCAAATTATTTGCTTCCTGCTGGCAGATTTGGGTCTCTTCGAAATGCACCAAGTTGGGTGATTTGCACTAGCTGCAAAAATGTGAAGAAAAAAGAATGTGCAGCTACAGCAGTAAATTGTGCAGGATCTGAGCATTGTTCATGATGTGAAAATTCTGTGTTAAAGGGTAGCTGATTGTGCAATAGGTTGACGATTCTGGTTGGTGAGCCTTTATAAATAATCATTTTATTATGAAAGTCATTTTATTTTGGAATTGGTAAATCCAAAGGTTTCAATAAAGAATGGCAATAAATATACTTTTATCTGCCTTGCGGTCTTTATTTGGTTTGTACAGCAGTTTTCCTGCAAGAGCTCAAAATATCATATTATATATATCTTTTCTTCTCCATTCCCTCCCCCCTGCAACAGCAATCTTACGGGATAAGTAGCATTACCGATTAGCCCCAAATCAACCTCTGTACTGAGAGTGGAACTAAATTTGTGTGTTCTGTCCACTCCAGTCCTACATTCTAACCATGTAACACATTTTTCCTGACATACAGTACATCAATAGTGAAACTCTGATCAAACAAGATACCTATTGTGATCCCAAAAGATTTACCATAAATGAAATAACACAAGACAAGTTATTTCACTGTTTAGTCACCTTCATATCTGTAACTGTAACTGCTTCCCTATCTATAGTGAATATAAAATGGTTGAAAAATAACAATAAAAAATGTACAATACCAGGGTTGCATAAATGTTCACACCCTTCTATAACTAGAGGTGTGGCTGTGTTCAAAATTAACCAATCACATTCGAAATGATGGTAAATAGTCAGAACATGCCTGCCATTAATTAAAGTGACTCTGATCAAGCCTGCGTACACTTCAGCTGTTTTGGTAGGATTTTTTTCTGATATTTACTCAGTTGCCTCTTACAGCAAAAGCCATGCTCTGCAAAGAGCTTGCAAAGCATCAAAGGGATCTCATTGTTGAAAGTCATCAGTCAGGAGATGATATGCAGGTTCTGAGGTTTTGCTGGTAAAAAAATACAGGAAACCAGAAGTTGCCTTCAAGCTTTACGTTTTTTATTCAGCTGAACAAAAAGACGGGCTCCTCTAAATGAGAGCAGCCCCGAAACACAAAAAATCCTTGTATTTATTCTTTCTGGTTACATAAGCAAGGTATCCAGCAAAGCTGACACGCATATGATAAAGATTTCACCCAGTAGGTAAGAGAGCAGAAATAACAAACATGTTCCCTTCTGGGTGTTTCCCTATAGATATCATATGTTCCTGGGTGGGTTAGGACATTGGGTATTTTCCTTGCTGGCCTTTCATGACCCTGCATCCAGGACTTTGCAAGAGCCCAAAAACAGTAAGGCCATCTGCACATTCACAATTGATATTTCCTATAAGTAAAGGTAAAGGTTCCCCTGCACATGCGTGCTAGTCATTTCCAACTCTAGGGGCCGGTGCTCATCTCTGTTTCAAAGCCAAAGAGCCAGCGCTTGTCCGAGGACGTCTCCGTGGTCACGTGGCTGGCATGACTAGATGCCAAAGGCGCACGGAACGCTGTTACCTTCCCACCGGAGTAGTCCCTATTTTTCTACTTGCATTTTTACGTGCTTTCGAACTGCTAGGTTGGCAGAAGCTGGGACGAGTAACAGGCACTCATTCTGCTATGCGGCACTCGGGATTCGACCCGCCAAACTGCCAACCTTCTGATCGACAAGCTCAGCGTCCTAACCCACTGAGCCACCACGTCCCTTATATTTCCTATACTGTCCCCTAATTCCGGGTCAACAGAGAAGGGTACAAAAAATAATAATAATGTTCCTGCAAAGTTGAAAACAAAAAGAAAAAGAAAAATGCTCAGAGAGGTTGCCAAGAGGTTTACAGTAATGTTAAAGGAGCTGTGGAAAATTCTGGCAAGTGCTGGGTGTGTACTACCTGTGATAACAACCTCCCATATTCTTCATTTGTCTGGGCTGTGGGTTGGGGTGGCAAGATACTGTAGAAGTATTATTTTTAACAAAGAAAAGCATCCAAGCCTGGGTACATTTTGTAAACATTTACATCAAATCTGACGAAAGCATGTGGGAAAATGTGATGAGACCAAGGTTCAAACTTTTTGGCCATAATTACAAAAAGGATGTTTGGTGCAAAAACAACACTGTGTATTACCAAACGTACGCCATACTCATGGTGAAGCATGTTGATGGCAGCATTATGTTGTGGGGCTGCTTTTCTTCAGCTGGAATTGGGGCTTTAGTCAAGGTGGTGGGAATTAGTATGAACAATTACAAATATCAGTTGCTTTTGGCCTAAAAACATCAGGCCTCTGCTGAAGTACTGAAAATGGAAAAGAATTTCACCTTTCAGTACAATAAGAATTCCAAGCATACCTCCAAACTAACAAAAGAATGGTTTCACCGGAAGAAGAACAAAGTTTTGGAATGGCCCAGCTAGAGCCTGGACCTGAATCCAATTGAAAATCTGTAGGGTGACCCGAAGAGGGCTGTGCACAGGAGTTGCCTTCACAATCTGACAGATTTGGAGTGTTTTTGCGAAGAAAAGTGGGCAAAGATGCTCAAGGCAAGACATGTCATGCTGATAGGCTCCTACCACATAAGATAAAATGCTGTCATAAAATGAAAAGATGCTTCAACAAAGCATCTTTTTAAAGGTGTGCTTCTGTGTGCAGCCACATTATTCTAGGTTTTTTACTGTTATTTTAACCCCTAAAGCAGGGATCCTCAACCTTGGCAACTTTAAGACTTGTGGACTTCAACTCCCAGAATACCTCAGCCTGGCTGAGGAATTCTGGGAGTTGAAGTCCACAAGTCTTAAAAGTTGCCAAGGTTGAGGACCCCTGCTCTAAAGGATGTCAGTTTGTTTTTCAATTGAATTGTATGGTTTATATGTTATATTAAAGGTGGAAAAAATTCTGAAGTGATTTATTTTGGTCTCATTTTTTTTTACATCTCAAAAACCTTTTAACAGGGCGTGTAAACTTTTTGTATCCACTGTACTTCTTCAGCACAAGCTATGTTACCTAACTCAGTTTCAATGTTAAAATATTCAGCACTGTTCATTTGGCTAGTCTTTCCTTCTGCCAGCTGCTAAAGGAGCAGTGATAGTTATAGAGGGAAGAGATGTTAGCATTCTGAGTTTGATTGGCGGTATTGCAATGTCCCTGTTTGATCAGCAAACTGGTACAGTGGATTCTACAGTGATCAAGGCAAGATATTGTGCTCCAGAATGGATGTATAATATATAAATCTGGCTGACAGACAGAAATGGAAAGCATGTGTACATTTAGAATGTTGGCTGTAACTAAAATATAAACAGATTGCTTTGGCTGATACTCTACATATATACACATCAAAAGACAAACACAATTTTTATTAGCACAGTGCTTATTTTGTAATCTAAATCTAAGCATATCCAGGTTTGTTATATATTTGGCTTCCTCACAAATAAAACCTTGAAAAGAATTTTGGGGGGGAAAACCCTGAAAGGACTAAAAAGCTCAAAGCACATTTATTTACATTGTCAAACTTTCTCATGCCCCTAATTTATCAATTTAAAACCATTATAAAATATCATTTAAATTAAAAATACAATTAAAAAGACAAATTAATAATGGGCAGGAAAAAACAAAATAAATTCATCTTGTTTTAAAACTACGGTAACACATGTCAACAATAGAGACTTAAATGAAGACAGTCAGTACAGATAAAATCAAATGCAAGGTTTTCATTGGGTTTCCTTTTTAATAACTGGCCAACCTGAAAGCAAAATCATTATATTACAGCTTGATATTGCCTGTATACACTTGGATACTAACAAACCTACCAGTTCAGTGGGGGAAAAGGGAAGGTGTGATAATGCCAGGACTTCATTTATAAAATGCTAGAACCAGTTTGAGACAACTGCAAAGAGCTATTATTAGGTATTAACAATACCTTATAATCTGTGCCAATACTTCTAATGGTTGAGTTTGTGTTAATTCCTTGTTTTAAGGAATCTCCCTTATCTCAAAAGCTCCCTAAGCCAAGTTTTAGCACATCCTTATTAGGACATTCACATCATCTGTATTCCTCATTTGTAAATATCCCAATTAGAATGTATTTACAAAGGGTGCAGTAACTAAGCTGTGCTTAATAGAGCTTTGCAGAGTTTAAAGGACTGTTTCAATTTCACAATGCTTCAGTCAACCACCCTAACAAGGTAGATTCATGGAAACCAAAGGAAATGTGCATAAAAGCTGCAAGTCAGAGCAGATGGTTTTGAACCTTTTTAAAAGCCTTTCAATACTTTACACAGATTCAATGAAAGAGAATGGCTCTCTTGCACTAACGTGAGTAGCTAGTCAAGGAATGTTATCATCTCATAAATTCTTTGCTCTTTAGTAATGGCCAGGATAAGAGTGCTTTGAGTTTCATTCACTTTATCAGTTCTCAATTTTTTTTAATATGGCTTGCCATAAGCCTTGACTTTGCTTTCTCATTTGCTGATGAATATTATACTTATGCACTGATCTTGCCAGCAGAATTGGGAGTTCAGTACACCACTTAGCCCACTGAGCTTGGGCTCAGGTCTGATTAATCCAGTTAATACTCTAGGACCAAAACAATATGCAGTATTTTATAGACTGCATGATTGTGGCAGATTTTCAAAATGGCTACAAATGCCTGTTTAAATTTGTGGTATTGTTATCTCCTAGGGCTAGCCTTCTTCAGCTGCTCTATTAATTGTTTCCAAGAAACCTCAGGCTGAAAGAAACAAGTCTTGCCAGTGATATAGGAATGTTTTTAGAAGAGACCAAGCTTGCCAGTTATCTATGCCAATCCTCAAAGAACCATATGGCAACATAGCAAAACAATACCACCCATGAAGCAAAGCACTAGGTAAAAATCAGTGTCATGTCAAGCCTGGCATTCAGAATAGGAAGTGAAAAAAAAATCAGATTTTGGGAGGGTAGTTTCTGCATTGAATCATCTGCCTAAATTTGAATTTTTTCCTGATTAATTGGGATGCTACCATGCTGTTATTTTGTCATTTTGTTCCTGTCTTAAAGATGGTATAGGGAAATAGTTTTGAAAAAGAGTAATGAAACCCTTGTAGATATCCGTATGAAACCTGGCTGATTAATGTCTACTCAAGGACATTATGTCCACTAATATCATTGCTATTTCCATCTCATTTTGTCAAAAATATGAGCAGTAGCTGCTGCAGCTATTTTGATGCTTCCTCATGATACCCTGTGGATGAATTATTTTGCAAATCCAATTTCAAGACTCAAAGTGGCTCAGATTGAACTCATTTGCCCTCAAATCTTGAATTGCATACCCAAAATAAATCTTCCTTCATTGCTCTAATTGTATGTTTTACAACTGAAATTCCTATGTACTAAAGCAGAGGTGTCAAACTGCTGGCCCCAGGCCGGATCCATCATGGTGAAACCACGCCCACCCCATTGCCGGCAATGGAAAAAAAAGTGATCAGTGTCACGTGACATTGCACATTTGACACCCCTGTACTAAAGTCTCTAGTAAAAGAGCTATTTAAACAGTGTAAGTTCTTTTGCGATATACTGTCATGCCAGCAGATATTGGCTAAGTATGCATCATAACTCATTTACTTTTCTACTAACTTCTCAGTATCTGACAATAGAGCTAATTTGGTGCAAAAAGTGATAAATGACTCATCTCCTTTCTCATATATCACTGATTCTCCAGAATGTTCATTAGTAGAGCATGACAATTCCGTTTTTCCCTTTAAGATCACTCTTTGTAGACGCATAAAACACTTTCATTGCTATAAAAAGTATCAAATGGTTGCAAAATGTCACTGTAAGTTATTTCAAAAGAGAAAGTGGAAAATCATACATTTGAAATAAGAAATAATTCATATTGTCAAATGGTATTCAATTTGCCTTTTTCTCACAGAAGTCAACACTTCTTTAGCAATCTTTTTAGGCTCATGTGAAGAAAGTTACAAGCTTTTGTTTAGCAATGAATAAGAATCACTGGCCAATCAGCAAGACTACTGTATCCATATGGCTATCTTTATCTGTTAAATTTGGGAGAAAACTATCAGACCATGTGGTAAAAAGTACACTATGTTCTAATTAACTAAATATTGGAGATCAACCACCACTTTATTTCTCTTTGTTTTTTATCCTCCATCTTATCCATTTACCTTTCCTCATTAAAACTGCTGCAGTTTTATCACAAATGCCTGCTCAAGTTTTAAAGGTAATAGCAAGCCTATTCACTTCCTACTTGCCATGGCACAAAACATCTTTATTCACTACCCATTTTTCAGGGACATGTCCTCATGACATTAGCACCATGTCACCCTTCTAGGAGTGACTTCAACACATTATATATTCAGTATGAAGTCAGGGAAACAGACTGTCTCACTTTTCTTTGCTGTACTGATCCTTTGCTGCTCAGGATCCAAAAAGATCTTGACAGACTTGAAAAATAGGCCCTATCCAACAAAATGAAATTTAATGTGGAGAAAAGCAAGGTTTTATACCTGAGGAAAAACTGAAGGTACAAGTACAAATTAGGTGAAATATGGCTCAAAAATATTAACTGTGAGAGGGACCTTGGAGTCCTAGTGGACAATCACTTGACTATGAGCCAACTGTGTGCAGCAGCGGCCAAAAGAACTAATACAATTGTGGGTTATATAAACAGACATAGAATCAAAATCACGTGAAGTATTAGTACCACTTTATAAATCCTTAATGAGACTACACCTGAAATACTGCATCCAGTTTTGGTCATCACATCACAAAAAAGATGTTGATATTTGGAAAAAGTGCAAAGAAGAGCAACTAAAATGATTAAAGGCCTGGAGACTAAAACATATGAAGAATGGTTGCAGGATCTGGGTTTGGCTAGTCTAGAGAAAAGAAGGACTAGGGGAACATGATAGCAGTATTCTAGTATTTGAGAGGATGCCACAAAGAGAAGGGGGTCAAATTATTTTCCAAAGCAGAAGAGGGCAGGACAAGAAACAATGGATGGAAATCAAGGAGAGAAGCAACCTGGAATTAAGGACAAACTTCCTAACAGTGAGGAGAATTAATCAGTGCCTTCAGCAGTGGTGGGATTCAAATATGTGAACAACTGGTTCTCTGTGTGGACACCGCTTCCAGAAGTCTGGAGGAGGCCTCCAAGTCCCAGAACGAACCTCCAGAAGTGGCATCCACACACTTCCAGTGGACTGTTCTGGGTCTGGGAAGACTCCCTGGGGCCTCTGAGGCTCAGAACTGACTTCTGGAAATGGCGTCCCTGCACTTCCGGTGGGCCGTTCTGGCCTTGTGAAAAAGGGCTAGGGCTTCAGCCAGTTTGCTGAAGTCAACAAAAAAAATAGCTACTGGTTCCAGCAAACTGGTGCGAACCAGCTGAATCCCATCCCTGTCCTCAGACATTGTAGATGCTTCATCACTGGAGGTTTTTAATTTAATTTAATTTAATTTATTAATATTTCTATACTGCCCTTCTCCCGAAGGACTCAGGGTGGTGTACAGGGCAAGAATAAAACACAGAGATTTACAAAAGATAAAAGATAATTAAATACATGCCCAATTAAAAATACAGTTAATACATACTAAAAAAACCCCAATAAAAATAGTAAAAAAACCCCACCAATCCCCCCTCAGGCCAGGCCGGCTTGCTCGGATATGTATGTTTTCAGATCGCGGTGAAAGGAGCGAAGATCGGGCGCCGTCCGGAGCTCAACCGGTAATTGGTTCCATAGCTCCGGGGCGCCCACAGAGAAGGATCTCCCCCTGGGGGCCACCAGTCGACATTCTCTGACCGGTGGCACCCTGAGGAGGCCCTCTCTGTGGGAACGCACAGGGCGGAGGGAAGTAGACGCCGGCAGCAGGTGTTCCCTAAGGTACTCCGGACCCCTGCCATGTAGGGCTTTAAACACCATTACTAGCACCTTGAATCTCACCCGGAAGAACTGGTAACCAATGCAGCTCACGGAGCAGAGGTGTGACATGGGAGTATCGGGAGACTCCCAACACAACTCTCGCGGCTGCATTCTGTACCAGTTGGAGCCTCCGGGTGGTCCTCAAGGGAAGCCCCATGTAGAGAGCATTGCAGTAGTCCAGATGAGAGGTCACGAGCGCATGAGTGACCGTGCATAAATCATCCCGGCTTAGATAGGGCCGCAACTGGTGCACCAGGCAAACCTGGGCGAAAGCCCCCCTAGTCACAGCCACCATTTGATCTTCCAAGGTGAGCCGTGAATCTAGGAGGACTCCCAAGTTGCGAGCCCTATCTACGGGGGGTAATAATTCACCCCCCATAGAAAGAGATGGAATATCCGAATAGACCTGGGATGAAGGTATGCAAAGCCACTCGGTCTTGTCGGGGTTGAGTTGAAGTGTGTTCCTTCCCATCCAGACCCAAACCGCCTCCAGGCAACGGGACATCATGTTGAGGGCATCACTGGGGTGGTTTGGGGTCGAAAGAAAAAGCTGGATATCATCAGCATACTGATGATACCCAACTCCAAAGCCACGAATGATCTCACCCAGCAGTTTCATGTAGATGTTGAACAGGAGAGGCGAGAGGACCGACCCCTGAGGAACTCCACAAACGAGAGACCTCGCGGTCGACCTCTGCCCTCCTGTCAACACCGACTGCGAGCGTCCCTGGAGATAGGAGGAGAACCACTGTAAGACCGTGCCTCCCACTCCCAATCCCCTGAGACGCCGCAGCAGGAGAAGAGACTGGACAGTCACATGTCTGAAATGGTGTAGGATCTCCTGCTTGAGCAGGGGGCTAGACTAGAAAACCTCCAATGTCCCTTCCAGCTCTGTTACGATTCTGATTATCAATAAACCATAGATAATATACAGTAACTGGACCAATACACATCTATTTTTAATTTTTTATTTATTTATTTATTTTTAAATTTATTTGCTACCCAGCTTGCATTTTGAGGAGACTCTGAGCTATTGATAGAAGTGCAAGTCCATCAACAAAATATATTTACATTTTGGATACATTTGCTTAGATACAATCCTCAACAATCATCCATATGAGTTATTTTAAAAACTGATAGATTTTACTTTGGCCTCAAAATCCCAAAAGTCTCAATGAGTTTCTCTATCTAACTCAATAACTTGTTTATTTAACCTAAACATGTCTCTGTCTCAGTTAATAATCATGGTTTATTCAGACACTCAGATGGATTTAAGCCTAAAATCCTTTACATCCTCAATCTGCTGCTGGAGCATCTCTGATTGTTCCAGTTTAGAGCAGGTATTTTCTTCTTGTCCCGCTATACATCTCAAATGGACAATCTAAGGCATCCTGGAGTCTTGGGCTATATCTAACAAAATGAAATCCAATGTAGATAGAAGTAAGGTTCTACACTTAGGCAAAGAAAACCAACTGTACTGCATCCAGTTTTGGTCATCACAATATAAAGGAGATGTTGAGACTCTGGAAAGAGTACAAAGTAGAAGAACAAAGATGATTAGGTGACTAGAGGCTAAAACATATGAAGAACAATTGCAGGAATTGAGTATGTCTAGTCTAGGGATGTGGTGGCTCAGTGGGTTAGGACGCTGAGTTTGTCGATCAGAAGGTCGGCAGTTTGGCGGGTCAAATCCCGAGTACCGCATAACAGAGTGAGCGCCTGTTACTCGTCCCAGCTTCTGCCAACCTAGCAGTTTGAAAGCATGTAAAAATGCAAGTAGAAAAATAGGGACCACTATGGTGGGAAGGTAACAGCATTCCGTGCGCCTTTGGCATCTAGTCATGCCGGCCACATGACCACGGAGACGTCCTTGGACAAACGCTGGCTCTTCGGCTTTGAAATGGAGATGAGCACCGGCCCCTAGAGTCGGAAACGACTAGCACGCATGTGTGGGGGAACCTTTACCTAGTCTAGTGAAAAGACGGACTAGGAGAGATATGATAGCAGTATTCCAGTATTTGAACGGCTTTCACAAAGATGAGGGGGGGGGACTATTTTCCAAAGCTCCAGCAGGCAGGACCAATGGATTGAAACTAATCAAGGAAAGAAGCAACCTAGAACTAAGCAGAAATTTATTAACAGTAATCACTCCAGGATTTCAAGAAGAGATTGGATAGCCATTTATCTGAAATGGCATAATGTAGACTCTCCTGCTCAAGTAGGAAGTTGGACCAGATGACCTCCAAGGTCCCTTCCTACTCTGTTATTCTATGTTCTTTCCTAGTGGTCATGGATAGCAATCCACTTAGCTGCAATTGATTCAAAGTATCTATTGAGATAAACACCTCATTATCTGCTTATTAATTGCATTGTTCCCAAGAACATTTTGGTTTTGGTTTCCAGAGACTCAAGATACCCCACCACACACACACACTTTTTCTCTTTTAACTAGATTATCAAACTCTAAGGACATTAATACATTTGTGAGGTGAAAATACTGCTATTTTGGTGTGCATATATCTGTGTAACTGTGTTTGGTGGAAAAATTGTAAAATAGGGAAAGCGCATGACACACAGAAAAATAAATGTTAAATGAGGATTGTGAGAGAGAAAAGACTCTTTGCTAGACCCCACCCCCCAAAAAAGGTTTTTAGGAGATTTTGATTCCATGAGTGAAAAAAGAAATAGAGATCTAGAACCACAATCATACTTTGAAGGTCCCTAGTTCAGGTTTCTCTGCTTTGTATTTCAAACCTGTACTTCTGATCAGTCAGGGAGACTTTGAAGGGGAAGAGAAGTTGGCATAAATATCCTACTCTTTTATTTCTCTCCTCAGGAAATAAATGGCTTTATGAAACCATATCATAGCTTTTGTCTAGAGGTCATTCAGATTACAGCAGATAAAAATCAGAAATTTAAATTGGTTTTTCATTTCCTATAATTGACCCTGGGAGAATAGGGAAAGAACAGCAAGGAATTCCCCCACTCAAACTACCCAGCATTAAGTTATGTGTGGGCATCAATCCTGCTTGGCCTGATTGCTAGAATGCTGTAAAAGCAGATTGTGAGATGCTTGTCTCAGCTGCAAAATCAAATTCGGTGTGATGGCTGCTGTTTTCATGGCTTGTTCCATTTGTTGTTAAAGACAATGGTTCTTTAAAGGCCTTGTGAAGGGAATGGGAATGTTAACTGTGAGGAAACAAGAAGGCATACATGTAGCTGTTTAATTTTGCAATATATTTTCCTACCTAGAGTTAATAATATGCCACTCAGGCAACCTCTCTGGAAAGGAGAAATACTGTACAGGTAAATGCTGACACCGGAAACAAAGAGATGAAAGGATGACATCTGGGCTTTTACCTTTGTCAAGGGAAACTGGTTTACCACAGGCAAGCAGGGAAAAGGCAAACTATACAGGTGCCTAAAAATAAGATACCATTTTTTACTCCAGTTAAATACAGTGATTTATTCTTCTTATCATATAGGTGGCTCTAGCCCCACTGAGCTTTCCTCTTCTGCTTCAAGGTATAAGCTTTTCACATTAGAACATTGCAAGTTTTTAATGTACCATTCTCCCTTTGTTCTATCCACATCAGAGAGCATGGCATAATTTGGGTAAATGTGAAGTTCTTATCAGCAACTATTCCTGATAATTTTGTGGTGGATCCCTTCATCTATCAAAAGTAAATCATTCCCTTAGCTTATTTTTTTCCCCACTCGGTGTTGTGATAATGATGTTTTAATACTCTACAGAGCAATACAAGTAGGCTAATTGCAAAAAAGTTCAGTTTTAACTCTGTTTATGTTATGACCTTAATTAAGCATATTCTGATGGTCTTCTAGGATCTCAAGGAACTGCAGTGTAGATAACATTTTGTATTCTTAATTTTTATCATCAGAACATTTTAAAGTAAGTCAGACAGAAATATCCTGAAGTCTATTACTCAAGGATTATATCATGTATAATCCACTACATTAATGTACCTAGGTTCCATACCAGGGTCCCTATCCTGGCTTCATCTAGTTTGAGTTAAATATTACATCTCCAACAACTATTCAAATATGTCAGAATTTAAATGGTGGTCTTCAGGTAATTTCCCACAGGGGTTGGACTAAATGACCTCTGTGGTCCCTTCCAATTTTGTTGTTGTTGTTACTTGTATGGTAGTAAATATAATTGTCCAAGACACAAATTACTGTTCCAAAGAAGATTAAGAAATAATTAGGTTCTACCAGAATTTGAAATTTAGACCAAAATATTTCCTAATCAAGACTAATCAAGACTTTTATATATATACACACACATACATACACACACACATACATATAGTGCCAAATCACTTTATAAAACAAGTGGAAGTATATTTTACCAAAGACCAGAAGACAGCAAAGGTAATAGCCACAATGCTCTAAATAACTTTTATGAGTAGTATGAATTGCCCACAAAATTCTATAACAAATTCATTTCTGACTCAGATTTAGTTTTGAGCTATTACATGTATAATATGTAATAAATAATTTTATACATATATGTAAATGTTTCTCTGTCCAGTTGTGTCCAACTCTAGGGGTGGCGTTCATCTCCATTTCTTAACTAATGAAAAGCTTAGCATTATCAAAGACATTTTCCATGCTGCACAAAATGTTATTACCTTCCCACCATAGTGGTACATATTTATCTACTTGCATTGCTTGCTTTCAAACTGTTAGATTGGCAGGTTCTGGAGCAAGTTACAGGAGTTTAAACTCAGGCTTTCAGGTTTCCAGCTAATAAGCTCAGCATCTTACAGGAGCTCAAACCACAACAACATTATTTTTATATATAACAATATTTCAGGATTAAATCAATGAAAACCTTTCAGTACAGATTTGAATCTGAAGGCTACAGAATTCTCATTTGAACTTTATACAGAAATATGGCAAGACCTTATAGATTTATTTCCTCATCTTTGGAAATTGGCAACATAATGTTTCCAGAGTCTATTGTTTATTGGGAATGTTTATCCCTATCCTTCGTTAAATGTCTGTGTTTTTATAGCCAATGTAATGAATTCCCAACTCAAACATGGGCATTTGAGTTAAAGGAATCATATGGAATAAGATCTAATATCATTGAAGATCATTAATAAATTCCAAGGAAACCAGTGAGGTATTTCATACATCTACAAAGACAGTCATGACAGTTAAATTCCAAATTTAGGTTGCAGGTTTTTTTTTTTTTTTCAATTCACCAGATTTGGAATCCATATTAATAAGAATAGAATAGAATAGAGCTGGAAGGGACCTTGGAGGTCTTCTAGTCCAGCCCCCCGCTTAAGCAGGGGAATATATAACATTTCAGACAAGTGACTGTCTAGCCTCTTTTAAAAATCTCCATTGATGGAGAGCCCACGATTTCTGAAGGCAAGCTGTTCCACTGGTTGATTGTCCTCACTGTCAGGAAGTTTCTCCTGAATTCCAGGTTGCTTCTCTCTTTGTTCAGTTTCCAAGTATTGTTTCTTGTCCTGCCCTCTGGTGCTTTGGAGAATAACGTGATCCCTTGTCTTTGTGGCAGCCTCTAAAATACTGGACTACTGCTATCATGTCACCCCTGTTTCTTCTTTTCTTTAGACTAGCCAAACCCAAATCCTGCAACCGTTCTTGGTAGTCTCCAGGCTTTTGATCATCTTAGTTGCTCGTCTCTGTTTTTTTCCCCAACACTCAATATCTTTTTTGTTATAAGGTAAAGGTAAAGGTTCCCCCGCACATGTGTGCTAGTCATTTCCGACTCTAGGGGCCGGTGCTCATCTCCGTTTCAAAGCCGAAGAGCCAGCGCTTGTCTGAGGACATCTCCATGGTCATGTGGCCGGCATGACTAGATGCCAAAGGTGCACGGAACGCTGTTACCTTCCCACCGTAGTGGTCCCTATTTTTCTACTTGCATTTTCACATGCTTTCGATCTGCTAGGTTGGCAGAAGCTGGGACGAGTAACAGGCGCTCACTCTGTTACGCGGCACTCGGGATTCGACCCGCCAAACTGCTGACCTTCTAATCAACAAGCTCAGCGTCCTAACCCACTGAGCCACCGCGTCCCTTTGTTATATGGTGACCAAAATTAGCTGCAGTATACCAGGTGTGGTCTTACTTGGGTTTTATAAAGCAGTACTAATACTAATACTAATACTAATACTAATACTAATACTAATACTAATACTAATACTTGATTCTATGTCTCTGTTTATACAACCCAGGATTGTATTAGCTTTTTTGGCTTCTGCTGCACACTGCTGGCTCATAGTCAAGTGATCGTCCACAGTCCACCCTCTCACTGTTACAGTTTTCAAGCTAGGTCTCGCCTAATCTGTACTTGTACCTTTGGTTTTTCCTGCCTAAATGTAAAACTTTGCTTTTCTCCACATTGAAGCTCATTTTGTTGGACAGGGCCCATTGTTCAAATTTGTGAAGATCGTTTTGCATCCTGAGTTTGTCTTCTGGGGTGTTGGCTACTCCTGCCAGTTTAGTGTCATCTGTAAATTTGATGAGTTTCCCTTCAATTCCCTCTTCTAAGTCATTTATGAAGATATTGAAGAATACTGGGCCTAAGACAGAACCTTGTGGTATCTGTGCTTACTTCTCTCCATGTAGATGTAGTGCCATTGAGGATTATTCATTGACCACAGTTTACCAGCCAGCTCCAGATCCATCTGGTGGTGCTGTTGTAATTCTACCTTTTTCTAGCTTACCAAGGAGTAGGTTGTGGTCTACCTTATCAAATGCCTTACTGAAGTCTAAGTATGCTCTGTCCACAGTATCACTGGTTTGGCATGATCTGTTTATGACAAACCCATGCTAGCTACTGGTTATAATTTTGTTTGCTTTACTTGTTCGCAGATCTGTTTTTTAATTATCTTTTTCGAGATCTTCCCAGGTATTGATGTTAGACTGATTGGTCTATAGTTTCCTCGATCTGTTTTTTTTCTTTTTCTAATACATACACATCTGTACATTATTATGGTTGGTGAAACAATCAGCCAGATGTTTACACTAGATTTGGCATTTTTTTCCACCTATCAAGTCCTTCCCAAGGACTGGGACAAAGAAATGTTTTTGTTTCATGGTGTTAAAAGTATTGTTGTAGGATATAAGCTGCTTCAAGTAAAGCTGCATTTTGCAATTGACTGATGGGGATTTTGTCGATGCCAATGTTGTTGTTCATTTCTAACCTTCTTCTTTACTTTACAGTTGTCAGCTTAAAGGATGCCCAGGTACTTGTAGTGATCATTTGCACACAGACTATTGTTGTTGTTTCCAAAGGTAATCTTGATTCTTTCACTTTTCACTATTTTTCCTAGTGGCACATTTGTTTAGTCCAAACTCAATTGCAATATCTTAGCTCTACACAGTGCTTTTTTTGTAAAACAAAAAGGTGCCGGAACTCACACATGTCATACAACCCACCTTGCCTACCCTACAAGGTTCCATCTGGAAGTTTTTAAGAAGAGACTGGACAGCCATTTGTCTGAAATGGTATAGGGTTTCCTGCCTGAGCAAGGGATTGGACTAGATGACCTCCAAGGTCCCTTCCAACTTCTTCTTCTTCTTCTTCTTCTTCTTCTTCTTCTTCTTCTTCTTCTTCTTCTTCTTCTTCTTCTTCTTCTTCTTCTTCTTCTTCTTCTTATTATTATTATTATTATTATTATTATTATTATTATTATTATTATTATTATTATCCAAAAAAGGTGCTGGAACTCCGTTCTGAGCATTCTATGAGGAAAAAAAAAGCCCTGGCTCTACATACAGACAGTATGGAGAAGAAATTCTATTTCAGATGATGTTTTTCCATACAGCTTCAGATCATCCGTGTATAGGAACTGAGATAGCCTAGAAGATGTTGTTAATGTTTGATAGCCATGGTGTTATTGGAAACAGTGCAGTAATATAACAGTGCAGTAGTGGAGATAGGGAGTCTCTTTGAAAGATTCCTCTGTTAATATTAACCGCTTTCAGTCAAATCACCACTGACCAGCAGCTGTGTCTTCTATTGTGCCATTGAACTTTCTACATAGCTTCTGATGTTTCCACTGATTACTATATTTCTAGATACTTGATTATCTAGGGAGTCAAATGCCTTCTTCTATTCACTCCAGGCTACATTCAGGTTGGTCTTCCTTCTCTTTTAGTTTTCCAAAATTATCTTGTCAGTTAGGAACTGATCTTTTGTTCCTCTCCTGTTTGGACAGTTTCCTTTCTACTCAGGTGGAACTAGATGCTGTTGGAGTGCATCAGCTGCCACACTAGTGAGCAATTTGAGAGTTGTTGGTAAGCAGGTAATTGGCTTTATTTTGTGCCTTCAAATCAGTGTTGACTGCTGGCAACTGCCAGGACCAGACCTTGCAGTTTTCTTGACAAGACTTCAGAAGTGGTTTGACAATAAATACTGCCTGCCAGACTCATTGAGAATCATGTAGCATATAAATTTGATAAATTGTGATTATAATTATATAGTATAATGGTTAAAATTTAACTACTTATAAGCATAAAATTTTTAGGTGGTTTTTGAGATGATATTATTTTAGCAGGGGAATGCATAAACTATTAGGTTTAGTCGAGTAAATGTAGAGTCACTAGACAAGAGAAAATTGGGGAATTTATTTAATTAACTTATTTATTGCTAAGAGTAGTATATGCTTCTGAGTTTTTATCACCTTGAGTAAAGGACAAAAATGTATGGCTACAACAACTTGATGGCACATAATCAATCAGTCAGTATTATAAGCAGATGAGAAATCAATTTCTATGTTCCTTGTATTAACTTCCTTTCCCCATTATTGCAAACTCCTAACTGCATGCTGCAAGACCTAATTTTACCAGTTGTTACAGTGTTATCTATTCCATTAACAAAAATCAGCAAAAAGTGCCATTTTAGCAGTAATAAAATGGTTTCTACTGCATGGATTATAATGCATACATACTGACTATGGCAATTTCACTTTTCTAGTGTGTTAAAATTCTAGCTTTTAAAAGAGACTGAAGAGTGCTTCTGCCTTTGAAGCTGATACTGTATTTCTTAAACAACTCACACTTTCTGCCTTCTGAGAAAAATGGAAAGAATCAAAGTAAAATACAGGATGATAATTGCAATTTGAGGAAGCGATATGGAAACGCCCACCTTAACTGCCTAGTGTGAAAGCAATGTGGCAGATTACAAGTGGGTTACCAGAGTTGTCTCAGAAACTACCTATAGTTCTGCCAATATCCTCAGTTTATCACAGTAAAGAATAAAATTAATTCACAATTAGCTTTTCTACTTCTATGGGTATTAACTTGTCATAATATATTTCTCTTGCTAAATCATGCTGACACAATCATTTGATTTGGTTTCAGCTGAAATATGTGGCATTGGTAAACAGAATAGTCACTTTTGTTTATTTGCTAGATTTAAATGTTACTTTTTCACTAGGGTTTACATAGGAATCACTTCTATTTTTGTCCCTGCAATCCCAATCTTATGAGGTTGGCTAGGCTGAGAGAAAGTGATCAGCTCAGTTAATATTATGGACAAGGACACAAAAATTATCATAAATATTTTTTTAGAAAAGCTAATGTTCATCTAGAATCTTCTGAAGCTGAATAAAATTGTGGAGTAGCTCAAATCCACTAATTTGGATTTACACATCTGCTTGCAACTACAGAGAGCAGACACAGAAACCTGGTTTGTGAACTATAATATATTGTACATTTTAATTAAGGCTTGAATCATGCACAGGTAGACTGACATGGACCATCTTTCCATTGCATATAGAGCGTGAAACTGAAGGATTTAAAGGCAGACTTTGCACATTTAAAAGTAATAAACAATGTTTCAGTTTAGTATTTTTCAATTTTTACTGTCACATATGGATGCCATCTTGGAGACTTAGGCATGAACACATACATAAAGAGTAGACACAGATTTATTGCACGAGGAGAATCTACTTGTTGCTCTGATTTGGAAAGTTATATGTAATAGCTTTGAAAAAAGGACAAGATGCAGCTTTGAGAGGAATATAGCAAATGGAAGAAAAGAAATAACTATGAAATGGCAGGTCTGTACTTAAAGGAAAGATACAATGCATTATAAGGTTTCCCATAATTGTCATAAAGTAACATGCATGCTAGTCGTTTCCAACTCTAGGGGCCGGTGCTCATCTCCGTTTCAAAGCTGAAGAGCCAGCGCTTGTCCGAGGACGTCTCCATGGTCATGTGGCCAGCATGTCTAGATGCCAAAGGTGCACAGAACGCTGTTACCTTCCCACCGTGGTGGTCCCTATTTTCTTGCATTTTTACGTGCTTTCGAACTGCTAGGTGGGCAGAAGCTGGGACGAGTAACAGGCGCTCACTCTGCTACGCGGCACTCGGGATTCGACCTGCCAAACTGCCGACCTTCTGATCGACAAGCTCAGCATCCTAACCCACTGAGCCACCATAGATAAGTGTAAAGAAGTTGCCAGGTATATCCATTAGATTTACATCCCACCTATATTTTGTACAAAAAATCATATTTTCCCTACAATAGCAACTCTAAGAATAGGGATGGGTGAGAGAGACTGATTGGGCAAAAGTCATACAATTGTTTTCATGCTTACATGTGTGTGGAGGGGAAGAGAGACTAGAATTCAGTCTCATGGCCTTCAGTACAGTACCATAGATACCACATCAATGCCATATGCTAAATAAATAAGTCACTACACCAGACTAACTGATTTCATTTTGAGCTTGGTTACACAGGAGCTCTGATTTTATGTTACTTTTTTAAAAAAAATCATCAAATGAAAATCCTTTTATAAAAGTATATAAAATCACTCAAAGAGGAAAGTTGTGTGGTTTTGTTACTCATGACTTTCCAAAATGCTAGATAATGTGCTCATGTGACATTTGTGCACTTATATTCCAAGCAGCTTTTACCAATCCAGTGGAAACATTCATTGACTAATCTCTTTAACCCAACCACCTGTTTGTACAGAAGACAGCTCTACATACACTATATAATAAGAAGACAAAACCTGACATGGTAAAATGAACTATTTTGCCTCAGGCTGCAAGATACAATGCTGCCATTGTGGATTATACCCCTATGTGTCTGGGGAGGACGTACATCAGGGAGTCCATATCCTGATACGCTGATTTATTGCTTCTGGAGAACAGTAAAAAAATAGAATTCTCCTTCTTTAGGCTGAAACGACAATGGCCACATCATGTGTTATTTCAGTACCTTTCTATAGTACAGTGTCCTGCTGCTGCTGTTGTCTGTATAGATCTTAGAGACAAAACACTGCAGTTTTGAATGCTAGGAAAGCTGCAGTTTCTGTGCCTTGGAACTGGTGAGCCGATATCTGTACACAATCGAGTAACAATTGCACCATCTATCTTCCATCAGTTCTAGCCAAGGTAGAGAATAATATCTTTTCTGGTTGGTCAGAATTAAAGTTTCTTCTCCTGGCATTTAGTTTACTACTTTTCCTGTCTTTGTTCCTCCCTCAGCAGAGGAAGTGCCCATCTTATAAAAATGACTTTGCCCTACATTTTTGAGTACGCATACAATTATGCAGATGAATATGGATCACATCATTTTTGCACTAGTCTATGAAAAGGGCAGGCTGACTTATTGGATTTCACCTCCTTTGTTTGTTTTAAAATAACCTGATTCAGCAAGTAATTTATTCAGAAAAAAATGTTGTCTTGATGTGCTTCAGTGACTGGGATAAAAACAAAGAAAGAAAAATACCCTAACAACAGCTTCCCCAAAAGAACTGATTTTTCACATTTTAAGCACCTGGGGAAGGGACCTTTAATAGTTTGCTTTGTGCTAACTTTTAATTCATGCTACATTGACCAACAACTGTACCATTAGGAGTCCCAAAGGTGCATTTTCAAGAGGCAACTGGACTTTCTTGTTTTTCTTTGAAGACATTTCATTTTTCATGCAAGAAGTTTCTTCAGCTCTGACTGGATGGTGGGGAATGGAAGGATTTAAGGAATATAAATCCTTCCATCTCCCACCATCAGTCAAAGCTGAAGAAGCTTCTTGGTTGAGAAGTGAAATGTCTTTTAAAAAAAAGAAAGTTCACTTGCTTCTTGAAAAATCACCTTTGGGACAACCATGACCTGGATGACTGAGAATCTTCAAAGACATGTACTATTCTAAGATGGTGGCGCCTGGAATGGCTGTGGCTGCATTGGCTCTTGAAGGCGAATAGTTTTGGGAGGGATAGTAAGGGCTATAGGCCACATGATCAGGAAGATTTTAATGTGTTTGAGCAACATGGTGGAACTAAGGTAACATACGACATACGGCCGACAATCTTTGCTGGCCTGGTGAGTTTCTAGTTGTTTTGGAACTGTTGGTGAGACGGTTAAAAGTCGTTGGCGCTGTTTGAATTTGTTCTACCAGCAGCAAGATCTGACTGCTGGCCCAGTGATGGATTCTATTGCAAATCAGGGCTGTTTCCAGAGGAGGCAGAGGAGGAAAGGACCTGGAGCTTATGGAGCGAAGGAACTGGATGAGGCTGTCGGCAGGCCCAGAGGAAGAGAGAGAAGCTTTTGGAGGAGGTGGTGGCGGCAGCAGCAGTGTGCTCCAGGGGCGAAAAGAAGCAAGGCCTCTTTAAGGAAAAGGTGGAAGAGTCAGGATCAGAAAAAGGAAAGAAGGCGAGGTTGTCAGAATACAAGCGAATTTGAGGGCTAATCCACATGGAGCCCCATTTCCATCTGTCCTGTTTGCCATCGTTCACTCCCTAGAGACTAAAATGGACAATGTGAAATTTGAGCGGGCCCCGAACAAGTATATATCGGAGGTGGTGACCCTTTGAGAGCTGTATGCAATGAAATTTCATTTTGATGTATGCCGATTGGTGTACATTCAAAGTGACAATAAAGTTATCATTATTAGCAATTAACCACCATGAAGGTATCCTATAACCTCAGGTAGAAGGCCTTGCTAGACTGATGATAACAATTGAGGAGAGGGAGCAAAATTATTTTTCATTCTTGTTAAAATGATCATGTCATCCCTGTTGATTTACCAGCAAAACACCAAATTATTTGTGGGTGGGTGGAGGAAGTTAGAAAGAATTAGCCTTGTCTATATAAATCTTATTTGTGCCTTCTCACAAAAGGCGTCTCCTTTTACCCCAAACACAACTTTGTCAGTTTCAGTTTATGGACAAGGCTGAACCCTTTCAGAAAGAAATATGGATTGCGGTGGGTGAGGGTGTGAGAGAAAAAACAAAACAAATAGATGACACTGGGATGACAATGATGGAACTGAGGAGACAGTGAGAGACAGAGGGGCATGGAGAGTGCTGATCCAGACAGTGGCCAAGGATCAGACATGACTGAATGGCAGAGGACGACAACTTGGTGACAGCTGCCACCAGCTGAATTTCTCATATAATTACCCACAAATTCTAATTTCCTTCAGAAGGTCGGGATCGTCACTTTCTATTTTGTCTCATTATCAGGTGTTACAGAAATGCCACCAGTGGCTGGTTTCTTTTTTCTTTTTTTTCCTGTGAAAATCTCATTTCAGCAAGCTCTGGCCTAGAATTTGGCTTTTTCAAACAGCAAAAAACAAAAAACTCTTAAAGGGTGTTTTTTCCCCTACATGTGGGAGAAAGATATGGTGAATTGGCACATTTTTGGATTTATGACCTTGCAAATATCAGTACTGAGCTCTGACATTGACCTGGCAGATACCCAGATCAAAAAAGCCTATTTTATGCTTTATACAAATTCCTCTCTGCTACTTCACTTTCATCACTTCAGAACAGCTCTTCCTTCAGTAATGTCCTTGACATCATGTTCAAATTGTAGATCATGACAGCCATTCATATTCAGCCTTTCCTGCATACCCTCACTTAAAAGAGGGAGCTAAAGTGAACAAATCTTAAGTAGCTATATTCTAAATGTGTGTTGGGATATATAAAAGGTCACCATCCCATCCCACTCCATTAAACAGACAAAAAGTATATAAAGAAGAGAAAAAAATCTAGAACATAATATGGAAGAAACATTAAAATCTACACTGGTTTTACTGTACACATAAACATATTTGTAACCTGAAATAGAATGACATAATTTTAATCATATTCCATAGTTCTATGCAAAAGATACACATCTATAGGAGAGGTAAACTGAGTAATCTATAACTATTTTTTTCATTATTATAATTAAGAAATGGAGACTAAATAATGTGAGTAGAATACTACATATTCAAAGGATTCAATATTTTATTGCCCTATTACTTTTGAAGACAATGCTATTTCCCAGAGTTTCAAATATCATTTATTTAAAAATCCTTATATATTAGTTTTCCAATGTTTTTGCTATAATTGATCCAGTGGGAACTTCTAAAAAGATGAATCAACTCTTAAACTATGGTACTATACCACTTCTTATATTCTAATTCTATTTAATTTTTTTTTATTTTAATTCCATTTATATCCCGCCTTTCTCCGAAGACTCAGGGCGGCTTACAAGCTTAGCAGTAGCCTTCATTCTATGTATATGCCTGCTTATTAGGGCTTTCATACACCCCCCCAAGCGGCATTATTACAAAGTCAGCTTAATTGCCCCCAAAAATTTGGGTCCTCATTTTACCTACCTCGGAAGGATGGAAGGCTGAGTCAACCTTGAGCCTGGTGGGATGCGAACCTCCACTAATTGCAGGCAGCTGGTGTTACTTAAGGAGGCATTAGCCCACTGCTCCACCAAGGCTCTGCATTAGAATTATTTGCCAAAAGTTGTGTAATGTTATGATTTTTACCACAGGTGGTAATATATTTCAATCCGATTACAAATGCCTTCCCAAAAAAAATGTAGGAAGACTTTTTGAACACAGGTTTCCAGGCTGGAAACCGAGACCATGAATTTTAGTCCCACCTTAAGCACAAAGCCATCTGGGTAACCTCTCTCTTTGCTCTAGAAAGAAGGAAATGGCAAACAACTTCTGAAAAACCTTGCCAAGAAAACAGCAGGAGCTTATCCCACTAGTTGTCAGGAATCACCACTGAAATGATTAGTCTTGAATGAAATGACATATTAAAAATTCGTCCTTTTAAAATTATTTGTATAGTAAATTGTTGATGACTTTGCAGAATAATTGGAAATAAATTGATACCACTGAATTACAAGTTCAGTTCAGATCACTTTTTCCCGTATCTTTCTATTTCTTTTTAGAGAGCCTATTCAGTGAATAATAATTCAATGGAGCTTTATACAATTTTTCCATTGAAAAATGGTCTTGATTGGGAACATTTCAGAAACATACAATGTAATAATATTGCTTGACTCCTGGGAAGTCAAGTTGGATTTGTAACTGATTCCTTGGCAAGCTGCACTTAATACAGATAGGGTTTTATCACTAATTAGGTATTAAAACCTGAAGTACTTCATATTTTTAATCTTTGAACTGATTATTTTTAAAGCTTGAGTGAGAAAGAAATGGGAGAAAAAAGAAAGGGTTATGAGCAGAAGTTTTCCTCACTTTTTCCACAGATAAATTTGCAGTGAGCTGTTCGATTCAATTCCAATGTACAATATTAGTAGTTAAGTCCTCAACTTACAAATGTTTGTTTAATGACTGTTCAAAGTTATGACAGCACTACAAAGAATAGCTTATGACTAGTTCTCTCACTTACAATTGTTGTCATATCCCTAAAGTCATGTCTTTCCAATGTGGGTGCTTGGAAACTGACGTGTATTTACTATACTTGTAATCTCCTCAAAGCCAATGATTTAAGTTAGATTCATTTGACGACCATATAATTTGCTTAACAATTGTGTGTGTGTGTGGGGGGGGAGATTGTACATTCAGGCAAAACTCATAATGATCACATTGTCCAGTGATAGAAGTTCCCATCTCAATTGTGATTGTAAATCAAAGACCACCTGCAGTTATTATGCCACTCCTTTTTCTGTATTATTCACTGCTTTGTGAATAGTAGAGTGATGTGTTTGAATTATCGCTGGCAGGAAAAATAATTGAATTATCACCAAAGGTAATACAAATAATTTTGTTGTTGTTGTTAGTTGCGAAGTCATGTCCTACCCATCGCGACCCTATGGACAATGTTCCTCCAGGCCTTCCTGTCTTCTACCATCTTCTGGAGTCCATTTAGGGTCACGCCTACTGCTTCAGTGACTCCATCCAGCCACCTCATTCTCTGTCGTCCCCTTCTTCACTTACAAATAATTTAAAACTTATTTTATCTTATTTTTCCCACATAAATTTAATTCTGTAAATTAAAGATGTTGCAAGTCAATTGCAACAATGTTAAAATCATGAGGTTTTTACTGTGTCTGCTTTACCTTAGCAACAGTTACAACATTTTCTCCTTTTCCATATCCTATGCCATCAAAAAAGTTGAGAAATATTGTCTCCAGACAATAGAATTATAAATCTTTTTAAATCAATCTGTGATTCCTGCATATGGAGGATCAGGAAGCAAGTTTTTCTTGTCAAGCAGTGCAAATTTACAACCAGCAGTCTCAAACATCTAGACTATTTAAATTAAAAAATAAACCAACTACTTGATTCAAAGAAATGTTCCATGAAGCAAATACGGTAGCACCATTATTGTGTCCCTTGTGCTATAGAGGTTAACACTATTTCAAATTCTTTCAAACAGAAAACAAGTCATTGTCTGACTGTGAAATGGTTATCCTTCTTTAAAAAGTGAGGAGTTTACTGGAAAGTAATTCTTCTCAAAATGATGCTTTGCAATCAGGACCTGGATTTGCAGCCTTTCTGCTTTCTTTCATCAAATTCTATTTATCTTAGTTAACCGGTGCTGCTCTGAGGCAAGAGTCTATAAATAAGAAATTCCATAGATACCAAACTTACCTTCCTCCATTTCTACTAAATTGCAGACCCACGTCATTGTGGAGACATGTATCTGGGTGTGTCTTCAACTTAGTCTAAAGTTTTGGCAGCTGCTTGGAGAAGTCCATGCACTTTTCTTAGAAAAATTTCAGAAGCAATTTGAGATGGCCTTCTTCTTCCTACGGCTGAAAGACAATGATTGGTCCAGGTTCACCCAGTTCTGACAGGATTAGAATGCAGTCTCCAATTTCAAGTTTCTTAAAGTAGATTTTTTTTTTTCCTTTTGGTACCGTCCATGCCTGGAGGAACGTTGTCCATGGGGTCGCGATGGGTCGGACACGACTTTGCAACTAACAACAACAAAAGTAAGTTTCCCTAGACTCTGCTGCACTGGATAAAAAAAATCCAGTTTCCAATCTTTCCTAATAATTTGAAGCATTGTATTCTTAGTCCTCCATTTTGTCTGTTTACTGCAGTCCTCTCATAAGTTGTTCTTTTTCCTGTTTCTGCTGTTAGTCCTGTGAGGTATTCCAGACAAGCATGACCAAGAATACTGATTCTACCTTTAGAGCTTGTACTATAATAAATAAAGATTGTGGGGTTACATTAACAGAATCTTGAAAGACTGAAAGGCTTTCTTTCCTCCTTTCCTTTTACTATGCAGAAAACTAGGAAGGGTCCTTTCTGAAACATTTCCCATGTCATCCCCCTTCTGTGGGCTGAGGCATATTTACATTCACATTTACATTTACATATTACTGGTTGTCCAATCACTGGCTCTCCCTCCCTTCTCCCAAGGTCATTCCCAGATAATATTACACCTGCCACATCCTGAAGATTTGGGGGATAACAAGTCCTCAACTTAGAACAGGTAGTTTAGCGACCATTTGAAGTTAAAACAACATTGGGGGAAAAAAAGAGTTCTAATCATTTTTCACATCTGCAACCACTGCAACATCCTCATACTCATGTGATCAAAATTCAGGCATTTGGCAATGGACTCATATTTATGAGGGTGGCAGTGTTCCAGGGTCATGTAATCACATTTTGCAGCCTTCTGACAAGCAAAGACAATAGGGAAGCCTTAACCACCATGTTACTATCTTAAAAATTGCAGTGATTCATTTAACAACGGTGGCAAGAAAGGTGATAAAATGGGGCAAAACTCACTTTACAACTGTCTTGCTTAGCAATAGAAATTTGAGGCTCAGTTGTGGTTGTAAGTGGAGGACTATTCTATGCACTCCAGGATGTCAGTGGAACATGTTTTTCTGTGGTAGCGCACATGCTGTGGAAGATCTTCCATCAGTGGTGGGTGACAGTTAATGGTTCATCTGGTTTCATTTTGAAAAGCACTTAAGACCAAATTATTCTGAAAGGTCATTCTTTGAAAGGTGAGGTTGCCTTCTGCTGATTAGCTTGGTATTGAAGCAATGTCCTATGCCTTATGCTGTACTGCTGATAAGGATGTTCAGGTTATGAACTGAAAAATGTAAATACTTGATTGGTTTTGTGGATATTTTTTTACTTTAGCATGTGTATTCTGCGGGTGGTCTTGTTGACAGTGAGCTTTCAAGCTGGATGGGGAATGTGAAAACTATATTCCTTTAGTTTGTTTATTGAACATTGCTGTCAGGATGCCAGTGAAGATGTGCAGTGTGTGTGTGTATACACATACATACACACACACACACACACACACACAAGAAAGAAGGAAAAGTTTCAAGCTGCAAATCAGAGAAGTTTATTTTGTTGTTGCTTAAAGTCTGTGTGGTAAATCATACTGTATATTGCTGTGCTTCAGTGGCTATTTGGGTACACAGCTGAAACATTTTCCTTAAAGTGTTACTTCCATGTTTATTACATGTGTCAATGTCCCATTTGGCACATTCAACAAAAGAAACTCCCGACTCTTTAGATTGACCAAGAGTGTGTAGCTCGGTTGGAAACTAGGGGGGTTCCACCAACCGTTTCTCAGACCAGGTCAGGGACTGATCGCGCCATGGTAGGGGCTGGGCTGGGGGCTTACGGGGCCCCAGGGCGGGGTGTGGGATTATCTATTCCCACGGCGGTTGGGAATGGCCGCAGGTGTAGGAACAGAGGGCAACATCAATTCCCGGGGGTACGTCCCCGCTGTCTTCAAGCGGTGATGCGCTCCGACCCTCTGATTTCAGCACGTGGTACTGGGAGCGAGGATGAGCAGCCACCTGAGCTCAGGCTCGTGTATTTCAATGCCAGGTCCGTAATGAATAAAGCACCTCTCATTCGCGATCTGATTGAGGAGGAGCATGCGGACCTGGCTTGCATTACGGAGACCTGGTTGGGCCCAGAGGGCGGGGTCCCCCTGGTTGATCTTAGCCCATCAGGTTTCCGGGTGCTGCACCAGCCTAGGGCTCAGGGTAGGGGTGGTGGAGTGGCAGTTGTTGTGAGGGAGACCTTATGTCCGCGGGAGGCCACCATAGTCCAGATAGCCGGGTGTGAATCCCTCCTCCTGAGATGTGGTCCCAGAGCTCAGTTGGGCTTGCTGCTGGTGTATATTTCACCTAAACACGTGGCAGCAGCCCTGCTGAGCTTCTCGATATCCTCTCAGAGTTGGTGGTTGAGTTCCCCAAACTTATAGTTTTGGGTGACTTCAACCTACCATCCCTGGGGGGATCATCTGAGTTAGCTCGGAAGTTCATGGGTTCCATGACGGCCATGGACCTGAAGCAGGTTATTCTGGGCCCAACTCACGGGGGGGTGTCACACGCTCGATCTGGTTTTTCTATCCGGACGGTGGTTAGATGATCTTGGGGGGGTTCCCCAATTAATTCACCCCTGTCATGGACCGATCATCATCTCCTGCGGATGGTCTTCCGTTTTGCCACTCCCTGTCGTGGGGTTGCTGAGCCAACAAGATGGTTCCGCCCTAGGCGCCTTATGGACCCTGAGTGGTTCCAAACGGCGCTTGGGCCCCCACCTGCCTCCTTTGCTCACAGCTCGGTTGATGCCCTGGTGGAAGCCTGGGAAAGGGCATCCACAGAGGCACTCGACCAAGTTGTACCCATGCGGCCCTTGACCTGACGCAGAACCCAACGGGCCCCATGGTTCTCCATGGAGCTCCGTGAGATGAAGCGTCGGAGACAGGGCCTAGAGAGCTGTTGGAGGTCCAGCCGATCCGAATCTGACCGGTTACAACTAAGGTCGTTTACGAGAACTTATCTCGCAGCATTGAGGGTGGCTAGGTCTAACCACTTTGCCACCCTCATTGCGTCCGCAGATAATCGCCCGGCCGCCATGTTTAGGGTGACTCGCTCTCTCCTTAATCAGGAGGTGAGGGAGGAACCCTTGCAGGGTCGAGCCGAGGAGTTTAGTCGATTTCTGTCGGACAAAATCGCTCGGATCCGGACCGGTTTGGACTCCGACTGGGCAGAGTCTGACGAAGAGGATACGGGCGGTCTTGTCGATTTAATCTGGAAAGAGTTCGATCCTGTGACCCCTGAAGAAGTGGACAAGATCATGGGGAAGCTGAGCTCCACCACGTGTTTGTTGGACCCGTGCCCCTCCTGGCTGACTTATGCAGCCCGGGATGGGACACAAGGCTGGCTCCAGGCAGTGATTACTGCTTCTTTGAGTCAGGGTAGTTTTCCCACCGCCTTGAAGGAGGCGGTGGTGAGACCCCTCCTCAAGAAGCCTGCCTTGGACCCAGCAATTTTAAACAACTATCGTCCGGTCTCCAACCTTCGCTTTTTGGCGAAGGTTGGTGAGAGCGTGGTGGCGCATCAGCTCCCTTTGTTCTTGGAGGAAGCTGACTACCTGATGATGATGTTTAATGGTTTTTTAATGGTTTTTAATTTTTGTATTTGATTTTTATTGTGTATTGCCCTGTTCACCGCCCTGAGTCCTTCGGGAGAAGGGCGGTATAGAAATCAAATTATTAAATTAAATTAAATTAAATTGAAAGATCCATCTAGGCACAGCAGAAGCAAAGTCAGTTCTGGGATTTTCCCATTTAAACCCACATAGAGAAAACCACTTTTTTCCCCCTCCAGGCTACCCACCGGTCATAGTTCACATAATTCAATTCTTTTGTTTGGGGGAAAAACTCGTGGTGCCGCTCAAACATTCTTCATGGTTGATAACGTCTCTCCGGCAACAGAAGGCTCTCTTGCATTCCATAGCCCCTCCCCCCACCCCAGGAATTTAACACTCTCCTCCTGTCACTGTTTGGCAAACTGTGAGAGGAATCAGGTGTGGACAACTAGGGAAGTTTGACAACATGAATTTTTAAAATGGTTAAACACTACTTAATTAATTTGGATAAATTGCAGGGCTTGCAGTCAATATGAACTTAAGACTATACGTCTTCTGGGGCCCTGGGACACAAGCCGAAAGAAGTGAGGTTTCTTCTGAATTCCCATAATTCCCTATGGCAGATCATTAGGAAAAAAAATGCATACCTTTTGGCCCAAGCAGAACAGAGAAAACTCCAGGTGTTCTCAATTTTATTCTGAGTTTGAAACAAAACAGAAACCCCTTTGTGCATGCCCATACTCACTGAAACCCTAAATAGTCTGTCTCAGACTTTGACGGAAACAGATGGATTACAAATATAATAGATAAGTTTTCCTAATTATACTTGTGAATAAATGTTCACTTTTTCAGTTGCTGCATTAAGATTTAAAGAGCTAAAAAAAATAAAGATTTCTAAGGAAAAAACTTCAAGAGACCATTTTATACCATCAATTAAGTGTAAGGCTTAACTTGGAGTGAAGGCTTACTTTTCCTTGGTGAGTTACTATAGACATCATATAAATAAGTATTTCATACCTTAGCCACAATCATTGTGATTTAAAAAGACAGTAGCATCTTGCAAGAATTTACAGCTATCAATTCAATCAAATTCTAGCAAGACTGAAAGAATTAAGTGCAATACCATGTTTAGATTTCATTTGGAGTTCTTTGTCCAGCTTCATCTGGCGCACCAGTTGCACACTTTTTAGATATGTGGTGAGGGCAGGGGCTTCAGACAGTCACTCACTCTCTGGTCACCTCACAGCTTAACTATTACAATTGGCTCTACATGTGGTTGCCCTTCAAAACTACTTGGAAGCTTCAGCTGGTCCAGAATGCAACAGCATGGGCAGCAATGAGCATGTAACATCCTTGCTTCATGAGCTGCACTTGTTATCAGTTGCGGTTGAATTAGATTAAAGATGAAGGTTGCTACTTATAAAGCCGTACCTGGCAACATTTATATTCCTTCCTTGTAGCAACCTATCGGAAATAGTAGTGTATGGTTCAGGCAGTCATTTTTTTTCCCAGCACTTCCCTCTAATTTGCCCTCTCTTAATATTGCGGTAATATTTTCCCTAGGATTTGTATCTGGGACAAATGACCCATCTTCTCATTGCATGGGCCAGCCTTGATCACTTTCAAATGGTATCTTCGTAATTACTTTGAAACAAGGCTGAGTGGCCATTCAGCCTTATGAATATGTCTCTGCTGTTGTTCAACTACTGCCATCTTCTGACGTGATATATGTTAGTCACAAATGTGATTTGTCACCTGTCATAAGGATGACTGCTATTCCAATGCTGTAACTGGATAGTATAATAAAGAGTCATTTGATTTCCTTGGCTATATTTTTTTGACTTTTTCAAATGTCAGAATTTCCTCTAGTAAGAATTAAAACTTTCTCATCACCTGTATTTGATAAAATCTCAGATACCCTCCAGATAGTGAGATTAGAGGACATTCAGCCTTTGTGTCTTGAATTCATTTATAATCAAAATTGAGAATTAAGCAATAAACCTCTCTTGAATAAATGAAACATGACCTTAATCTTTCTTCTTTTATAAATTTCTTTTATTTGGATTCAATAGAGAATCACAAAGGGCAAATGAAGACATACTGAGCACAAAAGATTTCCACTGGAACTTGCTGAGTAAATTCAAAAGAATGCTTTGGAAATAGAAGTGATACAAAATGCCTTACTGGTTGGAGAAATAAATTGTAATAGAAGTTGATGTATCGAAATCAAGAAATCACAAAAAACAAAGCAAAAGAGAACGTGCTCAGAGTAAATCTACACTGAATTTCATTCTACTTAGAAACACAGGGAACTGCTTCATCATAATTCAAACTGTTACTTATAAAGTTTTATTGATTTCACTGGCAAGCAGTGGTTTTCAAGAGTATAATTGCTAATATTTTGAAATTCCACAGAATAAATCTGGAACGTTTTACAGCAAAACACATACCTGCTCAGTGAAGGCCAAACCATAATCATTCTTCATGTAATGTACAATTGTCATTTTATTCTTCTCAGACTCCCACCCCCAATGTGAGCTAAATACAGTTTATCTTTTCTTCTCAAGTTAGCTATTTGAGAGGCCACCTGTCTCTGTCAGATAGAGCAGGGATACTCAGAGTCCTATCTATTACACTATGTCACCTTATGACACTTCGAAGGCATGTCTTCTTGTTGATGGCCCATGCCCTCTTCAATGAATATTCCCCTGGAGTTCCATAGTGCTCCCACCTTATTGATTTTTCACAAATTGTTAAAAACCTAATGGTTTTCCAGACCTTGAGCTACGACAGGTATCTCATGCTGGCTGAGGAATTCGAGGAGTTGAAGTCCATAAGTCTTAAAGGCACCAAGTTTAGAGACCCTTGGATTAAGTTGTTGGTTGTGATCTCTTAGTTTGGGGGTACTTTTATTTTTTGTGCATTATGAATCAATTTTCTGGTCAATTTTATTTTCCTGCTTTGATATAAATTGTTTCTCTTTTAATTGCAAGATGCCCAGAACTGCCGTGGAGTCAGGCTGCCTCAAAATTAAAGTTTTTAATTACATGCTAAGCTGTAGAGGAAGAAGATTCATTGGCTTGGGGTGTATTTTTGTGTCTTGTGTTAATTCATTGAACACAGATAGATTCATTGTTTATTTAACTACTCAGGGAACAGCAACTAAACTAAAGACAATACTGTCAAACTAACATTCTTCAGAGTTCAGACTGAGAAAACTTTATCTGCTTCATCTCAGGTTCTAAGTCACACAATGTAAAATTGTTATACAATGATTTTTTTTTAAAAAAAGTCTTAATTTTAATTTTTAGTAATGATGAGTTATTTGGAGCCTGTTCTTATGATCAGAGTTATACCCTAATCCTAACCCTAACCCTCATCCTGCAAAACCTTGATTTCCTGCCCCAAGCTAGAACTGAACGCAGGTTAAACCTCAAATTATTAAATTTAGCTTTAAAAACATGTTGCACAAGGTTTTTTTAGTGGGATCAGAAAAGGGGCACGTGGGAATATTTTAAGTTTTATCTTATGATAGTGTGGACTTGTGAGATACTTATCTGAAAATTAGACTACATCAATATCATCACCAAAGTCATAATAATCAAAAGCAAAAAATAACTTAAAACAGCATGGGAAGATTTCTATATTCACGGGGTGAAATTTCAAATAATGTTAAATCCTTTTGTTTGATTCTCAAACATTATTATTATTATTATTATTATTATTATTATTATTATTATTATTATTATTATTATTATTATTATTATTATTATTATTATTATTTCACAGTTGGACCAGATGTTAAGGCTGGATTTGGCATTTTTGTCTATCTATCGAGTCCTCATGTGACAGTACCAAAAGGAAAAAAGACATGACGCTGGAAGATGAGCCCCTCAGGTCAGAAGGCATCCAGTATGCTACTGGGGAAGAGCAGAGGGCTAGTACTAGTAGCGCCAGAAAGAATAAACTGACTGGGCCAAAGCCAAAAGGACGTTCAGCTGTGGATGTATCTGGTGGTGAAAGGAAAGTCCGATGCTGTAAAGATTTTTTCTCCATAGGAACCTGGAATGTAAGATCCATGAATCAAGGAATGCTGGAATGCTGGACGTGGTCAAACAAGAGATGACAAGACTGAACATCAACATCTTAGGATGGACAGGAATGGGTGAATTTAATTCAGATGACCATCAGATATAATACTACGGGCAAGAATCCCTCAGAAGAAATGGAGTAGCCTTCATAGTCAATAAAAGAGTAGGAAAAGCAATACTGTAATACAATCCTCAAAATGACAGAATGATCTCAGTTCGAATCCAAGGCAAACCATTCAATATCACAGTAGTCCAAGCCTATGCCCCAACCACTGGTGCTGAAGAGGATGAAATTGACCAGTTCTATAAAGCCCTACAGCACCTTATAGAACTAACACCAAAAAATGATATCCTTATCATCATGGGGGATTCGAATGCTAAAGGAGGAAGCCAAAAATAACCGGAATAACAGGCAAGTTTGGCCTTGGGGTACAAAATGAAGCAAGGCACAGGCTGATAGAATTTTGTCAAGAGAATACGATGGTTATAGCAAACACTCTTTTCCAACAACCCAAGAGACGGCTCTACACATGGACATCACCAGACAGTCAACACAGAAATCAGATTGACTATGTGCTCTGAAGCCAAAGATGGAGAAGCTCTATAAAGTTGGTAAAAACAAGACCAGAAGCTGACTGTTGCTCAGACCATGAGCTTCTTGTTCAAAGGTTTAGGCTTAAACTGAAGAAAGTAGGGAAAAGCACTAGGCCAGTCAGGTATGAATTAAATCATATCCCTGTTGAATATACAGTAGAGGTGACAAATAGATTTAAGGAATTAGATCTGATAGACAGAGTGCCTGAAGAACTATGGACGGAGGTTTGCAACATTGTACAAGAGGTAGCAACTAAAACCATCCCAAAGAAAAAGAAATGCAAGAAAGAAAAATGGCTGTCTGAGGAAGCTTTGCAAATAGCTGAGGAAAGTAGGGAAGCGAAAGGCAAGGGAGAAAAAGAAAGATACGCCCAATTGAATGCAGAATTCCAGAGAATAGCTAGAAGAGATAAGAATGCCTTCTTAAATGAACAGTGCAAAGAAATAGAAGAAAACAATAGAATAGGGAGGACTAGAGATCTCTTCAAGAAAATTGGAGAGATGAAGGGAACGTTTCATGCAAAAATGGACTCCAGAAGATGGTAGAGGACAGGAAGGCCTGGAGGAAAGTTGTCCATGGGGCCGCAATGGGTCGGACATGACTTCGCAGCTAACAAAATAATAATAATATAATCATCACAGTCTTCCTTAGGGGTGAAGTTTTCAGTGGCAAAGGGCATGTGCTGTAATGAGGAGCTAAAAGAAAGTCATGGAAAGCAGGCATAAATATTGCTTTTCTGCATTCTAGCAATGTGAGAACTTTGTTCCTTTTTCCACTAGTGTGAAAATCTAATGCCCAAAAGGTTTTTGCTTGAAATCACTTGTTGTGATATCAACATAAATTCATAGACATAACTGTCAATAATTGATCAATAATCCTAACCTATTTGGTGGGGGAAAAGCCAAAATAAATGAATGCATTCTATTGGTAAATGAAACTCACTTGCTGGCAAAAAAAATAAAAGTAACAAGAGCCCATTTGCTTTTTATAATTTTTGAAATCCTTGGGGGATGGGAAAAGTGGGAAAGGAGAGACTATACTCGCACAGTCATCCCTCCATGGGGGTGGTGGGGAAGCCACTTAGTTCCTTCCCCCACCCCAGTCCCACAGTTTAACAATTCCTCTATCTTCTAAAAGCAGAACACAAGTCCTCTGTAATTGGAGCAGCCTGACTGTATGAAAGTGAGGACAATTCCCAGCCTTTGAATTTTTCTTTGAAAGAAGATGGGAAATGGAGAAATAAAATCTATCATGAGCCCTGAGGATAGGTGGACGATCTCTTTGCCATGAGATTGTATGACTAATACTTTACAATTGAGAGTAGAAATGAAGGCAAGAGAGTTTTAGGATTCAGGATGGGAGATTAAAAAGGATCTTACTGGAGCTCACCTGAGGCTGAAGATATGATTTCCTCAACTGTCCTTCACTTCAGAAATATTTTGACATCTCAGACTTTTGAATAATACTGCAAACTTCACTAGGAAAACTCAAGGGTTTGTTTGTTTTTGTTTTTTCCAGGTTCAAGGAAGCCTTTACTCTGAATAAAAAGGACTTGGAGTATTGTGAACACACCGTGCTAGTTGGGAATTAAATGTGTCAGGCTTTAGCAAAACACATCTGTAGTTTTGCTTTTTCGTCATTTTTGTTGTTGTTTTTATAATTATTACTATTATTATTTTGAACCTGAAAAAGCAACTGGCATGTGGAAATGTATGTACATATCTACCTATTTGAATAAGCCTTGCATTTCTTGGGAGGCACGGGGAGTGACCTATATCAGGCTGTGGCTACCTAACAGAGTGCCAGTCAGAATTATTCGACTCTTCCTGTATTCATAGATCTCACACTCGTTTTCCTTGCATAGCTTTTTTTAGAGGTTGATATTGATTGAGTCCAAGAACTAATGCTGCCTTTAATGGGATTGCAACAGTGTGCATGTCAGAAATGTTTTACCACTTGCCCGAGAGCATCTTGTGTGGTGTGGTGTTGTGATGTGATGTTTTATCTTATACTTTATATACTATGTTACTTATGTTCATCTTTTGAATAGACAGAATAGTACCTGCTTATGACAGGGTAGAAACTCAGCAGCCTATAGCAATCTCAACCTTATATTCCACCTGTGCTATAAATTATTTTATTACCTTGGATTCTGTCAGTGCACCTATGTACGGCGAGAGGTAAAGAGGATGGCAAATGATGAAAGGAAGCTCCAGCTCTTTTGTACATATATTGTAACATTACATATAGCCAAGGAAGGGACAGAGCTTGTGTTTTGATAGCACTATGCTGGTTCTGTCATTCTGAGAAATGACTGCAATTCTGAAAATATATGTGGTTTGCATAATGCTCTTTTTCTACCAGTGGTTACTATTAATTCATTGTCAAGCTCATGGACATATATTGAGTGTGAATTTGTTGAGCCAGAATCTGATTTTAAGATTTTGCTACTAAAGGAGATATGGTAAGTGTATATATTTTAGGAATCGGATATGATAGTTGAACTGATATCTCTCTGGGCAAGTATTTTTTTTTTCAGTATGGTAACATCAGATCCAAAATCTCTTTTAAACATTGGATGATACTCCAACAGTTGTACTCTGCCTAAGGGGTATCTGGCTGGTTTGGATATTAGGAAGAAAAATAAACTGGATTTGACATTTTAAACTGATCTAAAAGGCAATTTTTATATTTGGTGTTTTTAGAGGGAATGAGAGAGCCTCACTGCTGAATAAATGACATTCTTATCTATCTTACTCTTGCTATTAAGATTTGTAAACAGATCAGCTACAAGAGATGGATTCACAAGCAAGCAGGCAGACAATAGTCTTAAATTCTTCACAAAAGAACGCAAAGACTACATATATATGATGATGTTAATAATGATGATGATAGCTATCCAGATAGACAGTCAGACATAGTCTTCCACCACAATTATTTGTTTAGTGACCATTCAAAGTGACAAGGGTATTAAAAAAAGTGATTTAGTCTGGCAAAAAGTTCATAAAACCTGGCATGACTCACTTAATCAGAATTAGAATCAGAATAACAGAGTTGGAAGGGACCTTGTAGGTCATCTAGTCCAACCCCCCCCCCCCATTAACTTGCTAAGGCAGTAGAAATTCTGGTCCCAATTGTAAGTAAAGGACCATCTGTAACTACTTTCCTCTACAACAATTAAAAGGAAATATTAAACAATAAAATATATAGTGTTGAAGGTAAATTAGTGTTCATGGTAAATGTTCCTCAAATCCTGAGTTCTCAGAAAATCCAAAATCTTATTTTGTTCTTATTTTTTAAAAAAAGAAAATGCTACAAAAAGGTTCCTATTTGCACAAATTGTTTTAGACTTACTCTTTTTCCTTGTTTTTCAGCAACTGATGCCTATGTGGGGTTTTTTTGTTTTTGTTTTTGTAAATCTGCCCTTGGGATAAATTTATTTACTGTCAATTTTACAAGGGTTTTTTTTTTACTTTAGGACTTCACCATAATAAAAAACATAGAAACTTAGTTTATTTTCTTCCATTTGAAATCCTTCTCTGGGGTGATGCATTATGTTCTTAATGAGCCCAAAGCTTCCTTCATAATTTTAGAGGTGCAGAGGGCTTTCTAATTAATGCAATCTATTGCAGCACAGGTTTTATCAAGGAGAAGACTAAAAATCGTTGTTGTGTCAGCCTGTAATGACAGTTCTCTCTAGGAAGATGCTGATTGTATATCCAATGTGTTTTTCATCTTGGTCCCTGTGTCGAACTTCTAAGAAGAATAGCAGTGAAGCTTGACTGCATTTGTAGTTAATGGCCGCTGAATTGTTGAAAGGTCTGCTTCAATCTGTCCTGACCAAAACCATTCTGGTGACATTTAGTTAATAGGAACGACAGCTTCATTTATTTCATGTGTGTATTGTACTATTCATTAATAGTGAAAACTGCAGAAAGAAATGAAATCTCAGCCCACTGAGGACATTTGTTCATTTTCTCCTGAATCTCTACATCAGTGTCACCAAGTTTGCATTCAATGCAGAGAAATAAGGGTACATGATGTAAACAGTAATAGCTATAGCAACAGAATGTAGACTTGTATACCACTTCAACAGTGTATTAGCGCCTCTCCAAGTGGTTTACAGAGTCAGCATATTGTCCCTAGCAATCTGCCTTATTTTACCAACCTCAGAAGTATAAAAGTCCCTAGGGAGAAGGGCGGTATAGAAATCCAATAAATGAAATTTAATTTAATTTAATTTAATTTAATAATATTTCTATACCGCTCTTCTCCCTGAGGACTCAGGGCGGTTCACAGGGCAAAAGTAGAATACAAAATACAAACATTAAAAAGAAATTAAATGATTGCCCAAGTTTAAAACAATTGATATACAATTATAAAACCCCAAAGATAAAATTCAGAATACAAAAAATAAAAAACCCCACCAATCCCCATCAGGCTAGGCTGACTTGTACAAACAAAAACGTCTTGAGATCGCGACGAAAGGAGCGAAGATCGGGCGCCATCTGGAGCTCTACCGGTAACTGATTCCACAGCTCTGGAGCGCCCACAGAGAAGGATCTCCCCCTGGGGGCCACCAATCGACATTCTCTGATCGGTGGCACCCTGAGGAGGCCCTCTCTGTGGGAACGCACAGGGCGCAGGGAGCTTGATGCCGGCAGCAGATGTTCCCTGAGGTACTCCGGCCCCATGCCATGGAGGGCTTTGAACACCATTACTAGTACCTTGAATCTCACCCGGAAGGCAACTGGTAACCAATGCAGCTCACGGAGCAAAGGTGTAATGTGGGAGACTCCCAACACAACTCTCGCGGCTGCATTCTGTACCAGTTGGAGCTTCCGGGTGGTCCTCAAGGGCAGCCCCATGTAGAGAGCGTTGCAGTAGTCCAGACGAGAGGCCAAGAGCGCATGAGTGACCGTGCATAAATCATCCCGGCTTAGATAGGGCCGCAACTGGCACACCAGGCGAACCTGGGCGAAAGCCCCCCTAGTCACAGCTCCTATATGGTCTTCCAAGGTGAGCCGTGAATCTAGGAGGACTCCCAAGTTGCGAGCCCTATCTACGGGGGGTAATAGTTCACCCCCCATAGCAAGAGGTGGAATGTCCGAATAAACCCGGGATGAAGGTATGCAAAGCCACTCAGTCTTGTCGGGGTTGAGTTGAAGTCTGTTCCTCCCCATCCAGACCCGAACCGCCTCCAGGCAACGGGACATCACGTTGAGGGCATCACTGGGGTGGTTTGGGGTCGAAAGGAAAAGTTGGGTATCATCAGCATACTGATGATACCCAACTCCAAAACCACGAATGATCTCACCCAGCGGTTTCATGTAGATGTTGAACAGGAGAGGCGAGAGGACCGACCCCTGAGGAACTCCACAAACGAGAGACCTCGCGGTCGACCTCTGCCCTCCTGCCAACACCGACTGTGAACGTCCCTGGAGATAGGAGGAGAACCACTGTAAGACCGTGCCTCCCACTCCCAATCCCCTGAGACGCCGCAGCAGGATACCATAGTCGATGGTATCGAAAGCCGCTGAGAGATCTAATAGGACTAGAACAGAGGAATGTCCCCTGTCCCGAGCCCTCCAGAGATCATTCACCAGCGCGACCAATGCCGTCTCCGTGCTGTGCCCGGGCCTGAAACCCGATTGGTACGGGTCTAGATAATCCGCTTCATCCAGGACCAGAGGGAGCTGATGCGCCACCACACTCTCAACAACCTTCGCAAGAAAGCGAAGGTTGGAGACAGGACGGAAGTTATTCAATACAGCTGGGTCCAAGGCAGGCTTCTTGAGGAGGGGCCTCACCACCGCCTCTTTCAAGACGGCGGGGAAGCTACCCTCATTCAAAGAAGCCGATATAACTGCCTGGAACCAGCTGCGTGTCCTCTCCCGGGCTGCATAAACCAGCCAGGAAGGGCACGGGTCCAATAAACATGTGGTGGTGCTCAGCCTCCCCATGATCCTGTCCACTTCCTCCGGAGTCACAGAATCAAACTCATCCCAGGTGGTATCGACAAGACCGCCCGTGTCCTGATCGCCAGACTCTGCCCACTCAGAGTCCAGACCGGTCCGAATCCGAGCGATTTTGTCCGACAGATGCTGGTTAAACTCCTCGGCACGACCCTGCAAGGGATCCTCCCTCACCTCCTGATTTAGGAGGGAGCGAGTCACCCTAAACAGGGCGGCCGGGCGATTATCTGCGGACGCGATAAGGGTGGCGAAGTGGTTAGACCTCGCCTCCCTTATCGCAGCGAGATAAGACCTAATGTGGTCTCTTAGTCGCAATCGGTCGGATTCGGATCGGCTGGATCTCCAACTGCTCTCTAGGCCCCGTCTCCGACGCTTCATCTCCCGGAGCTCCGCAGAGAACCATGGAGCTCGACGGGATCTGCACCGGGTCAGGGGCCGCAGGGGTACAACTCGGTCAAGAGCCTCAGTGGCCGTCCTTTCCCAGGCTTCCACTAAGGCATCTGCCGAGCTGTGAGCAAGGGAGGCAGGTGGGGACCCCAGCGCCGCCTGGAACCTCTGGGGATCCATTAAGTTCCATACGCCCACGGCAGGGGGTGGCAAAACGGAAGACCAGCCGCAGGAGATGATGATGAAATGAAAATGTTGATGATGAAATGAAAATGAAATGAAAAGGCTGATTCAACCTTGAGCTGGTCAGGATCGAACTCCTGGCAATGAGCTGAATTAGCATGCAAAACTGCATTCTAACCACTGTGCCACCACAGCTCAAGCTCAGACTCACAGTAAAGAATAACTTAATGCTTATTACCAAAGAAATTGATGGAATAAATGTTTAAAAATGTGAATATCCAACCTGGGAAGGTTCATTGATGTCTTAAATGCCTCACACTTCAGTTGTTGCACTATACAAAGTAGGGGAAGAATGATAGGGTGTAATCACTCCTTCAGGGATGCTTGTTAATTTTCTTACAGATGTCTTTGTGACAAACTGCCAAAATAACCTCACAATGCCCCAAAACACAAAGCAGCCTAAATTTACCTCTGTTGAACAAATGGTAGTAGGCCACCCTAATCAAGAAACAAAGTATGTGTACAAACTCAAAGCCCCCCACTTCTTTGCTCTTCTTTTTGATGCTGAGTTTCCAAATGCATTAAAATAATTAGTGATATAAAGAAAATTAATCAGAGATCACTTGGCAGCAAATCTGCAAGAACTGCACCCTGTTGTCAGTTGCTACAGAACTGACAGCATAATCCAACAGACTAGGGCCCACACTCACCTTCCATTTTAGAGCAAAAACTGGACAGGAAAATGTAAAATGTTTCAAACAAATAAAATAAATCTACATATATTTTTGAAAGTTTCCTATATAAAAGTATTCATTGGGTTAAAGCATACTTTGATATAGTTACATCTAACATCATATCAGGGAAAGTTACTGATAGGATCTTAGCAACATCATAATAAATGCTAATTTTGAACATTTCATTTATTTTTGTAATTTTTATCCTACTTCAACCATATTGTCTATAAGACTTTACAGTATATTTTAAGAGTTATTAAAATTTATTAAACATCCAAAGGACTAGAATATTACCTTACTAATGCAAAGAGACATAAGTATAGATATGAATTCAGGGCAGCAATGGCTAGCAGGCAGGAAAGTATTAAGCAGAAAGAATTCAGCTGGAAATTGATTCCTATTTTTCCTAGCTTGCAGGAGGGGGCAATGAGTGAAAACTGGCGAAAATAATGGGGCTGCACATAACAGGCAATACTACAAATATTGGTAATATCATACAGGCATCAAATGGTGATCCCATGTAGTTTTTCCTGTAGAGATAAGAACCTGATCATTCAGTTTTCCTGCTCTGTAATGAAAACACAGCAGAGTCTGCCCTATCAATTCTTATTGACTCCTTCAGATCTTTGGTGTTCATAGATTCTGAGTAATTGACCAAATTATTTACCCAGAGCTGCAACATTTATATTGACAGATGAACACCTCAGTTCAGATTTATATGGCTATATGAATATGATTGATAAATACCTAATTAAATATATTTCAGATGCAGAATCTTTTCTATATTCCTTTTTTCATCTGGAAACCCCCTCCCCAACTTCAATGAAGAAAGTAATTGAAACACAATCATTAAGGGCTTTGCTTTGGAGATCTAACCCACAACTCTTTTCACATCTCATTTTTCTAGTGAAGCTCCAGATCCAACAAATACAACACCTTGTTGATCAGTAGAGGACACATGCTAGATTGGAGTTCAGCTCATAGCTCTTACTATCCCATCTCTTATCCTCAAAATCTGCAGCTCAGGATCAAGGAATTAAAAACTCCACTAGTGAGCTATTGAAAGGAGGAGAAATAAGATACGATCTGTAAAATTAGTTCCTAACTCTAACACATTCATTCTAAACAGAAAAACAAATAACAAAATCAGGGTAGTTACTTAATTTATCCTCTGATTTGTGATAAAACAGTAGTGTAGATTTCTCGGAATATGAGCAAGGGAAGAGGTGGTTCAAATTCCACATTCTTCTTATTCTGTCTCTCAATTTGTTGTTGTTAGTTGTGAAGTCATGTCCGACCCATCGCGACCCTATGGAAAATGTTCCTCCAGGCCTTCCTGTCCTCTACCATCTTCTGGAGTCCATTTAAGCTCACGCCTACTGCTTCAGTGACTCCATCCAGCCACCTCATTCTCTGTCATCCCCTTCTTTTATTGCCCTCAATCTCTCAATTAGTGGCAGAGAAATCCCAAATGTTCTTAAACTGATGGAAGGAAACCTGGAGGGAGTGACAATAGCAAAGAGTGTTGGGGAAAAAATCCTATAGCTTTAGCTTTTCAGTTAATGAACCCAAGAATACTACTGGGGCAACCTATGTGTAAATTAGGCTGGCGTACTGTATGTATGCAAAATATGTGTGGCTTGTTTGAATAATAAAATATCTCTCTGGAACAGAAGTAAATGTATTTACTATATCGTTCTTTTGTCACTATGCAGAATTTATTGAATCTTAACTCTCACTGCAACATGGGATTGAAATAAACCTGTAGAAGCATAAGATTAAGTATTGGAAAACAGCCTTAAGGAATTCTTGTTTATTCAGAAAATGTCACAATTGGCTTTTAAAAAATATAACCCAATAAATGCAATTGGCAACCTTTGAACTATTCCCAGTCTAGTTAACGCAGAAAATGAGGGCCAATCACAGACTGTGATGCATCCTGCAGTGGGTGTATTTTAGTTAGTTAGTTAGTTCTTCAGAATCAGCATTAAATCCCAACAGTCAAGGAAGATCTTTAAGGAACAGTTTGAGTTTGCTGCCATCACCAAACTCTTTCCTCATTTGGACATTCTTTTGCTTCCCTCCCCGCCCCCTCTCTTTTTAAAACATTAAAGCTGGCCCTGGGTTAGAGAGCTGCTTTACTGCAGATATCTGGCCAGTGGGTGATCTTCCAGTTACTATAGAATTTACTCTCATCAACTCTACTACTAAAACCTTCCGGCAGAAAGGAGCTGGAAAGCATGAGTTGCCTCCCTTTTGGAAAAGAATATCTCACCTCTAATTGTGAACTTGAATTCCAATTGCTTTATAAGATTAGCAATAATATACAGATGCATGGTCAGTGTTTGTACACACTGGTACTATCAAAACTTTAAATCACACAAAGCCATTGATGGTCAGTAACAAACAAGACTCATCGCCTAACCTTCAAAAACATTTTCATCTCAATTGTCTTTCCAATGTTTGGTTGCTGTAACTGGTCTGCTCGCTGTGGTCTCTGCAAAGTCCTGTGGTTGCACGGAGAGACGAACACTTGAGCTGGGTAGTATTTCTTTATTGAGTCAGAAATGAAGCTGGGGCAAAGGGGTTACCTGGTGTCTCTTTATACCTGCCCAGGTGAATGGCGACCAATAGATTTAAACCTGGGCTTACCGCCAGTGCAGGTGGCCAATGGATTTAAACCCTGGCTTCCCACCAGAGCTGACCATGCCCTGGGGCTGTCAACGACTCGCTCTATTCAGGCTTTCCCGCCAAAAGCAGTTATAGCCTGGAGCTGTCCAGCCCCCTGCTGTGCTGACATTTCCATGCATGCTTTAAGGGCATACACTACAGTCTCCATAGACCAGGTTTGCTTTTCTCTTCTTGCAAGACCTTCATGGTAATCCAGACAAGAACAACAAACTGTGAGTACTAACAATATCTGTATTGCAAGGTTATTTCATTCATTCATTCATGCAGTCATGCAGTCATTCATGCAGTCATTCATTTTAAATAACTCACTGGCCACAAACCTCATGCCTTCTCTCCTTCACGTCTTGCTCATGAGTAGGCTTTCTGCAAGACTCATTGCTCTGCTAGTTTCCTTACTTCCTTCCCATTCCCCAAATATCTTGGCCTTCAGAGACCCTTTCAGAATTTAAAGTGGGAAATAATCTTTCAGTGTTAATTCTAATACCTGGTCATCACATGGGCTGCCTATGAAACAATTATTTTCTCATTTTAAATAAATTACCATTGTCCTTATTTTGAAAAGGGTAGGCATTTCCTGGGCAATTTTTGCTGAGAAAAAGAAACTTGATTTTAATCAAGACAGAAGACAAGCAATTGAGAGAAATTAGCCCAGATTTTCTTTCAGATTCTAGATGAAAATTCAAAGTAATCTAAGAACATAAAAGTTATAAATGACTTTTTAATGAGAAAGGCGTTTTTTGGAGTAAGAAGCTCAGCCTTGAAACAAATTATTGTTAAAGATGACAAGCAGTTAGAAATAGCTTGCAGCAATTCAGGGATAAAGTCTAATTTAAAGTGAATAATTAAGGGATCGTTTTAAGCTCTATTTTCAAATGCCAAGAAAGCCTATATATTAGAGCAATAGCAAGAATGAGAATTTTTCATATTTCAAAATGCAGATCTGGAGACTTGTTTGATATTTGATAACTTTCATATTTTGGTAGTGTATCAATTGTCTAAATAAAAGCTGTTTTTTATGTTCTAACACATAACTAGCATTGTAGCCTATGGTTTAAAAATAATTATTTGATAGATCTTCACCTCAGTTAATTGAATGTTAAATGATCTTATAAAAATGACTGCTTTGTTTTAGAGTACTCAATAAATAGGTAAACACAAGTACTAGTCAAATAACCAAGCTGTATGCTTATGTTTCCCCCACAAGGGTCACAAAATAATGAATAGTAGCAATAGCACTTAGACTTATATTTATTTTTATTTAGAATAAAATAGAGCTGGAAGGGATCTTGGAGGTCTTCTAGTCCATCCCCCTGCTCAAGCAGGAGAACTTATACCATTTCAGACAAGTGACTGTCCAGTTTCTTCTTAAAAACCTCCAGTGATGGAGTGCCCACAGTTTCTGAAGGCAAGCTGTTCCACTAGTTAATTGTCCTCAGTGTTAGGAAGTTTCTCTTTAATTCCAGGTTGCTTCTCTCTTTCAGTTTTTAACCATAGTTTCTTTGGAGAATAATTTAACCCCCTCTCATTTATAAAAAAATTTGGCTGCCCATCTTACCATAGGGTAAATCTGGGCGGCTTACAGTTACATAAAAGCTAAAACATAAATAGTTAAAAACAAACATTAAAACCAAAGATACATGGGGAGGGGAGGGATGGAGTGGAGGGGGGGAGATGGGATCTGTTATTACTCAATCAACCACCTTCATTGCACTGTTATCCCACTGTGGCAAAGCCAGGTCTTTAGGCCCTTAAAAAAGATAGGAAGGGCTAACCTCACATCAGGGAGCAAGATGTTCCAGAGGGCAGGAACAACAGCAGAGAAGGCTCTCCTCCTGGATCCCACCAGCTGGAATAATCAGGCTGATGGGACCCACAGCATGCCTCCTCTGCTGGCACATCTGTATGGGCCAATCCCAATGGGGTGAGACAGTCCTGCAAGTAACCTGGACCCCTGCCATGAAGGGCTTTAAATGTAATCACTACCTTGAATTGCGCCTAGAAGCAGACTGGTAAGCAATGCAGCTTGTGGAGCTTGTGGTGTTACAGGGGCCATTCTGGGGGGCCCCAATACTTCCCGTGCTGCTGCACTCTGCACCAACTTTCAAATGCTCTTCAAGGGTAGCCCCATACAAAGCATATTACAGTAGTCCAGTTGTGCGATGACTAGGGACTGAACAACTGAGCACTCCATAATGTTTTTTTGCACTCTCTGGGTGGTTTACATTGTCAACATATTGCCCCCAACAATCTGAGTCCTCATTTTACTGACCTCAGAAGGATGGAAGGGCTGAGTCAACCTTGAGCCAGTCAGGATCAAACTCCTGGCTATGGGCAGAGTTAGCCTGCAATACTGCATTCTAACCATTGAGCCACCACTGCTCCTAGTGGGCCATCAGACAGTGTCTTCCTCATGCTCCTTTCTGAACAAACTTACCAGCTTGATTTTTTTAAAAAAAATGTTGATTGCAAGTTGGCATGACAATTCCAGATCCCTGTGTGAAATTGGTGAATCATTCTTTTTAATTTATTGTGTTTGTTTTCAAAGGAAGAGTAATCATATTTAGAGAGCCTGAGGCTTTTATGCAAATTGATCTAAGCCCAGCATGCAGAAGAAACAATGGCAAAGAGGGAAGTGGGAGAGACTGCAGCAAGAAGGAAATTGAAAGAATGGCAGGAGGGATTTACGAGCATCAGGCCAGATAGGAAAGAGAAGTTTGGGCAGCTGCACCAGGGATTAAAAAAAAAAGACAAAGGTTTCCCTTGTCCAGTCATGTCCAACTCAAGGGGGTGGCGTTAATGCCCCTTTCCTAGCTGAGAGAGCCAGCGTTGTTCAAAGATGCTTCCGTGGTCATGGGGCTGTTACTTTCCTACTGAAGAGGTGCCTATTTATCTAGTTGAGTTTTCATGCATTTGGACTGCTAGGTAAGAGTTGAGGAAAGTAATGTGGTACTTGAGTCTCAAACTGCCAACTTTCTGGTTGACAAGCCCAGCATCTTAAGGATGCCAAAAGTAATTCACAGTTCTTCAACACTTTCCAACCTACACCATTTTAAGACACTGACTTAAAGCAAGAGCTGTTTACCCTCCCACACATGATTAGTGAATTAAAGTTGCTTGTTTGAAATGAAACTCAGATTTCAGAAATTATGCTAAAGTAAGGAAGCTGATCTTTTGCGATAAAAATATGGTGTCATATTTTACTGGAATTTGATTACTTATTTCCAATGAAATGGTTTTATTTCTATCAATGTTCATCTGAGTTTTAAACAAAAAGCAAGGTGGAAATTGGATCCTATTAGTGAGGATCAAGAAGTCTCCTTTAATTGATAATCAATCAAAAATGGCATCTTCTGAAAGGATGACTTGATTCTTTCTTGCTAACTGTCCCATTTCATCCTCATTTTTTTTCCTGGTGTAAACTTCCACAATTTCCAGAAAACTACTTCAAAGCCATTTTAAATACCGTATATTGATTTTCTGTTTTTCATTGTTCAATTCCTTTTCTGAAAAAAAAAATCACTTCATGCATATTTCTTTTCATAACTTTATTTTTATCCATTTTGCCTAATATACTTTTAAAAGTAACCTTTTCAATAACACATTTTTATCTACAATTATGCATATGTTTCAGCTGGGAACAACAGCAGCATTCAGGGTATTACAAATGCTAAAGGATAAATAATTTAGGTAGCATGCATTACACTGGATTTAAAATTATTTATGACACCAGCCTTATTAGAAGTCTCAGCTTATGCCTGGATTTTATATAGCCATAAAATGCTTATGGTAACTATATAGTTAATTTAAAAAAATCTTTCCATTTTAATAGAACAATTAATAAGTCAGTTACAGATAAAAGTGTGTGTTTGTTCACCCCTCTAGTTTATATTCGGATATAAATTTTGTCAAAGTAATTTGACTTGTGTTTTTCTTTTAAGGTTTTCCAGTTGTCATTGCATAAGAAAATGTGTTTAATTCTGCTAAGGACAATATTCCTCAAGGCAATTTTCAAGTCACCCAAGTACAACACTACACTAGCTAAGTCTGTGAGATTCCTTCCTTCTAAAGCCACATAACTTTACATTTCTGAAAGATCCTTCTTTTTAATGCAAATAGGAATGTGTGAACAATTTATGAAACAGCATGATCTTTCTTTTCACTTTGCTGAGTTCCTTGCTTTGCATTTTTATTGTAGAATATGAATATAAATTCAGAAATCTGGATGCTTTTCCCTTTTACATGATGTATAAGGACTCTGTTCCCCCACATATTTGATATTCAAGAATGGCATAATTGTTTTCTTTGGACCTTTTCGGGTTGTTTTTCTTTTGGTACATGCTATTAGGAACTGATATATTGCCGAAATATATCAAAATGTTACAAATAGGGAAAAAAAGTTTATGTACTTATACCTTCAATTTATGTTTCCAATAAGAAGAGATGGCATTTCTATATCTACCTTGCCTGGAGTGAAATACATTCTTGTGTCCATTTTCTTCAGAGATCCCAGTTGTCTTTATTTCATATAATATCTGGCATTTTGCTATCCCAAAAATATATCACTCCTCCTTAAAATAAGGGGATATGAAGCAATAATGTTTAGTTGTAGACTGCAGTCCTATTGCTTCCCTACTTATGAATCAATTCCACTGAACTCAAAAGAGTTTATTATTCTTTATTACTTAGAATAGATTTATAGAATTGCACTTCACACAATTTTGGAATAAGTTTTCAGAGAATGCCACCTTTTCATTTGTCCTTATTTGTTTGTTTTCATGTCTTCTCCTGGAATAATGAGTCATCGTAGTCAAAGCACAGATTTTCAGAGGGCAAAATCCCGCCCCTTTGTTTTAGGGAAAGGTAAAATGCAGACATATCATTATTTACTTGGCCTTATAGGCAGGAATCAAAGGTTCATTTACTGTAAATTTTAATCAAGCCAACACTATTTGACCTCATAAATGTACAGTTTAAAATGCATATTTTCATATCAATAAAGAAATATGATTAAAAAATTATTAGCTGCAAGATAATAAGGGTCTCAGGACAGTTTATCAAACAGAAAGAATTCTACCGCAATATAAATGTATCAACTTTCTTTAATGTCCAAGTATTTCTTAAAGACCAGAAAGTTGGCAATTCTATAATTCCATTTGAAGCACTTTCCAAAGGTCAAGGGAGGAACCAAACTCAGGATATTTCCAGATGGGTCAGAATACATATACATATAAATATACATATACATATACTCATACACACATACACATATATATAGTGTGTGTGTGTATGTGTGTGTGTGTGTCTCTGTGTCTCTGTGTGTATATGTACCATTAGCCAATACTGTAGAGTGGATATACAAAATCTGTGTGGAATGACTCCATGGTGCTACGCAAGCAACTGCCACTTTGTTAAATTTAAGCGAATTGTCTTTCACTTGTTGTAATAATTTGTTTTAGGACTTATTTGCCTTGTTGAAATTTTTTATTAATTATATCTGCCGACTTAGAACTGCACCAAAGGTACTCATGAAATTAATGTCAGCAACAATTATGGCAATGTTCTTCACTGCTATCTCGTATTCAAACAGGCCAAGAAGATGTCACTATATATACCAACATTTTCAGTTCTAGTTCTGGGGAAGAAAAAGAGTTAGGGATGTAATTACATTGAAATTATTAAAATGTAAATTGTGATAAATGAAGGCCCTTCTATATTATGTGCAAATGAAGAAATCATGAGCAAGGAAACAACTACCATAAATTCAATAAACATGCCAAGGGCAATGACAGTTCAGCATTTTAAATCGACAACTCAGCCTTTCTTAATAACTATTTAGGGAATACATACAAGTAACAACAAAAAAGTAGTACAAGACGAGATGGCCCATACAATCGCCAAGAGTTGGACAGAATGGAATGGATAACATCATCATCAGGTGTAGCAATATAATACTTTGCCATAAAAGGTAGCAAATTACATGTGAGCAGCAAATTACATGTGTACACTATCTTTTGCATGTCTTTGACTCTATAAATACAATAAATCTTTTAGCCTTGTCATCTGTCATGTGAGGCAGATCCTTATAGCTAATGTGTTCTTCTTTTTATTGGTTAGCCTCCTCTGTTGATTGAGCATGGAATCATTACTCCACAGCTGAATATTCCACATCAATAATTCCATAATGAATGATTCTGCATAGTGAATACTGGAATTTTTAACTGTGCTATACAAAGATCCAGGAAATTGTAAGCTAAAGTTACCTTAAAAGGATTGAAAGATATAGACTTTGGATGAAGAGCCTCTCCAAAATTAGATTTCTTTTGTTTCAAAAGCCTCTTTTATGATGGCTCAGTGAAGGGAATTCCTTCCCCTTAAACCAGTGTTTCTCAATCATGGCAAACTTAAGACATGTGAGCTTAAATGCCCAGAGTTGAAGTCCACAAGGCTTAAAATTTCCACAGCTGAGAAATACCACCTTAAATAGTCCTCCAATTTCAGCAAAAGCAAAATACAAGGTCCTGATCAGTGATATAAACAGTATTTGAAAGAAAAATTAAGACTGTAGCACAAGAATTTCAGGATGGCTTTCTTTTCAAATTAAACTTATTTTTGGTGGAAATATCTTCTTTTGTTTTCTACTAAGGCTAGACATGGGGATGGGAGCTTGGTGTTTTTGTGAATCTCATACATTTGATAGTTGCCCCCTTATCTGTCTGAAAAAAAGAATGTCTCACAACAAAATTTTCCATGTTGCATGAGATAACTTGAGCTTCTTGGCTTGGTATGGATCAGGCTTGAGAAAATAGGAAAGATGGATTTGGAAAAAAAAAATAGGAGATTGAGCAATTCTGTATAATCTTGTCCCCATTTCTGCTTTGACTGTTTATGGACTAAAATTAATAATGATCTATTCTACAGTTTGATTCAAAAACCAATGTCATCTTGAATTATACAAATATTATGCTTTAACATATTGTAAGCATGATACAGAATGAAGTGCCAGGATGAATTTATTTAGTTCCACTATCAACACTCCATTATTGGCTTCATTGCCCTCTACTCTATATCTTGAGGATAGGTTTCTGCAGTAGAAAACATTTGTTTCTATGTAGGTTCCATTTTCATGGATTTTTTTAAAAAAAAATGATGTTTCCAGTGATTATGAAAGGAATAAAAGCAGACAAAAAATTCCACTAAGCATTTCATACCCAATACATGAAAGGTAGAGCACAATACTCACAGATTCCATGCTAATGTGTTCATCTTTGTCTTTCTCCATGCATACACATTATACCCAAAAGCAGAACATTTGAATCCTGGGCAGCTGTGAGGGGTAAATGGGAAAATGCTGAGATGCTATATTAACTGTATCATTTGCATAATGATATCATAACATTTTGATATTCTATGGTGAGTAACAGATGTCTGTGATTTGAATATACTATAATAATTCTGTTCGGTGCAAGAGAATTTTAAAAGCCTAATCTAGAGGTCATCACCATATAAATGATAGTAGCCAATTCCTTATAATGAGTTATAGACAGGCTTAGAGAAGGTATACCTGTGTAATGCTGAGTTCATATTTTAAGTAGGACTGCACAGCTTTTTTGACTGGGTGGAAAGATTGAAGACTGTACTTGACCTTTCCATGGCATGCCAGTATCTGCACTCTAACAAATGAGTGACTTCAAGGACAAAAATGAGCAGGGAACAACCAAAGCTTCGTTTCATTTAATTTGAATAGAGTCAGCATGATTGGTTTCCATCTATTTAATAATATCCAGAAGTTGGAAATCAATCAATCAATCAATCAATCAATCATCAATAAGAATAGAGCTGGAAGGAACCTTGGAGGTCTTCTAGTCCAACCTCCTGCTCAAGCAGGAGACCCTTTACATTTCCGACACCTGGCGATCCAGTCTTTCCTTAAAAACCTCCAGTGATGAAGCACCTACAACTTCTGGATGCAAGCTTTTCCACGGGTTAATTGTTCTCACTGTTAGGAAGTTTCTCTTTAGTTCCAGGTTGCTTCTCTTCTTGATTAGCTTCCATCCATTGTTTCTTGTCTTTCCTTCTGGTGCTTTGGAAAATAAGTTACCTACCTCTTCTTTGTGGCAGCCCCTCAAATACTGGAACACTGCTGTTTCATTCCATTTCAACTGAATGAAATACGATTGAAATTCCATTCCAACAGCATTTCATCCTGTTGAAAAATGGAAAAAAGCACTAGAAAAGAATGTATACAAAGTAGACAAAATATATTAAGGAGTTTTTGTAATCACTTTGATTATTTGATTGTTCAGTAAATAGACTATATTTCCCACCTCTGATCTTAGTATAACTGATACATTTAGCAGATTATTAGGAAGATTATAGACTTCACATGGCAAAAGAATGATTTAAACTGCCATGGAGAGCTACTATTAGCTACTTGGCACATAGCAAATGAAATACAAATGATGACAAGGAGTTCTTAGCCTAGTTAACAAGATGCAATCTGTTCCTAACAGTTGGCAAACAGAACACAGAATCCATGGAATAGAAAAAGGATTTCATCCAAAGTGACAGGCATGAATAAAACTATGATATGTATGTTTAGAAGTGAGAATAAAAGAGAAATGAGCATTGAGTCATTTCGATGCATTAGGAAAACTTTTCTAGAGGTAAGAAGCTAATTCTTTTGCCAAGAGTCCGTGCAGAGTTGCTCAGTTTCAGCATGATGGCTGCTTTGGGTTCATTGGGCAGAAGCCTGCAGAGAGCAAAGTAGACGGTGGCAACTGGAGGATCTGTCCCTGTGGGTTTTACTCCGCTAATCGCAGCCAACTTCAGGGGGCAGTGCTCACCTCTGTTTCAGTAAGGTCATTGAGCCAGTGCTGTCTGAAGATGATTCTGCAGTCATGTAGCCAGCATAATATCACACTGCAGCACAGAGTGTATAGCAAAACATGGAATGCTTTTACCTTCTCACAAAAGTGGTACTTATTTATCTAATTGCACTTTTACATGCTTTCGAACGGCTAGGTTGGCAGGAGCTGAGGCAAACTCATTCCATCATGTGATGGTAGAACCTGCTGAAGGAGGGAGAAGGATAAATCAGAGCAACAAAGAGTTAGTAGCTGCTCAGAAAGAAAGCTTTGCACTAAAGCAGGATAAAGAGGAAAAGCAAAGCCTCGGAGTTGCTTATTAGGGCCTACAATGCAACATCTTTGAAAAATATAAGTCATTTTTTTTCAACTAATTCCTGTGTCTACAAAAGATTTGAGAGATCAATATTTCTGTAGCAATAAAGAAACAAACAAACATTGATAATCATTTCCCCCCCCAAAAAAACCCCTAACTCTAAGTCAACAATGTCAAAATAAACAAAAAACCACTGGCTGGCAGAGCCTAAATGGCACATTGGTTGGAGGGTCAGAAGCGTATCACACACTCAGGAGCACATCTGGAGTTTGATCCCTTTTTTTTTTTACCAGTGTAGGGCACTGAGTAGCAGGGAAATGATAGCAGGGAATCAAAGAGATTGTCCTGCAATAAAAGGACAGCAGCATTGGCCAACTTTGTTGCTGAACTGCATGGTTGACATACTGTTCTTCTGCTGCAAGGTGGCATATTAAAGCAGCTATGTGGACGAGCCCCATAGGGCAATCCCAGATTTATTTGAATTTGGAAGAAATAATCATACAGTATAAGTCCTTAAGCCTTTCCTCGAAGACAATACTAGAAAATAAAATTAGACAGCAAACAAACAATATTCAAGAATATAATAAGACAAAGAAAGATCTTATGCCTTTATTTCCAGTCAGGGAAGCTTAAGCAGATGACACTGGTCAGACCCCCCTTCAAAGCCAGCAAACATGCAGCAATCTCTTGATTAGATCAGTATAAATGTTTTATCCCATGGGCAATTTTGACTAGATGCATAGGATCTGAATCTTAATTAAGCACATCTGCTTTTCAGTGGATTCATCACACAGGGTTTTAAGAAGGAGAAGGAGGACAAGCCTATCTTACCTTGGAATATTTTGCTCTCCTGCCAAGAATGAGAACATCAAGGCTAAAAGAGCCTTTGTTTATACCAGGTGGTGATGAGACCACCTCAAAGTTAAGGAGTATCTGTTATCAAGGTTAATTGGATTGAAGATGAGAAAGATCATCCTACTCTACACAAGTGTCACACCAAGGACAAGGCAGAACAAAGCGTAACCCAAATATAACTCTTCAGTGACTAAAATAAATGCCTGTGTACTGAATACTATACTGAATACTTGGCCATTGCATGTAAATAGTCTATGCACCTAAGGAAAGAGGTACAGACCACTGTTTTGTTTCTCCTCATCATTCTTCTGATAAAATCAGCAGTACCACACCTAGGACAAAAACAAAGGGAAAAATAAAGTCAAAATTTATAAGAGGAAGAAACTAAAAGAAAATTCCTCACAAGATGTGTATACAATTCAATTATGTTATTGAGCTATGGTAGTGCAGTAATTGGAATACAGTCACACAGGCTAATTCTGCTGACTGCTTGCAGTTCAGCAGTTCCAGTATCACCTGCTCAAGGTTGACTTAGCCTTCCATCCTTTCAAGGTCAGTAAAATGAGGAGCCAGATTGTTGGGGGCAATAGGCTGATTCTGTAAGCGGCTTAGAGAGGACAGTAAAGTACTGTGAAGCGGTACATAAGTCTAAGTGCTATTGCAATTGTGATCGTGAAGTTCCCAAGCACCAGAGGAGAAGACTGAGAGCAGGTTTCTCCCGCAGCTTTGGCAGAAGTAATTTGAGGTGACATAAATTGCTTCCAGAGGAGAATCATGTTGTCTCTTCGCTTCGATGAAAAGAGTTAGGTTGCCTCTATGGCACAAATCTTTTTATCAAAGCAAATCTTAGTCACTTTGCACTTGTCTAAAATATGTAATACACATAGCTGAAGAATCATTTTCAACAGTGAAATAATCACTGTCTTAGGATCTGGAGACATTCCACTGGAATATTTGTTCAAACACATCACAAGCCATCACCAGACACCTATATGCTCTTGATGTTAATACATATTTATATAGCACTTGTCATACAATGTATTTTACAAGCCATGTCTCATTCATCTCCTTTAAGGATTATCATTACTTTGTCAGGGTTACAAAGATTTTTTTCCCCCTCAGGCTAGAAGATCTGACTTGCACAAGGCTACTCAAGGAATCCTTGTCAGAAATAGAAATTAATATAAAGCCATTCTAGCCCTGAATTTTCTCCACCATACAGTAACAGAAGTGAGGTGAACATAGGACATAGAATCATAGAGCTAGAAGAGACCTCACAAGTCTTCTAGTCCAACCCCCTGCTCAAGGCAGGAGACCTTATCCCATCCTGGTTAAATGATTGTCCAATCTAGTTTTAAAACCTCCAGTGATGAAGCAGGAGGCAAGCTATTCCACTTATTAATTGTTGTCACTGCCAGAAAAGTTCTCCTTAATTCTAAGTTGGATCTCTCTTTAACAAGCTTCCACCCATTACCTTTTGTCCTGTCCTCTGATGCTTTGTAAAGTAAGTGATCCCCCTCTTCTCTGCGACAGCCCCTCAATTACTGAAAGACAATTAATATGTCACCCCTAATCCTTCTCTTCAATAGGCTAAACCACAGGTCTGCAACCCGCGGCTCCGGAGCCACATGTGGCTCTTTCAGCGGTCTCCTGCGGCTCCCAGTCCTCTGCCATGTGCAGTCCAAAAAAAAAAGTGGGACTAAAAAAGTTCAACCAATCAATTTAAATATGCAGGGTAGGTGCATATCTCGCCTTGTGTCCACTCTTCAGTCAAACCCTGTTCTGCACATGCGCGCATGTACATGCATGTGCACACATTTTTTGTGGCTCCCAGTTTTTCCTTTTGTGAGGGAACCGGTTCCGAGTGGCTCTTTCACTGTTTCAGGATGCTGACCCCTGGGCTAAACATACAAGGTTTCCATAACGATTCATCGTACAATTTAGCCCTCAGATCATTTGACATCTTTGTTGCTCTTCTCTATACACTTTCTGGAGTCTCAGAATCTTCTTTGTATCATGGTGACCAGAACTGTACGCAGTACTCCAAATGTGACCTCAACTAGTGTGATATAAAGCAGTATTATCACTTTTTGCGATCTTGATGCTATCCCTCTGTTGATGCAGCCAAGGACTGTATTGGTTTCTTTGGGCAGGTGCAGCACACTGCTGTGCATAACTTAAGTGGTGACCCTTTAGGATATGTAGATCTCTCTCCCTGTTACTATTGTTAAGCCAGGAGCCACCTATTCTGTACTTATGTATTTGGCTTTTCCTGCTTAACTGCAGGAACTTCCTTTTCTCACCGCTGAACTGTATCTTGTTGGATAGGGCCCAATGCTCATGTTTGTCAAGATCCTTCTGAATCTTGAATCTATCTTCCAAAGTGTTAGCAATTCTAATACTTTGGAAGATAGTATTAGATGTTGATATCATCTGTAAATTTGATGAATTCCCCTTCTATCCCATTCTCTAGATCATTTATAAAGATGTTGAATGTTGAGATGCCCCACTGCACACTTCCCTACATGTAATCTCCTTGAGAACTACCTGCTAATTGACTAACTGTTGTGTTCGGTCAGGTGACAGATAACACGGAGATGGTTCAGGGCTTAGACTGTTTATTCTAGCTGCACATGGTTGAACTGACCTCGCATGGCCCTGTGTTACTTATATGTCCGGCAAGTGCCGGACACTAGCCAACCACCTGGCTGGAATCTCCCGTCTTGCCTCAGGCACCCAACCCGGTGTCCTAGGATTCCCACCGGCTGGATTAGCCAATCCCGAGGCTGTGCAGTTGTATACAGAACATTAACTGCTTAACAAATGTAAATCCATCTGAGAGTGATATTGTCTAGCTCACATTGCTCTATTTTATCAAGAAGTAGGCTGTAGTCTACTTTATCAAATGCCTTACTTTGGTGTTAAGTATCTCTGAGGGCAAGCATCTTCAGAAAACAGAGGTGATACTTCTCCACATAATTTAAATCACATCCAACTTGATGTTTAATTTTTTATTAGAAACAACTGCCTAAATTAAAATATAACTTCAAAATTCAGCCCACTTTACCTGCAAACATTGTAGTTATTTTATCTGGAGAAAAAAAAGACTTCCTTGTAGAAAGACGTGACCTGGGAACAGGGACGACCTTGTACTTACAATCAGAATGGTTCAAAGGGGCAGAGACTGTCTCGATTTCAAGAATTCCTTGCCTTAATGAAGCACATCCGAATCATTCAGCGTTTCTGGTTAGTGTTTCACAAGGACTGAAAAGTTAAGTTTCCAGAACTTCTCATGCAATGTTTCATTGTCACCAGCAGGTGGCTCCCTCAGCACTATTGATTCACATTTTTAAAAAGTGAGCAGAATTCAAATAGAGCTAGAAAAAATAATGCTTTTCTTCTGTTATGCATCTTTATGCCTGCAGAATATAGGAGAAGAAGGAGAGAGCATTAAATATATATAGGTCAAGCTAAAGGTTCCCCCGCACGTGCGTGCTAGTCGTTTCCAACTCTAGGGGCCGGTGCTCATCTCCGTTTCAAAGCCGAAGAGCCAGCATTTGTCCGAGGACGTCCCCGTGGTCATGTGGCCGGCATGACTAGACGCCAAAAGCGCACGGAACACTGTTACCTTCCCACTGTAGTGGTCCCTATTTTTCTACTTGCATTTTTACGTGCTTTCAAACTGCTAGGTTGGCAGAAGCTGGGATGAGTAACAGGCACTCACTCTGTTACGCAGCACTCAGGATTCAACCTGCCAAACTGCCGATCTTCTGATTGACAAGCTCAGCGTCCTAACCCACTGAGCCACCGCGTCCTATATATATATATAATGCTCTCTCCTTCCTCAACTATCAAATTTATTGTTAGTACAGGACAGTTTTCAAATAATCATTTAGTATTGGTTACTTATTGGGCTAGCTTGGCTTTTAAACAAGTTATATACAGTAGAACTATGAACCCTTACACTAATTGACTAAATCATCAAACAGTCCTTTTGGAGCTGAATCTATTTTAATGCAAGACAAAGTGCATCAGAGGTCAGGAAAATCATGTATAAGAAAGTATTTGTGTCTGTTTGATATCAACCAGCATTTTTTTTAAAAAAAAAAAGTGAATTAGACACAGTGACAACTTTTTTCCCTAAGCTGTTAAAAGGCACCGGTACTCATTTACTATCCTAGCTTTATAGCTTTCTTAAGCAGAGGTTCATTTTTGATTTGAAGTCTCTCAGTGCAAATGTCCCAGGAGGGAAGGGAAGTTTGTAATAATTAGCTTCCACTTTTCAAGTTCTTCCTGCAACGTAGAATCCACTTGTTTTCATTGGTATGGTTAAGTCCCTCCCAACTCAACAAATGTGAACTGAAATATGAATTAGAACTAAAACAAAGTTATTAAGAGCAGATCCTAGCAGGCATACAGATGTCTCCACTTATCCTGTTTATTGCTTTTGCAGCTGCACAGAAGGACCATAACACTTCTTTTACACAAGTGCAGAAGAACTTTTTAAAGAAATAGGGGAGTTTTTTTCCTCCCCCTCTTAAAACCTGGAAAAACTAGGACATCCAGAGCCTGCATCTACTTTACTGGAATTGGTGACTGGCATTTTGTAAGCAAGTGACAGTTTTCCTGAATTAATCAAAGGATATTTTGTTCCCAAGTTTTTAGTCTACAAGCAAACTGGATCAGCTGGTGTCACTTCACCTTAACCAGTAGATACCTCAATTTTGTAAGTACAGTGGACTGAAATGTCAGTTGAGAAAATTGAACTGTGCATTTTATCTCCAGAAGAAGCGGATGGCAGATGTGCTTCACAGCCCGACCTTAATGAGACCAAATTCAGCAGTCCACATGTGGATTGGCACAAGTACGAACTTTGTTCTTCATTCTCTCTACCCAGTGGTAAGTGCCTCACTTTATATTTTATTTTGGAGTCCCATCTTGCGTCTAATGATGGATCAATATGTAGACTTAAATATATAGTAGGCTTTTGACTTTCAGCACTGATGGCTGTCAAAACAGATATAAGCTAGCCATAAGATCATAACTGAATAATTGCAGAATTTATATCTTGTGACATCTGTTTTATTTAAATGGCCACATTTTAAATATATTTATGGGAACTGTACAAATCTTAATTCCAGTTCAATGAATGCAGTTGACCTGTATTTGCTTAGAGCTTTTTCCCATTATGCAATATTCATGCTGTTTTAATTGGTGGATGGTGATTCACCCTAGTGATGTTAACTCTTCCAATTAAAAATAATAATGTGCTTCTTTGGTAATAGCTGGTTTCCATCTACAGAAGGTATTTCTTTGGCACTTTTAAGAGAAAAGAAGGGAGCTAATCATGAACAAAATAAGGTTATTCACATTGCTGCTTTGTATATTTTCAAATGAGATGTCATTGCATCTATGTGTTTATGGCACAAGACATATTCTTTGTTTTCTGTGATTATAAGTCTGGTCTTCGCATGCAACAGTATAATCCTGTTCATACATGCTCAGATGTAATTCCCAATGAGTTCAGTAGAACATATGGTTGAATGTACAAAATTAACACTAACGTCTTGCAAACCAAGGAAGGGATACTATAGGTCTTTCAAATTGTAAAGTTCCATCAATATTTGTAATTTAAACTCATGCCTTGACTAATTTATATAATAAATTTCTTAATCTTGATGATACCACACAGCGCTTTGTTTTGACACAGGTGGCCTGATATATATATATATATATATATATATATATATATATATATATATATATATATATATATATATATATATATATATATATATGTGTGTGTGTGTGTGTGTGTGTGTGTGTGTGTGTGTGTGTGTGTGTGTGTGTATGTGTGTATATATATATATATATATATATATATATATATATATATATATATATATATATGGATCCTTGGTTTTTCGGGTTTTTCCCCGCGTAGAATTAAAGGTGTAGGCGCAACGTTTCGACGGAGTCCCATCCGTCATCATCAGGCTGGTGGCTTTAGCTTCCTTCTTCTGGGAGAAGAAGGAAGCTAAAGCCACCAGCCTGATGATGACGGATGGGACTCCGTCGAAACGTTGCGCCTACACCTTTAATTCTACGCGGGGAAAAACCCGAAAAACCAAGGATCCACATACAGGCACCCGCGAAAACCTCAGAAAACATATATATATATATATATATATATATATATGGAAGTGGGCACTTTTTCTTTAGCAAATGAATTACATTTACATGCATATGTGGGTATGGGGGTGTCTATATGACTTGCCAGACTATATCCTGCCAGAGTATTGTATCATATTCACACATTAGTAATTGAATTTCTTGTTCATATATGCTGCCTCATTCATTCTTACATTAATGACTTGTCCTCCACAATTTCCATCATGTTGCAAATAAGAAGGAATATACAAAGGATAATTTTCAAAAGGAAATGGAGAATTGCAAATATTCGACACTCAGTTCTGCCCAGCTTGTAATTGTCATGCCCAACATTGGTGTCCAAATGGTCATCTAAGAGCAGTTTTAAGAACTGTCTTGAAAATATGCACTGGAATAAATTCTTATTGAAGATTCATTGAAGTTAATACCCTGAAGGAATTGTTTTTACTTGCAAAACCTCTTGGATCATCTTATTTATTAATTATGTCTGTTTGTTAGCTGTTTTGCAAACCAAGATTAAATCCAAGACCCTATTAAATACAATGTTTAAAAAAACAAGGATACAAAGGACAATTCCTGTCTACAAGGAAGACTTTGAAAAATATCATACATTTTGTTTGTGCTCATAGGTATACAATTCTTCAAATTCTACTCAATGTTTTCAAGGCGCGGTTACTGAGAGACATAAAATGGTTCATACCTGGTTCAGTATTGCATTGAGATTTTCTTTGCTGTAATAGGAAGTTTATTTCATGATGTATGTCATCTCATTTGCTTCATAGGAGATATCTGCAACTGACTTAGGTTTGCGCTTGATGTATAATCACTTGTTACATGACACCTGAATGCAAGCAGTGTTTTATTTACATCTAGTGGGGAAAGGAACAGTCTCAATGGAATAAGAAATAATTCTAAAGCATAATTAGCACCTGCTGATGAAAAATCTCAAACAGTATAGAAAGGCTGTGAGTTGCTTCAGTTACCCTGTGACTTGTCCAAGTACTGTTGTTGGGTCATTTTCTCACTTCTTTGTTTTTTCCTCTTTAAATAACAAGTAGCCCTTGACTTACAACCACACTTAAGCACAACACTTCTACTGCTAAGCAAGACAGTGAGGTGAATTTTGCCCCATTCTGCAACCACAGTTTGTTAAGTGAATCACTGCAATTGTTAAGTTAGTAACACAATTGTTAAGTAAATCTGGCTTCCCATTGACTTGGCTTGTTGCAAAAGAGGATCACATAACCCCAGCTCTTTGAAACCATCATAAATACCTGCCAGTGGCCAAGCATCCAGATTTTGATAGCTTGACTATGGGGATATCATGTGAAAACAGCCATAACTCACTTTTTTAGTGTTGTAATGGATCATTTAAATCTAACAGTAAAGTGATTAATTTCTGTAATATATGCATAATGGCAATTAAAACTGCCTATTAATTCATATGACTTGGTAATGAATAGGTAGATCTAACCGATCTGGCATTGCAACATTAGGAAAACCAATAGAAAATGCTAAAGCATTTGAGTCTTTGGTACATTTCTGCTGCCCTCTAAAGGTAAAGGTAAAGGTTCCTGCACATGTGTGCTAGTCGTTTCCAACTCTAGGGGCCAGTGCTCATCTCCGTTTCAAAGCCGAAGAGCCAGCACTTGTCCGAGAATGTCTCCGTGGTCATGTGGCTGGCATGACTAGATGCCAAAGGTGCACGGAATACTGTTACCTTCCCACCATAGTCGTCCCTATTTTTCTACTTGCATTTTTATGTGCTTTCGAACTGCTAGGTTGGCAGAAGCTGGGGCAAGTAACAGGTGCTCACTCTGTTATGCGGCACTAGGGATTCGACCCGCCAAACTGCTGACCTTTTGATCGACAAGCTCAGCATCCTAACCCACTGAGCCACCGCTTCCCAATCTGCTGCCCTCTAGTGAGCTTCTATTTTTTTATATCTCAGCTCTTGTTGTCTTAGAATAGAACAAGTTTCATGTTAATAAGGGTATTTGAATAAACCAGGGGTAGGCAACCTCGGCTCTTTTATGACTCATGGACTTCAACACCCAGAATTCCTGAGTCAGCATAGCTGACTCAGGAATTCTGGGAGTTGAAGTCCATGAGTCATAAAAGAGCCGAGGTTGCCTACCCCTGGAATAAACCATAGAAATTTCAGGGCCTACTGTTCTCTCTTAACTGCTATAATGCATTCTGTGTCCTTACTTCCTGTTTCTCCTTCTAATTTTGTCATGTGGCTGCTGCTGATTTTATTTCAAAACAGCATCACATTGTTATACTTAATGCACGTACTAACTTAATTTTTAATGGTTGCTTTTTTTTATTGAAAAGTTTTAAGATACAATTTTCCTTTAAAAAAACCCCCTTCCCCCTCCCTCCTCCCCCCTACCTCCCCCCCTCCCCCCCTCCCTCCTCCCCCCCTACCTCCCCCCCTCCCCCCCTCCCCCCCCGACTTCCCAGAGCTAAATACAAGGTATATATAAAAAAAAGCAAACATAAACAACCATATACTAACAACTATAAATTCTAAAATCCATCACTCTCTAGCTTATATAGGATAAAACAAACCTTAGCAATATTAAATATATAAAAAAACCTAAAATAAAAAAAGAAACACTCTCTAGCTTATATAGGATAAAACAAACCTTAATAGTATTAAATATATATTAAAAACAAAAAAAAGGAAAAAAAACCCCAAGATAGAAAGAGAAAAAGAAAAAGAAAAAAAGGAAAAAAGAGTTATTCAAATACTACATAATACTTCCCAACCCTATACTTATCCTAAATAGACTCCATCCATTTTGTCCATTCCATGATATAACGTTCTTACAGATAATCTTTCAAATTAACCAAAATCTTCACCACCTCAACCAAATCAGAAAACTTTAAAGTCAACTCTTCTATAATCGGCCGTTCCTCTTCCAGTGCCACATCTATAATTATTCCAAACAAAAAAAGAAAATTGCGAACAAAACTTTAACCTCCATTTGAGAATCTTCTGTATATTCCACCAAACTTTAATCCAAAAAACCTCACCCTTTCCACAAAACCACCACATATAAAAATATATTGCGTCTACACCCAAACCTTTTCCCACCTCCCATACTTGACTATAAATACGTCGTAGAAATTCCATAGACTTCTGCAAATTCTGCTATTTTCTCTTCTTAGATCGTTTTGCAGCAGCACGCGTCACCCTCTGTTCTATAGGATCATCCAACGAGGTTATATCTTGATCTCCTCCAACACCATTGTCTTCTATCTGACCATCTTCAGCCTCTTGATGCACTCCTTCTCCAGATCCCTTTTCAGCTTCCAGAAGTGTTAATGGCGTTGCATTTAAAACATTATTGTAGAAATCACGCGCTTGCATCACAGTAACCAGACGGTACCTTTTACCTTCGTGCGTCACCATCAACCCAACTGGGATCTCCCATCTGAACCTTATATCTCGTTGCTTGAGCTCTTGCACAAGAAATGTAAAATCCTTCCTTCTCCTTAAAATCTTTGGAGGAATTTCTTTTAAGACCAAAACTTCTTGATTAGCAATCACAACTTTAGTATCATAAGCAGCTCGTATAACTTCATCTCTAGTTTCCCTTTTTGCAAAATATACCACCACATCTCTAGGCAACTTTCTCTGTCCAGCAATCCATGAATTCACACGAAACACTTTATCCATGCCTCCTTTTATTTCAGATGCTGGCTGTTTCAATACTACTTCGAAAGCCTCAGAAACCAGCTGCTTTAGATCTTCCTTAATATTCTCCTTTAAGCCTCTAATTCTAATGGCAAACTGCATCTGGTAATATTGAGCAAGACTCAGTTCCTTTTCCATTTTATCTTCATTCTCCAATACTTTTGCTTCTAATATAGCATTCTTTTGAGTCAAATCTTCTAGCTTTTCCTCCAATTCTTCCACACAACGAGCCACTTTACACACTGAAGACAAGATGTCTACCTTCATCACTCTAAACTTCTGTTCCATCCTCTCCTCCATTCTCTCCTCCAATTTCTCCAATTTCTTCTCCATCTGTGCAAATCTATCATTAATTGATTCCAAAATTACCTGGGTGTGTTTTTCAAGAGCATCTTGTAAGTCCTTTGATGTCAATACATCAGGAGGATGCAGCGCCTGCAGTAATGATTGTTGCACTGGTGAAGTTCCAGCACTCCGAAGAGTTTTAGGGGGTGGTTTAGCCGCCATCTTTTACCAATTGTGACGCACTTTCACTTCAGATTTATAATCCAAAAAAGTCCATCAAGCTGGAGAGTAAAATATAATAATCCTCTTCACCTTTTCCTCTTGTATCGCTCTGCCTGCTCCTTTAATCCATAGTCATTCCTTCAGGCAGGGGTGGTCGCAGACGCCTGGCTCTGCTCCAAGAAATCAGGAGCAGAGGCGCTGGCCAGCTGGGAGCAGCCCAGGCTACGGGGGAGTTCAATCCTTCAGCCGCCCAAGCCATAAGCTCAGGCGGCCCTGGAGAACTCTACCCCTACCTGGGAGCTCACCCCCTCCTCTTCTCCCGAGGAGGGGGCTTCAAATTCGCCCGAACAGCTGATCGGCGCTGTTTCGGGCGAAAATAACTCAGCTGAGCCGCGGGCAGCCCGGAGAGGCTGTCTTCGGCGCCGCGCCGCCACTGGAAGCTCAATGGTTGCTTTTTTTGATATGCATAATTGCTGATCATTTCTCAGTGTCCAGAGCTGTAATTTTAAAATCTTTGTTTGTGAAAGTTATTCTAAAGTTGGCTTTCAAGGTGGTCAATGGATCACAAGAAAGAGTTTAATCTTGAACAGACAATTATATGTATTTCTCCTTGTATACAATGCCAGTGGGTTGTCAGCCAGTGGGCTTATTAAGAGTGGCCCACTCCCACTTTGGTTGGTGACAAGTTTATCTTCTGCCTCCCTTCTGTAGCATAGAATTTTGCTCATCAGGTTGCTCAAGTTTGTCAAGTCTTGCTTCTTCACAACATCTGGCCAACTGGGACCCCTTCTGGAAGGAAAGGTGAAGACCTGGAGGTGCTTAAGTTCACTGAGGGTCTCCAAAATCTCTGGTATTGTCTCTTGACAGTGTGGCACTGCCCCTGAAAGAACATGTCAGCAACTTCAGAGTCTTCCTGTGACTGCAACTATTGCTCAGTGGGCAAGTGTAAACTGGGCCTTTGGGTCAGTTCTATTGCAGAAAAAGCACTAATTGATGGATGGATGGATTGACTGATTGATTGAACTTATATGGCTACCTAGCTTACATGCAATCATTTTAAACAGACCACAACAAAACCAATAAAACCACAAAGAAATCATTGTGTCACTCTTACTAATGAGTATAAATGTCTCTGTCTATTCAATACGGCATTGATTGGGTTTGTTTTCATTATTATATTTAGATTTGATTATCATGGACTTTTTATTGCATTATTTTATGGATGTAGTATAAGCCACTGAAAATATTTTCAACTGCAGCAGGTATATGTTCAATAAATGCCATTGCCCAGCTTTGAAAAGTGAAGAGGGAACAAATGTGGAATTGCTGCAAAAATTTGGCTACATTCTGTCCAAGAGTTCATCCAAGTGGCTTATTGTAACATACTTTATTAAATCTCATCCCTGGGCTTCTGTCCAGATTTGTCCAGATCTTCTGCTCAGCATGGGATATGATCAGACAAAGCACCCATTAAACAATGTGTAGCAAACACAGAATGCCAATTGGATCTAGCCAGGTCCCTAGCCTTTATCTCTCTCTGTGTCTCTCTGTCTCTCTCTGTGTGTATATGTATATGTATATGTATATGTATATATACTATATATGTATATATAGTTTGTCACATACTAACCTTTATGGTCCCCTAAACCCATATATTGCTACTACATCTTCTTTTTGATTCTCTTTAGACAATTTATTTTATGAACATTTTTTTAAAAAAAGCTTTTTATTATTTTAGGATCTGATGTACCTTTTATGCTTTTTAATTATCCATACCTCAAACACCATAAGCTTGTCTATGACCATAATAAGGATTTATTTTGATTTGATTTAAACATGTTTTATTATTTATATATTACTTTTGTATGTCATTCATTCATAAGCCTTCCCAGAAGATCAGGTGGTCCCCAAATGTGTACCAGGCACAATTGAGTCCAACCTGACATGCAGTGATATATTACTATTAAAAAGTGAAATTACTTAGCTTGGTAAAGTGTTGTTTGTGTGAACAGAAACTGTGACTGACAATTTCACTACTTTCAAAATGAGATTAACTTCTAAAAGCACTGTATATATACATACATTTTAATAAATTCTACTACTTAGAAATTTTGGTTTAGCTCCATGTAATGCTGGAAAAGATCGAGGGCAATAGAAGAAGGGGACGACAGAGAATGAGGTGGCTGGATGGAGTCACTGAAGCAGTAGGCGTGAGCTTAAATGGACTCCAGAAGATGGTGGAAGACAGGAAGGCCTGGAGGAACGTTGTCCATAGGGTCGCGATGAGTCGGACACGACTTCGCAGCTAACGATGACGATTCTTTTACTTTTATTGGCTACTTATTGTTCCAGGTAATGAGAACTAATGGACCATCTTCCATTTAGAGTGGTGAATAGGAAGCATCTTTCACAGAAAGATTTTTGTGATGTTACTTATGTCTCATATAACATAATTCATCTGGTAACCTACTCCACTTTGATCCCACTTTGGGGCTTAGCTTCTCTAGGTATAGTTAACCACACACCTTTTGTAAAGAATAACCCATAGCATTTCGGTACTACTAAATTAGTAATCATCATATCCATTGGCAGGAGGAAGGCTAACAAACCTGCCACAATTGGAACTTTTAGGGTTGAGCATTATAATTGCTACTATTTCAGTTAATTTCAAAGAGCCTTCTGTTCTCTTAGTGTGCCTGGCTGAGGAATTCTGGGAGTTGAATTCCACAAGTCATAAATGGGTCAGGTTTGAAGACCCCTGTCTTAGCAGATCTTTGTATCATTTATTAGACGTGTTTTTATCTTAAAGGGTCCCTCTCTATAAAATAGGCTCTTTGCCAGAGATAATTGAAAGCTCACACAGAGATTTGACACGCTGAGTCACTGCCCTCTGCTCTCGTGGTTCTTGGCTTATGTACTCACATGGCAAAAATTGGATGGAAACTAATCTGGATATAGAAGTCCAATATTTCCCAAGGGTATAGTATATCTTGCCTGCTCTTCCTCCTTCTGATGAGTTATTTACTTTTAAGTTAGGAGACTGTTATACAAATCCTAGTCTATTTAAAGAGCAAATGTCCAGTGATTTATAGCTGTACAGAACAGGTTGGCATAATTTGGTTAAGGCTGACCCTCTTTCCTACACAGTATAATAGATAAAGATAAATTTTCTCAGAGCAAAATATGACTGATACATGCAACTCTCTAATTTCACCACACAACTTACTATATTAAATTAATGGACTGTACCAAAAATGTTGTGTGTGACTAAATCAGTAAATGAGTTGCTTCAGAGCAGATTCCCTGTTGCCTTTCCTATTATCTCTTGTTCAGTCAGCCTGGATTTCTTTTGTGTCTACGTTTTTCAAATGCTTTACCTCTCACTTTATTTAAGCCCTTTCTTGTCTTGGGGGAATGTTAATGGTCTATGCTGGAAGTCATAAATTAAGCCAATTTCCATTCATCTCACTACACATAATGATACGTATTCCATGTTGGTAGTGGGACTTCTGGAAGCTAATTCCATGAAATAGTAAGAATACTCTTGTGCTGTAATTAGAAAGGTCTACAGTGATGAACTAATGTACAGTGTTGAAATGAATCAGCAGAGTATTTTTGCACAACAGATGGTTCAGTGCTGATTCTAACATGAGAATTTACCAATCTCAAAGAATCACTGTTGCAAAAAAGGGATTATGTACCTTGCCATAATTCTGAATGATAATCACTTTCCTCTGCGGTGATTTCCAGGCATTAAAATCCTCTCTCTCTGAAAAAAAAATCCCTACTCTGTATAAAGTTTTCTCTCTCTTTTCTGCAAAAAACATCTGCAAATTAGGGGAAAAGATGCTGGACAAGAAACTTTGCATTCCAAACATGTTTTCCTTGGGAAAGCTCAACAGATGAGATTGGTCATGGTATCTGAAGTTTGACTGATCATCAGACTTATGTTGGGAAAGACATTTTCTCAGTTGTCTCTGGAAGTGAATGAATTGCTTGTTGTAGGACTAGACTACTGAAATCGCAGGGGTCTTCAAACTTGGCCTTTTATGACTCATGGACTTCAACTCCCAGAATTTCTCAGCTAGGCACACTGGCTGAGGAATTCTGGGAGTTGAAGTCCATGAGTCATAACAGGGCCAAGTTTGAAGACCCCTGGCCTATAGTATATCTATACAGAGTGCCTAAAAATGCCTTGCTCTTGGGCATTTTAATAAATGAAGTTAGACTAACTAGTACCAGGGACAGAGCTTTCATTTTGGTGATGCCTTCCTTTGCAGCTCTCTTCTGCAGTAAATGAGGGTGGCTTCTTCATCCATTCCAATCCTATTTCTTTTAATTAATTCTGGAATTATTTCATTTCACTTTGTGCCTGACAATTGTGAAAGGTTGCAGTTAAGTTCATTTGTCTTTTTCAATGGGACTTTATACACTAGCAGCAGAAAGGTAAAGATGCCCCAAAAAGGAATGCATGAATGATAAAATGGTAAAATAAATGAACACTTTGAAAGATTCATATAATTGAGTCTTTTTTAAAAAAATGTTACTTATATCTTTTTATTTATAATGAACATTTTTAGCTCCTTTGGGGAAGATACCTTGGAACAAATTATTTGTGTTGCAAAATAACAGTGTAGAAAGCAGAGCGTTATAAATAAAGAGGAGTCTAAAAAGTCTAAATATTTTTTTTAAAAAAAGAATTTGGCTGCCTGTTCGTCTCCACTGGCAAGTGTGAACAATGCTGTTTTACTTAAAAGTCCATTCTATCTGACATCATATAGCCTAAAAGTAGACATTTACACAAATGTTGCTAATTAGGCCTCTATTTATCATGTTTACTTTTTTCTGTACCCTCCTCAAACTCGCCACAAGAAAGAGTCAGATAATAAGGTCAAATGCCTTTAAAGATAACACATTTCTCAGTCTCTGTGTTTTATGATTTAGGCAGACTCAAAATTGACTTTAACAAGGTGGTGTTGAAAAAGATTGTCATACATAAGCAATCACTTGGTGTTTTTTTATTATTCTGCATTAACTTAGGTCAGGAGAAAAAGACAAATTAAAGATATAGAAATAAAAATGGCATTCTTCAAATTAAGGGAACTTTGCACCGATGATTCTTAAGAATCACTTTTAAAATAAGTACAATTTGATAATCAAACATGTGTCAAGGGTTAATGTGACAGCAAAGTTTGCATATGACACTAAATGACTGGGCTACGCAAGACTATGGAAGGCTGCTTTGATTTGTCAATACTTTAGCCAAGAGATTCACAAACTGAAGTATGAAACAACTTGGATGCAATGAAATGAAACAGGTAGGTTTAAGTACTTCAAGCCTGGCAATGTGCTTTGCAAGTTTGATGGTTTTTATGATATTTATAGGGTAGTTAAAATATAGAATAATGAAACTTAATTTCCATGTAGAAATTGAGTCTAATGGGCTCCCTGGCACTGACATGAGAAGGTAGTCAATCAGTTTTATTATATATTTGATTTATTCTGGAGTGGCAAAGTTTACACTATATTAGGCTTCACTTTCTCTTCATTTTCTACATCCAACCTCAAACCTTCACTTTGTTCTCTTTTTTGTTAATGGAACAAGTGGAATTCTTATGCTACCTTGTCAACAAGTGGAAGTTTATCCTTGTTCTCAGTTGTCCCACTGGTATCTCAAGGCTGGCCACTTCAGCATAAGTCCTGGGGTCAAACATTTCCTTTCAGTACTGGGATGGATTTAAAGTCTATCAACAGTGAGTGGAAGTCAGATGAATACAGGTGTTGGCTCCGCTGTTTGTTTACTTCTTTAAGAATGGGTTTGGCAAGGAAATTAATGCTATTTTTTCCATGCTCATTTCTTTTTCTGTATCTTACATGGTTCTGGGATATTATATCTCATTGTCCCAGCCTGCTTTTTGTGGTGACTAAATTAGAGTATGGTCAGTGGAAGGCAAGATTTCATGTTTGCTAATGTGCTCTGTCCAACCTGGCAAGCCACAGAAGCCAATGAATGAAGTAGTTCTCTCCATGAAGGAACAAATTTTTCATCATCCCAAATCACCCAATGACCATAGATAAAAAAATCCAAACATTTGCAAAAACAAATCTATGGTCAATATCATGCCAAGCCCTGCATCCCAAGAAGGCAAATAAAATAGGAAAAACATACTTTTCATAATTCCTGCATTGATTCAATCTGTGTCATTCAGATTGATAGTTTGGAAGTTACTGTCAGGTCCTCAGTTTAGGTATTCCATAACGGAGGTCCAAATGGAATATTTCATGTTTTTATTATTGCGAAACTCTTGATTATATGCGAAACTAGGCAGGGTTAATGTCCTATGAAGCAGGGGTGTCAAACCTTGGCAATTTTAAAACTAGTGGACTAGTGGAGAAGCATCAACATGTCTAAAGTAAGAAGTTGCTTCACTGAGGGTGTGGTGAGAGAATGGGTTGAACATAGCAGACATGTTAGATCCCTTATAGTGGGGGTGTCCAACTTTGGCAGCTTCAAACCTACTGGACTTAAAGTGCCAGAATTTCCCTGTCAGCATGTGTTGAAGTCCACAAGTTGGACAACCCCACCATAAAGGATCTAACATGTTTACTATGTTCAACTCATTCTCTCAGCACACCCTCAGTGAAGCAACTTCTAACTTTAGACATGTTGATGCTTCTCTGTTAAAACCTATGACCATTTGTTCTAATCATCATCCCCCCAGTGAGGCACTACCTTGACGTGGTTGTGGAGCTTGTGTACTCTGAGGAAGATGAGAGCTATGCCAGAGGTTCAGTCACACTGGACAGGTCTCATCAGAGGAGTCAGACAAAGAGTGTCTCTCCCATAAAAAATATGGTGAGACATAAATTTCAGAATGCCATACCAGCTCAGATGTGACCCGGGTTAACAAGGTCCACGCTAGATGTTGGAGTTCCTGGATATCTGGCAAAAAATGGGTTACAGGACTCAGGACTGTTGGCTGTGCAACCAGGGCCAGCAGCTGCAGAACTACGGGAAGAAAAGGTGTTCGCCCATCACAAATACACAGTGATTGAAAACAAAGAAATAATGATCTGTTATTACAGATCAACACCAACAAGAAGAGGATATTTAAAACAAATCCACCAGTTCTGGAAAGAACAAAATCCAGAATCAGAAATAACAGAACAAAGACTAGCAGATCAACGGCGATTTATAATACGAAATAAAATATTCACAGAAACAGAATTGGACGAGCTGCAAAGGTTTACCCAGGGCAAAGAAATCAAAGCCTTGCCAGAAGTAATTGAGAATGTAGAGGCAAGCCAGGGGAAGTTGGCAGTGAAGGAATCCAGCAGAGATATACAACTGTTCTCATTTGAAAATCAGTCACCTCTTCCTCAGGAAGAATAAAGCCCTCTAACTAAAGAAATAAAAGAATTGAAACAAAGAATAACTGAGCATCTAGAACAGCACACAAACAACAGAATAAGGCTTCTTACATTGAAGCTTGTTCCAAAGAAACAGCTAGCACAATCATTAAAAGATGCAAATACTGCAATATCAAGTATAAGCACCAATTCACTGCAAGAAGCAAATCAACTAATATACAGCACAGCTGCAGTTATAACTGAATACCTGGGATGCAAAATCAACAAAGAAGAAAAACAAACACTGCACCACAAAAATGGAAGGTTAGACTAGAAAATAAGATCAGCAAGTTAAGATCACATGCAAGCAAGCTAGAGCAGATGAAAGCAAAGAAGTTGAAGAACAAGAAGACCAAAGAATACCTAATCCAGAAATACCACTTACAAACAAGAAGATCAAGGAAGCACTGGAAGTAATAAAGCAGCAAATAACAGCTATAGCCAGGAAAATCAGTAGATACAAAGCTCGAATTGCAAATTACAGGCAGAACTTCCAATTTCAATCCAATCAGAAACATTTCTACCAATCCATCAATGGAGAAACTGCAATGAATCAATCAGTACCTGACAAGGAAGAAACAGTGCAGTTCTGGAAGCAGCTATGGGATAACCCAAAGAAACACAACAAGGATGCAGCTTGGTTAAAAGAGGTGGATGCAAATAAAACAGAAGTTGAAATGAAAGAACTAGTAATAACAACAAAAATGGTAGAAAAAAGAGCAAGGAAGATCAAAAATTGGTCAGCACCAGGTGAAGATGAATTGCATGGGTTTTGGTTGAAATATCTAACTATTATATACCCACTCATTACCAAGCTGTTCAACAATATACTATAAGGAGGAGAAATGGAAAAGTGGCTAACAACTGGGAAAACCTACCTAATAATGAAAAATCCAGCAAAAGGGGCAACACCAGGCAACTACAGGCCAATTACCTGCTTACCAACAACTTTCAAATTGCTAACTGGTGTAGTAGCTGATGTAGTATAACAACATCTAGTTGAAAACAATCTTTTTCCACCCGAACAGAAAGGAAACTGCCCCAATAGAAGAGGAACAAAAGATCAACTCCTAATAGACAAAATGTTCTTGGAAGACTGGATAATCAAGTGCCTAGAAATAACAGGAGTCAGTAGAAACATCAGAAAATTTGTGCAAAGATCGATGGCACAATGGAAGACACAGTTGCAGGTCAATGGTGAAAGACTGGGAGAGGTTAATATCAAGAGAGGAATATTTCAAGGAGATTCATTATCACCACTTCTATTTGTTATTGCACTGTTTCTTCTGTCAACAATACTGAATAACTCAGGACATGGCTATCAAACATCAAAAACATCTGCCAGACTATCCCACCTCCTTTACATGGATGATCTGAGGCTGTATGGAAAAACATCATCTGAAATAGAACCGCTGCTGAACACTGTTTGTATATATAGCCAAGATATTGCAATGGAGATTGGCTTTGACAAATGTGCCACACTTACTCTCAAACAAAGAAAAATAGTGAAAACTGAAGGAATCAAGATGCCACACGAAAATAACATTAAAAGTCTGGATAAGGAAGATTACTACAAATACTTGGGTATCTTTCAAGCTGACAACATCAAACACACTGAAGTCAAGAAAAAGATTAGAGGTGACTACATCAAAAAAGTAAAGAAGATCTTAAAGTCCAAACTCAATGGAGGAAATACCGTGAAGGCAATCAACACCTGGGCAATTCCAGTCATTAGAAACACAGCTGGAATAGCGGACTGGACTCAAGCAGAACTAAAAGAAATTGATAGAAAGACCAGAAAAATAATGACAATGAATCATGCCCTTCATCCACACAGTGACATTGATGGACTTTTTCTACCAAGGCAAATTGGTGGGTGTGGAACGTTGTAAGTACATCAGATGGTTGAAGAAAAAAAATGGTTTTGGAAGAATATCTGAAAGACAATGATGAAGGTGCACTGAAATTAGCATTTCAGGAAGGCTTACTGACTACTGGAGAGACCAAACTGGCCAACAAGAAAGACCAAATGAAGAACAGAATAGAGGCATGGGAAGACAAAACACTACATGGCCAGTACATAAAAAAATAGCTGGGAAAGCAGATAATAACAAGACCTGGCAATGACTAAGAGAAGGAAAGTTGAAGAAAAAGACCGAGGGACTAATTCTGGCTTCACAAGATCAAGCCTTAAGGACAAATGCATACAAAGTCAAAATTGAGAAGACAGCAACAGACAGTAAGTGCTGCCTATGCAAAGAAGCTGAAGAAACAGTGAACCACCTGGTAAGCTCCTGCAAGAAAATCGCACAGACTGACTGCAAGCAGCGGCATGACAAAGTAGCAACAGCAACAACAACAACAACAAAATAATAATAATAATAATAATAATAATAATAATAATAATAATAATAATAATAATAATAATAACAATAATAATAATAATAAAGTTGGAAGGGACCTTGGAAGTCATCTAGTCCAACCCCCTGCTCAGGCAGGAAACCATATAACATTTTGGACAAATGGCTGTCCTGTCTCTTCTTAAAAACTTCCAGTGTTGGAGCATTCACCACTTCTGGAGGTAGGTTGTTCCACTGGTTAATTGTTCTAACTGTCAGGAAATTTCTCCTTAGTTCTAGGTTGCTTCTCTCCTTGATTAGTTTCCATCCGTTGCTTCTTGTCCTGCCTTCAGGTGCTTTGGAGAATAGCTTGACTCCACTCCCTTTTCTTTGTGGCAGCCCCTGAAATATTGGAACACTGCTATCATGTCACTCCTCATCCTTCTCTTCCTTAAACTAGACATAATGATCCCTGCAAAAAAGTAGGTCTGGGACATGGGGGACGTGCTTTAGGACAGAGGTCCCCAACCTCTTGGGCACCACGGACCAGTTCCGTGGAGAGAGGTTTTTCCGCAGACCATACTGCATGGTTTTGTGTGCTGCCTGCATCCCATGGATGGGGTTTTGCTTGTTTGTGCAGACCGGTTGCTGGCATGCCACGGCCTGGTCCTGGTCCACAGACCGGGGGCTGAGGACCCCTGCTTTACGACCATCATGGAAAGGCTCCATTAAGTTTGCAAGTCGAGGACTATCTGAATGCAGAAAGCAGCACCGTGTGGCTGCAATAGATGTTGTGTCCCTTTTGTAAAGGTAGCCTTGAGTTGTTAGTGACAGCTGTTCATTTAATGCAGTTTACAGAAGAGAAGGACAAGGGGTGACGTGATAGCAGTTATTCCAGTATTTGAGGGGCTGCCCCAAAGAAGGAGTCAAGCTATTTTCCAAAACACCTGAAGGCAGGACAAGAAGCAATGGATGGGAACTAATAAAGGAGAGAAGCAACCTAGAACTAAGGAGAAATTTCCTGACAGAACAATTAACAAGTGGAACAGCCTGCCTCCCGAAGCGTTGACTGCTCCAACAATGGAAGTCTTTAAGAAGAGTCTGGACAGCCATTTGTCTGAAATGGTATAGGGTTTCCTGCCTGAGCAGGGGGTTGGACTACATGACCTTCAAGGTCCCTTCCAATTTTATTATTATTATTATTATTGTTATTCCATTCAAAGCATGGACTTGAATCAAATAATAGCATCTCTATTTCAAATCAAATCCCGCTTGTCGGGATATAATGCTGAGTTGTATTATTCTGTTTTGGTTTTGTTCATCATTAATGATTATTAATCCCCTTCATGGATTACTGCCTTGTCGTGGCGAAGGGGCTTGTGTAATTCAATGAAGCTATGAGCTATGCCATGCAGGGCCACCCAAGATGGACAGGTCATAGCAGGGAGTTCTGACAAAATGTGAGAGAGAAGGAAATGGCAAACCACAGTACCAAAAGGAAAAAAGATATGATGCTGGAAGATGAGCCCCTCAGGTCTGAAGACATCCAATATGCTACTGGGGAAGAGCAGAGGGCTAGTACTAGTAGCACCAGAAAGAATGAAGCGACTGGGCCAAAGCCAAAAGGATGCTCAGCTGTGGATGTGTCTGGTGGTGAAAGGAAAGTCCGATGCTGTAAAGATTTTTTCTCCATAGGAACCTGGAATGTAAGATCCATGAATCAAGGAAAGCTGGACATGGTCAAACAAGAGATGACAAGACTAAACATCGAAATCTTAGGTATCAGTGAACTAAAATGGACAGGAATGGGTAAATTTAATTCAGATGACCATCAGGTATACTACTGCGGGCAAGAATCCCTCAGAACAAATGGAGTAGCCTTCATAGTCAATAAAAGAGTAGGAAAAGCAATACTGGGATACAATCCTCAAAATGACAGAATGATCTCAGTTTGAATCCAAGGCAAACCATTCAATATCACAGTAGTCCAAGTCTATGCCCCAACCACCAGTGCTGAAGAGGATGAAATTGACCAGTTCTATGAAGCTCTACAGCACCTTATAGAACTAACACCAAAAAATGATGTCCTTATCATCATGGGGGATTGGAATGCTAAAGTAGGAAGCCAAAAGATAACTGGAATAACAGGCAAGTTTGGCCTTGGAGTACAAAATGAAGCAGGGCACAGGCTGATAGAATTTTGTCAAGAGAATACGATGGTCATAGCAAACACTCTTTTCCAACAACCCAAGAGATGGCTCTACACATGGACATCACCAGACAGTCAACACAGAAATCAGATTGACTATGTGCTCTGCAGCCAAAGATGGAGAAGCGCTATACAGTCAGTAAAAACAAGACTAGGAGCTGACTGTGGCTCAGACCATGAGCTTCTCATTGCAAAATTTAGGCTTAAACTGAAGAAAGTAGGGAAAAGCACTAGGCCACTCAGGTAGGAATTAAATCATATCCCTGTTGAATATACAGTAGAGTTGACTAATAGATTTAAGGAATTAGATCTGAGAGAGTGACTGAAGAACTATGGACAGAGGTTTGCAACATTGTACAAGAGGTAGCAACTAAAACCATCCCAAAGAAAAAGAAATGCAAGAAAGCAAAATGGCTGTCTGAGGAAGCTTTGCAAATAGCTGAGGAAAGGAGGGAAGCGAAAGGCAAGGGAGAAAAAGAAACAGACATCCAATTGAATGCAGAATTCCAGAGAATAGCTAGAATAGATAAGAATGCCTTCTTAAATGAACAGTGAAAAGAAATAGAAGAAAACAATAGAATAGGGAGGACTAGAGATCTCTTCAAGAAAATTGGAGAGATGAAGGGAACGTTTCATGCAAAAATGGGCATGATAAAGGACCAAAATGGCAGGGACATAACAGAGGCAGAAAACATTAAGAAGAGGTGGCAAAATTACACAGAACTATACAAGAATGAGCTTAACATCCCTGATAACCATGATGAAGTAGTCACTGAGCTTGAGCCAGACATCTTTGTAGTGTATGCTGACAGCTCCGTGCAGGAACAGTGTTTGGCAGGAAAGCCGGATTTAAAGGGATTGGCTGGCCAGCCAGCGGGAAACCTGAGTTTAAACCTATTGGCCAGGCATTCACCTGGTCTGGTATAAATAAGGCAGGTAACCTTTGTTCCTCACTTCTGGACCACGTTTCCTCCTAATAAAGTCATTGCACACCTGAAGTCTGAGTGTCTCTGATTCCCGAACCGAGACAACAATTGGTGACGAAGGTGGGATCCTGTTCTGAAGGACAGTAGGACACCCTGTCTGGCAGGGGAATCGTCGCCTGAGTCGGAACAGGATTGATCGGATCGCTTGAGATGTCTCAGGATGGTCAGGCTCCCATGGCTCAGGTCGGTCAAGCTCCCTTGGCACTGGTCGGGTTAGCTCCCATTTTCAATAGTGCCCAGCCTGAAGAATGGGAAGCGTTCGTGGGGCAGCTAGAGTTTTACTTCATAGTAAACCGCATCACTGAGGACAGGATAAAGGTGGCCGCCCTACTCAGCACATGTGGAAAGGACATTTATAAAATGGAAGTGGGTCTGTGTTCATCCACGACCATCGGGGAGGTGAAATACGATGACCTCATTGACAAACTGAATCAGCACTTTAACCCACACATGTCGGAAATGGCATGGACGTTTTAGTTTGTAAAGAGGAACCAGCTGCAGGGTGAATCAGGGTCAGCATTCATGGCTGCAGTCCAACAGGTGGCTCGCCTTTGCAACTTTGACAATTTAGAAAGGAGGTTGCAGGACAGAGTCGCCTTCGGCCTCAGGGACCGGAAACTGAGGCAGAAGCTGCTGGCCAGACCAGGTCTGACTCTCAAGCAAGTTCAGGAGGAAGTTCTGGCCTGGGAGTTAGCTGAGAAGCCAGAGCTGACTGAGACCAACTGAGGCAATCAGAGTATCACCGTCCATCAGACACACGGGGCTGGAGGGAGCAGCACAGGTGATCTGGAGACGGAGGTGGGTGCACTACAGCTCAGAGCCCCCCACCCGATGGGACAGCGTGATAGCCTGAGGGGTTAACGGATGACAGCTGCGGCCAACGGCCAGGACAGGAAATGCTTTGGTTGTAAGTGCAGTTCAACCAAGCAGAAATGTGGCGGTTGTGGGGGGAACCATCATCGTTCTGCCTGCAAGTTCAGAACAGCCAAATGTCGAGCGTGTGGCAAGATGGGACACATCACGTCCGTTTGCCGGAGTCAGGACACGCTGCATGAGGTGGATGCTGAAGCTCACCTGGCATCAGGTACTGGGGCTCTGAAACACATCGTGTCCATCAGCCACACAGAGAGCAGAGGGGTGGTGTATAATACGGGGACTTGTCAACCACTCACCCCCAAAATTAAGCTAGTGGTGCAGCTCCAAGGGGTTCCCTGTAAAATGGAGCTGGACTCCGGCTCCACTGTCTCAGTCATTTCGTATGAGACCTATAAGTTAATTTGCAGCTGGAGTGGCCAGTGGGTTCCCCTGAGACCATCTAGCATCACCCTCACCCATTTTCAGAATTCCCCAATACAAGTCCGGGGGGAGGCTACCCTTCCTGTGAGGTACAGGGAGTTCCAGGGGCCCTTGGACATCCTAGTCTTCAAGGGGCAAAGGACTAGCTTGCTGGGGTTGAGCTGGTTCAAAGCGCTGGGAATTTGCATTATCGGAATTCACCAGACACAGTCCCAAGCGCACAGCATCGAATCAGTGTGCAAGGTTTTTGCAGACGGGTTCGATGGAACACTGGGAAAATACACAGGTCCACCAATCACATTCAAATTGAACCCCAAAATACAACCCATCAAAATAAAACCCCGGAGGGTACCATTCGCATTAAAGCACAAAATCAAGCAGGAACTCGACAAGCTAGTCACGCAGGGGGTGTTGCATCCAGTCGAGGGAGCAGAGTGGGAAACCCCCATTGTCACTCCACTCAAGGCAAACGGTGATGTCAGAATCTGTGCTGACTATAAATACACAATCAATAGAGCCTTAAACCCACATGCATACCCTGTGCCCACAGTCAGCAGCATCTTAGCATCACTCCAGGGAGGTGCGATCTTCACCAAACTGGATCTTGCTCAGACTTATTTGCAACTCCCGGTCAACCCAGAGACTGCCGCTGCACAAACAATAGTCACCCACAAGGGGGCGTTCTGGGTAGACCGGTTGCAGTTTGGAGTTAGTGTCACTCCTGGCATCTTCCAGGAGGTGATGGAGCGAACACTAAAGGGTATACCGGGAGTCTGCCCGTATTTTGACGATGTTCTCATTGCAGGGGACTCAGAGGAGGTTTTGGCAGAACGACTGCAGGCTATTTTGGAAAGATTCTGTGCTGCTGGCCTTAAGCTTAAGAGGGATAAGTGCAGCATTGGAGTGCCAGAGACAGAATTTTTGGGGTTTAGGATTGATGCTCAGGGGGTTCACCCCACAGAATCTAAGGTACAAGCAATCAAAGAGGCTCCCACGCCTAAAAAATAAGGCAGAGCTGCAAACTTTCCTGGGGTTACTTAATTTTTATCACTTTTACCCCACAAAGCATCTATTGCTGAACCCTTGCACAGATTATTGGACGAGCACTCCACGTGGAACTGGACCAAGACACATGACTCCAGTTTCCAGTCCTTAAAAAACCTTTTGGCAAGCAATGCCACAATTACCCATTTTATAGAGAACAAACCAATTTGCATTGCTTGTGATGCATCCCCTTATGGAGTGGGGGCTGTGTTGAGCCACCTAGAGGACAATGGCAGACAAGTCCCTATTGCATATTACTCCAGGACATTGTCAGCGGCTGAGCGGAACTATGCACAGATAGATAAGGAAGCCCTGGCAATAGTTGCTGAAGTAAAGAAATTCCATGACTATTTGTATGGTAGGGATTTCACTATTTTTACAGATCATAAACCCTTACTAGGTCTGTTTACCACAGACAAGCAGACCCCACAGATTATGTCACCCAGAATGCTCCGGTGGTCCATTTTCCTTTCGGCTTACTCATGTAAATTAGTGCACAAGCCGGGCAAGGAAATGGGCCATGCTGACGGCCTAGGCAGACTTCCTTTAAACAATGCTGAACCAGATCCAGCACCTGCAGCCCAAATATTGGCCATTCAAGATCTGCCAGAATGTCCTCTCAGTGCCAGGGACATTGCAGCTGAAACACCTACAGACAAGATTTTGAGTAGGGTCCTGATGTGGGTGAACATGGGGTGGCAAGAAAAATCCCCAGGGCCTGAATTCACAGCATTCTTCACCAGGAGGCACGAGTTGTCCTCACACAAGGGCTGCCTATTGTGGGGATGCCGGGTCATCAGACCACAAACACTGAGAGACAGGGTCATTCACTCACTACACGAGGGTCACCCAGGGGTGGTACAGATGAAGGCGTTGGCAAGAAGTTATCTGTGGTGGCCGAGCCTTGACAAAGACATCAAGGAACAGGTAGCTGGTTGCTACACCTGCCAAAGATCTCGGCCACCACAGCCGCATGCCCCAGTCCACAAGTGGGAGGAAACATACACACCCTGGTCCCAGATACACATTGACTATGCAGGCCCCTTGCACAACCAATAATTCTTGGTAGTGGTGGACAGCTACTCCAAATGGTTGGAGGTGGTACCTGTGAGTAGCATGACCACAACAGGGACTGTCCAAGTGCTCATGGGACTCTTTGCCACTCACGGCCTTCCTCATGTATTGGTCTCTGATAATGGTCCACAATTTACCTCCTCGGAATTCCAGGCATTTCTGAAGACCAATGGGATTAGACACGCCACCTCTGCTCCCTTCCATCCTTTGACTAAAGGCTTGGCTGAACGCATGGTGCGCACCACAAAGGATGCATTGAAGCACATCATCCAAGGGGACTGGAAACAACATTTGGCCAAGTTTTTACTGCACCAACACACCACACCCTTCAGCACTACTGGAAAAAGCCCAGCTGAACTTCATTGGGGAAGGCGTCTCATAACTACTCTGGACAGACTACACCCAGACAGAGTGGCAGCAGACATGGAACACCCAAAGGCCCCCAGGGAATTTTCAAAAGGGGACTCCATTTGGGCAAGGAACTACAGTTCTGGGGAAGCATGGGTGCAGGGGGAACTGGTTGAGAGAACAGGCCCACTGTAATACATCGTAAGGGTGGAGGGGGGCCTCCAATGGAGGAGACATGTTGACCAGCTCAGGCGTCGAGCACCTGAAAAAGTGTCCACCAGCAGCAATCAGGAGGCCCTACCCAGACCTGAACCTAATCAGGGGGACCAAAGAGACACAGCAAACAGAGAAGCAGTTCCCAATCCTTGGGTTTTGGAACTAGTCAGACCCCACCCACATCCAGACCAGAGTAATGGGGCTACAACATCTTGTAGCCCAGGGAGTCCTCATAACTCCAGGTCCAATGAAGACAGGGACATCTCCACACCTGAAATATCACCGCCTCCACCTGGGGCACACCACAACCCCAGGTCAAACAACTCAAATGACAACACCAGGCCTGAAGGGGGGGAACCCCTGAGACATTCCGGCTGATCCCACAGGCCTCCTGCTTATCTCTCAGAGTATGTGCGAACTTGAGGGCATCAGGGGAAGCCTTTGTGGGAATTAAGTGTACAGTATATAGTTGTTGGCGGGGGCAAAGTTTGGGAATTGGAAAAGGGTATTGTCTTTGCTTATGGAGGAAGGGGTGTAGTGTATGCTGGCATAGCATACACGTGTGACAGCTGAACAAGGAGGTGCGGAGCTGGACAGCTCCGTGCAGGAACAGCGTTCGGTGGGAAAGCCGGATTTAAAGGGATTGGCTGCCCAGCAGGTGGGAAACCTGAGTTTAAACCTATTGGCCAGGCATTCACCTGGTCTGGTATAAATAAGGCAGGTGACCTTTGTTCCTCAGTTCTGGACCATGTTTCCTCCTAATAAAGTCATTGCATGCCTGAACTCTGAGTCTCTCTGATTCCTGAACCAACACAACAATCCTAGAATGTGAAGTGAAATGGGCCTTAGGAAAGCTGAGCAACAACAAAGCTAGTGGAGGTGATAGTATTCCAGATGAGCTATTCAAAATTTTAAAATACGATGCAGTAAAAGTGCTACACTCAATTTGCCAGTAAATTTGGAAAACTCAACAGTGGCCACAGGATTGGAAAAGATCAGTTTACATTCCAATTCCAAAGAAAGGCAGTGCCAAAGAATGTTCAAACTATCACACCATTGCACTCATTTCACATGCTAGTAAAGTTATGCTTAAAATCCTGCAAGCTAGACTCCAGCAATATGTGGATCGAGAACTACCAGAAGTACAGGCAGGATTTTGAAGAGGCAGAGGAACTAGAGATCAAATTGCCAACTTATGCTACATCATGGAGAAAGCAAGGGAGTTGCAGAAAAACATCTACTTCTGCTTGATTGACTATGCTAAAGCATAGTTTGTGTGGATCACAACAAACTGTGGCAAGTTCTTAAAGAGATGGGAGTACCAGACCATCTTATTTGTCTCTTGGGAAACCTATATGCAGGTCAAGAAGCAACAGTGAGAACTGGACAAAGAACCACTGATTGGTTCAGAATGGGGAAAGGAGTCCGGCAAGGATGTATACTGTCACCCTGCCTGTTTAATTTATATGCAGAGCACATCATGAGAAAGGCAGGGCTAGATGAATCAAAAGTTGGAATTAAAATTGCCGAGAGAAATATCAACAACCTAAGATAAGCAGATGATACCACTCTAATGGCAGAAAGTGAAGAGGAACTAAAGAGCCTCTTGTTACAAGTGAAGAAGGAGAGTGCAAAAGTTGGGTTGAAACTAAACATTAAGAAAACCAAGATCATGGCATCCGGCCCTCTCAATTCCTGGAAAATAGATGGGGAAGAAATGGAGGTAGTGACAGATTTTATTTTCCTGGCCTCCAAGATCACCACAGATGGGGACTGTAGCCATGAAATTAAAAAATGCTTGCTCCTGGGGAGGATAGCCATGGCAAATCTAGACAGCACACTAAAAATCAGAGACATCACCCTGCCAACAAAAGTGCATATAGTCAAGGCTATGGTCTTCCCAGTTGCAATGTATGGCTGTGAAAGTTGGACCACAAGAAAGGCTGAGCACCAAAGAATTGAAGCCTTTGAACTATGGTGCTGGAGAAGACTCCTGTGAGTCCCTTACTGCAAGGCGATCAAACTGGTCAATCCTAGAGGAGATCAACCCTGACTGCTCTTTATAAGGCCAGATCCTGAAGTTGAAACTCAAATACTTTGGCCACCTAATGAGAAGGAAGGACTCACTGGAGAAGAGCCTAATGCTGGGAAAGGTTGAGAGCAAGAGAAGGGGACGACAGAGAATTAGGTGGCTGGATGGAGTCACTGAAGCAGTAGGCATGAGCCTAAATGGATTTCAGAAGTTGGTAGAGGACAGGAAGGCCTGGAGGAACGTTGTCCATGAGGTCACGATGGGTCGGACATGACTTCACAACTACAACAACAAATTATTATTAGTAATAACAAACTTGCCTATCAACTACTGACCTACAGGAAGGGTTTGTTTTCATTTGCAGAATGTGTTTTGTCTTTAATAAACCATGTGTAAACTTCATCTGCACTACAATCACTATGGGTAGTCCACAACTTACACGCCCAAAATGTCCATTGCTAAGCAAGACGGTTATTGAGTTTTGCCTTATTTTGCAAACTTTCTTGCCACAGTTGCTAAGTGAGTCACTGCAGTTGCTAAGTTGGTAAACACAGTTGTTGTGAATCTTTCTTTGATTGTCAGAACCATCATACATACAACAGTTACCAAGCAACCAAATTTTGTTGATGTGACCATGGGGATGCTACAATGGTCATAATTTGAAAAATGTTCATAGGTCACTTTTTTCAGTGCTGTTGTAACTTTGAATGGTCACTAAATGAACGGTTGTAAGTTGAGGACTACCAGTATCTGTGGCTAGATAAAGTGGTTGAAAAATTCCTTTCCTCAACTCAAACAAGGGCACAGTTGACTGGTATTTGCACATGGCATGACAATGGTGTATTTATAGCCTTATGAAACGAAAGGACTGCCAAGCCAGGTCAGGCCAGGACTGGCACTTAAAAGACTTGGAAAAATTATAAAAGGAAAAAATGTGATTCCCGCCATAAAGCAGTAAGCAATTCAAGGCTTCCCAAGATCTCCCAAATGGGAAAGCCACACTTATTGTAAAAATGCCAGAACACAATTGGGAACAACATGTAGATGGACCAGAATAGATCACACAATTTCCTCATGTTTTGCTCCTCGCCAGTCCCCACACTCAAAGGGCGTATTTTGAAAAATGCATAGTCTTCATCATACTCTCAGAATAGAAGGTACTCTAATACCATATTAAGAAAATAAAGAACATAGAAATGTCTTTTTTATATAAAAGCCAAACATTATTTAGAAAAAAATAATATAACCTCCTGAAAATATATCTTGGTTCAAAGGTTTTGTCCATTTCAAAGATCTTTCCCCAGCAATTTTCAAATGTACTTGTAGATTTACAGTATATCCTTTGAATTTACCTAATGTCCCCTTAACAATCTTTGCTATGCATCCCACCCCACTTAACTAAACCACTAATTATGTTAGTCTCACTTCGTAAGAATACTCCAACTCTTTTTCTCCCTTTCTCAGGTTTGTAGAATTTGCTAGGCTAGTGCCATCACATATTCATGTAATCCTTTCAAAGAGGTCTTTATCATATCACATTTCTTTTGTAACCTTCAGATATGTCCAAAGAATACATGAGGGGGGAAGTTACAAAAATTCACTTTCTTACAACACATGGAAATAAGCATGCACATTCCTTTTTATCTATGCACAATATTTACTTATTTATTATTTATTCATTCATCCATTCAATTTATATCGCTCTCACTTCACCTTTAGGTGACGCTGGGAATTTTGCAAAAAAATACATAAAATATATAAAATGTACAATATAAAAATAAAACATATAGCAGCAGAGAATAATCTGATCTAAGTAAGTATCTGTGCAACCAGAAAAGGATGCTTAGCCTCATGGCACATCAATAGAGATGAAGCCAGCTTACGTGGTCATGATACCTGCATATTACATTCTGACTGAAGACATAAGAGTCACTCTCCAAAACACAGGAATTTTTTTGTACATTTGTTTACAATAACAGACTGGAAGTAGAGGAAAAGCCCAAGAGAGCTCAGGATTAACTGTGTTTGTTTGTTTCCAGCTAAGGAAAAATCCTTCATGTTTAGATTTGATCCTTCTCTGTTTAAAACACTTTGTTAAGAGGTTTGGAGAGTTTAAGAGAGAAGTTGCCACATCTGCTCTCTTGATTTATGAAATTCTTTACTTAGAGGTCTTAATAACATTTCTGAGAAACCATAAAAATACCTTGGTAGCATATGATAACTAACCATAATAAGGGCTACCCCTCTTGATATAACACAGGCAGAATTTTTGTACCAAGCTATGCTAATTTCCATGACAAAAGGCACCCATCCTGTTTTTTGACAGATTTTGACAATTTCGGTGCTTATGGGATAAACAGCATGATACCCATTTTAAGGTACAGTTTTTAGCTGTTTTCAAGAAACTGTGTTATTGTCAGCTCTCCTGGAGAAAGGGGGCCCCAGGGAATCACTAAATAAAGATCAAGTATATAATAAAATAATAAAATTGGGATAAAGACATCTTTAAAAAAAGTTCAATGTGATAACAAGTCCACAAACTGCTTTCCCTTAATCAAAAGTTCTCTATCTTGTCAACATTAACATTTAAAAAGTAGACTTTGTTCATAACTTTCAACTTATATATTAAGTTTTATACCAATGTTCTACTCCTGATTCATGCTGATTCAGGCTATTCTTATTTTATCTCCAAACCCACACACCAAAGGAAATGTAATTTCCATTCAGAGCCCATTTTAATACTGCATTTAATAGCAAATTCATAAAGTTTACCTTAATGTAAATGAGCAAGGACTATTCCCCGCTAATCAAACACACATACAGTACGCACCTCTATTTTTATGAATTTTTAAACATACCAATGTTGAAGGAAAAGTCTTCATCATGGTTCAGTCCAAGCTGGGAATAAACAACATGGCGACTGCTTTAGAAAGAAGGTTGCAGTTTATTGAAGAGGAGAACCAGACAGAAAGATGGCTCTGGAAGAAAAAAAAGAGCAAGCACATGTAGGGAGTGGGTTTTTATACCCTCTGGGGCTCTTGAAGTTGTCCTGTGTCTGACCTGAGTCTGGGTGTGCCTTTCTGGTTTTCTGATGGTGGTGGGTTAATCCTATTATGTCCCAAGGGCCATATCCTGCTTCCCTGGGGCTGTGGCTGATGAGTCTTAGATTTTTGGTTTTGTTTCTAAGGACCATTCTTCCTAATCCCAGTTTCCTGATTCCAGTCTTTCTGACAAGATTATCATCTGCAATTCTGCAGACTTGGTTTCTGCTTGGGACAGAGAGGCTTGTGGGGTAGGGTTGGTTTCTGCTTTTAAAATCCTTTAGGGAAATATATTCTGCCCTTTTAATATTTCCTTCTCTGGGGGGCTGACTTCCCACACCAATTAGGCTAATTCTTCCTTAACTGAAGTTACTTTTTGTTTTTGTTTTTTCACATGCATCTATGCATTGGTCATGCACACTTCTTCGTTTTAAAAATCTAACATAATGCACACTTATTTTGATATAAAATGGTATATTAATGAACAATTTGGACTAATTTAAATATAGTAATCTGTGTTCCATAAGACAGTTTCCAAAACTGGAAGTTTTTTTTTTTTCTCTTTCTCCCTGGGGCTCACTAAACACTCATCCAGGCCATACACAGATACAGGGACAAAATGTCAAGTTGTAAATAATGACAGGAAGTATTTTCAAAGAATGTATACACTTTATTTGTAGGTTTCAAAGATTCTTTAAATGGATGTTGAATGCAAAATTCTGTTTATTACATTTTTCCTTTATTTGGGAGTAATTTGTCTTTGTCCTTCAGATAAATTTATCTAATTGGATGTCTGAATGTATTTTAGTCTCTTCTTTTTTTTACTAGTATCAAAAGAACACAGAGTTCAAAAGACTGCATAAAAAGGAAGTGGTGAAATGCCAAAGGAAATCAGATATTATCCTATTTCCATAGTTTCCTAGATAATATGCGAGCACATCCACTACATAACTACTCACATTCTTTTTTTTCCCTTTTGGCAATTTCCTTTTTATTTAACTGTTCACTTTCTTTGGTAACATCCCCAACTTATTTATTTGTTAATGAGATTTCGATCCTGCTTTTCCTTTAGGAGGTCAAGGTAGCTTACACAGCAACTCCCTCTTCTAATGCATGCTAGCTTTGTCCTACTTATCCATACAGATTTTATTTTGCCTGAAACCTAGCAGAATCAAAGCATTCTGTATTTTGTTTTGTTTTTCCAAATTCTGGCCGACCTGTGATCATGTCACAGAACTTCTGCAATGTGACAGTTCTGGGTTTCAGACAAAATATTTTTCCCCATTTACTACCCCATCAGGTAGAAAGTGTTACTGTGTCTTGGGAATAAGCAACTGGATTTCCAGTAAATATTTTAAAATGTTCTCTGAATTATGAATAAATTTATGCGCACCATTATATCTATGGTGCCCATTGATTTTAATATTTTTCTAGCTGTTTATATACAGAAGAACAGAGTTGGAATGGACCTTGGAGGTCATCTAGTCCAACCCCCTGCTTGAGCAGGAGACCCTATTCCATTTTAATTCAATCAGAATAGAGCTGAAGGGACCTTGGAGGTCTCAACCACCTTCTCAAGCAGGAGACCCTATACCATTTGAGACAAAGGGCTGTCCAATCTCTTCTTAAAAACCTCCAGTGATGAAGCACCCACAACTTCTGAAGACAAGCTGTTCCACTGGTTAATTGTTCTCACTATTAGGAAGTTTCGTCTTAATTCCAGGTTGCTTCTCTCCTCGATTAGTTTCCATCCATTGTTTCTTGTCTTGCTTTCTGGTGCTTTGGAAAATAAGTTGGCCCCCTTTTCTTTGTGGCAGCCCTTCAAATACTGGAATACGGCTATACTGTCACCCCTAGCCTTTTTTTCTAGAATAGCTATAACCTGTTCCTGCAACCATTCTTCATATGTTTTAGTCTCCAGGCCTTTAATCATGCTAGTGGCTCTTCTCTGCACTATTTCCAAAGTATCAACATCTTTTTTGTAATGGGGTGACCAAAACTGGATGCAGTGAATTGATTGCACTATCAAGGTGCACCAGTTTACCCTGCCACTAGCCTGGATGAGATTATTTATTTATTAATGAAACTCATAGGCTGCCCCAAACTATTATAGAGAGAATTTTTAACTACCATTGGTTTCTCACAGGTTTTCTCCTATATGGCTGGGCCATCTGAAGGCTCTTTTTTTTCCTTATTCTTTTTCTCTACTCTTCCTGATTTCTTTTTCTCTACTCTTCCTGATTTTTTGCAACATATTTCTCTTCATCATTTACAAAAGACAATACGGCTAGTAAGTGAAATATTTCTTTTTATTTTTCTTAAAATTTCCATAAATGTCTACCATATGTAAACAAGCTTCAATAAATTGCTTGTTTACACTACTTAGAATAGCCCTTCTGGTCCATCTTACTTTTGTTTAGCCACTGTTTGCTTTTTATATCTTCCCATTCTATATTTGTCTAATGTAGACTAAATTCTTCAAGGCAAAGACCGTCCTTTAAAAAATACTATAAAAATGCCGTGCACAGCATGAAAATGGCTACTATAAATAAATTGGAACAGATTTCAATCTTGTAGTTAGATACAGTGTTGAGTTTATAATAAAGGCATAGGCTACAGCTAAAATACATATCAGTATTTGCTGTAGTAGAACAAACTTCTTAGAAGAGATTAGGCCCTATTTCTCCACCATGTGAAATCAAATGTATTTCTTTTCAATTTCAGACTTGATAGCTATCATTTTATCTGGTTGGAAATGAAAAAGAACAGCCAAAGAATGATGCTATTTTTCTATATATGTAAGGATTCTCTATATAAGTATATACATCTGGAAATCTCATTTTGAAGTGAATTAAAGTGTCATTTCACGAATAAAATCACTTTTATGTAATCATACTGCTGGTTTTAGTACTTTGGGGGAAAGTAAGAGAAACTCAAAGTGATGGAATGGTCTAATATATATTAGTGTAGTGTGTAGCATTGCATAGTATTAGCATACTAATGTATTGTGTGGAATTGTACAATGTAATTAGTATATTAGTATAATGCAAAATATTATGAATTGTGTATTCCTCCAGCTGTATTTCAGCTTCAGTTATTATTGTTATTATTATTATCATCCTTTTCTCAGCATTTGACATTAAATGGGCCTGAAAATTAAGCATTAAGCCCAATTAGTATTTACATTACCTGGAATTTCTGTAGGCTAAACTGAAAAAAAATCCTAGAAGAACACAATGGCAATCTCTCTTCTATCTAGGATAAAACACAAACCTGAATGGACATGTTCATGTGGCCACCACAGGTGGTGCTCAACTTGAAGGAGTGACAATGATGAAGATGATGTTAGATTTATGTCCCACATTCGTCCATGAACTCACAGTGGCTTCATTTATTCCCACAGCAGCCATTTCAGATAGGGTTGGGGGTGAGAGAGAATGATCAGCCTAGTATGAAACAGTACATTTGCATATTTGAGAGTAGACTTTAACTAATCAACATCTCACTCAGTAGACATCTCCTATTGCATGAAAATGGCAGAGATGATATATCAAGCCTGAATGACTCAAAGTGATTGCAGAGTTGACAGAGGATGAACAATAAGGGATGTAAAGAGGCAACACTGGTGGATCTTTGGATGACTCCTATCCGTATATTTTTAGCCTACATTATGTATGATCTGAATATACAGAGAGGACAAGGGGGGAGTAAGATGGAAATGCAATATATGAATCAAATACCTACTGTAAGATATTTTGATTCCTTGGTTTATGACAGGAAACAGGATTGGGCTCTTAGACTGGACCTTTCCCCAAGTTTTCATACTACCTAGAATTTGTCATTTGGGACAAGTTCTGCCTCCAGATACATTGCTTATTTCAAGGGAGTATCCACTTCCAGTAAGAATCTTGCAAGCAAATCTCCCTTATCCTTATCCCTCCCTTATCCTACTTGATCAAACTACATTTTAAGGAACATAATGGCAGCAGAAACAGGGCTGCCCAGTAAGTTACCCACAAATTTGGCATGCTCAGACAAAAGGAGAGAAAAAGGCTTGATTCATAGGCCATTCTGTGGGGGTGAAGAATAGCTGGTATGAACTACATCCTGAAAACTCTCAGTTCTTGCTCATTCTACTTAAAAAAGTAAAAAAAATCCAAAGCTACAGTATAAAAAAAAATGTGCAAGATCTTGTGTAATCACAACCACCTGGAGAAAAATGATGGACTGATAATAAAAGATTCTGCATATTTTTGCTGCTGATTTTAATGAAAGGCATTATTAAGATTCTGGATTATACTATTGATTACCATTTTATCCATAAGATTTATTTACAAAGCATCCAGCAACTTGATGGATGTTCTGTCCTGTACTGGAAAACCAGAAGATGAACCTGAAAACATGCAGTTTTGTTTCATTGTTATTGTGTTAAATTAATGAGCTGTCTAGACAGATCATCTGAGTCAGCAAGTGAACAGATATCTGAAAAGCAAATAAAAAAGCTTTGAGATGAAAATCAGAATTCAAACTGAAATCTAGTATGGATCAAATGTCACATTGTAAATAGTGCAATGTAGAGTACAGATCATTATGAGACCACATTAATATTCTTTATTAATTTAGCCAATTCAACTAGAATTATTATTATTGTGGTACAATCAGCCAGATGTTTAGACTGGATTTGGCATTTTTATCCACTTATTGAGTCCTTCCCAAGCACCTGGGACAAGGAAATGTTCTTTTTTTTAACAAAATAAAAGAGTTGGAAGGGATCTTGGAGGTCTTCTAGTCCAACTCCCTGCCCACATAGGAGACCACCCTACCATTTCAGACAAATGGTTGTTGAATCTCTTCTTAAAAACCTCCAACGATGGGACACCCACAACTTCTGGAGGCAAGCGGTTCCATTGATTAATTGTTCTGTCAGGAAATTTCTCTTTATTCCTAGGTTGATTCTCCTTGATTAGTTTGATGGTATTAAAGGTATCATCGCAGGATATAAGCTGTTCCAAATAAAATGACCTTTTTCACTCAATTTATGGTGATTTTCTCAATGCTGATGGTGTTCCAGTAATGCTCCAGATGTTTGGGGATTGCCTAATACTATTGGTACTATCTTGGCTTTCTTTCATCACAATTGTTCTACTTCTATTTGCAGATCTTTATTTTTCTTCAGTTCTTTCTCTTCTCCTGTATTCTTCTGTCTCCAGGTAATCCACTATTCAGACATTTTTGTCTCTGGTGTTATGTGGCAGATGCTTGTCTGTATTCTGAAATTACTGAGTACTGTACTTTAGCTTCTTCATTTTCTATTACTTTATCTATTCTCTAATCGCAAATGAAAAGGGACGCGGTGGCTCAGTGGGTTAGGATGCTGAGCTTGTCGATCAGAAGGTCGGCAGTTTGGCAAGTCGAATCCCAAGTACCGCATAACAGAGTGAGCGCCTGTTACTCATCCCAGCTTCTGCCAACCTAGCACTTCGAAAGCACGTAAAAAAATGCAAGTAGAAAAATAGGGACCACTACGGTGGGAAGGTAACAGCGCTCTGTGCGCCTTTGGCGTCTAGTCATGCCGGCCACATGACCAAGGAGACGTCCTTGGACAAGCGCTGGCTCTTAGGCTTTGAAACGGAGATGAGCAACGGCCCCTAGAGTCAGAAACGACTAGCACGCATGTGCGGGGGAAACTTTACCTTTACCTTTTAATCGCAAATGGTATTTCTTCCAGACATTTCAATGAACTATTGTTGCTACTTTGTCACAACATTATTTCTAGTCAAGTCTGTGCAATCATCTTTCAGCAGCCAGCCAGGTGGCCCGCTGCTTCTCCAGCTTCTTTTATCATTATCACTATTAGTATATACATAACAACACAAAACCACAGCCGTCAGTTCTTTAGCTGGTGTTCATAACATTAAATTTATTCTAAGCACCTAAGATGTCATAATGTATCAACATAGTATACAGTATATGCCAATCCAAGCATTGTGGTCTTTTGTAATTGACAGATGGAAATTTTGCCAATGCGTAGATTTTTTTTTAAGTGTTGTCCAAGATTTTTTGCTATGACAGTCAGTGTATCAATAACTACCAAGACCACCACAGCTGGTTTATGTCATAACTGATTATTTATATGCCCACCTATGACATGTAAGCAACTGTGGAGTTAGAGTGGAAAACATTACAGAGATTCTAGAAACATTGCTATATGGAAAAAAAATTCCCGTTTATGTTTTGTTTCCTCAGATGTCATTTAGTACTGTTCATAAAGTATCCTTTCTGCAGACTTATATATTATCACTATAAAAAGTAATTGTGTTCACTCAATTAAACTTTAAACTATACTGAAATACTGTAATAGGACATTTTCTATAAATATCAGCAAATATGGTTTCCTGATTATTTTTTTAAAAAACTATGTGTGATATTGTTAAAGTTGATAAAATGTAAGGTATTATAAATGCAAGAAATGGATGGAGTCTGTTGCTGATATTGTTGCTGCTTTAAAAAAAATATGATGCTGAGAAAAATTGGCTCACTGAAAACAATAAAAAGGTGATGGAATTCATAATAGCCTCTATCTTGCCAGGTATTTTTGTCAGAAATGCCACAGTAATGAGCTTCCTGATTTAAATCTCTTAGCAATAGAGCATTTTGTTCTGCTTGACATGAAAGCAATTGGTGAGCCATCCTGGGACTAGAAAATCAACAATATACCAGCTGTCATTTTATCTTCTATCCCTAGTCAGAACTAAGCTGTTTTGAAAGCCAGGATATTTTCAAGATAATTTTGTTTTCTGTTTTCTGTCCCTTTATCTTGTTAGAATAGAGCTGGAGACAAAAACTGTGGCTAAATTCCCAAATGAAGTAGTTTAAGGGGTCCAAGATCAATAAGTTGTTTGATTTGTAACAACATAGGAAGGTCTTTTGAAAAGCTTTGGGAAGGCCAGCCAGTGGCTATGTAATCTCTAGCCATTCTCTTGATTTATAATAATAATAAGTTGGAAGGGACCTTGGAGGTCATCTAGTCCAACCCCCTGCTAAGGCAGGAAACCCTATACCATTTCAGACAAATGGCTGTCCAGTCTCTTCTTAAAAACTTCCAGTGTTGGAGCATTCACCACTTCTGGAGGCAGGTTGTTCCACTGGTTAATTGTTCTCACTGTCAGGAAATTTCTCCTTAGTTCTAGGTTGCTTCTCTCCTTGACTAGTTTCCATCCGTTGTTTCTTGTCCTGCTCTCAGGTGCTCTGGAGAACAGCCTGGCTCCCTCTTCTTTGTGGCAGCCCCTGAGATATTGGAACACTGCTATCATGTCATTGGAACACTGCTATCATTTCCATCAGCAGAAGTTCTTTGGAGGCATCTGGCCTGCAACATCTGGATCTTTCTCAATTATTATGAGTATTAGCTTTTCATAGATGTATCTTTCTCTGACCCCCTGCTGAAACCATCCAGGAAACTTTAAAGTAATGATTGCATGATATCAAATTAGCAAGCACTGTATACATAAAGCTATGCAAACCATGTGATATAATATCCAAGAAGGAAAATCTGGAAAAATTATAACTCCCCGCCCCCGTCTAATTTGTCCAAACTGTGCAACTTTCATCCTCCTTGTTTTGATAAAAAAATCCCCAAATCTAAATTTAAATGTGGACAAATGTAGCAAAAATTCACTGCTTCAAATCGGGCATTGATTTAACACTGTTAAAAAGATCATCCTAGGATGGTGACTTTCTGTGCACTTTCAAACAAACAGCATTGATTCAAGAAGAGTAATGGTAAGATGTCTCCTTGTTCACACACTGAGTTATTTCTGATGACACAATCAACTTGGAATTAGGGTACTAATGATCTTGTTATCTATGTGGAATACCTTAAGCATCCCAGGAAGATGTTTATGCAGCAGTGGTGTAAGACTGGGAGACCCAGGTTAAGATTTCCTACTCAATTATGTAGCTCACCACATGACACTGAGCCAACATCCTCAACCTACTGTAGTCTACTGAGTATAGTAAAGGATGATGTGAGGCAGTAAATTTATAAATCCTAGCCAGTAACGTAAGACCTAAAGTTTAGTTACAGTTTTCATAGTGTAGGTTGGTCCTTTAAACTGACAAAGTATAATAATATGTGCATATTAACTCATCCTCCCCAACAAATAATACAAATATTTCTCAGCAGTTCCTTACAGAGTTCTACAAGGCCTGAACAATCATCAATTTTCAGCAGAAATGGAATCTTATGTTTTTTTCTCTGATTTTTCAGATTTCTCCAATTTTCTCCAAAGTTGTTTTTTGTACGAGGAATTGCACAAACAATGGATTAGGTTGCAGCTCATTTACACATACTTGCTGCCCAAAAGTAAGGGAGCAACAGTTTTCAACAGTATCTGTGATGTTGCCTTAAAGTCATCTGCAACCCCACCCATGTCTGACAGACCTAAGTCGTCCTTTTTTTTCTAGTATTAAAATGATATATTCTCTTTATTCAAAAACTTTACAAAGGCAACATCAAAGTGTATCAAATATATTAGGAGAGAAATGACTTTCAGTGACAGAAAACAAAGGTGGCAGGGTTGCAACAGAGACACACATTTTGTGTGAGTAGCAATCAGCTGATTTGCAAAAGGGTGCTGCCAGCTTTCATGTTTTCAGATCAGATACCAGTGAGGGTCTAAACAGAAGATATCCTTATGATGAAAATTTAGATTAATTTTAAAAAGTCCAAAAGTCCAAACTGTCTAGTTTGGTACAGCAACCAGAAAGGACAGATACAGATTCCAATAGATAGTTAGGACTGCAGAAAAAAATAATTGCAATCAGCCTGCTTTCCATTGAAAACCTACATATTGCGTGGATCAGAAAAAGGGCTGAGAAAAATACAGACCCTTCACATTCTGGACATAAAATGTTTCAACTTCTCCCCTTGGGATGCTGCTGTAGGACTTTGCCTGCCAAAACAACTAGACACAGGTTGTTGTTGTTTTTTTTCCTTCTTGCCATCACTCTGCTGAACACCTAATTCTCACAATACTTTCTTATGGCCAAGGATATTTACCCATATTGTTTGGCTGTAGTATTTTTATCCTATCTTCTTTATTACCACCTCTTATGATTATTATTACCCTGTTGCTTTGCATGTACACTGAGAGCTTCTGCACTGAAGACAAATTCCTTGTGTAATCATATTTGGCCAATAAAGTATGCTATCTATGCTATGCTATGCTGTGCTGTGCTGTGCTGTGCTATGCTCTGTACTGTGCAATGCTATGCTCTATGCTATGCTATGCTCTATGCTATGATATGCTTACGATATCAGAGAGGTTGATCTAATGAGGTTGATGTTGAGCTAAAATAGTGATAAGTGTAAATACCATGGCATCAGCTTTTCTTAGGCAGGTTTACAGCTCTTCAACCTCTCTTTTCTCCCTCTGTCCCAACCCTATTACTTAGTTTCGATCTCAGCAAAGGAAGTTGACAGATTAGTAAGAGCTAGCTATAATGTTAAGTGTGTAGCAGATACTGGGTGCCCAGTTAAGACAAAAATGGGAAATCAGCATTCAGCTTATCTATCTATTAGCATTTAAGCATTTAGCTTATTCTTTAAAGAAATAGCTTCTCCCTACTCCCTTTATGTTACATCACTTGCCTAAGGGTACTGAAGAACTCCAAAAGTTGACACACTCTTCTTTTATTAATTCCCATTAGCTCAAGTCACATTGGTTTGGTTTTTTTTAATGAAACTTGTATGTGTGTTTCTGTGCTTTTCTAAAAGAGAAATGTTTGTGTTTTGTTGTCTTCTTTCTGGTTTTCATCTGTCTTTTGCTTAAGCATAGGAAATGAAATGTTGTGGCTGGTTGGTTTGCGAAGAACCCATCATGCTATTTTGTACTGCCTTATCAGTTCCTCTATTCTCCCTCTGTCAGGAAAGGAAATGAGTAATTGGAATGTGATATCTCCAGTCCTGTGAACAGTGTATTAGTGTACTAACCTTCACCAAGAAGGATGAGACAAGAAGGATGAGTTTTGAGGCTTTCATCCTCAAAACTCATCTCTAAATCTCTAATAGATTAAACTTAACCATATATTGGGTGAGTTTTGTTTTAAAGTCTAGTTTAAAATATGGAGATCAGATTATTATGAAAAGACCCCTATTGAAATTTGTGACTGAGCTGAGATCCTCAAATCTTCTGTCATTTTGCAGGGCTGAATCATTATTCAATACTTTACTTGAGAACATCCTGTGATTGGTTTTAAAAACATCTAGAAAAATGAGCATAATTTCCTTTTTAATTCTCTCCACCATGTGGGAAAAAGTAAAATATTGATTGCCAATGTACAAATGCATATCTGTCCTTACTGAATTGGGATTTATTGATTAAAAGACAAAGTGAGTTGTAACTGAAATTAAAATTCAGCTATTTGGATCGTTCAAGAAAGGGTTCACCACTGGGGTGCACTTTTTTCTTCTGTTGAGAAGGTCATTTGTTCATGCATAGAAGAATTGAAAGTTACCAGACATCAAAAGCCCCATTGGGTTATTGCTGTTTTTGGGCAAGTGAAACAAATTACAGACAAGTTTTGTTTTCCAGGAGAAAATTATTGCATATAAATGTTTTCTTTTCAAACATTCTGTCTCTCTTTCTTATTTCTAAATTTTATTTTCTATCTTATTCTATAGATACACTTGCAATTTTTATAGAGCTTCACTGTACTTCCTGTTCTGTGGGTTTTACAAGTTTCTATGGGTTTACAATGTCTGTAAACTTTCTCTTTTCCCCCTTTTTTTGTTGCTGATATTATCAGGGTTTAGCTAACTGCATTCCACAAATGTCTTTTGTCAGCAAACACCTTGATGAAAACAAAGTCATCACTAAAAGCCAACATGGGTTTGTCAAAAACAGATCATGCCAGACAAATCTTATTGCATTTCTTTGACCAAGTGACAAAATTAGTGGACCAGAGGAATGCTGTAGATATAATTTACTTGGACTTCAGTAAGGCATTTGATAAAGTAGATCACAAACTACTACTTGATAAGATAGAAAAATGTGGGTTAGATAGCATCACCACCAGATGGATTCGTAGCTGGCTGACAGGCCTTACTCAGCGTGTGGTCCTCAATGGAACTGCATCTACATGGAAGGAAGTGTGTAGTGGGGTGCCCCAGGACTCTGTTCTGGGCCCAGTGCTCTTCAACATCTTCATCAATGATTTGGATGAGGGGATAGATGGGGAACTCATCAAATTTGCAGACGACACCAACCTGGCAGGAATAGCCAATACTCCAGAAGATAGGCTTAAAATACAGGAGGATCTGGACAGACTCGAACACTGGGCGCTATCTAACAAAATGAAATTCAATGGTGAAAAAAGTAAGGTTCTACATTTAGGTAGTAAAAATCAAATGCACAGATATAGCATATGAGGTACCTTGTTCAATAGTAGTAACTGTGAGAGGGATCTTGGAGTCCTAATAGACAATCACTTCAATATGAGCCAGCAGTGTGCTGCAGCTGCCAAAAAAGCTAACACAGTGCTAGGCTGCATTAACAGAGGGATAGAATCAAGATCACGTGAAGTACTAATACCACTTTACAATGCCTTGATAAGGCCACACCTAGAATACTGCATCCAGTTTTGGTCACCACAATGTAAAAGATGTTGAGACTCTAGAAAGGGTACAGAGAAGAGCAACAAAGATGATTGGGGGACTGAAGGCTAAAACATATAGGGAATGGTTGCTGGAATTGGGTATATGTAGTTTAACAAAGAGAAGGGTAATGGGTGACATGATAGCAGTGTTCCAATATCTCAGGGGCTGCCACAAAGAAGAGGGAGTCAAGCTATTCTCCAAAGCACCTGAAAGCAGGACAAGAAGCAATGGATGGAAACTAGTCAAGGAGAGAAGCAACCTAGAACTAAGGAGAAATTTCCTGACAGTTAGAACAATTAACCAGTGGAACAACCTGCCTCCAGAAGTGGTGAATGCTCCAACACTGGAAGTTTTTAGGAAGAGGTATAGGGTTTCCTGCCTGAGCAGGGGGTTCGACTAGATGACCTCCAAGATCCCTTCCAACATCATCATCATCATCATCATCTTCTTCTTCTTCTTCTTCTTCTTCTTCTTCTTCTTCTTCTTCTTCTTATTATTATTATTATTATTATTATTATTATTATTATTATTATTATTATTATTATTATTATTATTATTATTATTTCCTCTTCAACCCGAATCCATGTTTCAGGTTACCAGATTTGGCTCCCTTGGCTGTTACTGATGCTAACTGGCTATTGGTGCTGCTACAGAAGCAAGTGTGGTGGCTGGACTCTGTCTGGTCACTGTTTGCAGCTAAATTCTAAACTAGCTCTTTGCTTTTGAATCAGTTCTTGCTTCTTCTGCACTTCCAATCATCCCTTACTGATTGCTGATTCTGGTCCCACATATTCATCAAACCAGCTTTGCTGTTGGCATACGAGGGCAATTTGGAAATAAACCTCCATTTCGATATCAATGCCAGACACTCGCAGATACAGAACTTTTATTAAACACATTAGAAAACTACAACATTACATTACTTTTTGATATAATGTCCATTTAAATTGAGGCATTTGTCATAACATCTTACAAGGTTTGAAATTCCTTAGTAGTAGCTGCTTGGTGCCAAATCTGGGCTATAGGGGTGTGTGTGATCAGAAACATCCCAGTGGAACTGCTTCAAAAGTTCTTGGGTGCATCTAGCAGTGTGCAGGCGAGCATTATTGTGAAGCAACACCACACCGGAAGTCAGCATTCCCTGACAGTTGTTATGGAGGGCTCATCTGATTTTTCGTAAGATTTCACAGTAGACTTCTGAATTGATGGTCGAACCATGGTCCATGAACTTCATTAGTGGTACTCCTTTGGCATCTTCACATTTGGCAGGATTTTCTATGGCACCATTTCCGGAGTGGTGTTGGTTCATGATAATGCTCACCCACACACTGCTAGATGCACCCAAGAACTTTTGAAGCAGTTCCGTTGGGATGTTTTTGATTACCCCTCCCCATAGCTCAGATTAGATGCCAAGTTGACTACTACTAAGGAATTTCAAACCTTGTAAAACATTATGACAAGTGCCTCAATCTGAATGGGGATTATGTCAAAAAGTAATGTAATGTTGTAGTTTTCTAATTTGTATAATAAAAGTTCTCTATCTGTGAGTGTCTGTCATTGATAACCAAACAGAGGTTTATTTCTGAATTGCCCTCATATTTTGCACTGCCACATACTCTTTCCCTCTCTCCAATGCCTGCCACCACAATGGCTCCTCTTGATATAGCCATAAAAGAAAACAACAAAAAAGGGGGGGGGGGACTTCACAGGATAATATGCCCCAACAACAGCACAACATGGTCCTTGGGAAAACAAGGTTACATGTGAAGAAGCACAGAGGAGAAAGTAACAAACTATGTTGTGGCATTATGATGTGCGCTCCGTGGCTCATGCCCCTTATGTCTGATTTTAGCACATATGTGTTATGTTGGTGTTTAAGCTGAGATGTCATGACACATATTTCACATTTTTGTTCATTGCAATTAAAAGCAGGTCCCCATGCTTGGTGGCAGTCCCCTTGATCAATGGCCGCAACAATATTCAGAGATGATATCCCAGTCATCTTTAACTGATTGGAAACTATGCTATTCTTTGCATAAGTGTAATTATTTGTCTTGAGGAAGAGGAAGGGGGAAAAAGAAGGTATCCCCAAATATGTCGGTGTAAAGCTGTGCAAAATCATTTGAAGGAATCATTTGCAGAGCAAGCAAAGCATTTCTCCCAATCTAGAGTGCTACATCTTCTTGAAAGCTTGGTGTAACTGCTCTGAGGTCTTCCTTATATTGTCTGATAAATCTCGTCCTGCATGTACTTCCTGAAGGATTGTGGCTATTTTACTTCTGCAAAATCTCTGGATAAATTTCTAGGGAAGCCAGGATTCCCTTATAATAAACATTTTTTAAAAAAAAAACGTTCTAAATTTACAGTCAGTAAATGACACAATGCTTCTCCAGAGGGTTAAAATGGCTTTTGTTTATGCTTCTGATAAATACATGATTTCTCCAGAACTGGAAGAGGGACACTGTGTTCTCAAAAACTTGTAAGTAGTATATCATTGTTGTTAATTGATGGTGTTGATGATGATAATAATAATAATGATACACCAACAATAAACAATGACCATAAACTGCTGGGAACTCTATTTGTTCATCTTATAATATTTAAGCATGCATGTAGAATCATAAATGGATGGATAAAAATGTATATAAATGGATATTTGATTTTTTCTTATATTTACTAGGAATACACTGTAAAATTTTCCTTTTCCTTTTTGAAATATTTAATATTATGAAAAAGTACCTTAGAAAGAGAGTTCCATATTTTGCATTCTTCAATGTAAGAACCTCAGCTAATCAATACTGTGTTTTAGTGGTGAAAAAGTAAATTTGATTTGGGGTTACCAACTTATTTGAGGAAAAGTCAAATTAACTTGGCAAAGCAAAGTTGAAGCACAAAGAAGCTTTTTCCAGTAGAAACCTCTATAAGGGTGTCATTGGTGATTATATTTTTTTAATGTTGGAGTCCCTGGTGCTCTTTGAGTTTGGTTGTTTTCTTGCAGATGTTTCATTGCCCAAACTAGGTAAACTAATCATGAGTGGGTTAGGGTATTTTAAATATATATATATTAATGGTTGTATGAATTACTGCATACAGGGAAGAAAATTTAATGTATACTAAAATGTGGCTACTATTCACGTATTCTATAAATTCAAAATATCCTCTGCACATAGACATTAGTTTGCATTTGAAATTAATAAAATGTTTAGTTTATAGGGAATAATAATTTAGCTTAAACAGATTATTATAGACATCATAGCATAATTAGCTATTTTCTCTGGAACAAACATTCTGTGGCGCATTATCATACTTCAGCATCTATTGAAATATTTAGGATTTGGGCATCTAACATGAATCCAAAAAAAAAGGAAGTTTCAATGTTGATACAATTAGACATTTCTAATGCCCACTTCATTTTTTCTCTTTGTTTTCATTTCCATTTTCTTCACTGAAAAATGATAGGGTCATTTTTTTCTGAATTTAATGTTGTAAATTGCTACACTTGACTTTAAAATAAACTGTCTAGATTATGTGTACCTCTTTGTAAGAAAGACATAAATGAAGTCAAAATTCAGAATCTTGTGTAAAAATAGACTCACCTTAGGAACATAAGTTTCACAAAGTTATAATGGTTTTAAATGTTCCTTTTCAACAATAATATTTTTCTCAAAATAATCTGATATAATTGTTTCCGCAGAGAGCAAACACTACATGGGAAAGGTTTCTGTTAACCTGGTTTAGACAGAATACTCCCTGAAGCTTATATTACACACATATGCCTTTGTTTTATTTTAATTGAAGGTACATCCACAGATAATGTACCTGAGCAGATAAGTAAAAGAAATGATAATTTTCTTCGGACCAATTTTCAGAAAATATACAAATGTTTCTAACTTTTCAGTTCAACTGGTGGAAATGCAGTGAATGATGATGATCTGTCAAAAAAGTGAAAATTTCTATCTTTTACTGATCACAGTCTAACAACATAACGATTTTTTATAAACTCTGCACTTTACCAATTTCCACTTTAAAAAAAAGTTATTGGCAAATAGATTCACACTGTCCCTCCAAGCAGTAGAATGTTCTCTATTTGCAACAGAAATGGGTTGAAAATTTCTTTCCTTTGTGTGGTTTCTAAATTTATTTAACTTGCATGAAAAACTGTTGGCAATCTCCTTAAGAGTCCTTCAGCAGTATAGCAGCTAGTCTTTCAATATTAGTTATTTAACTGCATTGCGGTCTTTACTGTAATATTCAAATGCGGTGATGAGATACAATTATAACGTAATCTGCCAGCAGATTTGCTAGTTCAATCTCTGTTGTGATGTGGAAGGACGATAAATAATAAATGAATGAAAGGCAGTTTGAGTTTAAATATATTTTGACATGAAATCACATGAAATCATAATGTTAATGCAATATGATTGTTGATTATGGTACGTAGCTCAGGAATGAAAATTGTTACCCAATCATTTACTACTACTACAAATTTTACTACCCTGTCATTTTTCTTGATAGGTAAAAAAGATATCCAAGGACATAAAACAAGTTGCACAGCACTAAGTGAATAAATCCATAGTGTTTGTTCGCCAAAGGGAGTTGAAATTTAGATTTCTAGCAAAACTCATTCTGTTTTGGCTATATAAACAAGAGAAAAGTCCTCTGATCACAACTGCTTTGAAAGATAAGTTTATGTTTAAGTGACTTTTAAGGAGGATTAAATGTAACTGCAGTCCAATCACTCTTTTTCAGCTTTTAAAAGCCTCTCTTGTTTCCCTTTTCCCAGTTTATCAAAATTCAGAATTTTCTAACACTGGCATTGTCTCAAACTTCGTGTCAGGCAAAATAATTGCAACTTTGGCCTATTTTATATGGAATTCAAATTCTAAACTAATTTAATCTGTAATCAACCTCAGGGGTCCTCAACCTTGGCAACTTTAAGACTTGTGGACTTCAACTCCCAGAATTCCTCAGTCAGCTGGCTGAGGAATTCCTGGAGTTGAAGTCCACAAGTCTTAAAGTTGCCAAGGTTGAGGACCCCTGAGGTTGATTACAGATTAAATTAGTTTAGAATTTGAATTCCATATAAAATAAAATACCAGAAGATCAGATATATGTTTCATGTTATTAAAGTGAACATTTATTTCTGCTGATATAGATATTCACCAGACAAAACACACACTTCCTAGCAGAGAAACTCCACACTCATAGAAAATGTGCTCTGAAAGGTAGAGAAATTTTAGAATACTGATTTTAAAAACACAGTAAATACTGTTACCTTGAATGATGTACTGGAGCAGGGGTCTTCAAACTTGGCCCTTTTATGACTTGTGGACTTCAACTCCCAGAATTCCTCAGCCAGCATGAAGGGTCATCTTTATTGCAAGCCTGTTTAAATGCTACATATTTTGTTGGTAGAAAACTAAATGAATGAAATAAAATGAATCCCATCAGTTTCAAATGAATTTACAGCTATATTGTTAGCCATATTGAGGACCGCAGAGCAAACAAGAATCTTGGGTTATTCCTTTGCTTCTTCTTCCCAAACTTAAATCAATCTTTTGGGACTTAAGAGAGTGAAAATCAAAATATTAGTCAACTAAGCTGTCATGCTAGGAACTGATTTCACATTAATGAATAAAACTTAAGCATCAGGAGGGATGAGAAGAAATATGACTAATCGCTAGTCATCTTCAATTGCCATAAAAATATGGGCAGGTTACTTATTTTACAGGTTTCTGATTTGGTATTAAAAATAGAAAAGAAAATCTGATATCTGAAACACCCAATTTTTTTTTAAAAAAAGAAGCCTCGTTGATTTAGAATTTGTGGGCTGAACCTTTCAGCTCCACAATTCACAGATGTGTTTGATGCTTCTGTAAGTCTGTTGAATTTGCTACAAGGGAGGGGGGGAAAGGCTCTTCCCCTTCTTCACTCTGTTTTCGAGTGCCTAAATGAAATATGGTGCTTTGGAGTTAAAGTATAAAATCTTCCTGACATAAAATCAATTGGAACATGCAGGGCAGAATCACTGTCCATGAATGCAGCCAAAGGAATTTTTTTCAAATTAATTCTTCAGATCCTCTTCCAATCATTGATGTAAGGCAATTTAAGATTGGAATGGTATTATTCTTCACAGAATAATGGTATAATTTCTTCACAGACATAAGCAATACCAATTAAATATGACAAATAGTTGTAACTGCAGTTCAGACAAAGATAAAGACAATTCCTTCTTAGAATTGTTGAACTGGATTAGTACATATTTGGTTTGCTACAGTGTGTGTGTGTGTGTGTGTGTGTGTGTGTGTGTGTGTGTGTACACTTGGTCTGGCAACCTGTTTGTATTTATGTATCATTGCTTCCTCTTGTGCTAAACCTTGTTTTAGCTCCTGCTTATTTATTTCGCTTGAAAAATTGTATCCTTCCAGCTCTAAAGTATGAATTTCACACGAAAAAAATGTGCCATAAAATATTGTCATTGCATTTTAGAGCTTCTGATGACCCCAGTGGAATTCAGAATGAGAATGTGTAGAAAACACTATATGAGGGAACATGATTCTGATGGTAACCAAAATATACATTATAATAGGATATTACAGCAAAAATGGCAAAAAAACAATGGAATTCAGTTACTATTTGCAGCTGCTAAAATTAAATTAACAACTAAAACGTAAGTCTATTGAAATGGCTGTTTGAAAACAGCTATGGTATGGGTACACCAATAACATGCCAAGTACATTAAGATTAATTGATGGCAATTATTTTAGAATGAAATAGCACATACAAATTACAGATGTTTTGTACAGATGGCCTAAAAACCTCAATAGGAAAATAGGATCTTGTGGAGCCTGAAACTCAACAGCTATTAGTTAAAACTTTTAAGGAGGAGGGAGATTAAACTGTTTTGGATGGAGGAGGAAATTAACTCTTGGTTGAAGGTAAGAGTAAGAGTTACTTGCTTGGAACTGCCACAGCACAGACTGAATGAAAACTTTTGCACATGGTGCTCCTGTTCAGCCCAGGCTGTAGTAGGACTAAGCTGCCCTCATTAACTGCACTTAAACGGAGGCAGTGATCTTGCTGTATGTCCAGATTTTTGTCTGTAACTTTTGCCTTATAATTAATTTTGTGTCCACTCCTCTTTTTAATTGTGTGCATGAATTTCATGAGTAGTGTGCCCACGCATGCATATGCACACAATTAGAAGGAACATAGATTTATTTAAAAACTTATGCAAGAGTTACAGTTGATGTATTTGGAGACTTCCTATTCTGGTCTTTAAAGAATCCATTGCATAATTTTCTCTCTTTATCAGGGATTGTCAGTTTTGTTTTATAACCTGCTGAATAATCTTTTCAGTTTGTTTCCTCTCTTTGTCCCCCCCATCCATATCCTGGACCTTTCCTACAAATCTTTTAGAACTTGTAAGTTTCTTGGTTGATATAATGATAGGATCGAATAAGGTACAAAATTTAGGTTCACAGTTTGGATGGGATTTGTCTCCTGTAACTTGGGGATCCTGATTTAACAGCCATCCTATGTTTGATCTGGCTTCATTTCCAAGTCCAGACAAGTCCAGCTACACTTGGCTGAGAATAAATTTAGTGCCAGAAGGCAAATATGGAGGAGGAGGAGGAGGAAGAGGAGGAGGAGGAGGAGTTTTCACTATCCTCTTGAATGTCAGACTATGTCAAAGTATATTTAAGTTTGCACTGCGACTTACCCTAACTTTTCTTTTTATATTTGTAGGAAATAGGAAATACCTGTTATGTACTGGGCTTTAGAAGGAGTACCACGTGGGTTGCTGGAGCAGCTAACGGCTCTCCAGCAACCCAGACTACAAGTCTCCTGTGCTGCAATTGGCTATCTCCAGACGGCAATGGTTGATTCAAACCTATTGGCTGCCGCCTAGGGGCTAGACTATATATTGCGGCTGGTTGCAGCCATTTTCCCCAGTACAGTCACAGCACGAAATAAACAATGAGTTACCCTGTACTCTGTTTTGCATCTTCATTCCTGCATCAAAGAACCCACTATTTAACAGTAACGACGAAGGTGGGATCCTGCTTTACTGAATAAAGAACTGAAGTCTACGAGGGAAAGGCAGCACACACCAGAAGGAAGAGGCATTTCCCCCCCTCTCTCTCTCAAGGTCAGCTAGCAAGCTACACTAGCGACCTCATGCTTCATTTCCTGAGCCTGGAAGCAGGATCCAGAATAATGCAGGAACCAGAAAGAAAAATGCTGAAGGTCGGTAAACTGCAAGAATTTGACGTGAAACACCCAAACGAATGGCCATCCTATTTATCACAAGTAGAAAACTACCTCAGAGCCAATCAGATTGCGGAAGAAGGACTGAAGGCCGCAACTCTACTCTGCATGTGCGGCTTGGCAACCTTTGATTTGGCCGAGAACCTTTCCATGCCGACACCAATCGAAGCAGTCTCCTACGCAGACCTCAAAAAGAAGATAACCGGGCACTTCCAGCCCAAGATGTTTGAAATGGCTTGGCGGTTAAAGTTCGACCAAAGAGTGCAGCTACTCAAGGAGTCAGCTTCGGAATTCATAGTGGGCCTAAGGCAGGCCACAGGGCTGTCTTGTAGAGGCTTCGTGAAGCAGGCCTCAAATTAAAAAAGAACAAGTGTAGTATTAGGGTTTCTTCAACAGAATTCCTGGGTTTCTGAATTGATGCTAACGACATTCACCCTGCTGATTCTAAAGTGAAGGCCATTAAAATGGCTCATAGGCCCAAATCAAAAGGAGAGCTCAGGGCTGTCTTGCAGAGGCTTCATGAAGCAGGCCTCAAATTAAAAAAAAGAACAAGTATAGTATTGGGGTTTCTTCAACAGAATTCCTGGGTTTCCAAATTTATGCTAATGGCATTCACCCTGCTGATTCTAAAGTGAAGGCCATTAAAATGGCTTCTAGGCCCAAATCAAAAGGAGAGCTACAAGCATTCTTGGGTCTCCTAATCTTCTATCACACATTTCTACCTCATAAGGCAGTAACAGCAGAGCTCCTCCACAGGCTTCTAGATAAGAAAGTTCCATGGAAATAGACTAATTTACATGAAAAAAATTTCCAGGACTTAAAAGCACTATTGTCAGAAGAGTCCACTGTAACTCACTACAAAGAGTCTAAACCTGTATGCATTGCATGTGATGCATCTCCCTATGGGGTGAGGGCAGTTCTAAGTCACATAGAAAAAAATGGAAAACAGGTTCCTATAGCATTTTACTCAAGGACATTGTCCTCTGGTGAGCAAAATTATGCTCAGATTGACAAAGAGGCCCTAGCCAGCATTGTTGGAATAAAAAAATTCCATGACTATTTATATGGCAGGGATTTCACGGTCTATACTGACCACAAACCTCTGTTGGGACTTTTTACAACAGACAAACAAACCCCCCACATACTATCTCCAAGAATGCTGAGATGGTCTATTTTCCTATCTGCATACAATTTTAAATTAATCCACAAACTGGGCAAGGAAATGGGCCATGCTGATGGCCTCAGCAGACTACCACTGCCACTAATGAATCCAGATCCATATCCAGCTGCTAAAATATTGTCCATACAGGACACACCTGAATTTCCCCTCCATGCAGGGGACATTGCTGCTGAAACTGCCACAGATAAAATACTTAGTAGAGTGTTGTCATGGGTATACATGGGCTGGTTGGAAAAAAGTCCAGGCTCAGAATTTCAAAGTTATTTTGTCAGGAGGCATGAGTTATCTGCCCATAAAGGGTGCATATTATGGGGAAGTAGAGTCATAATTCCCACTTCCCTAAGAGACAGGGTTATACAATCATTACATGAAGGCTATCCAGGTATTGTCAGAATGAAAGCTTTAGCTAGAAGCTACCTCTGGTGGCCTGGCCTTGATAAGGCCATTGAGGCTCAAGTCCATGGTTGTGATACATGCCAGTAATCTAGGCCTGAAATGCCACAGGCTCCAGTTAACAGGTGGGAGGAAATGCACACTCCCTGGTCTAGGGTTCATATAGACTGCGCTGGGCCCTTTGAGGGATAGCTCTTCCTTATAGTAGTGGATAGCCACTCAAAATAGCTGGAAGTAATTCCAGTTCCTAACATGACTACTGCTAGGACCATCCAGGTGCTGAGAAAACTCTTTGCCACACACGGGTTGCCAAATGTCTTAGTTTAATTTAATTTAATTTAATAATTTGATTTCTATACCGCCCTTCTCACGAAGGACTCAGGGCGGTGAACAGGGCAATACACAATAAAAATATTATACAAAAATTAAAAAACCATTAAACATTATGCCCTTAAAATTAATACATATTACAATTAAAACTATTTATAAAAACCCAACCCCATCCCGTCAGACCAGGCCAGCTTGTTCGAAAAAGAAAGTTTTGAGATCGCGCCGGAAGGAGCGAAGGTCGGGGGCCGTCCGGAGCTCAACCGGTAAGCTGTTCCAAAGGTCTGGCGCACCCACAGAGAACGCTCTCCCCCTGGGGGTCACCAATCGGCATTCTTTGATCGGCGGCACCCTGAGGAGGCCCTCTCTGTGGGAGCGCACTGGACAGAGGGAAGTTGACGCCGGCCGCAGGTGTTGCCGTAGGTAATCCGGACCCATGCCATGAAGGGCTTTGTAAGTCATCACTAACACCTTGAACCTCACCCGGAGAGCAACCGGTAGCCAATGCAGCTCGCGGAGCAAAGGTGTAACATGGGAGTATCAGGAAACTCTCAAGACAACTCGCGCGGCTGCATTCTGCACCAGCTGGAGTCTCCGGGTGGACCTCAAGGGCAGCCCCATGTAGAGAGCATTACAGTAGTCTAGACGAGAGGTCACGAGCGCATGAGTGACTGTGCGCAAGGCATCCCGGTCTAGATAGGGCCGCAACTGGTGCACTAGGCGAACCTGGGCAAAGGCCCCCCTAGTCACAGCTCCAATATGCTCTTCCAAAGAGAGCTGTGAGTCTAGAAGGACCCCCAAGTTGCGGGCCCTATCTACGGGGGGTAATAGCTCACCCCCCCATGGCCAATGATGGAATAATCGGAATTTCCCGGGATGCCGGCACGAACAGCCACTCAGTCTTGTCAGGGTTGAGTCGAAGCCTGTTCCTCCCCATCCAGACCCGGACCGCCTCCAGGCAATGGGACATCACGTCGAGGGCATCGCTGGGGTGGTTTGGGGTAGAAATAAAAAGTTGGGTATCATCAGCATATTGGTGATACCCAACTCCAAAACCACGAATGATCTCACCCAGCGGCTTCATATAGATGTTGAACAGGAGAGGCGAGAGAACCGATCCCTGGGGAACTCCACAAATGAGAGGTCTCAAGGTTGATCTCTGCCCCCCTGCCAACACCGACTGCGAACGTCCCAGAAGGTAAGAGGAGAACTACTGGGGAACTGTGCCTCCCACTCCTAACCCTCTGAGACGTCACAGCAGGATACCATGGTCGATGGTATCAAAAGCCGCTGAGAAGTCTAAAAGGACTAGGACAGAGGAGCAACCTCTGTCCCGAGCCCGCCAGAGATCATTCGCCAACGCAACCAATGCCGTCTCCGTGCTGTACCCGGGCCTGAAACCCGATTGGTACGGGTCTAGGTAGTCAGCTTCATCCAAGAACAAAGGGAGCTGCTGCGCCACCACGCAGCAGACCGGACGATAGTTGTTTAAAATTGCTGGGTCCAAGGCAGGCTTCTTGAGGAGGGGTCTCACCACCGCCTCCTTCAAGGTGGAGGGAAAACTACCCTGACTCAAAGAGGCAGTAATCACTGCCTGAAGCCAGCCTCGTGTCCCATCCCGGGCTGCATAAGTCAGCCAGGAGGGGCACGGGTCCAACAAACACGTGGTGGAGCTCAGCTTCCCCATGATCTTGTCCACTTCTTCAGGAGTCACAGGATCGAACTCTTCCCAGATTAAATCGACAAGGCCACCCGTATCCTCTTCGTCAGACTCTGCCCAGTCGGAGTCCAAACCGGTCCGGATCCGAGCGATTTTGTCCAACAGAAATCGGCTAAATTCCTCGGCTCGACCCTGCAAAGGTTCCTCCCTCACCTCCTGATTAAGAAGAGAGCGAGTTACCCTAAACAGGGCGGCCGGGCGATTATCCGCGGACGCGATGAGGGTGGCAAAGTGGTTAGACCTAGCCACCCTCAACGCTGCGAGATAAGTTCTCGTAAACGACCTTAGTCGTAACTGGTCAGATTCGGATAGGCTGGACCTCCAACAGCTCTCTAGGCCCCGTCTCCGATGCTTCGTCTCACGGAGCTCCATGGAGAACCATGGGGCCCGTTGGGATCTGCGTCGGGTCAAGGGCCACATGGGTACAACTTGGTCGAGTGCCTCTGTGGCTGCCCTTTCCCAGGCTTCCACTAGGGCATCGACCGAGCTGTGAGCAAAGGAGGCAGGTGGGGGCCCAAGCGCCGTTTGGAACCGCTCAGGGTCCATAAGGCACCTAGGGCAGAACCATCTTGTTGGCTCAGCAACCCCATGACAGGGAGTGGCAAAACAGAAGACCATCCGCAGGAGATGATGATCGGTCCATGACAGGGGTGAATTAATTGGAGAAACCCCCCCCAAGATCATCTAACCACCGTCCGGATAGAAAAACCAGATCGAGCGTGTGACCCCCCCCCCGTGAGTTGGGCCCAGAATAACCTGCTTCAGGTCCATGGCCGTCATGGAAGCCATGAACTCCCGAGCTAACTCAGATGATCCCCCCAGGGATGGTAGGTTGAAGTCACCCAAAACTATAAGTTTGGGGAACTCAACCACCAACCCTGAAAGGATATCGAGAAGCTCAGGCAGGGCTGCTGCCACGTGTCTAGGTGAAACGTACACCAGCAGCAAGCCCAACTGAGCTCTGGGACCACATCTCAGGAGGAGGGACTCACACCCGGCTATCCGGACTGTGGTGGCCTCCCGCGGACATAGGGTCTCCCTCACAACAACTGCCACTCCACCGCCCCTACCCTGAGCCCTAGGCTGGTGCAGCACCCAGAAACCTGATGGGCTGAGCTCAACCAGGGGGACCCCGCCCTCTGGGCCCAACCAGGTCTCAGTGATGCAAGCCAGGTCCGCATGCTCCTCCTCAATCAGATCACGAATGAGAGGTGCTTTATTCATAACGGACCTGGCATTGAAATACACGAGCCTGAGCTCAGGTGGCTGCACATCCTCGCTCCCGGTACCACGTGCTGAAATCAGAGGGTCGGAGCGCATCACCGCTTGAAGACAGCGGGGATGCACCCCCAGGAATTGATGTGGCCCTCTGTTCCTACACCTGTGGCCATTCCCAACCGCCGTGTGAATAGATAATCCCACACCCCGCCCCGGGGCCCCGTAGGCCCCCAGCCCAACTCCCACCACAGCACGATCAATCCCTGACCTGGTCTGGGAAACGGTTGGCGGAACCCCCCTAGTTTCCAACCGAACCGGTAAACCCACCCCCCTCCCTAACCCCTCAAAACATTTAGCTAAAAAACACACCAGGGGCCTCTTGTTAAATTTGGAAGAGAGGCTCCTGTCCCTGCCCAGCCATCTCTCGGGGTCCCAATAATTGGGCCCGTCATCAAGAGGTACGATGGAAAGGCAGGCGGGTCGCACCCAGGAGAGGGGGGCACCCCTGAGCACCAGTAAGGCTGTGCTGGAGTAAGATAAAACCATTAGTCCGGGGGAGTCCAGTCAGGCAGTCCATCAGTCAAAAGTTGGAAAGCAGAAAAGCTGGAAGGTCAAGAGTGTCCAATTCACCAGCTCCCTGCCACTGAGCTGGGTACCAATCAGACGACTCCGAAATAGAACAGGCACCTCCCTCTGACAAAGGGCCCAGATCTACCATGGGATGGACAAATACCAACTCAGAAAGGCATACCTCCCTAGATCTCTCACCTCTAGGGAGGCAGCAGATGGTAATTGGTTGGTATAGATGATAACATATACGAGCCGCCCTCTCACAGAGGCTCGTCCAGGACCTTCTTGCTTCATTAGGGACCATAGAGAGAGAAAGAGAAGAGCAGCAGTTATCAGGGTTTAGTTTCAGACAATGGGGCCCAATTCACTGCTGCTGAAATTCAGGCCTTCCTTAGAGCCAATCTTATCAGACATGCAACATCTGCGCCCTTTCATCCATCTTCTAATGGTCAAGTTGAACGCATGGTGAGGACAACAAAGGAAGCACTCAAGCGCATTGTCACAAGTGACTGGCATCACAGATTGGCAGATTTTTTTACTCTGCCAGCATTCTACACCCTGCACTGCTACAGGCAAAAGTCCTGCAGAACTACGTTGGTGTTCTGAACCAGCCTGCTACCGGCCTTGCAGAAAGGCAACCCCTGTACAAACAGTAGAGACTGGAGAGCGTCTGAGGCTGGAAAGCGTCTGCCAAGTTTAATTCACAAGCAAAACAACAGAACATGAAACAAGATACCGGAACTTTGATTCTCAAACGGAACGGTTGCTTTCAGCAACCAGCCCTTCCCCAAACACTCCCTTTATTAGAGTTCAGGGCGTGGCCTCCCTGTGCCTCCTTCCGAGGAGTCCCACAGCCTTTCTCTGCTTGTTCCTGCTTGACTGCCTCCTGCGTCGGGCGTCCTTGAACAGGGCCAGCTGTGGGTCATCATCATCCGCACTGTCGGGCTCGCGCAGCTGAGAAGAGGGCCCTGGCTGGGGGCTCTGCGAAGCCTCCAAGCCATCATCAGCAAGTTCGTCTTCAACACCCTCCTCCTCCCCCTCGTCTGAGTCATCCGAGACATCCGAGCCGGCTGCCGGACCCACAGGCTGGCCCTGAATCACAACACTATCCCGCACCGCAGGGCCCTTCCCCCGGGTCTGCCGATCCGGATGCGGTCGGGATGGGAATTGTTCATGAAAAGCAGTCACCAACGCAGGGGCATGAACAGCGGTCGCATCTTCCCAGGTGAAGTCCTCCGGCCCGTACCCTTTCCACTCGATCAGGTACTGGAAACGACCTTTCAGCCAACGGGAATCCCTGATGCTGGCGACCTCGTACTCGGGGGTGCTGCCTCCATCACGAGGTCCTGATGGGGGAGGTTCCGCTTGGCAGAGTGGACAAGCCGGTTGTTTGGGGACCAACAGGGACAGATGGAAGACTGGGTGCACGCGCAGGGAACGTGGCAGAGTTAAACGATAGGCGAACGGATTGATGACAGCCTCGACTGGGAACGGTCCTAGGTAACGGTGATCCAGCTTCCTCGCCAGCCGTGTGGACGGTAGGTTTCTGGTGGACAGCCAGACCCGATCCCCCACCGATAGTGGAGGCGTATCCCGTCTCGACCGATCGGCAAACCTCTTGTAGTCGGCCTTGGCCTTCTCCAGCTGCCGTCGCACCAATCGATGGATCGCCTGTAACTCTGCCATGAAGTCGTTCGCTGCCGGCTCCGGTGAGTCCACGGGAGAAAGGGGGAAAAACCGGGGGTGATAACCCACATTGGCCAAGAACGGTGTCATCTGCGTGGAGGTGTGCTGTGAGTTGTTAAAGGCAAACTCGACTATGGCCAGATAGTCCACCCAATTGTCCTGCTGCAGGTTGACGTAGCAGCGCAGATACTGCTCCAGGATACCGATGACCTTCTCGGTTCCCCCATCAGTTTGAGGATGATGCGCGGACGAGAGGCAAACCTTGATGTCCAACGCACGCATCAACTCCTGCCAGAAGCGGGCTGTAAACTGGGCCCCCCTAGCGGAGACGACTCTATTGGGGAGGCCGTGCAGCCGAAACACCTGTTGGATAAACATACGACTAGTGGCGCGAGCTGACGGTAAGCCGCGACAGGGGATGAAATGTGCCATCTTGGTCAGCATGTCCACCACCACAAACACTGTCGTGAAGCCGGAGGATGGGGGTAAATCCGTCAGAAAGTCCATGGACACAGCCCCCCAGGGTCTCTTGGGTGTTGGCAAAGGCTGCAGTAATCCAGGCGGGGCCCCTGTCGCTGACTTGGCCTGCCTCCATGGGATGCAGGAGGTGACATAAGACTGGACATCGTGTCGGACTCGGGGCCACCAGAAGGTACGGGAGACCAGGTTCAGAGTCTTGATCAGGCCAAAATGCCCCGCTGCCGGGTTATCATGACACTGGCTGAGGACGAGTCCCCTGAGTGGCCCTCCCGGAACATAGAGCCGGTCACGATAATACAAGAGTCCATCCGTGACCGTCCAAGGTGAGTCCGGCCCCACCTCCTCCTTCCGCTGAGCCACCCACGCCTCCTGCTGCTGCGCCTCCCGGATCCGAGCCCGTATATCAACCGGCTCCCGCACCGCAGCAAAAGACTCGACGGGGATCACTGTCCTGGGCAGAATCTTGTCTTCCACTCGGGTATATTCAGGCTTCCTGGACAGAGCATCCGCTCTCTGATTGTGCCCGCTTGGTATGTACCGAACCCGGAAGTCAAACCTCACAAAGAAAAGAGACCATCGGATCTGGCGTTGGTTCAAATTCCGAGCGGTCTGCAGGCTTTCCAGATTCTTATGGTCCGTCCGGACCTCGATTTGATGCCGCGCCCCCTCCAGATGATGCCTCCAAGCCTCGAACGCCACCTTGATGGCCAGCAGCTCCTTCTCCCAGATGGTATAGTTGCGCTCCGAGGGGTTCAATTTCCGAGAGTGATACGCGTAAGGGAAAAGGGTACCGCTGGGCGTTGTTGCCTGGAGTAACACGGCCCCAATGGCAATGTCGGAGGCGTCCGCCTCCACGACAAACGGACGTTGCCGGTCAGGATGCTTCAAGATGGGCTCCTTCATGAAGGCTTCCTTCAAAGCCTGGAACGCCTGTTGTTCTGGTGCGTTCCACTGGAACCGAGTCTTCTTCTGCAGGAGCCGGGTGAGGGGGGCTGTCAAGGCAGCAAAGCCAGGGATAAATGTTCGATAGTAGTTGGCAAATCCAAGAAGTCGCTGAACATCCTTCACGCGACGCGGGGGTTGCCAACTCTGCAACGACTCAACTTTACTCGGCTCCATGGCGATGCCCTCAGGAGAAATGCGGTGACCCAGGAAATCGATGGTCACCTGGTAGAACTGGCACTTCTCCAACTTGGCAAACAGCCGATGTTCTCGGAGGCGCTACAGGACCTGACGGAGATGCTGATGATGCACTTCACGCGACGGGGAGTAGATCAGGATGTCGTCCAGGTAGATCATGACAAACTGGTCCAACAAATCCCGAAAGATGTCGTTCATAAAATGCTGAAACACAGCGGGGGCGTTGGTCAGGCCAAACGGCATCACCGTGTACTCAAAATGTCCATAGCGAGTACCAAACGCCGTCTTCCACTCATCACCCGGCCGAACCCTGACGAGGTTGTAAGCTCCACGCAGGTCCAGTTTCGTGAAGATCTTAGCCTTCCGGAGTCGGTCCAAGAGCTCGGGGATGAGGGGCAGCGGGTAACGGTTACGCACCGTGATGGCGTTGAGTTTCCGGTAGTCACAGCAAAGCCGTAACTCGCCCGACTTCTTTTTGACAAAGAGCACGGGTGCAGACACTGGCGAGGACGAGGGCCGGATGAAACCGTGAGCCAAATTCTTTTCCAGGAAGTCCCGCAATGCAGCCAACTCGGGCTCCGACATGGAGTACAAACGCCCCACTGGGAGAGGCGCATCAGGGACTAAATCAATGGAGCAGTCGTAGGGCCTGTGCGGGGGTAATTGATCCGCCTCTGACTCGCTGTACACATCAGCAAAGTCGGACAGTTCGGGAGGCAAGGAAACCCCTGGGGGACCCTCCACCTGACCGGCACAGATATGGCGGGAGTGGTCCACGCACTGCAAGCTTGGGAAGGTGACCAAGTTCTGAGACCAATAGATCTGTGGATCATGCGCCTGGAGCCACGCCAGTCCCAAGACCACGGGGAAGTGCAGATCAGAAGTGATGTAGAATTGAATGGCCTCCACATGGGAACTGATGGCCATACACACTGGTTGCGTGGCGGCCGTAATAGGCCCGGACAGGAGCACTCGACCATCGATAGTCTCCACTAACATGGGCGGATCCACCGGACACTGGGGAACAGCCCATTTGGCCACAAAGGCTGAGTCCATAAAGTTTGTGGTGGCCCCAGAGTCAATTAAGGCATGGACTGGAATCCCCTCTGGCTTGCCAGGAAGGATCAGACGTGCCTCCAAAATCAAATGCCGTGGAGGTTCACAGGCACCATCGGAACGGCGTCACTCGGTGTGGTTGTTGTGGGTCGCCCGATCTATCACACCGTCTAGATCGGGCTCGGGGCGTTTCCCGACAGCAAAGTAGGGGACTTTCTCGGGGCAGGCTTGGTCACTGATGCCCGCTGACGCTTCTTTGGGCAAGAAGCAGCCAAATGTCCAGGGTCCCACAGTAAAAACACAACCCCCCCGATCGTCGTCTGTCCATTTCCGTCACCGATAGACGAGACCTGGCGGCACCCAGCTCCATTGGCTCCTCCCTTTGGACTGGGGGCTCACGCACAACAGGGGCGGCAGGGGTCTGTGGGGTGGCACGGCGACTCTTTCGCTGCTGCAGCCGGGCATCGATCCGCAGGCAAAGATGGATCAGCCCATTCAGGTCTGAGGGAATGTCCACGCGGGCCAGCTCATCCAACATCTCCTCCGACAACCCATCCTGGAAGGCATCCACGAGCGCAGCCTCATTCCAGGCGGAATCCTGGCTAAGCAGCCGGAAATCGCTGATATAGGCCTGTAGGGGGCGTTGACCCTGCCTCAGAGCTTTCAGGCGTCGGGTGGCAGTCTGCGTCTTAATTGGGTCCTCGTACATTAGGCGCATATGGTCACAAAACCCCACAAAGTTATCCAACAAAGGGCTAGGTTGTGCCAGCAGAGGCGTGCCCCAACGAGCTGCATCCCCCGAAAGAAGGCTTAACACGAATCCCACCTTATCCCGGTCAGTGGGGAAATCAGCTGCTCTCACGCTGATAAAAAGCTGGCATTGTCCCAGGAAGGCAGGAAACAGTTCTGGATTGCCAGCAAATTTATCCGGCATTGCTCTCTGACATTTCCTCCTGGGTGGGGGTGCAGCATGTACCTGAGCTTGCAGTTGAGCCACCTGAGCTGCCAGCAAAGTGAGTTGCTGAGTGAGCTGAGCATTCTCGGCATGTAGCTGCTCCATCTTAGTAGTAAGGGGTGGGAGGCTGAAAGCAAACTGTTCTGAACCAGCCTGCTACCGGCCTTGCAGAAAGGCAACCCCTGTACAAACAGTAGAGACTGGAGAGCGTCTGAGGCTGGAAAGCGTCTGCCAAGTTTAATTCACAAGCAAAACAACAGAACATGAAACAAGATACCGGAACTTTGATTCTCAAACGGAACGGTTGCTTTCAGCAACCAGCCCTTCCCCAAACACTCCCTTTATTAGAGTTCAGGGCGTGGCCTCCCTGTGCCTCCTTCCGAGGAGTCCCACAGCCTTTCTCTGCTTGTTCCTGCTTGACTGCCTCCTGCGTCGGGCGTCCTTGAACAGGGCCAGCTGTGGGTCATCATCATCCGCACTGTCGGGCTCGCGCAGCTGAGAAGAGGGCCCTGGCTGGGGGCTCTGCGAAGCCTCCAAGCCATCATCAGCAAGTTCGTCTTCAACACCCTCCTCCTCCCCCTCGTCTGAGTCATCCGAGACATCCGAGCCGGCTGCCGGACCCACAGGCTGGCCCTGAATCACAACAGTTGGGGGAGGTGTTTGATTACTAAACTGGACAGGTTGCATCCAGATAGAGTGGCAGCAGAAGCCTCTCCACCAAAACCCCTGAGGGGGCTGCATATGGACGATTGGGTTTGGGCCAGGAACTATGGTCATGGGAATCTGTGGGTTCCTGGTCAAAATACCAAGGCATCCGGACCCCTATCTTATGAAGTGGGTTTGGAGGGAGGGCGAGTTGTCAGACAACACATTGATCAGCTCAGGAAACGGTTTCCAGAATGGCCACTAAGTGAGGACTGCGTTATAAGTCCCTGCGTTACAAGGTCCTCAAACTTGCAGCCAAGCCAGTCCTCACATGGACTATCAGGACTTTTCCTTTTTAGCTGAGGCAGAACTGGAGGGAGAACTGGGGAGCCCTGGAGTGCAACATGGGTCCCCTGAAGGAGCAAGCCAATGGGAGCCCTGAAGGAGCAAGCCAATCAAACTTCAGCAACCGCTGTCCCTACTCTGCTGAACAGTCTGACTCTGGGGTGGGCCAACCTGGAGAGGCCAGCCAGAGTGCATCAAATCCCCTTGACTCAGGAGCACAAAGGGACAGAAGTCTATGCAGCCCACTGGGTAAGCTGGTAGACCACAAAGTGATGGGAACTCCAAGACGTTCTTCTAGGGCACACAGGCCTCCTTCCTATCTTGCAGGTTATGTTGTAAAATAAAGAGCTATATATTGTTGTAATTCCTGTTCCCACTAGACTACAGAAACTAGTGCTATGATGTAACTGTCTAAAAGTGCCATTTTTGAAGCCTATTCATTGAGACGTTGTTTAATAACATTGTAGTCCACATTGTTTTATTATTATTATTATCACTTTTACTTTAGTGTGTTTGGACATTGAGTCTTGACAGTTGTTGAGACTAATTAGTATGGTCTGATCTAAGAGGGGAGGGGTGTTATGTACTGGGCTTTAGAGGGAATACCACGTGGGTTGCTGGAGCAGCTAACGGCTCTCCAGCAACCCAGACTACAAGTCTCCTGTGCTGCAATTGGCTATCTCCAGGTGGCAATGGTTGATTCAAACCTATTGGCTGCTGCCTAGGGGCTAGACTATATATTGTGTCTGGTTGCAACCATTTTACCCAGTACAGTCACAGCACAAAATAAACAATGAGTTACCCTGTACTCTGTTTCGCATCTTCATTCCTGCATCAAAGAACCTGCTATTTAACAATACCTTTAACTTATTTTTCAAAAATATCATACCAATACCTCAGTAAAAAGCAGTATTTTAAGTTCTTTCAAGCTATAACTAATGCAGACTACAAAACAAAATAAAAATTATCAATATTCAGAGTGAAGCAAATTTTGAACTTGGTTTGTACTTAAAGCTCAAGAGAATTCTAATTCAATATTTAAAGAATGAGTAAATATTTGTCTTAACAGATATCTTTCTGAAAATTAGGCAAAGCATCCCAACAAATAAGTTAATGAAATATGATAAACAGAAGCACCTTAAAAAACCAACAAACCTTAACATTATATTTTCAACCCACAACTCAAGACCTTGTAACAGAGGTGCATATCCTATGAGGATCCAAGATATTTTGAAATTCATACAATTTATTTTATTTATTTATTTATTTAATGGGACTTATATGCCGCCTTATCTCTCAAAGGACTCAGGGCGGCTAACAACAATAAAATACAAGGGAAAGAAGACAAATAATTTAATGACACAGAAATCAAGCTAGTAAAGACAGTTTTGGATAATCTTTCCTCTCATTTTGCCTCCATTGTTTTGCCATTTCTTATTGTAGAAACCTAGCTTTCCATCTTGATATGTTTCATGCTCTGAATTTTTTTAAAATAGTACTGTACATGCAAATGAAACTGCTTTTGAAGATATAATCTGGGAAGGAAGGAAGGAAGGAAGGAAGGAAGGAAGGAAGGAAGGAAGGAAGGAAGGAAGGAAGGAAGGAAGGAAGGAAGGAAGGAAGGAAGGAAGTTAGGGAGGGAGGGAGGGAGGGAGGGAGGGAGGGAGGGAGGGAAGGGAGGGAGGGAGGGAGGGAGGAAGCTTTTCTTGCAGTAGTAGTGCTGAAATTTGTCATATTGCCCAAATGTTACATCAAATTAGTTGATTCATTGTGGTGCCCTCAAGTTAGTGTTGACTCTTCACAACCACATAGATTTTCCCTAACCTGGTGTTTCAGCTTTTCCAATGGTACACAAATCACAACTGTAACTGAGTCGATCCATCTTACTGATGGTTGTCCTCTTCTCTTTCCTTCCACCTTTTCCAACATTACAGCCCTGTGAGAACTTTGGGTTGATTTGTTTGATGATCAATTTGTTTGCTTTCTTGGTAACACTTCAAAAAGATTTCTGCTATTGAAAATGCCATCAGTAAAGAGGAGAAGGATCCAACAACTGTGTTCCATTCTCTGTATTGATCTATAATTTTTAAACCAATATTCTTTGAGACAAACAAGAATCAAATTAATTGCAAATAGTACTTGCTGATTTTAGCGGAAAAGATATTGCTCGGGAATGCTGAGCTTTTGGGAATTATGTTTGCTTAATGGCTTCATCCATTCTCTCCTGGTTTAAATTGCTCTAATTTAAAGGTGCAACTACTGTTGCAAATGGTAGTCTCAGGAGGGTGAATTTAAAAGGCCAATTTCAATAACTGATTTACATCTAATTAACCTAATTTGGAATAGGCATTTCCAGAATGATTTTGCAAGTTGGTTCACTGGTATGTTTGTAACATTTGTATGTTTGCAACTGAAAAGAGTAAAATTGGGTGATAATTACTATTTTGTGATTCTAGTGTAAACTTTGTTGCTTACATTCAATTTTAGATATTTAATTTTAATAAACAGCACTGTCGTTTATTTATAAATCAACCAACCAACAATTTTCTTTATATAATTCAGACATCATCCAAATTTGAACCATTAAGCCAGATAGTTTTTTGAATATCAGAATTAGGTTTGCATCGAAACAACAGGTTTCTAATCAACATTGTGTATGCAATATCAATGAACAAAGTAACTTATTTGATAACAATGTGCTGTGCATAATTTGGAAACTGAACAAACTTCCATCCAAGCAAATGTGTGTGTGTGTGTGTGTGTGTGTGTGTGTGTGTGTGTGTGTGTGTCTTAAGCAGTTGTTTTAACACCTAGGCCACAGGCTCTCTCTCTCTCTCTTTGTTAGCTGAGAAGCAAGGGAGATATGTGTTAAATGTTTGTTAAGTATTTAGAATACTGACTGATGAGAACAAATAAGTTTGAAATGATCATATCTGTCTCCCTTTATTCTTTGTTAGCAAGCCAAAAAATTTACACAGATATGAGCTGCCACTGCTGTGGCTACTGCCTGTAGATGGCCTTGGGTTAGGCTGAAACAGGAAATAAGATTTGTCCCGTGTTTGGGACTTAAGCAAGTGCATTCTAAATACTTAACAAACATTTAACACATATCTCCCTTGCTTTTCAGCTAACAAAGAGAGAGAGAGAGAGCCTGTGGCCTAGGGGTTAAGACAACTGCTTAAGATGCAGTCAGCCCAGGTTCGAATCTCAGAAGGGTATGGCTGACTGATGAGAACAAATAAGTTTGAAATGATCATATCTGTCTCCTTTTATTCTTTGTTAGCAAACCAAAAAAATTACACACACACACACACACACACACACACATATGAGTTTGGAACATTCTAGATGAAACAGCTGATACTTACTGAGATAATTCAAAGAATAAACTCAGGGACTGGATAGAATGAATATTAGTTTGATTTATCTTTTAATGTTAATCAAAGTTACATTTTCTAGGCTAACCTGCAAAATGGAACAGTTATTTTGAGGATCTCACATTTCCTTTAATTTTTATACTATTTTTATACTAATTTAAAAATCAGTACAAAGTGTACACCATAGGGAAAATTAGATGAAAACACATACAGTATATTAAGTGAAAACAATCTATATAATTGGAGAAATTATATATATAAATTATGAACACAGAGATATATCAAAAATTGTATGGAAATACATAGAACTTTTCATGATTTTTGTTTCTTTTTTTTAAATATGCATACTTATGTAAAAATAGGATAGAAAAATCTGGCTCTGAAAAAAATCTAAATTTTGTTAGAAAACAAAACAGACAGTGTTAGCCATCCACAGAACTGAAAACTATACAGAACAGTTTGTGAAAATCTCTTTGATTTTATTTATTTTATTTATTTTTGGGACTTATATGCTGTCCTATCTCCCGAAGGACTCAGGGCGGCTTACAACAATAAAAAACAACAATACAAAAATTTAAATAAGAATTAAATAACAGCCCCAAAATAAATTAACTACAGTTAAAAATTAAAACATATTTAAAAACCCATCATCAATCCAGGTCAGCCTGATGGAAGAGAGAAGTTTTGAGGTCGCGGCGAAAGGACCGGAGGTCCGGGGCCATCCGAAGCTCAAGGGAAAGTTGGTTCCAAAGGGCTGGTGCTCCCACAGAGAAGGCCCTCCCCCTGGGGGTCACCAGCTGACATTGTCTGGCCGATGGCACCCTGAGGAGGCCCTCTCTGTGTGAGCGCACTGGGCGATGGGAAGTCGTCCCCGGTAGCAGACGGTCCTGCAAATATCCCGGGCCTAAGCCATGTAGGGCTTTAAAGGTAAGTACCAGCAAGGAACCATGAATTTTCATTTTAACTGGGCTTGTCAGAGACCCGCAGGAAAACTCAGGACATTCTTGAAAGAATTTATTTTCATTATTCATATGATAATTTTTAAAAAAGCTACCGTAAGTTGTTATTATAACACTCAGAATACACAAAACCTATCTGTTAAGGAATTTGTTGTGCAGAGGTCTCCCTGTGCTACCAAAGAGTTGCACAGACAAGGAAGGGTACTGAGAGCAGTAAAAGTCACACAAGAATACACTGAGTTATAAAAACAAAAAGTAGTTTAATTTAAGGTGATGTAAAAACAAAAATGCACAGTCAAAAAATAAACAGTCCAGGTCATAAACAATAGCAACAGTCCAAGGAGTAATCCAAACTACAAAGTCTTCTTACCGGTCCAGAGGTCAATACATAGTTCAGGTTACAACAGTAGTAAACCAACAGCAGAGCAAAAACAGTAATAGTAGAGATCAGTGAATTCAGAGAGAGAGAAGCTACGTTACTAGCTTCCTCTTATGGCCATGAGAACACTTACATACCCATTGGCCAATTAACTTCTTAAAGACATAGCAACATCATGGTTAATATATTTTCAACCCAACATTGTAGGCTAACACCATATGCCTAACATTCTCCCCTTTGGGTAGAATAATATATAACTCTTACAATCTTATGCACATTCTTTCACAATTAGCATTGTGTTTCACAGCACTTTGTACCTTCGTAAAATGATCTGCAATATTTACATCAGATGAACAATATTCTAGCTGTATTAATTTATCTTTGACACATTGTCTGACATTCAAATAACGAAGATCAGTATGTTTAGATCTTGTTCTTACTGCAGCATTATTAGCCATCTTTATCGCAGCTTGATTGTCCTCATACACAATAAATGGATCATTTACATTTAAACCCATATCTAACAATAATTGTTTGTACACTAGCAGTTCTGTACATAACACTGATAGACATGAAAATTCAGCCTCCATTGTAGATAAGCTTATGTGGTTTTGTCTAATAGACTTCCATCCAATTAAAGAATCACCCAACATTATAGCCAACCCTGAAGTAGATTTATGAGTGCTTGTATCAGAGGCAAAACTCGCATCTGCATATGTGTGAGGATTAACTCACGATTTGGCTCTAAATATAACGAGTAGTGAATAGTTTGCTTCAAATACCTTAATACTCGTTTAGCTGATTGCCAGTGTCTAACATTTGGATTATTGTTGCACCTAGCTAATTGGTTTACACAGTAAGAAATATCAGGTCTAGTCCAATTACTAAGATACATAAGACTTCCTATCAAAGATTGGTACATAGCCTTATCAAATACAGGACTCTCAACATTAGTGTCCTTCAAATCCATAGCCATCGGAGTTGTTGCTGGTTTACACATTTCCATGTTGTATCTCTTTAATAACTGAGATATTTTACTGGCTTGCGACACCTTAAAACCCCTATTCGTTTTCACAATATCTAACCCCAAATTGTGGCTTATTTCTCCAAGATTTCTAATTGTGAATTTATTTTGCAATCTAGAAATGATAGCTTGTGCTTCTAACTCAGTTTTTGTTATTATTGCAATATCATCTGTCAATAATAAAAGAAAAGATAATGTTCCGTTGTGATCTCTTCTAAACAAACAAGGATCAGCATTACTGGCTACAAAACCTAATGCACTTAACTCTTTAACTATACATTTATTCCACTCATAGCCTGATTGTTTCAATCCATAGAGGCTTTTCTTTAATTCCCAACAATCATGGTCTCTATCACTGGTCAATCCTGGTGGTATTCTTAAATAAATAGTATGTTGCAATGGAGCATGTAAATATGCAGTTTCAACATCTACATGGTTAACCATATATTGGTTTTTAGCTGCCCATACTAAAGCTGCTCTTAAAGTAGTTGCCCTCAGACTGGGTGCAAACACCTCGTCAAAATCCTCAGTAGTTTGGGCAAAACCTTGTGCAACCAAACGTGCCTTATGGGTTACGGTCCCATCTACACCCTTTTTTAGCTTATATATCCATTTACAACCTATAGCTTGCTCACCAGGTGGCAGTTTTGCTTTCTCATAGACCTTAAGATCCTGCAAAGACTTCAACTCCCTGTTCATTGCAGCTTTCCATGATGCCTGTTCCTTTTCAGGATACATCCTGATCTCATCATAGTTAGATGGTACTGAACTAACTTGACATATTACACTTGCTTCATAGCGATCAGGTGGATGTCTGATGCGTGTTGAACGCCAAGGAATTACAGGGCTTTGAATTTCTGACTCCTTACCTTCCTCTTTTTCTGATTCATCTTTTATATTTATAGGAGATGTATTATCATTACTAGTTACGTTATCAGAGGAGTCCTCAAACACTAGAGGATCAGTATTAACAGTTACTTGCTCTAACCTATCCCAACCAACATGCTCAAGGAATTTTGCACTAGAACTGTTATATACATTAGTTGTGCCTCGTTCCCAGAAACGATAGGATCTGTGGTTAGCTTCGTAACCTACGAAGTATAATTGCCTAGCCCTATGTTGGCCTTTACTACTGAGTTGTGCAGGAATGTGGACCCAAGCTGGGGTGCCAAACGTGTGCAGGTAATCAAGGTTTGGTCTTCTACCATGCCATATAGTATATGGTATTTTACCAGTAGAAGTATTAACAACTATATTCAGAACATGGTTTGCACATTTTGCTGCCTCCCCCCACAGTCTATCTGTTAAGCCAGAATCTTGTAACATGGTTCTCATCATGGCTTGTAACGTTTGCCCACGTCTCTCAACAAATGCATTATGTTGAGGCCTATAAGGGGCTGAACGTTTATGCTCAATGCCAGCAGATTCTAACATATCAACAAAATGCTTGTTTGTAAATTCAGTGCCATTATCAGTAATTATGCACTGAACCTTTCTCTTTGTTTGTCTCTCCACAAACTTCAGCCAGTTTGCAAATTGTTGGAAAGTGTCTGCCTTTGACTTAAGCAGATAACAAAAACCATAACGAGAGTAGTGGTCCAATATACTTAAAATATAACATGACCCTCCTAAACTTGGTTTCATGGGTCCAATTAAATCAGCAAACACAACTTCCAAAGGTACAGTTGTTTTGAAGCTGTTTAACCTGTTTGCAGGAGTTGCCTTACTCTTTTCCTGACTACAGGCATTGCAATTCAAATACTTACTACATGGCTTCAGTTTAATTCCTTCTACTAACTCAACTGTTTTACGTAGTGAGTTAAAGTTTACATGCCCTAACCGCCTATGCAATAAATGTATACATTCATCATGTGGCTTCTTGTTCTCACATATCGAGTTAGCTTTAACTGTACTAACCTGGTTACTTGTGAGAAAGAATAAGCCATTTTTCAAATTAGCAGTTACACAGGTTCCATTCCTCTCAATAGTGCATTGCTCCCCTTTGAATGTTACCACAAACCCAACCTTAACCAATTCCCTTACAGATAACAGGTTGAATCTTAGTTTAGGTATATATAACATAGGTAACTGTTCACCAATGCATGGACAATAGGAATTACCTTCACCAGAGGCCTTCATCCTCCAACCGTTTGCTAGTGAAACATATTGGTTGCTGTTTTTCATATTAACAAACCTCTTTTTCTCTTTAGTAATGCATTGTGAAGCCCCACTATCAACAACCCACAATTCATTATTTCTGTATGTTGGTTCACCAGAAATAGCCAAACCAATGCCCTTCTCAGCCTTCCCACTACTATTTACATTCTGTTTTTTACCCTTTCTACAGAATTTGGCTATATGCCCTCTAGCCCCACAAGAATAACATTTCTTGATATTGTAAGCAGTGGTAAATTGCTGCTCCTTTCGTGGCTGTGTCTCTCTCAGCTGGTCTCTGTCATGCCTCCTTCTGGCTCTTCCAGCAGTCTTCCAGTAATGGTAGTCAATGTCAGTTCCTCTCTGGTCAGGACTTCCAAAGAAGAAACATACTCATCATAACTCTCATCCAAAGATGACAAAATAATGTAGACCTGATGCAACTCTGAAAAAATCAGCTCCTTTTCATGAAGCTCTTGAAAAGTTGCCTTCATGTAATTTAAATGGGTCAGCATATCTCCATCCTTCTGCAGACGAGCCCTAAACAGCTTACGTGTAAGGTGTATATGTGCACCCACACTGTCTCGAACATAAAGCCTTCGCAAAACGCCCCAACACCTAGGAGCAGACTCCTCACCACGAATATGGACAAGTTGCTGGTCATTCAGTGTTAGTCCAATAATGCAAAGAGCTTTCTCATTGCTACATTTAAAGTCGTCTATCTTCCTTGCATCTTCTTCGTCATCTGGATCCCAAGCAGTAGTATCTGGTGGGTTATTTACTACAGTCCATAGTCCTTCCTTGCGCAAAAGCAAGCAGCATTTTGTGGACCAGGAAACATAGTTTGTCCCATCCAACAGGGTTATCCAGGAGATGCCTGACAACAGGTCTTGTGCCATTTTACACCAAATAGCTAACACAAACTCAGCTAGGAATACTGTGTGTACTAACTCTCAGTACAGGCCTGGGCCCATAACCAGTGTTAAGGAATTTGTTGTGCAGAGGTCTCCCTGTGCTACCAAAGAGTTGCACAGACAAGGAAGGGTACTGAGAGCAGTAAAAGTCACACAAGAATACACTGAGTTATAAAAACAAAAAGTAGTTTACTTTAAGGTGATGTAAAAACAAAAATGCACAGTCAAAAAATAAACAGTCCAGGTCATAAACAATAGCAACAGTCCAAGGAGTAATCCAAACTACAAAGTCTTCTTACCGGTCCAGAGGTCAATACATAGTTCAGGTTACAACAGTAGTAAACCAACAGCAGAGCAAAAACAGTAATAGTAGAGATCAGTGAATTCAGAGAGAGAGAAGCTACGTTACTAGCTTCCTCTTATGGCCATGAGAACACTTACACACCCATTGGCCAATTAACTTCTTAAAGACATAGCAACATCATGGTTAATATATTTTCAACCCAACATTGTAGGCTAACACCATATGCCTAACACTATCAATCTAAGAATCTGGTTTGATACAGAAAATAGAACATATAGTTGGCATTAAGTACTGCTATATTGGGGTTTGTTTTTGTAGATTGATTTATTTTTATTGATTGATTTTGTGCTGTGAAATTGTTTGTAACTTCTAGTGACCACACAGATAGATTTTCTCCATGACAATCTATCCCTGACCAGGTCTTTTAAGCCTTCTAATAGTGCATTCATTAGCCCTGTAATGGAGCCCATCTCTACAAGGTATTCTCAGGGGTCTTCTCCAGTGCCAAAGTTCAAAAGCATCAACACACTCGCTATGTTACAAAGTCCAATTTTCACTTGCACAGAGGGTCACCGGAAATATCTTGGCTCGCCCAATTCTGATCTCTGTAGGTATAGACACATCACAGCATTTGAATATCTTTTGAAAAACATTTGAATACCTTCCCCACCTGCCTCTTCTTTTGAATTCCTAACTTTGGAAGTAGACTAGACTGTTAAACTAGATGTGATCTGATGCATGAAGCAATTCTTAGATTCTAGTGGATCTCTTCTCTGGATCTTAGTTTATTGTGGTTTCCCTCCCTATCACTATAGAGCAATGAGTAAAAACATATGAAATTTATGAATTCAAAAATGTTAAGGGCTATGTTTATAAGATTTTCGTGGCTGCCCTAACCAAGTGCTAGTTTGTGATATAGTATTTCTTGACTGCTTTTTCCTTTACTATTGCTATAAAAGCTGGACTGCCATCACTTAGTTTGGCTGTTCTACCTGTTTTCATTAGTTTGATCTTCTTTATATTTTAACAATGTACATTTTTTATCAGTTTTAACATGACCTTGGTTTTGCATGTTAGTATTAAATGCACTGCTGTTTATAAAGGGACAACAGTGGGTTTTTTTGTAAAACTTTCACGGAAGTTTGATATTTGGGTATTAGGAAAAGGATCACAAAAATGTGCAAACACGGAGCGCCCTCTAGTGGCCTCTAAAATTCTATCCCTGCAGTTGTATACGTATTTTCTCAAAGGTATATTCTGTCCCTCGGAATCAGTAGGGCAATTACATATAGGATTGCAGCCTCAATAAATCATTTTAAACAACTAGTTAATCAAAAAAGTAAACAAGTGTTCGCATTAGAAATTATTAATAGCTGTGTCAATGACTGTGACAGCAATTAATTGGAAAGAGCTTGAACTTGCCACATTTTGATTTATGTTCTTCAAAAAGTTGGTTAAGCCAATACAAGTTCTGAAATCCAGTGCTCACAAAGCAAAAAAAATAAAATAAATAAAAATGGAATAATATGTTCCATCTGCCTAACAGTCTTAGAGCCATAAGCATCTGGTATGAACTACAAATGATGAAAAATGATGAAATATTGCAGGAACCAATCTGGGTTGGTCACTGGGACCAGATGATGAAATGTGTTTTGTGAAATCACAACACAAATCCAAGTCTCATATGCTTGTGTCATGTTATTGGGTGCAAGTGCATAAATCACATGGTGTTCACAGTGGGCCTTCCCACCTGCCTCCTCTTTTGAATTCCTAACTTTGGAAGTAGACTATTAAACTAGATGTGATCTGAAGTACAAAGCAGTTCTTAGATCCTGGTTGATCTGGGCCTAAGCTTATTGTGGTTCCCTTCCTTGCCACTATAAAGTAATGAATAAAAGCACATGAAATTTATGAATGCACAAATGTTAAGGGCTATTTTTTTATAATTATTTGCATACTTTAACTAACATTGAATGCTGTGCAACTTTAATCTGAGTAAACAAGCAGAGGTTTGGGTTGTAAACAATGAAGAGAAAAGGGATGGAAAGTGTTGAAACAGACTCCCTTATTTTTGCTCAAGTTTTAAAGTAATTATTTTAGTGGTAACAATAACAGAATAACAGAGTTGGAAGGGACCTTGGAGGTCTTCTAGTCCAACTCCCTGCTCAAGCAGGAGACCCTGTACTATTCCAGAAAAAGAGGCTTCTTAAAAGCCTACAGTGATGGAGCACCCACAACTTCTGAAGGCAAGCTGTTCCACTGGCTGATGTTCTCTCTGTTAGGAAATTTCTCCTTAGTTGCTTCTCTCCTTGATTAGTTTCTATCCATTGTTTCTTATCTTCCCTTTTGGTGCACAAAATAGGCTGACCATTCTGTTCTGTTCTGTTCTGTTCTGTTCTGTTCTGCTCTGCTCTGCTCTATTTCCTCTGATACAGCTAACACAAGCCTCTCTATATACCTTGAATTTCTTGCATGTAGACTTTCTAAAGATGAATGTAATTGAGAAAGAGTTGCCATTATGTGGGTGAGCTAAATCTTAATTACCTTTCAAAAAGCAAAGATTAAGAAAGCAAAAGCAGATATCAACTCCAGTAACTTGAATGATTTTATAAACCACATACATGATATATTTTGAAAGTACCAAACATTCTCCAAAACCATACTTTAAATATATGGCAAAGCAGATGGCAGCAAATACGGACCAAAAAGTCTGTCTTCAGAGTTCTGAAAAAAAGGAAATAAAGAAGGAAAATGGTTCTTGTTAAATAGCGGGTTCTTTGGCACAGGAATGAAGACGCGAAGCTGAATACAAGGTAACTCATAGTTTATTTTGTGCAGAAACTGTACTGGGGAAAAGGCTGCAACTAGCCGCAATATATAGTGTAGCCCCTAGGCTGCAGCCAATAGGTTTGAATCAACCATTGCCACCTGGAGATAGCCAATTGCAGCACAGGAGACTTGTAGTCTGGGTTGCTGGAGAGCCATTAGCTGCTCCAGCAACCCACATGGTATACTTTAAGAACCCAGTACATAACAGTTCTCTTTGTAAGAATCATATGTCAAGCAACAATCGGTACCCACATTCAATGAAATACTAGTAATGCCCATACAATTGGAGAAATAGTGGATGATGTCAGTCAATAATAAAGACTGTTAAGCTCTCAACTTAGGAATTAGTTGAAGGAAATTCAGATGAAATGCTGACTGATGGAACATTTTATATTTACAAAAAGCAATAAAGCACGTGTATCTTTATTCAGTGGATGATATGCCTGCATGCTCTATATGTTTTGTTTCATTTTTTTATTATTATTTATTCATCAAGCAAAAATTACAATATCAAATGAGCAAAATTTAAAAAATAGGACAGGGATGATAGGCATGTTAGTGTACTTATCCACATCCCCTTAGAAACCTCTTAAATACGGGGTGAGGTCCACAGAACTTAAGTTAGAATTAAAACTATGAATACAGAATACTATACAATACTAAATCTCACCACAAGCATCACAGTTCTAAACTATCCAAACCAAGAAATTCAAGCCTAGTAGCATAGAGTATTCTACTGTATTATTCACAGAAGAGTCCAAGACTTTTCTTGTAACTTGCTCAATTGTACAGGTAGTCCTTGACTTAAAACAGTTCACTTAGTGACTTTTTGAGGTTATTATTATTATTATTATTATTATTATTATTATTATTATTATTATTATTATTATTATTAATTTAATTTATATACCGCCCTTCTCCCGAAGGACTCAGGGCAGTGAACAGGGCAATACATAAAAACTAGATACAAAAGTTAAAAATTATTAAAACGTGATTAAACAATGCCCATAATAAATTAATACAGATTAAAATTGAAGTCCATTTATAACAGCACTGAAAAAAGTGACTTATGACTATTCGCATGCTTGGCCACTGACTCGTATTTATGACGCCTGCAGTCTCCCAGAGTCATATGATCACCTTTTGCAACCTTCTGACAAACAAAGTCAATGAGAAGCCAGATCCACTGAACAACCATACTAACTTAACAACTGCAGTGTTTCACTGCAACAGCTCTGGCAAGCAAAGTTGTAAAATGGGGCAAAATTTACTTGACAAATGTTTCACTTAGCGGAAAGTTTGGGCTCAGTTTTGACTCTATGCTGAGGAATAACTATAACCGATATGTGGTAAGGATTCAAAACAGTTGAACAGTATTCTAGGATTGGCCTAATGCAGGGGTAGGCAACTTTGGCTTGGCTGGCTCAGGAATTCCTGGAGTTGAAGTCCACGAGTCATAAAACAGCCAAGGTTGCCTACTCCTGGCTAACGTATGTTTCCTAAGCTCAAGTCAGCAATACAGTATTTCCAGGGTGGGGGGGGGGGGAAGAACACTTCATAGAATTAAATTAACAACTTTTAGTGCTTTTTTTTAGCAATGCTGTTGCCAATGAACTTTAGAACATAAATGTTTACGGGCTATAAGCTGCCCCTTCAGTTTTGAAGAGTAGAATGCAGATTTTTAAAATAAATTTTAAAAATTAGAGCACAAGAATTTGATCCCAGAGCTCTCACCTTTGAGGATTGAGAGAGCCAGGCTCAGGGAAAAGGCTGAGATTTCACTTTCCACACTTATGCTGTTGTCCTTGGGGTAGACCTAGGAGCAATTTCTAGGAAATGTAGAACTAAGGAGACTTTAGTTCTATAAGACATTTAGGCCAGCCATTGGGATGGTGCCATTAATTGCTCTCCCATTGCTTGCATAATTGCTGGGGGGGGGAGGAGGCACATGCCCAAAAGAGGAAATGAAAACAGAAGCAACTGCTTCTAATTTGTTCTACTAGGAACAAAGGTCAGGGGTATGAAAGAACAACTTCAAATACTAAAAAGGAAGTCATACAGAAAGCAAAGATCTGTCTACATCGTTGTAAAGAGAAGAGCATGAAATAATACAGGAAAACAGGTTTAGCTGAATTTTGGAAAAAGACTTTTGACATTAGATTTACCTAAGTAAAAGCCGAGGTGGCACAGTTAGAATGCAGTACTGCAGGCCACTTCTGCTAACTTCCGGCTGCCAGCAGTTCGGCAGTTTGAATCTCACAGCTCAAGGTTGACTCAGCCTTCCACCCTTCTAAGGTCGGTAAAATGAGGACCCAGATTGTTGGGGGCATTATGCCGACTCTGAATCGCTTAGAGAGGGCTGTGAAGCACTGTGAAGCGGTATATAAGTTTAAGTGCTATTTCTATTGCTAAGTAAATTTCTGAGTTTCACTATATTTCTTCAAGCTGAGTCTAGTCTGCCATTAGTTAGGATGATTATAATTTGGACTTCTGAGCAAAAAGGTTGACTTGATAACTTAGATGCCCATTCTTCCAGTTCTGGGATTCTATAAATGTTTTGGACTTTCTGGAATTCTAGAATTGTCCTTTCAGAGTTGCTTACGTGACTTCCCAAATGCAGACATGTACATAGATGCTTCTGTTGAATCTATCCATACATGCCCCACGTGTCTTAAAAATAAACATTGAATGAAAACGAATAATAAAGTCACTTTCATAGGCAAAGCAGATTCATAGCTGGAATGTCATTGCATAAAACAAGCCCAAGTTTATTCTTGAATGAAGGAAATCCTTGTAGTTCAATGTCATCATAATATACCATGTGATCCATTTGATAATAACATTTGATAATCAAATCAGTTATACCTAGAGATGTTAATTCCTGTATTTGGATGATTTTTTTAAAAAAATATTTATTTATTTTTAATAAATGGCTTTGCGGTGAGGCTAGGAAAAACACATGAATTATCTTGGTAATGCAAAGGTGATACCAACATTATTTTTACAGGCTCATTTAAGGGAAGAAAAGACAAGGAAAAAATAACATCTTGTTGACCTAGGACAGGCATGTCAAACTCGCGACGTCACGTGATGTCACACGACGTATCAGGACTTTTTCCTCATTGCCAGCAATGGGGTGGGTGCAGTTTCAGCATGACGCATCCAGCCCACAGGGTGGCAGTTTGACATGCCTGACCTAGGATGAAGGGAAGACATGCCTTCTGCATATCATTCGTTATTCCTGAGCTTTCTGTAATTCTGAATAGATCTGTGGAAGCAGCAAGTAATACTGTGTAAGCTTACCAGAGCCAATCAAATAACCCCATTTGTTGATAGAAAATGTTCTTAAGACATTGTATCAGTTACTTATGCTAGTCATAAGAAGACCAGAATCAAAACTGAACAATCGTGTATCATGCAAGCCATACAGTGGGTTTCTCATTGTATAATTGTGTCAGCTATTTAGTCAAATTGGTGATCTGTATGTTGCCCGTCACTTCTGCACAAATATCTTACAAACGTATCATGATCTGCCAGGTTTAATCACACTTAGGTTTGATGTATCCCAGCAGATGGCAGCACCTGGCCAACACTTGTCCTGGCTCAGAAGCTAAGCAAAGAATTAAGGGCTGGAAACTAAGCTATGAAATTGAGGGGACCGAGAAAACATATTGAAAGAAGATAGTAGCACATCACTTCCATATTGCTGTTAAGAAAACTACATAGTCTGTTGAGTTCAACTTGTTAGAAGACTGAATTGCAGGTTTAAATATATGCCTGGTTACAATGTGCATTAATGCAGACAGAGCTTGGCAGGTCACTCCTTCGTGGAGGCAACCAGCTGTGAATGCAAGAAGTCAAACTAAAAATATACTTTTAAACTCTCCAGGGAGAGGGTGGGGGTGGGGGTAGACTTTTAAACAAATGCAGCCTTTTTGAAGTTTCCGGCTGTCGTACTATAAATCAAACTATAATTTTCACAAAAGCTAACCCATCAATCTAAAAAGACAGAGTTGAAGGCAGAATTGGTGGTGTGGCTTTCCTCTCTCAAACAGATTTTTGAATGCTGGCATTCCTGAATTTTAGGAAGTCCTGCCACTTTCCAGCCAACATTTCATTGAGGAACTGGAAAGAAGCCTATTCAGGGCAGGTAATTGTCCATGAAGAACTAGGGGAAAATTTGCAGGACTCAGCAAATAATCTTGCAGCAGAGTTTGTTCCTACCACTGCAAATGCTGATGTAGGAAGTCAGCACACACACACACAGACACACACACACACACACACACACACACACACACACACACCAGAGAATGAAATATGTTGGGGAATATTAAAAGAGGCAGGATAGAATATTTCCCCTAAAGAAGAAATGGAGAGAAAAATCTTAACAAAGGCAGAAGGCAGCCCAGTCTTTCTGCTATAGAAAAACTGCCTTTAGCACAGGGGTGTCAAACTCAATTTCATTGAGGGCCACATCAGCATTGCGGTTGCCCTCAGGGGGCCGGGTGGGTATGGCCAGGGTGTGTGTGGCCTACTGGGTGGGTGTGGCTAGAGTGTGTGTGGCCTACTGGGTGGGCGTGGCCAGCTCTACATCGTTCGCATCAAGGGTACCTATGGGGGCCTGGGCAGGAGTGGGACAAATCTGAGGGTCTCTGGGCCAGGGCCAAGGCAGTGGGGGCCGTTCCCTCACTGTTTCCAGGATGGCTTCGCGGGCCACATGAAACCACTTTGCAGGCCGAATCCGGCCCCCGGGCCTTGTGTTTGACATGTCTGCTCTAGCAAGAGACCAGTCTAGGAGGTTTTGTATCCATTCATTCTATTCATAAGCGAAGAGCAAACAGAGACTACAAATAAGCAACACAATTAGGCAAGCCAAAAATTGACAGGATTAGCTCAGACCTGCATTTCCCCTTTCACCTATAGAGCCAGCCATGACCCCTACATGATCCCACAGGAATCTGGCAACAGCCATTAGAATATTAAACAACATGTTCTTGCACAGGTACAGGCATCTCAATCATGAGGCCCCAAAGAATGTATAAAAACCCACCCATACTCAACTCCATTTTGTCAGCCACCCCAGAAACATGCTGCTGTCACTTTAGTTTCTGGCTATCAAATAAACAGAGATATCCTTTCCAAAATGCAGCCTGCCTTCAGCTCATTTCTACAGCATCTTCCCGGCTTGGAACAGGACCAGATTTTTCTTCCTACAGCGAGAAGAATTTCATATCCAACAGTGTGCAGTATGTGCAGTTTTTTCAGTTATGATCTCTTAGAAACCTTAGATTTACACGAAACCCTAGTTTAGAAAAACTCTTCTAGGCTTCTAAATACTTCCTTCTTAATGTGTAGGCTTATTCCTGGGGAGATCCATTTTTTTCCTGTAAGGTTAATAGATGCTAAATTAGAATCTGCTTCTTGGTTGATAGATAGAAACATGCATGAAAAGTTGCAGTTGAGGGGGTGTGCTTCTTACAAAGGTGCACAGATAATTTATAATAGTATTACTATTTTTCTGACAGTCTCATAGATTAATGGTGCCCATCATTTATGACAAACATGTGGGTTCAGTCCCCAATGGAGATGGATGAATTGGTTTTAACCCATTATCTCCTATTTCTCGATATCTCCGTTAAAAAGTGACAGTGAAAAACTGTTTAAATATATTTTCATGTTTCCAAACATATTTTGCATTGAAGCAGATTTTTAAAGTGATTTCCACTGAGTGCTGAATCATTTAGCAAGTATTCATTCAGGCAGGATGACAGGATGTTCTTGGCCTAGAACTGTATATGTGTGTGTGTGTGTGTGTGTGTGTGTGTGTGTGTGTGTGTGTGTGTGTGTGTATATATATATATATATATATATATATATATATATATATATATATATATATATATATATATATATATATATATATATATATATATATATATATATATAAACAGTATGCATATATATATATATTAACAAACTAAGCGAACACTGGGATGGAATAAGAAAAACTAAAGCAGTTTTTATTGTTAAAAGATCAAGCTTTCATTGGCTAACTGCCAACGTCATCAGGATGGAAATGCTGGGGTGGTCTGGAATGTCTTGGGCAAAGAGCCTTGGGCAGGTGGTTGGACTAGAAGACCTCTAATACTTCAGAAAGTATTACTTTATAAAAAAAGTACTGGAAGCCTGGAACCAACTTCCAGAGGAGTTAGCAGGTTAATCAGTAACTGAATTTAAACATGCTTGGGAGTCACACATGTCCATCATCTGATGACAACAACAACAACAACAACAACAACAACAACAACAACAATAATAATAATAATAATAAGATGATGATGATGATGATGATGATGATGATGATGATGATGATATCAATAAACAAGGAGACCACATTGGAATAATCAGGTACAAAGCCTTTATAATAGTCATCTATTCATTGTGGAGAATCAAATCTTTGCCAAACTAATTTTTTATCCAGTCATCTTCATACTGGATGTATAACTTGTTCTAAAAAGTTACTTTTCCTGCAGCAAATTAAAAACTCCTTTTTCCCCAAGTTCTGCCCCTAGAATCAGACTTCCTACCTAAACCACATTTAGAGATAAGGTAGATGTTGCATCTTGAAATAGTTATGAAAACAAAAATAATGGGATATTATAGACTCACTTTTAGCATTGCCATTTCTGACTTTTTAACAAGGAATATTTGACATGTGTCAAGATGGTAACATTTGCCAATAGATGTTGAAGTAGTAGAAAAATTTATTTAATGCATTATATTCATTTAAATACTGTTCTGGGGATCAAAATATAGTTAGTAATTAGGCTGATTTTTTTCTCCTAGTCAAAATGTGTGTTTGATAGGCAAAGTAATAACAATGGATGATTAAATTTTGAAATTACTTAACTTAATCATTTTAATTATGGATAATTAGACAATAAAGCAGCGTAGTCTAATGTTAAAGTGGAATTTGCTGCTTAATGAAAATATCTCTAGAGAACCTGATGGAGTACAAGCTTTGCATTAGGAAAAAAATGTATAGGAAAGTGTTAGATTCAGGGTGTGGAGTACAGTTTACTGTAATCTGTTTTTTTTTCTGGCTTCACCTTTTTACCTCAGTGGGAATCTCATTGGGAGTAGAGTTTCACACCCTTGCTTGGAAAAGTTTGTATACTGTGGTAACTCAGAATGTTAGCCCAATCAGAACATGTTTTGGAGGAGAAAATATTTTTTTTTAATGTAGTATAGAAATTTTGATGTCAAAGCAGCAGAGAAGTTGCTACAGATAGCAGCATCTCCAAAACCCAAATCCACAATGACACCAAATGACAACATGCATCTAGTGCTTGCCAGAGACGGCACTCAGAGCCCTCTCTGTGGGCACATTCACCGCTGCCACTAGCAGCTCACGCAGGTCCATTAGGCCGCCGCCACCGCCCAGAGCAGCAGCCCTGCCCAGCACAAAGCAGGCAAAATGGCTGGTTAGCAAGCTCGAGTAGAGGTGGTAGAGCATCGAGATGGCCACGCCTACCTGGCCACACCACCCAGTCTGCTTTGACCACCCTGGCCATGCCCACCCTCCCTGAGGGAACCACAATGCTGATGCGGCCCTGGCACTTTGCAATAAATAAGTGGGTTTTGGGTTGCGGTTTGGACATTCGGTCTCAAAAAGGTTTGCATCACTGATCTAGTGCATAACTTTCATATTTCCCATTTCTCTTTATCTGCCTCTGACCTCCATGGTGATAAATGTTAATTCTTTAAGAGTTCAGAGCATCGAGCTTAAAATAGAATAGAGATGCACACAAAATGGAAAACAAGTTTTGTATTCTAGAAGTTCTGTTCCCCTATTCCAGGCTGGCTGTATGAAACAAAACAGAAGCCTAAAACTGTTTGGGATATTTTGAACATACTGTAGAAGATTCCCAAACAAGCTTTTGAGCTGCAAGAGTCTAGATAATCACTAGATGGCAGTAAAGAGATACAGAAATGTCTTCCTTGACTTTAGAATATTGTAACTATTTGCCCTGGAGATATGTGTATAATTGAAATATGAAGAGAAATAGACTAATTCTGAGATTTTTGATCCATCACACAAGATAATCAGTGAATTATTTCTTCCAGGACGGGAGGACTTCCTAGCAGGAAATATTACATTAATATTTTGAAATAAACTTCTCTGTGTCTACAAATCACATTCTACTCCAGTTGTTAAAAGTTCAGCTGCAGATTGATTTTTGTTCCCCTTGCTTATTCTCAAAAATAAATTCTCCCCCACCATAGAGAATTGCAGTTTGTACCTGGTAGAATGAAAAAGGGGGGGATGACTGAGGAGAAACACACATACACACCCGATCACAAATTCTCTCTCTGCCCCATAGACACTTACATCTTATAAATTACATTTATATCACGTTGTACTACATTACATTTACAATACTCAGCATACAAAAGAAAATATTATGCAGGAGTCATGCACACAACCTTACTATGCGAAACAACCCTTCTTTTTCTGTTTGAAACACTAAAGAAAAACTGCAGCAAGCAGATCAAACCAAAAATTCAAAGATATTTTTGGAGCAAAAGGTGCCAGAGATCATATCAACAGTGTGAAGGAGATAAACAGAAAGAATCTCTGGAGAGGATTAGCCCTCAGTCCCCTCCAGTTGGACAAGACAAAGTTCACCTTAATGAAGACAAGTTGTTCTAGTCAGTGTCCAATGGACTTGTGTACTGAAATACCATGTTTTCCTGAAAATAGGACCTATCCTGAAAATAAGCCCTAGCTTGATTTGGGGGGCCTAATATAAGCCCTACCCCCAAAATAAGGCCTATTTAAAACCCCACCTACCCACCTCTTCCCTTTCACTCCCCTTCCAAGACAGACTGCTGGTGCTTTCAGCCCCCTGCTTCCCTTCACAGTTCAGCCCACCCAGCTAACAAAGCAGCAGGCTGAGCCTCGGAGGGTCGGGGAGGTTACGGAAGTGAGCGAGCATCCTGCCGACAGCCCCTGTGCTGGCTGCCCCTTCCCTGCCAGAGCCGGAATGCTGCCACATTTCAGTAGATGCTGGCCTTCCCTCCGGTGGACCTGGGGGCTTCTAGAAAGAGACAGACCTGTTTCAGCACCTGGCACCTTTGAGGGATTTGCCTTGCCACCTGTTTTCCAGCTCTGTCACATTTCTCCTCCACTGTGGAGCTGGAGAACTTGCCTCACCACCGCCCACATGCCCTTGCTTACTCCAAGCATTTCTTTGTTAACCTGTTTTTCATCTCCATCAAGTTTTTCCACTGCGTTTCTCCATTGCGTTTCTCCACCGCTGCATGCAGGGAAACAAAAGTTTATGGGACTAAAAAAAAGTTCAATCACTTACCAACTTCACGAGATCTTTTTTTTTTACAAGACGTTGGAAAGTCTGATTGTACTTTTTTTTTAGTCCCACAAACTTTTTTTTATTTCTCTGCACATGGCAGTGAAGAAACGTGATGGAGAAACGCTTGAATCGTTTGACTTCCTGTTGCTTGACACACACACCCCAGCTTCAATAAGTTTGTAGACATCCTGCTTTGCTTAAGAGCAAGTATTCAGCCCAGCTTTCCTGTTATTGCCGGAGGAGGATGACATCCAAGGAAGTGCTTAAGTATCCTGAATGTGAAAGATGCCTGTGCTCACTGCTGCCCCATGGTTTGCCCAATGGATCTTCAAACATGCTGCCATTGGGCCCAGAATCTGTATTCTTTCTTGGTAGAGGGTAATCTGATAACAGTTTGCCGGATCACAATTATTCACTATAATCAAATGCTATGACCTCTGATTCAAAAGGAGGCAGTTCCTATCCTCCTCTGATGCCTTCAACCCATGCGTTAGTAGATTAGAGATTTAGCATCGTGCAGAAACTGTATTGTTGAGATAATACTTTGTAGAGTCACCTGTCATCATTGTTTATTTGGAAGTGAAGCCCAACTGTCTCTTACTCCTACCCAGTCATTTTATAATGCTATTTTTGTATAGTTATTCAAACTAACTAGTAGGTCACCATTTGAACAAGAAACATAGATTATTATATCTTTCATAAGTCTAACTTTCTTTGGTAGTTATATAAAGAACTTTGCAAGGCAAAATAATTAAAAAGCAATTAGAGTTTCAGCTGCTTGTAACTGCACACTCAAGTCTTTGTTCATTTACGTCAATAATCCCACATCATTTAACCCAGTGTTCTTGAATTCATTATGCTGAATTGTGAAAAAGGCTCTCTGTTAACCATATGATTAGCCCAACCTAATTCTATTTTCTAACTGCTGTGAAATAAAGAATATAAAACATACAATATGGGAAGGTGGCGTGTTGAACCTCATATGTGATCAAATGCAATAGATAATTCCTATGCTGTTAATAATCTTTCCTAACATTACCTCCAGGTACAATTACAGCTTCCATTACATACAGCTCTATATCTATGTCCAAACACACAAGCTTTGGCCCCTTCACACTGCATGCAGTATTATGACACATGTATACAAGGTGCAAAGATTGCTTCTTGAGACCATGTAATCAGTACTGCAAGTATGTGAAGGGACCATCTCATGTCTAAGTTGGTGCTTGTTGGTTTTTTCAGCTGCTATATATTTTAATTTTTGCATACATATATGTTTTATTTTTATTATTGTTTTACCACCCAGACTTCATGTTGAGATGGGTGTCTATATAAATTGATTAAATAAATAAATTTATTTATTTGCTTTCATTATTTATCTTTCCTCTTGTGCTCTTTGAGGATGAAGTAGGAAGAGGACAAAATGTAAATGTAATGATTTGAGATCATGATCAATAGGAAAGGTGGAAACAGTTCTTGAAGAGTTGGTATGAAGCAGTTCTTGCATGGGAAGAGATAAGAGATGCTGTAAGAACCCACCTCAGCTAACCACCCAAGAAAGCAGAACTCTTCTCTCAAGTGGATAGGAGTGGGAGAGGAAAAGCAGAAAGTGAAAGTTATCCCAAGCGAAAGCAAATCCCCCCCCCACTTCCCAGCAGAATGGCAGGCCCCAAACCAGACCACATATGCAGGGAAAACAATAAGGATTTGGGGACCTGACAGAGGCTTGGTCCAAGTCAACCCAGTGGGAAGGCCTTTGCATCATAACAAACTGGCCCCTTCCAAGGATGAAATAATACTTTTTTCTAGCTGGTGACAGGTGTGCTCCTGGAGGAAATTTTTAATGAATTAAACGTAACATATTTTGGGGAAATAAGAGGAAAAGGAGTTCTATATGTATGTGCTTTCTCTTCATTTTCCTATACCCCTTGGGACCAATTTATTTCTTCGTTCTCCTTTGTCTCTTGAGGCCAAGAGACTTCAAAATTAATTTTGCTTGAGGGTCACAAAGAATTGGATTTAAATTGTTCTCCAATGGCCAATTTATCCATCCCTCTATAGCCACCAAGCTGTTTTGCGCAACGAGCAGTTTTGTACTTCCCCAGAGCCAGAAGTAACATTGCCCAGGAAGGAAGCAAGTTGTCTGGATGACTGAAGCAAATTAACTGAATTATTTTTTTTGGGTTGGGAAAAATTGTTGAAGTCTGGCTTGCATAATATAAGCTACAATGCATTTCTCATTTTCAATCTGCAGGAAATAATTATTCATATTGATTTTTTTTTAACTTTACTTTTTGCTGTTAATTCACTGGTCACATACGTAAGAAGAAGTCACTTTCTGATATTTTCATATGTCAGATCTCTAGACCAATTTTAATTGGAAATTTTTATATCTCAGTAGAAAAATGCACTTTGTGAGTAGTAGAACAAAATTTTGCTTATGGGCAAATGAATGGTCATCGCTTTCATTTTAAGCAGCATAGATTTAACTTGTTGAGCAAGCTGAAATTGGCTTAGAATGAGCAAGAATGAAGTTTGACTTTGCAAAAACATTAGTTTCTTGGGCATTTTTTAAGAAAGGGTGTAAGTAAAAGGATCACATTTTGGGGAAAATGTGGGGCAGTGCCACTCAGTCATTCCTTGAAGTCTTTATCTAGTAGGACTCAATTTGCAACTTCTAAATTCAAGAAATATGTGAAGCAGAAATAAACTATTCATGCATTCCATTATGAAATTTCCTTATTTTGGGGAACTCGTTTTTTTTTTTTAGTGTTTTTGGTTAAAAAGCTTCAGAACTGTCTGTTGTGATCCAAAACAAGCATTTATTTACAAATAAAGAAACCATGCACACACTGGAAAATAGAGCATTTAACTCAGCATAACCCATTCAGAATAATTTCAGAACTCCAGTCAGTAGACAAAGTAATAAATCTGTGTTAGGATTCTGCCAGTTCTGGCTAGGATATTGCATATAGAAGAGGAAGATCAACAGAACTGAGTGTATTGGCAGAATTCTCAGTGTTCGCCTGCTTTTTCCAGATGCCAGTCAGCCAATACAAGGCTGCACATTTTGAATGATGAAGTGGCAGACTATTGCATGGTAATAGAAACATGGTTAAACGTTATGCTGAAAGTCTACCATTTGATGTGCAGCACCTTGGTGTTGTGTTGCAAATGTCCCTATTAAAAAATTAAAGTGTAACTTTTAAAATTCTGCAAAATCATTATATGACACTGGTGAAATGGCTATGGAAACATTGCTATTGTGAAGCCTGACAACTAGGAAGATGTATAGCAGCCAGCATGATAGTGGCATACCATATGACATCTAATGACATCCTACTTGCCTTTAGCTTTTTCTTCCTACATCTGTCCTTTTATTCACTGAGAGTTCCTCACCATTTCCTAGCTTTTATTTAGAATGCCTGTTAACATTTTGTTTCATTCTCCCTCTTCTTACATATGCAACCAAACAGTCAAATTTAAAATCAATCCTCATCCCCTCAATAATTCAGAGAGCTATTTTATCTCAAACTTGGTATACATGAATGTCTGGGTCATTTCCAGAAAGGTACAAGGTTTTGTGAGAAATAGATGAAATTTGACCCAAATATAAATTGCTATCACTTGAGGCAAACTTTATAAAAGTCAATAAAGTACTTACAGTTCATGTTCAGTGTTAGTTATTTTATTTCCAATTTACTGGACTTTTGAATTACAGTTGGACATTTAAGTAAGTTTAATATCTTAAACTGAAAGGGTTTTTAGGAACATTATTATTGAATAAGTGACAAAGCTTTCAGTGCAAACAGAAGAACACAGAAAGTAGAAACCTTAAATGTTAGCAGAGTTAGTAGGTCTGTGCTACAACAAAAAGGTGGCATTTTACAAAGAAAAACCATTTTCTCTGTAAAGCAGCAAGACTAAGCTCATAGGTCAAATATTGGGCCTCTCAAGTCAGTTCTTCAAGGATTTCTTTTGAGCATTACACCCCTAGCTTGTCTTCCTGCTTTTGTGCAGTTGCAGTAATTTTACAGCAGCCACCTATCTAGCTGATTACAGGATGGGTTAACTTGGCATCTTCCTACTTAGCATCAATTTGTGGAATAGGTACCACAGGCTGTACTATCAAATCAGAACTAAACCACTGTAAAATAAATAAAGGGAAATAAATTCTAAGACATCATTTCTTGTAAGTTGTGATGATACGGAGAAATTCACCCCAAACCATACAAAATGTTTTTGAAAAAAAATCTTATAAGATGCAAACAAAGGATAAATCATAGTGCTGAGTAAGCCAAAAGCGTTTTACCTGAATTTCTGGAATCACTCCAGAGCTACAATTGCCATGAATTGTCAAAAGCTTCTTATCTGATTGCCTTATACCATTAATCTCAAACCTTAGCTAACGAATTGCATTGATTGCTTATTAATTATACCTTTATTTTTGTACTTCCAGAACACATTCATCTGTTTACTGATCTATGATAAATCTTGACAAAAGGCCGTTTCACAATACCTATAACTAATGACCTACGCAAAGCATAATCAAAGCTATTACTTCATATTGATCTACATAAGTCTCCTAGAATGTGGCATACATTAACAAAGTCAACTTTGTTTTCTCATATTAGCACAGCATAACTTAAATTCTAAACTTGCAGTTACAGAAACACTACAGCAAGATTCCTCAAGAATTCTTTGTTTGTGTACGCAAATAAGGGGAGGGAGAAAACAGCTCAAACTCCTGTTGAAAGAAAAATATTCATCAGGATCCAGTCCAAGCTGGAAATAAACAAAATGTAGACTGCTTTAGAAAGAAGGTTCTTGTTTATTGAGTTGCTGGAAACTTCAGTGATAACAGTATGTTTCTGGGGTGGCTGACCACATGGTGCTGGGAGTGGTTGGTTTTTATACCTTCTTATGCTTTTTTTGTTTGGAGTTGTTCCTGTTCCTGTGGCATGAACTTTGACCTGAGGTTCAGTGTGCCCTTTTTGTATTCTGATGGTGGTGGGTTAATCCTATTACGTCCTAAAGGTCTTGTCCTGCTTCCCTGTGGCTGTGCTGATGGATATGTCCTGTATTGGATGGGTGAGGGGTTGCTGGTTCTAATCCTATCACTCTGCTATTGTTAGCGATCAGTTTTGCTCCAAGGGATTTTGAAAGATCCGGTTTTGAATGGGTTTCTGCAGGCAGTATTTGCTCATGAATGGGGCCTTAGACTTTCTGAATGGAATTTGCATTTCTGCATTTCTACAGACCTGGCCTGCAGAGTTTCTGTTTGGGGTTATTAATAAAACCTGCCTTTTTTAATATCCCCCAAAATATTACATTCTTTGGGAGGGGGGGGCTGACTTCCCACACAAATAAAAAAAAGGAAAAAGCAAGAATCCAACAAGATTCTCACAACCAAATCTCCTAGGCAATATTTCACATTAAATCTTCCCCAAGTATATTGTACATATTTATTTATTTTTATTTTATTTAGTTATATTTATATACCGCCCTATTCCCTGAGGACTCAGGGCGGTTTACAGGGAATTAAAAATCCAAAATACAAAAATTAAGAACAAATTAAAAAGTATTAAATTAACCCTGTAGTCAGTTAAAAAGAACCCCAAATTAAAAATTCTTCCTCAGTCTGGGCCCGAGAGCTGAAAGAGCCAGGTCTTCAGGCCCCGGCGGAATGATCGGAGGTCGGGGGCAGTCCTCAGCTCCACCGGCAGCTGGTTCCAGAGGGCAGGCGCTCCCACTGAGAAGGCCCTATCCCTGGGTGTCACCCGCCGGCAATCTCTCACCGGCGGAACCCTGAGCAGACCCTCCCTGTGGGAGCGCACTGGGCGAAGGGCGTTTGATGCCGGCAGCAGGTGTTCTCTCAAATATCCCGGACCCAGGCCATGTAGGGCTTTATAGGTGATAACCAGCACCTTGAATTTCACCCGGAGGGCAACCAGAAGCCAATGCAGCTCGCGGAGTAGAGGTGTTACATGGGAGTATCGGGAAACCCCCATTACAACTCGCGCGGCCGCATTCTGCACCAGTTGAAGCCTCCGAGTGGTCTTCAAGGGCAGCCCCATGTAGAGAGCGTTACAGTAGTCCAAACGGGAGGTCACAAGCGCATGAGTGACTGTGCGTAGGGCGTCTCGGTCCAGATAGGGACGCAACTGGCGCACCAGGCGAACCTGTGCAAAAGCCCCCCTGGTCACGGCTCCTATGTGATCTTCAAAATTGAGCCGTGAATCCAGGAGGACGCCCAAGTTGCGAGCCCTATCAACGGGGGGTAACACCTCACCCCCCATCATTAGAGGTGGAATAACATGGTTAACCCGAGACGCCGATATGCACAGCCACTCGGTCTTGGCGGGATTGAGACGAAGCCTGTTTCTCCCCATCCAGACCTGAACCGCCTCCAGGCACCGGGACATCACGGAGAGGGCATCACTGGGTTGGTTCGGAAATAGTATGCACAATAATAAATGAAATAATACCATATAGTAAGGAAGTGTTTCATCTCTAGCTTTTAAAAGTAATTCTAGAAGGAATTATACTTTCTTACCAAAAAAAACCCCTTTCCTTTTTCATAATAATAAAGAGAATTGGAATATCCAGCTGTGTGTATGAAATGTATTTGAGCTGGAAGCAGAAAAGATTAACCATTTGTGGTAGAAGATTGAAAGTCTATGTAAAAAAAAATTCTGTCAAAGACAGTCTTCCCAGATGTGAGAGGCAGAGATGTGTACTAACAATTTAACTAGAATTCATGTTCCAGATCAAAGAAAGATAGCCTCCATTATTCTTTCTACAGCACTGGTTTGAAATGGGGAGGTAAAAATTATTTATTTAAAATTTATTTTTTCCCCTTCCTTAAGCTTCTCCTTCAATAATAGGTCCAATCATATGATGAGTGATATCACTTGTCTCCTTGGACTATTTTGAGACAGGGCCAACACCGCAAAGAAAAAGAATGCAGGTTACAAGTCATCTTTTCTTCTTTCTGTTTTATACTTCTTTGGATTATTAATAAAAGAACGGAAGTGATATTGTTTCACAGCATTTAGATCTGTGATGCCTATTTACTGAATAGATAATAAAATCTGCTAAGAAGAATGACAAAAATTCTTTCTGACTCCACCTCTCTCTATATCTGAGTGTGAAAATTAAGATCTGTGACCAAAAAAAACTTTCTGGAAGAAAAGGAAAATGCTATTAGACCCATCCTAGTCGATAAAATAGTCAATATTCCTGGCATTTTCAAAATATAATGTCATTATTCTGCAAAAGTCAAATCAAGAAGCTACCACATTATGCATATCAGCAACCAGTCTCTTTCAGTCAAGAGGTAACAATTTTTGAATTGACATAATTAAAACCTTCTACGTTAAAGAATGAATAAATAATCCAGGACCCATCACTCCAATGGCATTGAAATTTCCACAATGTTTATGCCAGTTGTATTTCCAACGTTGTGGCTGTCGCAGTGTCCTCACAGTCACGCTATTGTGATTTCTGACACTCTTTGCTAGCTTCTCAGTGTGAAAGCCAGAAGGAAATCAGAAGTTGCTCCTACTCCCACTGCTTTTTTACACACCTGTGTTCATTTTCAGAACAAAGCAATAGTAATAACATTCAGAAAAAAATGTAATGGTCTTTCTGGTCACATCAGACTCTACTACCTTTCTCTCAAAGGATGATCCATGGGTCCCAAATTGTTTATGGACATTGCTGTTTTAAGAGCAAGATGGTGTTGTGATTATCCCATTATGGCTTCCCCATACATTGTGCTTCAGACTTTATTAGTTATATGCATATAGTTATAAACCCTATATAGACTTGGAGAAAATGAATCAGAATATTTATTATTTTCAGAAGGTAGACTTCTGGTAGAAAGCTATCAAACAAATGGTGGTGTATTTTAAATCTAGTTTAAAGAGAAATGATTACAAGCAGGGCTTTTTTTGTTATAGAACGCTCCGAATGGAGTTCCGGCACCTTTTTTGGAAGGAACCTTGTAGGGTAGACAAGGGGGGGTTGTATGACATGTGTGAGTTCCAGCACCTTTTTCTTTTACCAAAAAAAGCACTGATTACAAGTAAGGACAGATAACCCTAATCTTTAAAATTGCCACTTAAAAGTAAATAAAGGGGCAGCAACTTAAATAGTGGCTGTTTTCTACACTATGTTGTGATATAAGGTTTATTTATTTCATTTATTTAGTGTATAACATATCATACATGGACTAGCAATATATATTAACATCTCGCCTACATTAGCACAGCACAATAAAGTATAAACCTTAAAAAGATCTATTTTTTAAATGTGATACATGGTATTTTCACACAAGTGAATGATAATATTGCAGTTGTGTATGAAATGGAAAAGACTCCTTCAAATCAAACTTCAATAATAGACGACTATAAGGGAAAATAGTAGCTGTCATAGTAGTTTCTGCTATTGTTATTATTCTCACAAACTCCTCCATGTTTGCTTGTAGGGTTTCATTCAAAGTGGAGATGGGAGAAAAAATAATCAGCAGTTTGGTTATCTTCACTCAAGGGAGTAGTTGTTTCAAAATGTGTTGATTCTCCTTTCTAAAAGTATAATCATAATAATCACACATGAATAACCAACAAATAAGGGTTAAAAATTTAAACAGAGATAAGCAGAATTCCTCAAGTCCAATCTGGAATTAATATATTCTATGAGAATTTTGGATGTGTATATATATATATATATATATATATATATATATATATATATATATATATATATATATATATATATATATATATATATATATATATATATATATATATGTCAAATGTTAACTCTTTTAGATATAAATATACTGCCTAATATGCAATCAGCCCAGGTTTGAATCTCAGAAGGGTATGGCTGACTGATGAAGACTAAAGAGTCAGAAATGCATCTCAGTCTCCCTTAATTCTTTGTTAGTAATTTACACATATATATATATATATATATATATATATATATATATATATATATATATATATATATATATATATATATATATATAACGATAACGACACACAACCACACTACAGCTGCAACATCAGCCACTTTAAACCCCTCCAAACCACACAATAAGCAAACTGACACCCACTATAAAAACATGGCACCACCACAAACACGGAGCCGAACAAAAGCAGCACAACTCACCAGTTCAGGTCTAAGGCTGGCAGCTGAGACCAGCCCATCCACTCAAAACATATCCCCACCCAATCAGAACACAGCCCCCATTCAAAACACACTCCAACCCAATCAGAACACAGCTAACCCCCCACCCAATCAGAGCACACCTCCACCCATGGAACACACCCCCTCTGGCAGTTTAAAAAAGAGGAACAAACAGCCACTACCACACACTTCTCCCAGAAGAACGAAGCTGAAGACACCAGCCTGAGGATGACGGATGAGATTTCGTCGAAACGTTGTTCTTATACCTTCAATTCTACGTGAGGAAAAACCCGAATGACCAAAGATCTACATATATATATGGAAAAATTATATATAACAGAGTGTTATCATTTGAAATATGTAAACATAAGAAAGAAAAATAATCTATGTTTTTTAAATAACGTTAAGTTTAAATTCTGTTTTCATATCATAGGATGGTAATTAATTTCTACCGAATCACTCCTTTGTTGTCCCTATCAAATAATATGAGGTGATTTTCCAAAGGCCACCTTCATTAGTCAAACTGAAATGACTGCCAAGATTCAAGGTATTTGTTATTTCAAGTCAAGACATATCAAACCTTCATTCTAGCACTATATGCATTCCTAATGAATATAGAAATAATAAACTGTTCTTTTAATAAATGCAATCATGCTTTTGTTGACATAGAAATAATTCCCAGTTAAGTTCAACAACTCCTTCTCTAAACTACACAGGCTTGCTGACTGATTGTAGGTTCCAACCGGGAGGGGGAGGAGAGAAAAATGATCAGCAGAAATATATCTTACTAATCAATCCAAAGAGAAGATTCAAAAAAGCCTACCGAAAGTTTAGCAATTGTTTCTAACAGTAGACATAGACATGTGACTGTGTTTTGGGTGAGGTTGCATATGAAATAGCTCTATTCTTGTGAGATTTTGAGAGGGAATGTGGTGATCTTGTTAAGTCTCCTGAGAGTCTGCACATACATACATAAGCATTCTCTTTTTAACAATTGAAGGGCAATGGACTCTATCTAGCAATGTCACAGGTGCTTCTTCTAAGAAAATACATAGTATTTTTAGACAGACTGTATGTTGTTCATCAGGATATGTCTATCAGTTTCCTGCATGCTAACTAAAGCTGTTTTTAAAGATTAAAAACAATGAAGAGAGCATCCAAGGAATAATATAATATTTATAATATTGATGCATGTGTAAATTGCCAGCTATCAATTCACAGAAATCTCTGCTCATTCAAAATGTATAACTGGGCAAAAATGTAACTTTCAGCTTGCTGAAAGCAATAATATTCTTTCGCACCCATGATTCTCTTCCAGTTCACCTGGCATTGAAATAACATGCAGGCTTTCTTCCAGAAATATATTTAGAATGTACTCGCTGTATAAAGGGTTTATCTAGCAAGAACCACTTTAACTGTATTTTAACTGGAGTTCAGTTTGTTTCATGGAGTTTGATTTCCCAGAAAAATCTTTCTTATGCAAGAAGGAGGGTTTAGTTTTATAATTTTATTTACTATGCTTTTGTGCGCTGTTGCAGTTACTGATGCATTATGTGCCAATTGCATTTTTAAAGAGTCTTTAAAGGCACCCATACATCAATGCATAACTAGTTTCAAAGAGATAAGAGTGTGTGTTACTGTCACCAAGGATCCCATTCTAAGACGGGCCACAACTGGTGTGCCAGCTATTCCAGCAGTAACCAAGAGTACCTCAAGTAACAGGCCTGCTTCTTTATGGGAAGTCCCACATCATTTCAAATCAAACTTGGTGCTCACGGAGATGTACACATTTTCAGCCTGTTTTCTCTTTACTGTCCTCCATAACTTTTAAGAACCAAGGCAGGCAGATATCAGCTCAGAGTTCCTTCCCACTGCATTACCAAATGGAACTCCTATTCAGAAAGCAGCGGGACCAGTGTGAAATAGTATCATACATTCCCAACGTTTATAGGCAGTCCAGAATACTGGGGTTAAATATATCAAACAGCACTATATTCAGTCATCTACCAGAATGGCCAGTGTAGTTTTAGTTCTATGTCTAGGCTAGAAACTGAATTAAAAGGGATCAGATCTTATAGGAACTCTTGTGACTGCTCTGCATATATATATGGTATGTATGTACGTATGTACTGTATTGAATTTATATAGTCTTCTGTAGCAGACTATCTGATGATCAGATGGCTTCTTCAAGAGTGGACATTTCAATCTTCTTCAAGGCAGCCGGCACAATTCCAGCTTCCAAATTTTTGAACCTAACTAGCCACTCTCTCATTAGCTGGCCAAATGAACTAGGCAAAGTATTAATGCAACCCACAGGCTGTCAAACTCATGCTGCAGAAAATACTACCCACATTCTAGAAATTCACAAGCAAAATTAGCCTCAGATAACCTCACAAGGCATTTCTAAATCCAGACACCTTATTTCAATCTGCCCATACAGAGTCCAAACCAGATCAAATATAAGTGATGGTATCAGCAATGTGTTTATCAAACATTTCAGCAGCCTATAGGTAAATAAATCTGCTCATATACAACAATTACATACTGCCAATTCAATCACCACAGCACTCCAAGGTTGACTCAGCCTTCCATCCTTCTGAGGTTGGTAAAATGAGGACCCAGATTGTTAGGGGCAATATGTTGACATTGCAAACCACTTAGAGAGTGCTGTAAAGCACTATGAAGGAGTATATAAATCTAAGTATCAAATGCTATGTTCCACAGGTACCAGCTACAATATTTTGACATGCTCTATTATAAAATTGTGATTGCAGAACTCAACAGTTGTCTACATCAGCTAATCTCAGCCCTTTTTACCTTGTGATTCTGTACATTCATAATCAGTATGAAGTTTCCTTAAATCAATTTTTTGTTCCCTGAAGACATTAAAAGTATCATTGAAATCTTCTGTAGTTAATGCAAACATATTAAGCCAAGAGAGTAAATTACATTGTATCAGAATCCATCCCATCTTAATGGGATATACATTAAAAAGTTGCATATCTTCATTGGATTTCATTGAAACCACATGTCAATTTATGATGGACTTTCTGGAAAGTTGGTTGACTACTTTGTATCTTTTTCTTTCTTTTCATTCTTTTCTATTTACTTTTCTTACTTTCTTTTTTTTCTTTAACTTTGTAATTTTTTTGTACCTTGCAGATCCTTTTCAAATAAAAATTACAGTAATTAAAAAAGAAAATTGGTTTATTTAGTTGAAAAAGTGGAATCTCTGCATTCACAAAAGGACACATTGATATGCTGGCTTCAAAATCAATGTGATTTGTCATAAACCAAAAAGCTACTCTGAATACCCATGTTTTTATAAGTTGATTCTCTTTTCATGAAAAAATAATCAGGTGGGAAGCAAGTGATGAGAAATATGAAATCAAATGTTGCACTGATCATCTGCAAAATTCTTTATCATCAGACCTTTCCCCCCCTCTCTGTTATAGCTTAAGGTAGTCTCTATTATTGATTGGCAATGCTTTGATTATGAAAGTAAATTTTTAAAAAAGAACAATTTGAGTTTCTTTCTCTTTAAAAAAAAGTACCAACATGATTCAAAAGCCACACAGTGCTGCATTTTCCCATCGGATGGGTGTAGTGAATTATACCTAAGTCATCCACTAAGGGGAGCATGAAGCTGGACCAACCTTTCTAGTTTCTATGACAACAAAGGGGAGAAGAGTCTTCTAAGCCCAACACTCACTGAGGCAAATGCTGGATTACACAGCCGTTCCAAATGTGCTGGATTCTATGGAGCAGCAAGGAGCTCTGCTTCCTGTTTTGCAACACCTTAATTCCCTCAAGCTCTGTAAATTGGCCCACCCGAGGTCTCATTTATGAAGATGGTTCATCACTCCGGTTCCATACAATCATTTAAACAGCAAAAAGGTCAGTAGGAGTCTTTTCTTTCTCCGGCAATGAACGTCAAATCATTAAGTGCATGCCCTTGCAGTATTCTTCAGCTTCAGCATAGCAGCTCCTAGAAAGATTTGGAGCACAGACCAATGCAGGCAGCTTTTAAAACTCTTGCAGTAAGTTAAAATGCTCTTTTGCACTGGAGCTTGAAAGTGTTCTCTGTATACATTAAATACTTTTTTTCTGTAAACAGCTTAAAAGGATCTGAGTTATGTACTAAAAAAAAAAGCTTCTTCATGGCAAGATAGCATTCTTCCAGAATTAGAAATGAACAAATGGGTGTTGTAGCCATTCACTCCACTATCGTCCGTCTGTCTGTCCGTCTGCCTGTCTGTCACAGTATAGAATAATATAGATTCTGTTTCAGAGTATTGTAAATCACTAGCAAGTAAAATGTCTTACTTCATAAGTATGTTTGTGTGGTTCCTCTGACTCTCAGAGTGATTCCAGTAAGTTAATACTGTATGTCCATTCAAGGTTTTACAGCTGTTCTACTGAATAAATTGATGAGATACTGTTCTCTTATTTGGAAAGGCTGTGGTTTGGTTTGCAGAATGGAATGAAAGACTGGTATGAAAAAGAACTTCCTAGGGAGCTGATTTGGATGATCTTACAATGCATCCCATTATTGTGATTCTGTTCTTTTCTTTACAAATATGCCATGAAACTGGTTTTCATTTTCATAGGCAACTGTGTTCCTTCTTTTTTACACTTTTTTTCCCTTGAACTTTCGAGAGTGCTTAAAAAGCTTTCTGCGTTTCATAACCCTGTGAATCACTAATCCCATTTTTATACATAGAGTGGGGGGGGATGGGAGAGGTAAGCCATGAGACACCTACTGGTATAGAGTAAATTGTAACATTAGGAAAGGGTCAAGTATCTCCAAGACTCTGGCTGTTAAGCTTTTTAATTTGCTCACATATTAAAAACAGAGTGTTAAAAAACAGAGGTACTTTTCCACGTAATCAAACTTTGCTTCTTTTTCTCCATTCACCTATTTTGTAGTCAGTCACAGTAGTCAGGGTCCAACATGGCCTAACAATAGGATTTCTTTTAGGTAACTCATGTTTAACCAAATACATTTGTGAAGTATTACAAAACAAAAGGGGTCATCGGTAGCAATTCCTGTTTTCTACCTATAGTTGATGAAAATGTTGCATTCAAATATGTGTTTGTGTACATGCTTAAAAAATGAATTCAGAGTTTACAGATGTAAACATTTTCACAAGCATCCATGAGTTAGGTACAGGAGGTACAAATATAGCAAAGAAATAAGGATAATGGTAGTTTTGTAAGGTACAATATGGAAACAGATAATACATCTTCCTTTGCACAAATATCTTTTGTGTAACTTGCCTAGCAACTTCATTACTTTTCAGTATTTAGTGATGGAGCACTTTAGAATACATTCCCATCAAGCCTTCCCTTATTTTGGGACTTTATTGTTCTTTATTTGAGAAAAGTGGGAGTTTTTTAGATCAAAGTCTTGGCTGCATGACATGGTATACTCTAGAGTTAAAACTCACTCTACCGGTAAATAAATGTTAAATTGTATTGTTTATTTTGTTTTCTTTCTGCAGCATATTTCCTACTAGTAAAATTCTTATCTGGTTCTTATTTGTGGGTATCAACCAAATGAATAAACATTTCCCCCAAATTCTTGTTAGTGTCGGAACCCTTCAAATGATGTTATGAAAATAGTTTCAGCACAGGATTGTCCCTGGGACAGATTTATCAAGAATAATGTCCCTTTATAATTCTTGACTAAGGGAAAAATTATATCCAATCTCCTTAAATAGTTATTACTATAAGTTATTTTCCAAGCTTAAGCACTTATTTCCCATGCTTTTAATTTTGTGATTTGCCTAAATGGTCATGGAAAAAAAACAAGGCAAGCTACCTACTGCTTTCCAGAAGTTTTATTTACAACTCCCAGGATCCCGTGCCATTGGCCACAGATGTGGGAATGATCTGAATTAAAATCTTAAACATTTAGAGGACACTAAGCTGCCCATCTAAACTATAGGAATCTCAGGCTCTAAAGCAGGGGTTTTCAAACCTGGCCCTTTTATGACTTGTAGACTTCAACTCCCAGAATTCTTTAGCCAGGCATGCCTGGGCGTTCCTGGTTGAGGAATTCTGGGATTTGAAGTCCACAAGTCATAAAAGGGCCAAGTTCGAAGACCCCTGCTCTAAAGTCAAGATTGTCAAGCTTTTTGAAAAGACCTCATTCCAAGAAATCCCAACCAAGTGCGGCTGGAAAAGATAGAGTGTTTTCTGAAGCTATTTTGCCTAATGAATGTTTCATTGGGACTGAAGATATGACTCAGAGATATTCCAAGTAATTATATGCAGTGTCACTAAATGTTTTTTATTTACATCTAGTCACATTCATTTTAAAAGACAAATCTACCTACCTTCATATTCTAGAGTTATTTTCATACTTGATCAACAACAATGTACATGAGTTATAATTGTTAAAGTCCATTGATCCATCTAATGAACACTATTATGCAAAGTAGTTTCAAAGTGCAAATTAATATATTAACATGTGAGTCTTAGAAATTTAAATTATATAAAACAAAGGAAGCATGCACTTTCTTATTCTTTCTATCTCTCTATTTAAAAAATATGAAATGGCCATTAACAATCAAGTTCCATCTGCATCCCATTTATTTAGTTGATAAATAACAGAGATACTTTGAGGTAAAAATTATTATATATTATTCTTATATGGCAGTCCTGCAGTTGTCTAGTGTGGAATAGATACTGACCTGATTTGCAAGCATGAACTGTATTTACCTGAAGTTCATAAATACTTTCCTCCCTTTTTGTATAGCATGGTTGTGAGGAAATAATAAATTATTTTAATAATATTTAATAATAAATGCATTTTATTATTATTACCAAATACTAACCAGTAGTTAACAAGTTATATCTTGCAATAAACCAGTTCTTAAACTATGATATGAAGCTGACTTGGTAAAACAAACTTGACCTAAGTTTGGTCATTCAAGTAATTTGATTTGATTAGCTACAGCTAATCAAAAATAGAAATGAAACTGTCCCATCTCTTCATTGTGACTGTGTTAGATCAAAAGGCCTTCCTAAATTCAGTACCATAACACTGAACTATAGCTTCATTAAAAGACAGAAGTAAAATCAGACTTTTCAGCAAGTCTTGTAGTGGCTCAGAGAAATCATATAAGAAAGGCAATATACTATAGGCTAAAGATACTAATAGATACAAATGAAATTATATAACTATTCCCATTCTAAAGTTTCTATTTAAGAGAGAATTGTCTAAGTATCTGTCTTATTCAATGAAATGAAAACCATTTGCAATCTGCATAACTATAATTTTTCCTATATGCCATGTTTAACTTTAGATTCTCACTGGCTTTTTGTACTATGTATTGTATTTTTCCTTCTACTAGCAAAACCTTTTGGATTTGCTGACAAACTGTAGTAATGATGATATTGAACACACAGTCATTCCACATGACTTGCTATTTCCTTCTTTCCTTCTCTGATTAGTATGGCAAAAGCAAAGACTGAATATTTTCCTCAAGCGTATTTGATAATTTGACCTTACCTCTAAAGGTTATTTGGGAGCACTTCTGATTTGAAATATATTGAGGCTGGCAGCAAACCAGTCCTAATTTACATCCAAATTCTGTATGCTTCTCCCCTCCCCCCCGTGTGTGTATGTGTGTGTGAAATGTAAACCATTTTTTATAGTTTTACTTATTTCATTTTTCACATTTGCAGTATACTTTCAGTATACATTCTATGTTTTATTTTAAATGATTGGGTTTTTTCTTTGTATTCTTTCAACCTTTGTGTGAGATAACTTAACCAGGGAAAGTAAGTAATTGGCCTAAAATTATCAAGTACCCTTTGTGACTAAGAAGGAATTTTAATCTCCTTTTAAGATTATCTAACATGGAAATCATCAATGGACTAAATGCAGGGAGTTTCATTATGCACTCATAATTAAACAATGGTATTAATTCCCATCAGTGGGGATAATGGCCACCAATTTTGCAGTATGAACTAGACAAGTTCATGAAGATAAGGATAATAATGACAAATCTGGGTGACTGTATGCTATTTCTTGAATTGAAAGATGCTTTCAGAGCAAGCCAAGATGTCATCAGAATTCTCTCATCACCCTGAATATTTTGTCATTTATTTCCTCCAGTAGATACCGTGAAAACACCGGAGGGAAAATGGATCTTGGTCTGGTTTCTTGCTGGTAAACTTTCCAGCTGATCTAGCTGGCTGCTGTATTACACTGAAAACACTGGGACATTTGGCTTGAAAGAAAGAACTCCCATGTATTTGCAAATGCTTAAAAGTTTCAATTATGGTACTGTTGAAAGAAAAATCTTCATCAGGGTCCAGTCTAAGCTGGGAATAAACAAATGGAGACTGATTTAGAAAGTAGGTTGCAGTTTATTGAAGAGCAAAGCCAGACAGAAGCACGACTCTGGGAAAGCTGACTACATGTTGCTGGGAGTGGTGGGTGTTTATACCTTCTGGGGCTCATGAAATTGTTTCCTGTTCCTGTTTGTGGCTTTGTATTGGCTATGTCATGTACTTTGACCTGAGTCTGAGTGTGCCCTTTTGGTATTGGTGGGTTAATTCTATTATGTCCCCAAAGGTCATGTCTTCTAGAGTATGGGTGGGGTATGCAGATTTTAGAGGTCTTTGTCTTCCTAATCTCATAGCTTCTAGCTTCCTGGCCCCAACCTTCCTGAATGGATTATTGAATTTGCATTTCTAAAAGCTGGCCACTGCTGAGTTTTCTGCTTAGGGGAGAGGGGTGGGGGCTGATTTCTGGGGTCTGGTTTCTGTCTTTTTTAAGATCTCCATTATTCCTTTGGGGAAATGTTGTTATTGTTGTTAGTTGCGAAGTCATGTCCGACCCATCGTGACCCCATGGACAACATTCCCCCAGGCCTTCCTGTCCTCTACCATCTTTTGGAGTCCATTTAGGCTCACGCCTACTGCTTTAGTGACTCCATCCAGCTACCTCATTCTCTGTCGTCCCCTTCTTCTCTTGCCCTCAACCTTTCCCAGCATTAGGCTGTTCTCCAGTGAGTCCTTCCTTCTCATTAGGTGGCCAAAGTATTTGATTTGGGGAAATATATTCTGCCTTTTTAATATTTCCCAAAATATTTCTTTCTCTGGATTCTTCCCACAGTACCTAAATTAAAATCTATGGCATATTTGATGACAGAATGTAAAGAAATTCATCATGATCTATTTGATATACAGTTTTGGATAATAGAATTTCCAGTCTTGATTGCAGATGATAAGCCTCAGAAAAGACAGTTATCTGTTAATGCTATGGTAGAATAGTATACAGCTCTATGAAGAAATACCCTTTTGAATTTTCTGATTTTTTTTGCACAACTTTAACAATTAATATTTCATGTTGATGCTACTGATGTATAAGGGAAGTCTGAATGACAAAATATCATTGGTATTATTCAGCTATTTCAAAAAAGTGAAAAAGTGATTGCCATCCTGTCAATTCAGTTAAAGAAATAAATAAAATGAGTTGTGTGAGTACTTCATTAAACAATCAAGGATGATTTCAGACACATTTATAAATCTCATAAGTTTTGGCTCAATGACATTTTTACCAAACAGACTCTAGAAGCACATGATGATTCCATTCATCTCATACAAATTGTCAATCACGGGAGGATTGGCACAATGAGGGATCCTTGGTGCTCTCTGAGCTTGCTTGTTTTCTTGCAGATGTTTCATTACCCAAACTAGGTAACATCCTCAGTGCACAATGATTAGCATTAACATTAGCACAATAGCTGAGGGACTCCTTTGCTGCCTAAGGACCTGTACAATATCAAGTGATTGAAATGAAGGACACATTCTGCTTTGGATAAGGATTACTACAGGAGAATATCAGGCCAGGCATCAGCTGAAGTGCAACTAATCCTATGAGTGATCTGAAACATACCAGCCAGGTTGAATATACATATTTCTTATATAAATGTCAATATTGGCTTTAAATTAAATTAATTAATATCATTATTGTGAGTTTATCTGGAAATTTCCAAATATATACTAACTTTGAATTTAAGATGGATAGACAGTCTATGAAGCATCAGTGTAGAGTAAATCTGCCTAAGTTAGACTTGTCTCTAAGAAAGTGGTTCCAAAGCCACTTGGGTTGGTTTAATTGTATCCATTGATCAGTTTGAACATTCAGTTGACTTTAAAAAAATCCTAGTGTTATGGTGCTTTCAGTACCATGGGCTGGAGAGCAGCAGAAGGGTGCAACAGATGGAGTTACCATTTTGGTGATTAAGACAAGTTGTATACAAAATCCAAGTCAAGAACAGAATGTGAACACCAGATGTTGAAATTTACAAATATGGAGCTATGAATTTTTGCTATCAGTAGTAGTAATTCAGTAACTTTGCTATCCTTGGGTGATTGTACACCTTGGCAGGACTTACTAGAAAACTTCTATTCTACAAAACACTAAGGTCATCTTTGTCCTTTGATATGCTAACTCTCTTGGCCAGCATCCAATGGTATCAAACTTTTGCAGTCAAGATCTGGTAGACTTCTGAAAAATTAAAACACTTTCCCCAATACATTAATTTCATTGTTGTTGCCACATGTACCAAGTTACTAAGGCAAGATGGAAAAAAAAAAGATCTAGGCAAAGTTTTTCTCCATTTTTAACTAGGTTGATAAATATGCCTGCAGGAACCAAATAGATAAATAATTTGTAGAGCTTCTGGGAAAGATGGAGAAAATCCTGTTCAGGCTTTCCACTTGTAATAAAGAGTCAGATACACATCCTGGTTTTTTAAAGTATTTTATATTTTTATTGCTAAATCATCAAATCATAAAGAGTTGAAAAAGATCATGAAAATCGTCCAGTCAAATATATGTCTGGGGATTAATCCAATGCTACAGCATCTCCAGATTTTGTATTCTTTCCATGGTGATCATTCTGTGAGGTAAAATCTTTGCTCTGGCATAGGATTTCTGGGACATGTTTTGTAATAAAAATAATTCATTCCAGTCCCTGGGTAAAAATTATATGTATCACTTATATGCCAATTCTGTTTCTTATTTGATGAACATTAGAGGTAGATTTTGATCATGTTTTAGGTATGTTAATCTACCATCCCTCTTTATTTTACTAAGTAACCCCTAATATCCTGTTTAGGAAATAGTTCTCTGCCTACAGATTCTAAATTTGAGATTGACTAAGCTATTTTTTTCTAGAAGCTGCATCACTTGTCCAGGTTCCCAGAACACCACAACAAGATTCATGGCTGATAACAGAAATATCACCAGCGTGGGCAGAACTGAAATTGAAAAGTGAAGCTTAATACAAAGTATTTAAGACAAGTTTTATAGTTAAGAGTTTTTTAAATAAAAATTCCCAAATTCCCATGCTGATTTCAAGAGGGCTCTTGAAGTAACTAAACAGGGTAGCTGTTCACAAAGCCCATAGGACATGAGTTACCACCTGTATAGAAAACCATGTGACATCAAATGTAGAAATAGCACTTAGACTTATATTCCACTTCATAGTGCTTTACAGCATAGTCTGAGCAGTTTACAATGTCAACATATTGTCCCCAATAATCTGGATCCCCATTTTTACCGACTTTGGAAGAATGGAAGGCTGAGTCAACCTTGAGTGTCAAGCACCAGGGAAATCAGGAGATTCAGGCAGAAGGGGCCTAGAGAGCATTTGGAGGTCCAGTCGGTCTCAGTCTGACCGAACACAGTTAAGATCCTTTTCTAGATCTTATCTTGTGGCAATGGAGGTGGCGAAGCGTGCTCACTTCGCCACCCTCATTGCATCCGCAGATAACCGCCTGGCCGCCCTGTTTAGGGTGACCCATTCCCTTTTAAATCAGGGGACGGGAGAGGACCCCTTGCGGGGACGGGCTGAGGAGTTTAGTGAGTATCTGGTGGATAAAATTGCTCAGATTCGGGCTGGCTTGGACTCCGACTGGGCAGTGTCTGACGAAGGGGAAATGATGGGTTTGGCCGATAACATTTGGGAGGAGTTTGATCCTGTGACTCTGGATGAAGTGGACAGGATCGTGTTTATTGGACCCGTGTCCCTCCTGGCTGGTTTATGCGGCCCGGGAGGTTACACGAGGCTGGCTCCTGCCAGTTATAAATGCTTCCTTGAGTGAGGGGTGCTTCCCTGCTGCCTTGAAGGAGGCGGTGGTAAGGCCCCTCCTCAAGAAACCTGCCATGGATCCAGCTATCTTAAACAACTTTCGTCCTGTCTCCAACCTTCGCTTTCTTGCAAAGGTTGTTGAGAGCATGGTGGCACGGCAGCTCCCTTTGGTCCTGGAGGAAACTGAGTATCTGGATCCGTACCAATCGGGTTTCAGGCCCGGGTACAGCACAGAGATGGCATTGGTTGCACTGGTGGATGATCTCTGGCGAGCTCGAGACAGGGGTTATTCCTCTGCCCTGGTCCTTTTAGATCTCTCAGTGGCTTTTGATACCATTGACAATGGTATCTTGCTGCGACGTCTTGCTGGGTTGGGAATGGGAGGCACCGTTTTACGGTGGTTCTCCTCCTACCTCTCGGGCCGCTCGCAGACGGTGTTGACAGGAGGGCAGAGGTCAACCCCTAGGCCCCTTAATTGTGGGGTGCCTCAGGGGTCGGTGCTCTCACCCCTCCTGTTCAACATCTATATGAAGCTGCTGGGTGAGATCATCCGTGGTTTGGGGGTGAGGTATCATCAATATGCCGATGATACCCAGCTTTTTATCTCCACCCCGAACCAAGCCAGTGATGCCCTCGATGTGATGTCCCGTTGCCTGGAAGCGGTACGGATTTGGATGGAGAAGAACAGGCTCCAGCTCAACCCGGCCAAGACTGAGTGGCTTTACGTACCGGCATCTCAACTTGTCCAAGAGGTTCCATCTTTGGTTATGGGAGGAGAGGTGTTGCCTCCCATTGATAGCGCGCAATTTAGGCATCCTCCTGGACTCACGACTCAGTTTTGAAGATCATATTGGAGTCGTGGCCAGGGGGGCATTTGCCCAGGTTCGCCTGGTGCGCCAGTTGCGCCCCTATCTGGACCGAGATGCCCTACGTATGGTCACTCATGCACTCGTTACCTCTCGGATAGATTACTGCAATGCTCTCTACATGGGGCTGCCCTTGAAGACCACCCGGAGGCTTCAGCTGGTGCAGAATGCGGCTGCGCGGGTAGTGATGGGAGCATCCCGATACTCCCATATTACACCCCTCCTGCGTGAGCTGCATTGGCTACCAGTTGTCTTTAAGATTTAAGGTGCTGGTACTTACCTTTAAAGCCCTACATGGCTTAGGCCCAGGATATTTGCAGGACCGTATGCTACCGGGGACGACTTCCCATCGCCCAGTGCGCTCACACAGAGAGGGCCTCCTTAGGGTGCCGTCGGCCAGACAATGTTGGCTGGCGAACCCCAGGGGGAGGGCCTTCTCTGTGGGAGCACCAGCCCTTTGGAACCAACTCCCCCTTGAGCTTCGGATGGCCCCAGACCTCCGGTCCTTCCGCCATGACCTCAAAACTTTTCTCTTCCATCAGGCTGACCTGGATTGATGATGGGTTTTTAAATATGTCTTAATTTTTAAATTTTTAACTGTGTAGTTAATTTATTTTGGGGTTATTTAATTCTTTTTTTAATTTTTGTACTGTTGTTTTTTTATTGTTGTTAGCCGCCCTGAGTCCTTCGGGAGATAGGGCGGCATGTAAGTCCCAAAAATAAATAAATAAATAAATAAATAGTTCAAATGAGTATAAAGATTTATTGCAAGCTTAAGCTCTCTACAAGAATCTGAACTACTAAAGGTCAAGGGAAATTAGAGAGAGTTAAAAATAGAAAGGAATTCAGGGTGGCCTAGACTTAGATCTCTTGTAGGCATGTGGGGACTAATGATTTATGACATCTTTGATCCCTTCCTTGAGCTCACCCAGGTCATCTCTTACACTGAGCCCTGTCAGGATCAAACTCCAAGCTGTTGGCAGAGGTTGCCTGCAACTACTATATAACCACTATGCCATCTGGGCTCCTGGTGTTAGTTTACTGCAGGACTTTTCAACCAGTGGTATGGGTACCACCTGTGGTACATTGGCACCTAGCAGGTGGTATGCGACCATCCTAGAAAAGCGGTAGCAGGGGAAGGGAATGAGCTGAACCGGTGGCAGCACCACACAAGCCTAAGCGAGAGATGGCTGGAGCTGCAGGGCTGTCAGGGCTCAGCGGAAGCACTAGGACCAGCTGACTTTAAAATGAACTTATTTTATTTCTTTAGTGTGTGCTTGAATGTTATTACTTTTAATAACATGTAATTATTCCCTATCTGCAGAGAGCCATAAGCTTTAAAATTCAGGAGGGGGGGAGGAATCAATAACTACTTATTGCTTTTACATAATTTAAGCTGTTTTCCTAAATGATAATTAATACTGAAAAAGCTGTACCAGAAAGTTTGAAACAATCATTTCTTCATTTATAAAGAAAAGCACAGGAAAAGTTCAGATTTGCTTTGTAGCATAAGACTGCAATTTTAAAGTGTTAGAGTTATAATAAAAGAAAATTAAAACTTGTCATAGGATGCTGGGTGCAACAAAGCATCTAACACAAATTTTCCTGATTTAGTTATCTCAGATTGTATCTGACTATGATTTTCATTGTTCCAATCCACATTAGTTAAAAATTATAGAAACATAAATCCTAGCACAAATTAATACAGGTCATCTTCAACTTAACAACCACAATTGTGCCCAAAATTTATGTTCCTAAGTGAGTCAGTTGTTAAGTGAATCTGGCTTTCCCATTAACTTTGCTTGTTGGAAAGTCACAAAAGGGGATGGCAAAATCCTGGGACACAGTAACTGTCAGAAATATGAACCAGTTTGCCAAGCATCCAAATTTTGATCATATGACCATAGGGATTTTGCAAAGGTTGTAATGTGTTTTTGTGTGTACATATATGTGTGTGTGTGTGAGAGAGAGAGAGAGAGACAGAGACAGAGACAGAGAGACAGAGAGAGACAGAGAAAGACATTTAGATGATTTCTTAGATTGATTCCTTTATTTATTTGTCTATTAAACCTCCTGAAATACTGCCAACATTTTAATCGCCCAGTATATATTATTTCAGCAAGATTCTTTTGTGCAGGGTTTTATTGATATTCATTTTGTCTTATGTTGATAAGAGAGCATGCAGAATTAAACTTGACTGAAAAATATATAAATGCACCGAAGATGGTTTGAGCTACAGCACGCTACTTTACACTAATTTCCATGTTTAAAATTAATAGAAACCCAAATGAATCCTTTCTGAGCAAAAAATAAAAAATAAAAACTGCAGAGACAAACTTGGAAGAAGAAATTTCAGAAACATCCTTAGGCAGAAGACTGTTAGGACTTCTGTCTACGAACCATGCCTCTGATTTTCATCTGATTCCTCTCACTTAGATCCAGCAGAATAATTTGGCAGTTAATGTCTGCCTTATCTCAATCAGGACGTGTCAGCAACAACATTCCAATGGGGGTATGCATAGAAAGAAAAAAGAGTTTGAGATAGTTGTGCTTTTTATTTTGTAAATGGTACAAACCTTAAAGAAATCCAGGCTTTCTTCTTTCCACCATCTTTCGATGTTTTCTCTATCAGCTTTGCAACTAGATAGCAGAGCAGGACAGAGCAGATACATCACATTAATAGCCTAGAGCAGAGCCAGCAAAGGATGTGACTTGGAAACATCCAGAATTCCAAACTGAGAGGCCTAAAGAATGGCTACCTATTCCTCGTCTTTACATTTTCTGCAATGTTAAATCCTATTTATTCATGACTCCTGTACATGAATAAAGAAGCAGCATTGCTTTCTCCATCTTCAACGGCATGCGTGGCACTGATTTGATACCAATCTTAATATCAGGTCGTATTATGAAATTCTAGTTTGTTAGCATTGTCACTAAGAAGCAATTTTGTTTTCTATATCATTTAAATTATTTTAAGACTCTCTCTCTTTGTTTCTTTTCTTTTGCTTTGATTTTTAACTGTCCAGTGGCCTTTACTTTACTTGAATACTACTGAACTATTCCTGCATCTTTTTTTTCTTTTTTCTTTTTCCATAAGGAAACGACCTTACACCTTCAAGCACTCTTTGCTCTTTGCTTTTATTGCCAAGCTTCCTGGATTTGACAGGCATTTCTATTATCTGTCCTCAAGAGGTCCTGGAGAACTGCCAACCATTACATGAAAAGATTGAGAGGAATTTCTTCAGAGTCAATTTCATCTCATTCTCTTTAAAAGCATCTTTCCCTGTGCTAAGATTCAGGGGAGGAAATCAGGGGGTTATTTTCATATTTCAGTCTAAGGCTACATATATTGGCATGGGCTGCTCATTACATGATTTTTATTCATTATTTTAGAATTTGTTAGTTGACGATAACATCAACTTCATTATTATTATTTTTTAATTGCAGAAGCAACTATATCTTGGAACATACTGGGAATGCGTCAAGAGAACTGAGCTTTCTAGTTCAAAAGTAATAAATAATACACTGTGCTGTAGAGGTAGATGACTGCATTGTCAAAGGCAAATTGAACCCAATCAGATAATATTGGCAATACTATTGCACTAAGAATTACTGCTGAGTATAGAACAGCTGCTATAATAATCACAACAGTTGCAGTATAATAATTCCATCTTACCTATTGGTAGAATCCTGTAAATTAAACTTTTGCATCATTGCAATAGAAAACAAGGTGAAATTATTTCTGAAATTTAGACAGAATTCCCCATCAGTAAACAGACTTCTCATATGTCCAGGTTCTTTTGTTTATTTACACACCAATATATTTGAGATATATGAGCAGCCAGTTTTAGTTTTAGAGCTAAACAGTCCTCTAAATTGTGCCAGTTAAGCAGTGTTATCGATCTACAAATCCCTGTCCCTTTAAACCTGTCATTCTTCATGTTGTAAACATTGTTTGAAAGTATTCCAGAAAAAAGCTAGCTGAAGGGTTAATAGAAGACATATACAACTTATTTAACAAAGCCTATTTTTAATGATTTAAAATAGAACCACATAATGAACAACCTGCAAGGAACAGTCTTTTCTTCCTTCCTCCCTTCCTTCCTTCCTGGCTGAATACATGGAGGCATGGTTGGCAATATAAATAACAAAATAACCTTGATTAATAATTGAGCATTGAAATTTCCATGATAAGAAGTGCAAAAAATAAAACATCCACAGTAACATTTTAACACAATTAGATTAATTTATAAATGGTAAACAGCCTTTTAAAGTCCCTCATTAAAACTACGTAATAACCTTCCCAGAGTTCACAAACTTGCAATTTGAGCCTCAAATATCAACAGCCTTCAAAATAGCTTGATTTTCACTGTTTTCCGGAAAGAAGGCTACAGTGGGAGCTCATGTCTAATATTCAAGGGGAAACTACTTAGTATTTTGTATAGAATGCCTGTTTGGATCTTAACAGCCAAGGAGAAATATAATATATAATATAATAAATACAACACAACACAACACAACACAACACAACATAACATAACATAACAACATAACATAACATAACATAACAACATAATCCCTGTTATATAGTGAATATACGAAGGCAATTCGGAAATAAACCTCCATTTGATTATCAATGACAGACATTTGCAGATACAGAACTTTTATTATGCACATTAGAAAACTACAACATTACATTACTTTTCAACATAATCGCCATTCAAATTGAGGCACTTGTCATAATGTCTTACAAGGTTTGAAATTCCTCAGTAGTAGTCACTTGGCACCAAATCTGGGCTATAGGCGGATGATCAAAAACATCCCAACGGAACTGTTTCAAAAGTTCTTGGATGCATCTAGCAGTGTGGTGGCGAGCCTTATCATGAACCAACATCACACCAGAAGTGGTGCCATAGAAAATCCCACCAAATCTGAAGATGCCAAAGGAGTACTGCTAGTCAAGAGAGCCTACTTGTTGTAACAAGGCTTTCACATCAGTAAACCTCTATGCCTTTTAAGACTCTCAGAGTCTTCCTGGAGTTGGGCAGCTTTAAAAATCCAATAAATAATATGAAGATAGATAGATAGATAGATAGATAGATAGATAGATAGATAGATAGATAGATAGATAGATAGATAGATAGATCGTGCCAGGTATGATCCACTGCCCAACTTTGTGGCTAGCTAAGATACACCTTTTTTATCAGTTTTTCAATTCCCCCAAAACAATTTTTCCTTGCCTGCTTCATGATTTTGTTGTTGTTGTTGTTGCTAGAATTAATGTTCCATTATCTTGTACTACTCGATGAAGAGTAGAATAAAAATAGAAGTTTAAAATTACCATATGTGCATTCAAGTGTAGGATTACTCCTCATAAATAGGATTTCTAGTCAACTGAATATTAATTCAGATTAATTCTATAGAGGAACAATATTAGAGATGTGACTGGTGAGATTGTTTTGGCACAGTGCCATAAAATAGGTCAAGGTATCCTTTAGAGATATGATAAGATTGTAATTCTTACCATTCCCAGTATTTCTTGATAGACATTTTAGAAATTGTCTTCCAACCCATGTAAAGGTGCTAAGTTGAAGAAGGATGAAGTAAAACGTCCCCAGAGCTGTCTCATTTTAAGTGGATTGGAATAATATAAAATACAGAAGATTTCAGTAAGCAAAGGCCAGATCATGGTCATCAGTTAATCCAGATCAATCAGAAACAGTTTGAATAACTGTACTTATAAATTGCCCAATATAAATTAAACACAGAATCTGAGGGGCAAAGCAGAATAGAAAAACACTGCTAATACATGTTGTCTTATACAAGAGAGAAACAGAAATAAGCTCTGATTTTCTTTTTATGAGCCTGTTCAGATTGGTTTTATTTTTATCAGTTGTTGAGCACCCAATTTCAGTAAAAATGCATGAGGCCTGTGAAATACATCTGAGAGCATCTGGCTGACAATGAAGCTAAGCAGAATAGAATAGAATAGAGCTGGAAGGGACTTTGGAGGTCTTCCAGCCCCCTGTTCAAGCAGGAGAACCTATACTGCCTCAGACAGGTGAATGTCTAGTCTCTTCTTTAAAATCTCCAGTGATGGAGTGCCCAAGATTTCTGGGGGTAAGCTGTTCCACTGGTTGATTGTCCTCACTTTCAGGAAGTTTCTGCTCAATTCCAGGTTGCTTCTCTCTTTGATCAGTTTCCAATCATTGTTTCTCATCCTTCCATCTGGTGCTTCGGTGAACAACCTGGCCCCTTTTGCCTTATGGCAGGTCCTCAGATACTGGAACACTGCTATCATGTCTCCCCTGTTTCTTCTTTTCTTTAGAAATAGGGGAGAGATGATAGCAGTATTCCAGTATCTGAGGGGCTGCCACAAGACAGAGGGGGCCGGGTTTATTTATTTATTTATTATTTAAACTTATATACCGCCCTTCTTCCGGAGGACCCAGGGCGGTTCACAAGGCGATTAAAACAATATAACAATACAAAAGTTAATAACAAATTAAAATAAATTAAATTATCCTTAATTAAAATCTAAAACCCTTAACTCTAATTAAAAAACCCAATTACAATAGGTTAAAAATTAAAAGTTCTCAGTCCTGGCTGGAAAGCTCAAAGAGCCAGGTCTTCAGGTCCCGGCGGAATAAATGAAAATCTGGGGCAGTCCTGAGGTCTACGGGTAACTGGTTCCAAAGGGCAGGCGCGCCCACAGAGAAGGCCCTCCCCCTGGGTGTCGCCCTCCACCAATCCTTTGGGTGTCGCCCTCCGGTTGTTCACCAAGTTCAGATATCTTTAGTACACAGATGGGTAATGCCAGGTAATATCATGATAATATACTAGAATGAGAAGTCAAAAGAAAGAATTCAGTAGTAATGACTGCTGCCAATAAAACTTCATGGAAATCTCCATAATTTCAAAAGGACTTTTGTCAACACAAACTGGCTTCTTTCATTTTGCATATATTGCACATAATATTCTTTTCTACAATTGTTTTTTTTTTCCTACAATAAACCAGTGTGATAGGTCAGGCCCAAAATCATTAGAGGGGTACCGTGACTGAAGGTGTACTTGAATCTGGTTCTCCCTGCACTTTTAGTTTTTATACTTTTTTACTTTTAGATCATGGTGATTTTCTAATGGTGGGCTTCTGAAATTGTTTCGGATTTGCAGTAAATCTTGAAATTTTATGAGCAGGAAAGGGTAAGGGGTAGCTAAGAAGAACTAACTAATACTTCAAAGTCAGGATGCGGTTGTTTAAGCAAACCAGGCAAGAAGGGAAATACTGTATTTTTAGAAGCTTAAATCAATAATTAATTGCATTTAAAATAAAGCAAGAGAAATTGCATTCTGTCCATTAGTTCAATAAATGTCTTCATTCCATAAGTACAAATGGTAAATGTAATGGTAATAAAGAATGGATATCCTGTGAAGAATGTTGGAGTACTTTCTAGAACAGACATGTCAAACACAAGGCCCGGGGGCCAGATCCGGCCCGCGAAGTGGTTTCATGTGGCCCGCGAAGCCATCCTGGAAACAGTGAGGGAACGGCCCCCACTGCCTTGGCCCTGGCCCAGAGACCCTCCTCCTGCCAGAGACCCTCAGATCTGTCCCACTCCTGCCCAGGCCCCCATAGGCACCCTTGATGCGAATGATGTAGAGCTGGCCATGCCCACTCAGTAGGCCATACGCGCACTAGCCACGCCCACCCAGTAGGCCAATCCCACCCAGGCCACACCCACCCGGCCCCCTGAAGGCAATTGCAATGCTGATGCGGCCCTCAATGAAATTGAGTTTGACACCCCTGTTCTAGAAGATCATTCTCATTGGTGTATTCCTATCTTTTTTTTAAAGAAAAACACTATCCACAGTTTTTCTTTAAAAAAAAAAGCTGCTATTAAGGTCAAAAGGAAATTCCAGATGTATTGACTTGGATCCAATTATCTGCATATGAAACAGAATTTGACCAAGCCAGATGTTTTTTTTTCTGAATAGATTGAAGTTCTCAAGAGAAACGCATAGATGGAAAGGAAAACTTGTTCCCATTTTGCATTTTATGAAGATATGTTTGCTCAGAGAACGCTGCACCTAAGCCTTTACTTTGAGCTTTACTGATAACTCAAATTCATTTACTTAAATTATTAAAGATGGGTGAAAAATTAAATAAATACATAAACATTAAAATTGAGAAAATATATCCATTGTGGTTTAAAATTGCAGTTTCATGTTGGCTCAAAAACTCATTAAAAAACTAGGAGATTGGACCCAAAAGCCAATGCCTTAACAGACAGATAAAAGTGTTTTGTAACACAATACAAATCTAGAGGAAGATGTATATCAGACATGTCAAACTCGTGATATCACGTGACATCGTGCAACGTATCGGGACGGTTTTGCCATTGCTGGCAATGGGGTGGGTGCAGCTTCCGGATGATGCATCCAGCCCGCGGGCTGGCAGTTTGACACCCCTAATGTATATAATTTGGTCTTTCAATCCTTCTCATGCTCAGAGCAAAGATCCTTGAGAATTCTTGGCAGGAGGATGATATTACCCTAATTGGAAGACTAAGAGCTAGAATCACCAGGATCTTCTACTTTTAAGAGAACAAATCAAAATTACAAAATTTCAGTGAATATTCTAATGTTTAACATAATTACATCCCAAAGATATATAGGATACTTTAATATTCTGTCAGCAATAACATGGAGCTCATCAAGATTAATGTTCTTCATAATTTTTAAACTTGCTGTTTTATTTTAGATTTATTTGCAATAGAATAGTGAAGAAAGAAATGTATCGCAACACCAACTCTACAGTTAAATCATACAGATAACTTTCAGTTAGGTTATTCTGATTTCTATATTACTCTATAGATTCAGGTTTTTGGGTTTCAGCAATGTAGAATAAATTCTAGTTTTGACATATATTTATCTTTATTAGGTAGTGGCTACTGCTGCTTCTGTTTGTGTATGTTTATTTCTCATCTGTTTTATTGCTACAAAATACTTTTCTACCAATAAACCTTTACAAATTTCATGCTTAAAGACCCAGAGAAACATTTACAAAAGGTCTAATTTCAGCTTCAAATAAACATCAGTTAGAAATTAGCCCTGCATGTTGACAAGAATGTTCAGCTTATCCAGCAACTCGCTTAAAATAATAGGACTACTCATGCTTAAAATGTGTAAGTGTTTTTCTGGCAACAGCTAAATTATAGCAAATGCTATAGGCACCCTTATATAATGGAGAGACTCAAAAGCACTTTTCCTTTACAGTATTACCTCGGGCAAGCTTTCTGTTACGCTAAAAAAATACATCATGTACAGAAGTCCTAAAATAGATTATATGGTAGCCACCTGCCAGCAGATTTTAGCCTACTAAAAAATTGAACTGAAGTCCAACTCTGTGCCATAATAGACTCCTTAAAACGGGCAATAAGATAAATAACTCTGCTTAGAAAGTAGAACTTTATCAATTTCTAATTGAAAGTGTCCTTATTTATAGCCATAATGAACCTAGAAGCTTGTCTTCTAATGCAACTCTGGTAACTTGAGGGGAAAATATATAGGATGTGGGTACACCTGAAGAATGGCACCTTGAACCAAAGTGATGACAGTTGTGTGTTTTAAACTATGAAAGTGCATAATTTGATACAGATCTTTTTTTATTAATTTCATCAGGACCACGGAGGGTGATAATGCTTTTCCTTTGGTAAACGTCTTGTTTTTGACTGTAATAGGAAGATTAAAAAAACTATGTTTTGACAAAAATTGCATTCTTTTTCAAAATGGAGGAGAGAGTGGAGGTTGTGTGGTGCTGGTTCTTTGTAGATGGTTCTTTTACAGGTTGTAAGTGGTGAGACAGACGTATATTGGTTTGTTGGGGTTTCTGGAGCCTACCTTTTTTGTGCATCTTGGTGATGAGCTGAAGTATTGCAAATTGGATTCTGGGCTGAATCAGCTGGACTGTGGGACTTGAATTCCCCTCTAGGATATTAGCTGTAAAGGGAGAAGGCCACACATTCCTGCAAATTACCATCAGCAGTGGCTGGGCTGATATTATTCTTGTGGAGTCTTTGTGGACTGTGACTGCTGGTGCTTATTGTTTTATGGTGGTGAAGCATCCAGTGGATGGACAAACAATGGGAGAGATGTAAAGCTTGAAGCTTTGATAGTGATGGTGATCCTAGTAAGTATGTCTTTCCTGACACTGGTGGCTGGAGTTTAGACGATTGAACTGGGTGCACTAGCAACAGCTCTCATTTGTTTGGTGCCAATGGTGTGAAATTACACACAGCAAAAGTTAACTTCCTGGTAGTGCCTTAGTGGATTTCATGCAGGACTGCTAGCACAGTGCTCTCCATGGTTGTTTCAATGGAGGGAAGGGCTTGTCAGGACTTAAAAAATGGATTTGCTTTTCATTTTAGAAAGTGTTACAAGTCAGGATGGCTAAATGAAGAAAGTTTAGCAACAGTGGAAGCCTTGTGCCTACCAGCCTAGAAGCTGCTGCAAAACCCTCTGCTGCAAAACCCACTCTTAGCCCTTGCTATGTGGAGTGCTACAGGGCTAGATACTGTCTCCAATTCTGTTTAACATCCACATGAATTGCTGGGTGAGATCATACATTGCCATGGGGTGATGTCACATCACAGTTGTGTATCTCCACCCTAGTGAGTTAAGTGACACCATTGATATCCTTTCTCCGTGGATGGAAGCTGTAGGGGTTTCAGCTAAACCCTCATAAGACCGATTGGCTTTAGAGTCCTGGGAATCCCATGGTGAGTAGAGCCTGTTAGTCAGTTATATGATTGTTAACTAATGCATTCTATGTTGGCTAGCTACCTTTTTCTCCCTTTGTTTTTATTTTTAATTTAAATTGTGGTTTTACTTTTATATACCTGTATTTTGCTTTTATGTATTTTGTTTTATTATGCATGCCACCCAGAGCCTTTATATGAGATAGTGTGAACCCATCAGTCTCGAAACTCTTGGTGTCCACAAGAGATCTAAATCCAGGCCACCTTGAATTCCTTTGACTTTTACCTACTGCCAATTTGCTTTGACCCTTAGTAGTTCAGATTCTTGTAAGGAGTTATTATTAGTTATTAGCAAGCAATAAACCTGTACTGATGTGAATCACCTTGCTTCCTGATTTCTTGTGCTTGACAGATGGGCCACTATACGAATGTTGTTGTTGCTGTTAGTTGCAAAGTCAGTCCAACCCATTGTGACCCCATGGACAATGTTCCTCCAGGCCTTCCTGTCCTCTACCATCTTCTGGAGTCCATTTAAGTTCATGCCTACTGCTTCAGTGACTCCAATTCAACGACCTCATTCTCTGTCATCCCCTTCTTCTATTGCCCTCAATCTTTCCCAGCATTAGGCTCTTCTCCAGTGAGTCCTTCCTTCTCATTAGGTGGCCAAAGTATTTGAGTTTCAACTTCAGGATTTGGCCTTCTAAAGAGCAGTCAGCGTTGATCTCCTCTAGGACTGACCAGTTTGAACTCCTTGCAGTCCAAGGGACTTGCAGGAGTCTTCTCCAGCACCATAGTTCAAAGGCCTCAATTCTTTGGTGCTCAGCCTTTCTTATGGTCCAACTATATGAATATGATCAATAAATAAGTATAGATAAATAAATATAACAAACAGCAGTTTCTTGTAAGTCAATGAAGCAGGCATTACAAGCACTGCAGTTATGGTCTAAAGAAAGTTTGTTATCTGAAAACAGAACATATCAATAGTAAAATCTTTGATATGTTTCAAATAGAGAGGCATAAGGAGATTTATATATAAAAGGAATCCTAAAATTCAGAATCTGGGGGAGAAAACATTTGTGCCTTCCTTACCCTGCAAGTTTTTTATTGCAATAATAAACCTAAGGAAACAATCTGCAAACTCTACAGTTGATAAGAGAGAGTGACAAATTAATGTTCTGAGGCTTTGTTTTTAAATTCTGTTCAGTTAATACTTCTGAAAAGTCTCTTCTAAAAGTCTTGAGAGTCACATTATTTATAGAGTGAAGTGGCTTTGAAGTTTCAGTTTAATTCAGACCATATCGGTTTGCCCTGGACATAGCTGTTAAAAATAATCCACAATGATTTGGAATTCATCCAAAATGAATTTCTATTATTTTATAGGCTGCATGCCTATAAAATTACTTACTTTTACTAAAATCTTACTTACATACAGAATATTCTCTGTGTGCCTTTAAAAAAAAAGATAACCAAATGGCTGACAGTACCCTATGGGGTTGGATGACATCCAAGGTGTGAGAAATACAAATAAGTCTTTATGAGAAAGAATCACTTAAAATAGCTCGGTGATAACTGAGCATGTGCAAGGAGGATTGTGTGTGCTAATTGGCTATTGAAATAGGAAATGAAAAATCTTAGAAAACTGAATGGACTGCTCTGGGGAACTATGGATGGGCTGATCAAAATCAGCATTCTACATATAGAAAAGCTGCCAAAATCAAATAAAAAATCAAAGGTTGATTTGCAAATAGTGGTTTTGTTTTCCATGCTGTCTCTTCAGCCAGCTAAGCTCAACAAGAATATAAACACAAGGTACTACTTAGAAAATGCAAAAGTTATTGGCTGTGACAGAACTGGCTTTACCTGGAGGTGTCCCTTTTAATGTGCAATCTGTACAGGTAGTCCTCGGCTTATGACCATAATGGATCCCAAAATTTATGTCGCTAAGTGAGACATTGGTTAAGTGAGTTTTGCCCATGTTACAACTTTTCGTGGCACAGTTCTTAAGTGAATCATTGCAGTTTTTTAGTTAGTAACTAGGTTAAGTGAATCTGGCTTCCTCACTGACTTTGCTTCTCAGAAAGTTGAAAAAGTTGATCACGTGACCTTGGGACATTGCAACCTTCATAAATATGAACCAGTTGCCAAGCATCTGAATTTTGATCACATGACTATCAGGATGCTGCAGTGGTTGCAAGTGTGAAAAATGGTCATAAGTCACTTTTTTCAATGCCGTTATAATTTGAATGGTCACTAAACTAACTGTTGTAAGTCATGGACTACCTGTAATCTCTGTGAGACAGCCTTTATTATAGGGAAAACATCCATCATTAAAAAGGCAAGACTATTCAATTCATATATCAAATTCATCTTATTTTCATAAGCTATACTGAATGTTCATAGGATTGGTAGATGACTCAGGAAATGCAAATCTTATTTCAAGAGTCGTTCAAATCCTACATCATGCTTATATATTGGCAAGCTAATTATTGGGTATTGACAAGCTAATAGTCACACAATTAAAGCTTGCTGGTTTCTGTAAGAGTGTGAATACAGATTATAGATAAAAGGGACATTCCTTTCAAGTGTCTTTTATCTGGTGCTCTGAATTTCAACAAAAAAGAACAAGGCTAATTTACTTAACATCGGGCCCCAGAATTGCTAGGGAATCATAGGCAAAGGTATCTAGTGTTCAATTAAAATGTAAGGTCAAAAGGGGTCCTAAATGCTTCATTCACATTAAAGAAAAGGTAATATCAATGAAAAATAGAAAACAAAAAATCACCTTCCAGAGTTCAGTCTCAAGAATTCATTTGTCACAGGATACTTTTCAGTTCATCTCAATCTGTCTTCTCCTTCTGTGGCTACTACAAAAGCGGCATAAGAAATTGGTTACAAGCTATTTCTGAATATTATAAGATATACTTCTCCAGTTTCACTTTTTATGAATTATCCTAAACTTTAATAGAAAGATTTTCTTTCTTTTTCTTCTTCTGATTTATACCTTTGGAGCTATTTCTGATGTGGGACATGGCTGCCACATAATTCTGTTAAAACAGTCAGAAAGAAGAAAGTTTAAATCTTTCTGTATTTCTGTTTCTTTTCATTACCTTTCACCCATTTTAAAGATCTGAAATTATAAATCTGCTTCTTCTAGGCTTCTGTGATTTTTTTTCCACAACACTTCTGCTTATTTGTTTTCCTTTGGGAAATAGTAGTGATGAAAATAGCAGCAGCATAAGTAGTAATAAATAGTTATAATCCATTCAAAAGAGGCAACAAAATTCTAAGTTAGAAACAAAAGACCAAAACACAGAATTTCCAACATCTAGATAAGCAGGGATTAACAACCAATGAACAATGAAACAGAAAACAATACTCCAGTCATGGAACTACAATGAGAAAATGCCATACACCCCACCAACACTGGTTCTGTATATAAACAGGGAGCAAACCCTACACTCAGTAGCACTGATGATGTTACCTAGTCAATAATCAAATGTATGTAACCAAACTTGAAGAGCACCAAGGATACCACAGTTCAACCCCAGATTGTATATATTCTCTTCTATCAATCGTAGTCTGAACAGTAATTGGTTTCATCACAATGGTAAGGCTACCTATGGAAGAAATAGACTCTGAATATAAAGGCAAATATCTGGAGCCATTCTGAATGAAATAAAATCAGCTTAAAGAACAATTTGAGAGACTATTGGTAAGCCAATGGCCTCTTCTATTATGATCCAGCTGGATCTTTTTGACAAGGTTTGGGAAGTCATCCTTTTATAAAAGCAGTAGCAGTGAGACACAAATAGGCCATTACCAAAAAAAAATTGTGACATGTTAATGATACAATTGCAATGTGATAAGATTCAGAGTTCTTTAAAACAGAACGTTGTGTAGACAAGGGAGCTCTTTGGTCATTTTCCCTCAAGAGATATTCAGCATTTTCAAGAGCTATTCAGCATCTCCATCATTTGCCAAAATATCAGTAATGAAGTTAGGTGTTTTTTTTAATCATTTCTGTGATGGTAGTATAAGAATCTAGTGGAAAAAATATTCTGCACCATCCATTCATTTATACAGTACAGAAGTTTTTTGTAGAAATGCTAGTGATGAAACATGATATGTTCTGCAGGTAATAGCTTTATTTTTAAGGACATTTATCTGTTTTATAATTTATCCCATCCTAAAATACTTTGAATAGATTTCAATTCATAAAATATATTTCAAAAATTAAAAAAAATGCTTGAAAACGATAAAATAGCAATGACCCTCATACAATGGTAAACAGGTATACACAAAGGACAATAAAGCACAGCCAAGTTCTACTTATTAAGAAATATGTGACTAAAATGCCAGATTTTTCCTGGTACTATAAAGCAAATTATCTTGACAGCATAATATAGATTTAGAATGCCTCAGAAGAGAAGATCCTGACTTAAATTCTGGGATAATATTCTTGCAGCTATAGAGAAATGAGAAGCAACTCTTCCTTAATGTTTGGACAGTTATGAGTACATATTTGGAGATGCACCACCTCAGGTAAAGGAGTATTAAAAGGTTTAGTGACATAGATCTTATCAACTCTTTTTGCCAGCTGAACTACATCATTTTCCTTGGCATTATTAATAAACAGCAAAGAAAGCTAGCCAACTCTTGCTAATGAAAGAGTGAGCTAGCTTTCTGCAGAAGATGACTGCAGTGGGAGGGGCCAATAATGCAAATAATGCAATCATTTAGCTGAGGCAGAATTTTTTGTGATTTACTTCATCAATTGGGAGGTTTCTTTTTAAGTATCTCAACCTAGTTTAAAATATAAAGTATGATTTACCTTTTTTATCCTCTTAAAATCACAGAAAATTGCATCATTAGAAAAAAATAATGTAAATATTATATTGGGGAAAAAGTATTAATTTGTTTACTCTAATACATGCACTTCAGTATATGATCCACCATGCATGTATTAGAGAAAATATTCATAAACATTATAACTGTTTATGTGGTCATTTGCACACTAAAGTGGAAATGAACAAAATGAATTTTAAAGTAAGAAAATGAGAATCTGAGTCCAAAATTTATCCATGTTCATATATTCAATATATGTTAGGAAATATTTGGGATCTCTACTTCTGAGATAAGTGAAAATTCCATGTATTTATTTGCATAAATTGGAGAACTTTGGAGATTTACAACATTTCTACATTTGTGTTTCTTTTTATCTGTTACATGTTACATATCTGTTAAAAGCAGGAAATCTGCCAACTGTAAATTAAGCTTAGTTAAGCCAGCCAAAATATGCCATTTTTGTAAATTGTCTTCAGATAACCTGTGATAATTCAGCAAATGTTGCTCAATGATGTATCAAGCTTTCTTATATAACTGGAGCTTTCCATTTAGCATTAGAAATAGAGTGCCAAAGCAGAGCTTCTGATGGTAGATGGTGAATAGGAACTGATATTTGATGACAGAACTTCAATATTTCACAGAATGAATTACCTGCTTTCAGAGATGTTTCTCTTCTGAAAGAGTTCTACTTATAGCTTTTCCCTAAATCAGGGTTGTCAAACTGCCGGCCCACGGGCCAGATGCATCATGGCAAAACAGCACCCACCCCATTGCTGGCAAGGGGAAACAGGCACGATACATTACGACATGTCGACATTGCAAGTTTGACACCCCTGGTGTAGACTGAGGGAGAAGGATTACTTCTTTTGCACTTGCTATTTTTCCTTACCAAATTTTATTTTACCTGTTCCACTTTATTCCAATACAAGTCACTCTTTGCTTTCTTTATGAAGAAACTTACAAAAGGTTTTATTTCTTCATCTCAAAGTGCTTACACCAGGTTGTTTTGCAAAATAACTCCATGGAAGTGACTCATACAGAGACTCTGCAATTATTGTCACCAGCCAGTTTGAATAGCATTGGATTAATAGCACTACTGCTGATTGCCTTTAAGTTACCTCAGTGCAGTCAGGTGAATACAGATTGATTTTCTTGGAACAGATTTCTTAGTTTAATGGGCTGGCAGAAGAGGAACCAAATATGACAACTGAGGCACACTAGTCCCTTAAATGACTAACAATATCTGGGTCAAGTTTCCCACATCATGTAGATTATTGTTTTACCACAGAAGTAGATGGAAATTCAGTGTAGTTAACTTCATTATCAATCTTCTAGAAAAAAAATATACCATCCAAGCAAATAAGAATAATAAATAGGAGTCAGTGGAAACAAGAGAAAGTTCCAGGATATTTTAGCCATTACTATACACTTTGCTAGGGATGCGGTGGCTCAGTGGGTTAGGACACTGAGCTTGTCGATCAGAAGATCGGCAGTTTGCGAATTGGGAACTTTATTATCAGGCTGCCCTTTTAGTTTGGGGCAAGGAATGGATAAGTTTAAGGAATAATAGATTGTTGAGTTTGGAAGGATTTGATTTGTTGCAGGGATGGCATGCTGCTCTTTGGCGGGAAGATACTCCTCCAAGTAAACAGTTTACTCATCATTACATAAGGGATATACTGATTCGGAATTGGGATAAGGGCCAAGTACTATGCGCAAATTCCGTGTTGGTTAGCAACCTTGGAAGCCTTGACCCATCCAACCCTACTCAAGAAGGGAAGAAGACCAACTTACAAAGAACTTTTAGATAGCGGGGGAGAACTCAAAACGTGACAAGATCTGGCTCAGCAAGGATTTCAGTTGGAGTGGTGGGCCTACCTGCAGATTCAGTCAAGGTATAAGAAGGACAAGGAAGGAAGGGGTATTTATCTGAATCTGCAGGAATTAGATAAGATTCTGCTGGGTCTGGAGAAAGGGATGATATCTAAGTGTTATAAATTGTTGCTCATCAGGGTAGTAGGGGAGGAGATGGTAAAAGACACGATGATTGCCTGGGGGAAGAATTTTGGTTATGCACTTCCACTTGGGAAATGGGAAGAGATTTGGTGGATTAATATGAGGCTGGTGGTTTCCACGTCATATAAGGAAAACTTATACAAAATGCTTTATAGATGGCATCTCCCTCCGGCTAGACTTTCCAAAATGTTCCCCGGATTGTCAGCCGATTGTTGGAAGTGTGGTAAAGGGATTGGCATGTATTATCACTTATGGTGGACATGTCCGGAAGTGGTTAGATATTGGACGAGGATCCAAAAATGGATAGAGGAAATCACAGGGTGTTTAGTTGATCTTAAACCAGAGACGTATCTGCTTGGCTTCAGGCCTGGAAATATTAAGAGGGGAATATGGTATTTGGTTTTACATACATATCTTAACGGCGGCAAGGATGGGGTATGCTCAATTTTGGAAGGCAAATCATACCCCACCGGATGAAGCTATAATTAGGAGAATACTTGATTGTGCAGAAGCAGACACATTGACCAAGAAGTTGAAGGATAAAGAAGAGACACCAGCATTTCTATCATGGAATAAATGGTATATTTGGATGGATAAAAGATTAAAGAAATGAGGGTGGCTTGGAGGTTGGACAAAAATGAAGTGATATAGTTTTTCTTAATGAATAAGCTTTGGAGTTGGATAGTTATAAGAGATTTAGTGAGTGGAATATAATTGTCAGTTTAGAAGTAGACCCAATTTGATTTTTTTGAAATGGTTTCCAAGTTTTTGATTTCTTCATTTTCTGTATATTGTATATGTTTTTTGTCTTTTTTGTCTTTGCTGGTGTATGGTGTGTGTTTTTAACATGAAATGTAAATAAAGACTTATAAAAAAAAGAAGATCGGCAGTTTGGTGGGTCGAATCCCGAGTGGTGCATAGCAGAGTGAGCACCTGTTACTCGTCCCAGCTTCTGCCAACCTAGCAGTTCGAAAGCACATAAAAATGCAAGTAGAAAAATAGGGACCACTATGGTGGGAAGGTAACAGCGTTCCGTGCGCCTTTGGTGTCTAGTCATGCCAGCCACATGACTACAGAGACGTCCTTGGACAAACGCTGGCTCTTCAGCTTTGAAACGGAGATGAGCACCAGCCCCTAGAGTTGGAAACAACTAGCAAGCATGTGTGGGGGAACCTTTACCTTTACCTTTTTATAAACTTTGCTAACCTAAGTGCCTGGCATGAGAAAGTGAAATGGAAGATATGGATTTAAATTACAGATTCTGATTGTTGTGGTGTGGGGGGAAAGAGATAGTAAGAGATATTGTATACTATTTACTCAGAGAGAAGGTAGGTTTCCCTTCACTAAAAGAGTGCAGATTGGAAGCTAGGCACACATTTATAATGAATACTTTTGTTTTGATTCCTGCACTCAAGAGTTTGCCTCAATGGCTGAAATGATCCTTCCAACTTTAGCATGTTATGACCACTACATGGAAATAATGATCAATCAGACATTTTTGGGTAATCTATGAGCAGACATGAGATAAATATTTAATATACTTCCTTTCTTCAGTGACCAATATCATTTCAACATGGAAGTTCTTGTTGACTCCACAGCCAATAGCTGTTGATGGGTCAATGCTACATTAATTTGTATTGTGTCCTTTACAAGCTTTATCTTTGCATGGGAGTGAAACAGACTTCAATATTCACTCTGCTTATGCTTCAGACATTCAGATCTATGCATAGATCCATTGTGTGTGACAGTTATATTTTCTTGATCAAAAGCCTTTGCTTAGGGCCAGTCTTGTCTCAATCACCTCATTTAAATTACTTCAGTGAATTCTATATGAGAATTGTCTTGAAAATGCAATTGGTCCCAAATGCATCAGTTGGAAAGTAATTTGCCCAAGTAATATTTCTACTTAGACAACTGTGTTGACTTCCAATTCATTTCCAAGTGCAATTGAAATTGCTGAATGACATCTGGATCAGGCCTTCTCAGGTAGTTCTCCTTTTGTCTGAGACAGCATTTCCCTTGAAATAAGACAGGCCCCAATCTTTTTCACTTTTTCTAGTGCTATTAATAATTTGTTTCAGTAGCTCTTTGGATTCTACAGTAATAGGATGTTTCCTGGAGAGTAGTAGTATACTGTATGTAAGTTATGGTTGTTCCTGAACATTTGGAAATTTTACTCTTGCATTATTCTGGTTTAGTTTATACTTTTATTACAGTCCTGTTTTGAAGGATTGAGAGCTGCCCAGAATCAGACATAACTAAAGTGGCATATTCGCTTAGTATAATAAAATCAATACAAATAAGCAGTTATAAATGAATTCTCTAATTTGAGGAATCATGATAATCAGTACAGTTTGCTTTATCTCACTTTTTTATCCACCTGAAAAGTAGAACACTTAGAGGAATCCCTTCTACCTCAGCAGACCAGAAAAATGGTAAAATGGGGAACTCCTGAAGTAAGACAAAGGTGGGGAGAGTGAGAGAAGGATAATATTAAAAGAAAAGGTTTTGCTACTAATGACCTTACATTCACAAGACAGAAATTAGATCTCTTGTGTTAAGAAAGGTCCAAAAGATATTTAGAAGGCATTGCAGTTTTTTAAAGCTACTTGTTGAACCCTGAATGTATGGGCATTTTTATTTGTATGTGTGAAAGAGACAAGAGAGAGAGAGATTCTGTTTCATTTTTTGTACAAATATATTATGTACATTAGAAAAGTATGTTTGTTTGTATTGATGTATGTATATATATATACGGTGTGTGTGTGTGTGTGTGTGTGTGTGTACACACAAGGTTTTTTTTATCAATGCTGACAAAAGACAGGAGGAGAGCCGGTGGCCTAGAGGTTAATACAACTGCCTAGTATGCAGGTTGCCTAGGTTTGAATCCCACAAAGGGTATGGCTTGCTGATGAGAGCAAAGAAGCTTGAAATAGCTATCCTAGCCTCCCATTTAACTCTTTGTCAGCAAAACGAAATTTGAATGTGTGTGTGTGTGTGTGTGTGTGTGTGCAATCAGCTCAGGTTCGAATCTCAGAAGGGTATGGCTGACTGATGAAAACAAATAAGTTTGAAATGCATATCAGTCTCCCTTTAATTCTTTGTTAGCAATCTAAAAAAAATTTACACAAATATGAGCTGTCACTGTTGTGACTACTGCCTGTCGATGGCCTTCTGTTAGGCTGAAACAGGAAATAAAGATTTGTCCCATGTTTGGGGCCTAGCAAGGTAATCTAAATAGTTAACAAGCATTTAACACATATCTCCCTTGCTTCTCAGCTAACAAAGTGAGATAGAGCTTGTGGCCTAGAGGTTAAAACAACTGCCTAATGTGCAATCAGCCCAGGTTCGAATCTCAGAAGGGTACGGCTGACTGATGAAAACAAATAAGTTTGAAATGCATATCAGTCTCCCTTTAATTCTTTGTTAGCAATCTAAAAAAAATTACACAAATATGAGCTGTCACTGTTGTGACTACTGCCTGTTGATGGCCTTCGGTTAGGCTGAAACACGGAATAAAGATTTGTCCCATGTTTGGGGCCTAGCAAGGTAATCTAAATAGTTAACAAGCATTTAACATAACCAGCAGGCAAATTTTCCAATGGGAGATGGGAGCTTGCTGTCTAGACTAAATGCCTCGTAAAACATTATGGAGGTATCTCAATACTAGAAGTATTTTTAAGCCACCTTAGAGTAAAGCTAGCAATAGTATAGAACAGGAGCATAGAGGTAGCTATGCCCTAAAACTAATCTAGATTCCTCATTCTAGCCTTTCCTATGTCCTCTCTTTCTAATCTGCCTAGTGACAGCTGAAAACAGAGGGAGGATTAGACTTCATTAGTGCTGCAGATTTCATCATTTTCCTATACTAGAAGATGAGCAAGGGAGCCTGAAGATGGAAATGCTAATAGAAAGTCTCCAGCACTGTTTCCATTTGTTCATTAACTATGGTCTGGTAATAAAATAGGTTATGTTGTCCTTGAAGTTCAGATCTCTGTTCACCATTCTCTGTTTCTATGGAGCACAGGAATGTTTTTCCCCAGAAGGTATGTATTTTTTATCTCTTTACCTCAGAAATATTACCAGATGAAAGTCTACCGTGTAGGAAATTGGCTTGCTGGTGGGAACAAAAGAGAAAAGAACAAAACCCATCACCCTGGAAGCCACAAAGTAACATTGGTTGTTGGTGCTACTTTTATTAAAAGGAAAATTTAGAACTTCTGTAAAATGCAAGGAGTGAATGCCCTTAGAAGTATGCTTTTTTCTTTTTTTCTTTTTTGCTTATGAGAGGCAGCCAAAAGGGCAGTACAGCTTGCTTGTAGGAACTCTTGAATAGGTAACAGAAGGTTGAATGATGGAATAGATTTAAGCTAGTATACACATTCTGGTATTTCTTAGTTTATTAAAGTTATTAATATCTTCCCTTTCAGGACCCAAATTGGGTCAAGATACCTTATTACAAGTAACATAAACACTAATTAAAGGGAAAGTAACCAAAATAAAGTTCAAGCCTTTTTTCAAGTATCCTTCCTCATAATGTCCAGAAGGTGAGAGTAAGCAGAGACACATCCTTAAAGCAGGTGTCCAGACTTTTTTTGTTGAAAGGCTCAACAAAATAAAAATAAAAATCCTTGGTACTGTTGGCACTAAATTCCTTTACTAGGAATAACATTTAAACAATCATGAGGATATGAATTTCTTCTTGTCCCCATAAAAGGGGCACGTGAGAATAACATGTCTGCCCACTCTCACATTTGTGTGCTTGGGTACCTAACCACACCCCAAGAAAACTTTGAATCTAGATTCTACCAAGACACTGGCAGAATTAAACCCATCGTGATTGATGGCTGGCTGGATCTCCTCCCCTTCAAGATCAACCCAGACAAACAGCTGGGACTGCAAAGCCTACTATAAATGTTCTGTTAATTCACAATCTCTCTTTTGTGAGCTGTGGTGGCGCAGTGATTAGAATACAGTACTCCAGGCTAATTCTGCTGACTGCCGACTGCCAGCAGTTTGGCAATTCGATTCTCATCCACTCAAGGTTGACTCAGCCTTCCATCCTTCAGTAAAATGAAGACCCAGATAGTTGGGGGCAATATGCTGACTCTGTAAACTGTTTAGAGAGGGCTGTAAAGCACTGTGAAGCAATGTATAAGTCTAAGTGCTATTGCTATTATGCTGATCTACCACACTCAGTCATTTTTCTCTTCTTCTTTCCTTGTATTCCTTCCTACTTTTTACTTAATATTTTAATTTCTTGCTTATTCCCTTGTCATCTCATGGTCTTTTGATCCTTGTAACAAAGATTTCTGAGCCAGTCACACCTTCTATCACTCTTCTCTCTAGCTAAACATCTGCTGAGTGTGCAGGCACACTTGTTTTATCTCCTGCATACTTCATAAATCCCTCCTGCTTTTCTTTTAAACTTTTGTTTTATATTTTAACTTGTACCTTTCAATATCTTTTCTCCAAAGCAAAACTCCTTCTGTGATAAAAATTAAAAACCCCTCTCTTTTTTCCAAACACCTCTTCAAATTGCTGCTGCCAATATTCTCCTAGCCAGCCTGTGTGGGTGGTACTCCATATGGATTAAAATGCGTACTTGATATTGTGTGTACGTACAGAGAACATAGAACATAAAATGCAAAGTCAGATGGATGGCTAAACTCCAATCAACCAGTTTATCCAAGATATCATTCCATATATTACATTTACAAATTGTAATATTCTCAAGCATCTCTATGTTGAAAGCCTGCTTTTGGTTTCTACTTTGTTAAAATAGGAGATGGAGAAAATAGGATATTTTTGACAGGGAATTGCATGGGATTAGGAAATATATACTAAAGCTACATATTTTCAGTATAAAATCCATCAAACTACTTAAAACTATATTCTGAATTAAAAATTATATTTCATCCTTGTTAGAAACTTGCTTAAATTGGTGATTCATTATATACTAATCTGATATGGGCCATTTACTAATGGTCAGGTGACAGATAGTAAAATGATATTTCAAAGGATCAGATTCACACTGAAACACAAGGGTTGTTGGGAAAATAAAATAGGACTGGAGCAAACTAGACAATTTAAATAGACAAAAAAAGCAGAGACTATGATAAAAAATCAGTGGTAAATCCATGTTAGTTGGAGGTATGAGAATGCTAGAGGTGGTCAAACATTTTTAAAAACCATTCCATGAGTTATAATTTGAGTTTCAAATTTAAAGAATATTTGGAAGAAAAAACTAATTTAGATTTAAGGAAAAGTTAAAATTATTACTAAAATTAATCAGAATTTTGTTTTACTATCTACTAAAAATAAACCAAAACAATGTAAAATACTTTAAAACACAGAACACTAAAAGGATAAGGAGCAGTGGTGGGATTCAGCGAGTTTGCACCAGTTTGGCAGAACCAGTAGCTAATTTTTTTGTTGTCCAGGCCCAGAATGGACTTCCGGAAGTGGCATCCACACAGAAAACCGGTTGTTCACATATTTGAATCCCGCCACTAATAAGGAGGCTTTGGAATATATTAGAAATGTCTCAAGGTAGTGGCAGAATGCTAGAATCGCATTAGAAAGTGTAAGATTTTAAAAAAAAAATCATGTCAGCCCCAGAGAAGACAATATATTTTTATTCTTTTCTCTTTTTAACTAGCTAAAGATAACAGAGCAAAAAAGGACTTTGTTAGCTACTCTTGTTAGATATTCAGAACTAAAAGAGAGATTTTCCTTCAACAGCACAAGATTTTATTTTATTCCCTAGAGGGTTCTCTGATGCAACTTCACCTTTTTGGATCGTAAATAATATATGGAAACATATGCGAAAGCCGATTTTTTTTTCTTGTGTAAAGGAAAGAAAAAAGTGACCTGATATATAAATCTGACTGTATACCAAAATGTAAGCAGATAAAGAAACATTACCTTTTACAGATCTTGCAGGTGCCAAAGCCCAACACCAACACACATATAGCTCAATTAATTCTGAATTAAAACTCATCTTAAAATCTTGCATAACTGATTTGTAAAATGAGTCATAATACATGTATGTGGAGAACAAAAGTGGTCAGGGAGAAGACAAGTGTGACTTGCCACTGTTCCCCTCCTCCTCCCCATTTGAAGGTTTTGATTAAATTTAGACCAGAGATGTCAAACACAAGGCCCGGGGGCCGGATGCGGCCCATGAAGTCGTTTCATGCGGCCCGCGAAGCCATCCTGGAAACAGTGAGGGAACGGCCCCCTCTGCCTTGGCCCTGGCCCAAAGACCCTCCTTCTGCCAGAGACCCCCAGATCTGTCCCACTCCTACCCAGGCCCCCATAGGCACCCTTGATGCAAACGATGTAGAGCTGGCCATGCCCACCCAGTAGGCCATATGCACTCTAGCCACGCCCACCCAGTAGGCCACGCCCACCCTGGCAATACCCACCCGGCCCCCTGAGGGCAATCACAATGCTGATGTGGCCCTCAATGAAATTGAGTTTGACACCCCTGATTTAGACTATTTCTCTGTTCATTGGCTACTTTTCTTCCTTCTGTCTTTCCTTCTTTCTTGTTTGTTCTGAATTCGAGAGACCTTCATTGTTCCCTTAAGAATGGATGTGTTAAGTAAAATGTAGAGAGTTCCAAAATTAGTTTGAGATGATAGAAAGTCTTAATTCTTAGATTATATAACTGCAGCTTTTATTCTATATCAGAGGCTGGGTTAATTGGTGATTTTCGATTTAGTATCTCTTGGTCTAAATTTTATACTATGTAGTTGCACAGTTTTGGTGCTTCTGCCAATTGACTTTTCAAATGAATGAAATAATTTACTAGGAGTGTCCAGAATATATGGTTTAAAAAAATCAAGATCTGGCTATTCTAAACTGATCAAAACTCCACCTGATTTTTATGGACATCATACATAAAAAAACAGGTGGAGCTTCAATCACAGTATCTTGATTAATGCTAGTGAAAACTGCATAGAGGTCTAATAGTACCAGAAAATATGTACTTACCCAATAAAAGTGATCCATCAGGATGAAAGGTGGGGAACACAGCCAGGTACAAATAGAGAACTGAGTATCTAGAAAGTACAGTGCAAGCACTTGAATGTTCACCAGCCTAGGACATCTTTGTGATGAGTGTGTTAGATTATTTTCAACGGGGACAGTAACTTTTCTCTTAGAATAATTTCACAAAGTAATATTTGCAGAAAGGATTATAGAAATATATTGCTGAGAAGCCAGAATACAATGTAGATACTAAATCCATGCTGCAATGTTTACATGGACTTCCCAAAGCTTTGTTACAAGTGAGATACTCTTCATGCACCTTATCCATTCTCAGTAAAGATCAACCAGCAATCTGTGTGGTTATAATTCCTGGCAAGAACATACTTTGTTCTCTTCTTAAACTTAGGCTGCTTAGGCAACCTTGCATCCTCCAGAGCAAGACTGGTTCAGAGTTACATGTTGACTTTTATTGGGTAAGCCATTATATATTCTATATTTCAGTGACAATAATAAAAATTTCCATTGTTAGAATGCCTTGATCTTCAACTTAGATGGTCGTGAATCATGCTGGGCGCTAGTGTAGAATTGCACTGAATCTGTGTTTGAACATTTTAGCCTCCTAGCCATTGTAACAAGCAACTCCTCCCCTTTGTGACCAAGACCCAGCTCACAGAAATCAAGAAACATTAAAGCATCAAAATAGCTGCAACAAATGCGGAAGTTTATAATATGCTCTTTGTTCAAAGAGGTGGAAATAAAAGTTTCTTGAATTGAAATCAAACAGCTTTTAAAATAAAAGAAAAGGTTATACAACACAACACGTTGGTCATTTTTTTTGTACTTTTTGGATATCCACAGAAGTGTCTGCCATATTTGATGGTCTTGTTAAAATGAAGAAAGTAACACTGTATCATTATAATGCAAGTTCCACCTCTTTTGAACATGCATACTGTTATATCTCTGGTTCTTTAGGCATTAAGCGAGACAAAGTGTTCGAACAGCAAACAAGTCTATTAACTGAGAACAGAAGCAGCCCTAATCGCTGCTGCACAGCTATTTATACTGTTGGTCTCTAGGCAGCAACCAATAAGTAACAGTTTCCCACCCCAAGCCTAATTATCAGCTTGGAGACAGCCAGTCTGGCTTTCAGTAAGAGCAACCATTACATAACAGAGAAATCTAGGTCAGACATTAAGCAAGTAATCAGACATTAAGCAAGTGATAAAACAATTAAAGCCAATACATTACACATATGATGTAACAAAAGGGCAGAGGTTGTATCACATCAGTATGATGCTTTTCTCATTTGCCTCCCATCTCTGATTCTGCCCATGGATGCCTTTGGATCCATAGGATATAAAAATAGCAGGAGGAACTGCCCTTTAAAAATGTTACTTCCGAACTTATCCCCAAGACTTTTAATGTAATAGAAGCAAAGAGGCAAATGTCTGGAGACAGTCATCTATACTACTCAATGCATCTTTAATGTGTTCACATGTACCCACTTTAACCGAGAGCATTGTTTATTTGGGTTTCAGAAATCATGCCTTTGCCAATTAAAACTGCAGAAATCTCAGCCATTAATTAATATCTCAGCAATAGCTTTGATTCTGAGATAATTATCTGTTTAAAGGTTATCTCCTTCATTTAATCACAACTGTTTCGTGGTAGGTAGCAACAGATGTCTTATCTCAGCCGTGGGGTCCTGTCAGAAAAGTGAATTCAAAATGGCAAGAGATAAGGACAGTGATGAGCATTAATCCAGAGATCAGTAATCAAAGAAATCAAATATTAGATAAGTCTATCTGTTGATATCAGGATGCACAAGTCAAGAGTCCATATCTGGTCTGTAAAAGTCCAGTTCCTGACTACACCATGGTAAAGAGTTCCCTATCTGTCAAAGAGTTCCAGCTGAGTGAAGACAAGAAGCTGAGCAGAAGTTTGCTAATGACAATATTGAATCCTGTTCTTTTACCAATCACCTCCCCAAACAAGGTTTTTATTGTTTGTTTTCCCAGCTGGCTCCCAAGTAGAAATATTGCACCTAAAGAATTGCATCTAAAGAATTCTTATAACTAAACCCACTTTCCAATTTTATTGCATTCATTGTTTCTGCTCTTGTTTACATCAATGTTGAACAAAGATGAGGCTTGAGAAGTAAAGAGTGTATCAATAAATAGATTGGTAGGGAAACAGGTGTGTGCTTGCACAGATCTGATTATTTTTTGCTTCTGGTAATAAATAGCAATAATAATGCTTTACTTGTCAAATTTGAAACAAATTGGTTTTCTGAGCCAATTTCAAACTTTATACTTTATCAGAAGATGCAGCAGCCTTTCTTCCTCTTCATTATTTCAGAAGCTATTTTTTATATATAACACTAAATTGTCCTTGGGGAGATTTTCATTCATCTATGTTAACTTGTCTCAAAGGTGCTTTTTTTCAAAAAGCAACTGGACCTGGTTTTTCCTTGAAGATATTTCACTTCTTATCCAAGAAGCTTCTTCAATTCAGTTTTCTAAAACTATCTTTCATGTTTTTGTGCATCATATATAGCCTCTTACACAATACTTTTGTGACTATGCGCATTTCATATCTAATATGCCAGATGATTTTCTTAATTTGAATTAGATATTAATGTGCTACAGATCTGAATAAGGAAAGTAATGGCATACAATTGCAAATTGTCTCTGTGTGGTTTCTTTGTGTGCTAATGTTTTCATTTGGGAAATGCAAAGATTTGATTTGGATGTGTTAATTAGTTTAAAACATCTGTATCTGTACTGTGGGAATTTATTTATTTTGATTGTAAAAGCATATTGTATAGAGCAGTTCCCCTTTCCAAGCGATTAAGTGCTTCTGGTTTTTTTTTTCCAAATGTTTTAATAATAGGTAGCTGTGGGGGAAAAATTACACAGTGATGCCTTTGTGAATTAAAAAGTATGCTATCTCTTCAATATATAACCAATTAAAAATCATTTGTTATCCTACCTTTTCTGAAAACAAATCTTGCTTGGTGCTCACTGTCTGAAATGATACAAATGTGAAGGAGAAAGAATGCTTGCTCCATTTTTGTGATTTGTGGCCATTTGGGGGGTACTTAAAGGTATGACTAAGCAATGAAATCAGTGCAACCTATTCTGAGAGACCGAAAACTTTCTCCCTCAGAATGTTTAATTTTTGTTTAAAAGAAATCTTTCACATAAAACAAAATCTCCTATTTTTTTTTCCAGGGCAGATTACAAAATACAAGAAATGTACCTAAATCAAATACACAATCAAATGCATTTCAAAGTCCAGGAGAATAAAAATGAGTTTTGCCTGATTTTAAAAAGATAAAAACTACTAATACAGTACTTCAGGAGACTTCCTGGAAATAAATTGATGGCCAATTTGTACCATGACATGGCTCTGCCTCTGGTTGTGTATGTTCTATGTTTGGAAACAGGACGATCTGGATGAATGGCTTTAATGTATAAGCACTAAAGTGGGTAGAGTGAGCAAAGGAACTTACTTCTAAAATGCATAATATAGTGCCATCTTTTTTATTTGTGATTGGAAAGAAAGCCACCCTAGTTTTTTTAAAACAGAATGAGATACTGTATATAGTGTATGCTCTTAAGCATACACAGGATGTCAGCACAGCAGGGGGCTGGACAGCTCCAGGCTACAACTGCTTTTGGCGGGAAAGCCTGAATAGAGCAAGTCGTTGACAGCCCCAGGGCATGGTCAGCTCTGGCGGGAAGCCAGGGTTTAAATCCATTGGCCACCTGCACTGGCGGGAAGCCCAGGTTTGAATCTATTGGTTGCGATTCACCTGGGCAGGTGTAAATAGACGCCAGGTAACCCCTTTTGCCCCAGCTTCATTCCTGATCCAATAAAGAAGTTACTACCCAGCTCCAGTGTCCGTCTCTGTGTGACCACACGACATTGCACTGTAGGTTTCCACAAACTGATTCAACAATCAGATAAATGCAGTTTGTGATAACTGAGAAGCCTTCAAATAGCCCCACAATTATGAATCCTAGAAGTTTTCAGAATATGTGTGTCTCTTCTCTGCCTGAATTCAGTGAATGTACAATGAGCTGTAGTGTTGGTATTGTTCAGCTTCAACATTCAAAGTTCATAAATCACTGGATTGCACACAGCTATCATAATGAAGTGTTTCACCCAGTGGATGTATAATACACTACTCTGATGCGGAGAAGCACCTAAGACAACTACAGTACATAATTCTGCTTTTACAATCAAGGCAACCTCATTCAGTCATCATCAAAGAACTTATTCTTGACTGAGTGAAACAATGCAGAAGCCCTGTGCTGTTAAATAGAAGTAGGACAATACTTAGTTTTATAAATATGCTTCAAAGAAGTTCTTCAGTCACATTTCCATGACAGTGAAGAATTCCTTTAAGCTTCTGTTCAGTTCTAATTTCCATGTTTCCAGTTCCTTGCCAAGAAAAAGTCAATTCAAAAGTTATTACTTAGAGATCTGTGGTGCTCTTCATGATGCTCTCTTAATTCAAACCCTGTTGAATTAACAAAGCAGTGTCATGCTTTTGTTATCCCAGATAGTGTTATCATCGCTGTCATGTACCACAGTGCCTTTTTCTGTATTTCTTCCCTCAAATGCAATGCCCTATTCAAGCTCACTGTTATTTTTTTTTCATCTTGGCAGACTAGGCACAGCTGCTAAAAGCTCTAGGATAATGAATGGTTTCATACTTGTCTTTCTAATAAACAGGTTTTTGACCTAAAATGCTGCTTGGATTGTATTGCATTGATATCCTTTGCAGGAGATGAGGAAATTGAGGACAATACACACACACACAAATTTTAGGTCAGTAATTATAATACAGGAAGATGTTAAAACCTACTTGATTCACAACTAATGAGCTCTATAAATTAAAAAACAATTCCCATGCTAATTAATTTTAATTGCAGTGGTAGAAAAATATAGTCTCTTTGTCAGTTTGTAAGCTGAAGCCAAGATTATCATTACTAAATAGAAACCGATCCTTTTAATGCGTGAGATATGTTAGCACTTCAGCATAATACTTAATATTTGTTATTTTATTAGGTTTTAAAAATGTATTTTAGTATGTGGGCATTTATTTAATTTTGTTTTAACTTTTATAATCTGTATTTTTATTCTTGCCCTGTTCACCGCCCTGAGTCCTTCGGGAGAAGGGCGGTATAGAAATAGTATTAAGAATTAAGAATACTTGGTAAGTAATAAGTACTTCTTTAGCACAAATTCAGATGCTGATACTAGAATAGCTTCCCCCTTTCTCTTCCATTGAAGAGCAAACTTTGTGTCTATCCTTACCAGTATAATGAATGAGGATATCTTTGTAACTCTATGGCAGGGGTCTTCAAACCTGGCCTTTTTATGACTTGTGGACTTCAACTCTGCCAGGCACGCTGGCTGAGGAATTCTGGGAGTTGAAGTCAACAAATCATAAAAAGGCCAAGTTTGAAGACCCGTGCTCTATGGTTTGTATTTGCATCAGTATTCCCAATATTACCCATTTGCAGGTTTTGAATTATAAACTTGGGTAAATTAGCAGCAGCATACTTGGTAATCCATACTCAGAACAGATTTGTCGGTTACTGCAGCTTCAGTCTACCAGAAGGTCCCAAATGTAAAACCCATAGCACAATAATCAAATCAAGTTACTGAGGCAAATAAATAAGTAAATATTTATGTGAATTTTAGGACTCGGTGTAAGTAAGATTATTTTCTCAGAAGAAGCATCTCTCTGGTAGCAATAATTTTATTATGCCATGATAACCATTGCTAAACATGGGGACAAGTGATACTGAAATATACTTCAGAAAATAAAGAACTGTTAACTGGAGTGGTACAACACCATCTGCCTTAATGTGGTTTTATTTAGATTTAAAAAAAAAATAAAACATTTCACTGTATCCTTTAAAGCTGTTGCTATAAAATTGATCCAATGATATTCACAAATCACCCTTCTACTTTGGCAGCTTAGTAAATAATTATATTTTGAAAATGAAATGTGCAGCCACTGAAAAATATCAATATTTTGGGGCTGTATTTTGAAGGATTGCATAATTCCACTCAATTATTGTTTGTGGCAGTGGAGACAGGTAGTGGCACTCACAGTCATTAAAAATGGCTCTGGCTTAGAGCCAAATGTGCTCTAGCAGAAATTAAAGGAATTTATATTAGCTTACAACTTTATCAGAGCTGTTCTGGATAGGCTGCAAACCTTGGCAACCAAAGCATGGTCAAACATCCTTAGGCCACCTTCTTAACAGACTACTGCAATGTGCTATATGTAAGATTACCCCTGAAGAAAGCACTGCCTCTCTCCAATGCCCTGTTAGATCAAGCTTCAGGATCACATCAATAAAATAATGCCATCATAAAGGATGCAGAAAGTAGGACTTTTCTGTCCTCATGCTTGCCCTCTGAAATAGTGGAGATTGACCCTGATGCTACAGGCCTGGAAATTGTGGAAACCTTGCTTTTTACCAGGTATGGGATTCAATGAGGATACTAAAGACCAGGTGGTTTGTAATTATGTGAATTTTACTCATGGCCACCATTTATTTTTCTTTTACTATTGTAGGCTTTGAATTGCACGTTTTAATGGCCATGAGTCCTACAGGAGAAGGGCGGTATATAAATCGAATAAATAAAATAAAATAATAAATAAATAATGCTTTAATTTGGTTACCAGAGTTGCCGTGACAAGATGCAAACTAGACTGCAACACGTGACATATCACAATGTTTTTGCCTTGGCAGAGCCGGGGTGGGCGTGACCTGTGTGTGACACATCCAGCCCGCAGGCCACCAGTTTGACACCCCTGCTATAGTCCCTTGGAATGTGCCTTCAGCAGCCTACAAAATGAACATAGCTATCATTCCACTATTATTATTGGGTTTTGCTCCCCAGAAACTGGTGTTCAGATAACAAAACTGGGTAAAATTGCCCTTTTTTAAAATAAGAAATCCTCATGATTCATCAATTACTTCATGAACAGGATGGGGGTGTGTGAAACTAGGTATATAAATATTTAAATACAGGGAAAAGTGAATGACAGAGGTTTGAATACTTAGTCCATAAAATGAATAGTCTGTGTTAGCTTTGTAATCCATTCTATTTGTCTCACTTCTAAAGCCACCTCAGTCCTTATATCCAGTGATAATAAATTCCATATGGATCGTGTAAAAAAACCAGCTTTCTTTTATCTGAGCTAAATGCCCCCATCAGATAGGTTTTTTAACGAGAAAGTAAAAAAGAAAAAGCTCCGCATCATGAATGGAAAGGTCACTATATATGATGTAGGAAACTCTTTCTATCATCTTTCATCTCAGGTCATTAAAAGAATAAAAGGTCTTTGTGTTTTCCAATCAGAATATCCCAATGGGGTGATACAGTGAAGAAGAAATTTCAAAGCCTACATTAAAAAGATTGAGTTCAATCTGTGTTTAAGTCAGGGGTGTCCAAACTTTTTTCAAAGAGGGCCAGATTGGATGAAGTGAACATGCTGGAGGGCCGAACATTTTTCCGAACATTCTTTGAACAATTACAATTAAATGCAAATGAATTATTTTATGCCAAGTTAATTGCAAATGGCATACTTTTCATTTTATAACATAAGATCAACTGACAGCTGAGTTTTCACAATGTATTTTAAATAAATTTTAAAAAAAACTTACAGTGTGAGCTGTTACCAGAGAGTCTGACCTTGTCAAACTTACTTTGACAAGGTCAGACTCTCTGGTAACAGCTCACACACTTCCACCACTTCACAAATTCTGCTAGGCCAGGGCCCTACCTACCCCTGTCCAGCTCCCCACATCCCAGCCCATAAAATGGCTGTGAAACACAGAATGCGCGCACGTGCACACACACACACACACCCGCCCTTCCCTGGATGTCGCCTTCGCCCAGGGGAGCCAGAGGGCTTCGAAGCCGGGGCAGCTCCGGCAGCAAAGAAGGCGCGCCCTCGCTGCACCGGCACAGACACCGCGCCAAGCCCGCGGCGGGGGGAGGAGCGTGGCGGTTCGGCCAGACAGGAAAAGGTGCGGGAAGCGGCCGCCGCCTGGTAACGGCGCCCGGGCTCACAACGTGGAGGCGGCGAGCAAGCACGCGCTCAGGGTGAGGCGGCCGCGGTCCGGTGAGGGAAGACCGCCAAGGGAGTGGCTGGCCGGGCTGCGCTGCTGCCGAGCAAAGCTCGGCCGGGGTGCCTGCTCTGCTCTGCCTGGCGCCAGCTCAGAGACTCCGCCCGCCAGGCCCTTCTCCCGCTCAGCCAGGCCAGGCGCGCACCGTCAGCCTCGCTGCACCGGCACAGATGCTGCGCCAAGCCTGGGGCGGGGGGGGAGGAGCGCGGCGGTTCGGCCAGGCAGGAAAAGGTGCGGGAAGCGACCACCGCCTGGTAACGGCGCCCGGGCTCACAACGTGGAGGCGGTGTAGCGAGGTTGACGGTGTGTGCCTGGCCTGGCTGAGCGGGAGAAGGGCCTGGCGGGCAGAGTCTCTGAGCTGGCGCCAGGCAGAGCAGAGCGGGCGCCCCGGCCGAGCTTTTCTCGGCAGCAGCGCAGCCCGGCTGGCCACTCCCTCGGCGCTCTTCCCTCACTGGACCGCGGCCGCCTCGCCCTGAGCGCGTGCTTGCTCGCCGCCTCCACGTTGTGAGCCCGGGCGCTGTTACCAGGCGGCGGCCGCTTCCTGCACCTTTTCCTGCCTGGCCAAACCGCCACGCGCTCAGCCAGGCCAGGCGCGCACCGTCAGCCTCGCTGCACCGGCACAGACGCCGCGCCAAGCCTGGGGCGAGGGGAAGGAGCACGGCGGTTCGGCCAGGCAGCCTGCCCTTCAACCCACCGGAGGAGCGGCAGATCGGCGTGGCCGGAGTCGGGAAAGCCACTAGAAGGGGGAGGGGAGTCACCTCTCCCCGCCGGGGGGTCGCCCAGCCCGTCCCGGGAGGCTGACATTTCTGCAGCTGAAAAAGTCGTCTCAGATTCCATGGCGGAAGGTCACCCCCGGGACTCCAGCGCCAGGCAGGGCTGAGAGGGGGAGGGGGGGAGAAAGGGAGGGAAGGAGACAGGGAGGAGAAAGGACGAATGGGGGAGGGAGGGAAGGAGAAAGAGAAGGAAGGAAGGAAGGAAGAAGAGAGAATGGATGCAAGAGAGAGGAAGAAGAAAGAGAAAAGAGAGAGAGAGAGAGAGAGAGAAAGAAAGAAAGAAAAAGAAAGAGAAAGAAAGAAAGAAAGAAAGAAAGAAAGAAAGAAAGAAAGAAAGAAAGAAAGAAAGAAAGAAAGAAAGAAGAAAGAAATAAATCGGAGGCTTGGACAGACCCCCGCTCCAGGCTCCGGGGCTGCCACCACGGAATGCCCAGCCTCGGGGGGGGGGTCTTCTGCAGGCGCGCCCTGGCCCCCTCCCCTCCCTCCCTCCCGCGGCCCGTCCCCAAGGCGGCGCCCACGGGTCCCCGGACTCACAGCATGCAGAGGGCGAAGGTGCCGGCCACGCTCTCGCTGTCGCGCACCAGGAAGCTGCCGGCCCGCCCGGCCCACGCCAGCAGCTCCTCGGCCGCCGCCCGGCTCAGGTCCTTGTGGTACCAGAGCGGCCAGCCCAGCACCGCCGGAGCCCGCGCGCCCCAGCGCCGCCGGAGCCGGAGCTGCCGCCATGGGCAGCCGCGGCGTGCAGGGAAGATGCTCAGCGGGATGGGCGGGCAGGCCGAGACCCCCGCCGGCCACCCCCGCCTCGCCCACAGTGCCGCATGGCCCAACCGGAGACCCCGGCCGCTCAGGGCATGCCCGGCCCAGCGGCTCCTCCTCTGGGCTGCGCTCCGGCCGGGATGAAGGCGCGATCCGCTCTCCGCGTGCTTCCCCTGCGCACTGGAGCCGCCCCGGGCCCCGAGCAGGCCTGGTGGAGGAGGAGGAGGAGGCGGAGGAAGCCGCGTGGAGCCCCGGAGCCTGGCTGGTGGGGTGGGGGCGGCAGCTGGGCCGGCCTGCGCTTCCTGGGGCGGCCCCTCGGCGGGGGAGGCAGGAGCAGCTCCCGAAGGGGCGGCCCTCAATCAGAAGGGAGGGCCGTGGGAGGGCCGCATTTACATACAGCAGGGAGGGCTGTTGCGGGCCGTATTAAACCACCCCGCGGGCCGCAAATGGCCCGCGGGCCGGACTTTGGACATGCCTGGTTTAAGTATTGCTGTATTATATGACCAGCAACGGGAGTCTGTCATATTGAACCATCATTTCAAACAGATGTTTCAGTCATCTGTCTGAGCAGGGCCACAAAGAGATTCGTAACTCTCAGAAGGCAAAGTTTGGATCATGCAAATCTTTGACATTTTAAAACTCTGTCATGCTAACATGGGGTGCTCAGATTATTGCTATAATTTCATCTCATATTCTTTGTTGGTTTCAGGCATGAACACAAGCAGGAGTGAGACAGTGAAAGAGCCACCTTTAAAGCCCTCCAGAAGATCTTTGCCATGCCTTGCCCAGAGCCAAACCCACCCACAAAGTCTCAGCAAGCATTCCTCATTTCTTCAGTCAAATCAAGTGATGCCTCTTCCCCAGCCTCAGCCTCAGCTTCACCCTCAGTCTCAGCCTGTGAGTGCAGAGGCATCAAGTGCTACAGTCAATGTAGTATCAGAACGAGGTGAGTGTTGATTTAGTCAGATCTCTCCACTTCTTTACAATTTATGACATCCTCTCACTTACTGAGCAAACCAAAGTGATTCAGACACCATGGATTTTGCCAATGTAAATTACATTGATGCCATTTTTTAAAAAAAATTCCCTTTTAGCCAAAGTGATGGAAACCTTGGAAAACAACTTACTCAAGTTATCCAATACAGAATACTGTGATCCATTTTTAGGTGAGTTTTCTTATATTGTTATAATATGTAGTATTTATTACAAATGGCTCTATTTCTGTTTCGGGAGGCAAAAGAGTGCTAGTCAAAAAATTCAGTTACTGTTATTCCATAATCCAGGGGTGGACAACTATAGCCCCTTTATGACCTGTGGACCTCAAATCCCAGAATTCCTGAGCCAGCCATGGTGACTCACAAATCCTGGAGTTTTTTATTTTTATTTTTATTTTTATTTCATTTATATCCCGCCCTTCTCCGAAGACTCAGGGCGGCTTACAAGCTTAGCAGTTGAAGGCCAACAGTTGTAAAGGAGCCATAGTTGCCCACCCTGCCATAGACCATTTATAGTAGTGCTTGAATTTATGTGCATAATCCTTCAGCAACAAGATATCTGTTATTTGCTAAAATGATGGGCAATGGAATACTATGTTTTTCCAGTTGTCATTGATCACCAACTCATTGGCATTCTTACTGTGAGCCATGCCAGCTAGGGCTACTGGGAGTTGTGGTTCAGGTTCCCCATCCTTGATTCAATTCACATACTACCAGTAGTGCCAATATGTTCATTAAATGTGATTAAATAAACCATATGAGGTATATGTCTGTTAGTTTGATGTTTGACCTTTTCTTCAAGAGGAAACATGGCAAGCACATATTTCCTCCTTCAATTTTTAACATTACAACAATCTTGTAGCACAGGTTAGGCTGCGACAGAATAATTAGTCAAAAGTCACCAGATTAATTTCCTGGCTGAGAATAAACTTGAACGTAGGTCCCTTACCTAACAGACCATCTTAACCTATTCACCACACTTTCATTTCATTCAATGGGATTACTTTCACAAATTAGATTTAATGAGAGGCACACATTTGTAACACATCTGCATGCTGAATATACAGCATTTCTCTGCATATTAGTTGTTCCTGACTATCATGAAGATATGCCAAAGGTGTCCTTGGGAGAAGCTGAAAAACCAGAGACAGTTTTGTTGTCATAATATATTACTGTACAAGTAATAATTCCAATACTTACAAGGATGAATTTGATGTTGAGATACCTTTTCTGCTTTGTTGTTTCACATCAAACCTTTGTTTCCAACCATCTCTTTCTTCCTTGGAATATTTACAGCCACAACTATCAATTTTAGAGGAAGGCCCCTTGATTTTTTAAGGTTTAATTGTTCATTCTCAAAGTGGGCTATTCTTCTTCTTGTGAACTAATTAAGCAATTGGTTACAAATGAAGAAGAATGACACATCTAGAGGCTGTTCTTCACCAGTGATAGAGCTTATTCAGCACATATGGTGAATAAGTTTCATTCCTTTCAGGATCTATTGTGAGCTTCCCCAGGGATATTAAGGATGGATCTGAATTAAGTGAGTTAGATAAATATTTAAACAAGTAGCTTGAAGAAAGGAAGAATAAACAGAAAATGGTAAGACAGAGCTGCAATGAAGCTATCAAAGGATATTATATAAAATCCAAATGATTTTCATCTGTGTTGTAACACTGGCTGTGGAATTTTAAGATGTTTTAGACCACATAGACTGCATTCTTGCTTCTGAATTTTGGTTTTTTAATAAATTTTTAAGTTTATCAGGATATAAAACACAAAAATAAAATTAAAATAGTGGGAAAATGGGCGAGAAAAAAGGGAAGGGAAAAGGTGTAGGGCTGGAGGGGGAAAAGAAAAAGCATTGAAAAATTCCAACTCTTTTAGAATAGGATAAAACATTACAGCCACAACTTTTTAATTTTATATGCTAATAATACTAGCCATTTCTTTATCAACAAACCTCATCCCATCAACAAAACCCAAAGTCAAAGTTTCATATATTATTTTCCCATCTCAAGGACAAAATCCAGAAGCAGTTTCCAAGTGGAAACAAAGTTGGATGTGTTCTTTTCTTTAATTAAGGTAGTCCATTTTGGGGGGTGGGGGTTTATTCCTTTGTTACTGAAAAATCCATGTGATGTTTTGATGGATAAAATTAGCTACAGCCAAAGATCCATTTTTTTCAGTCTACCTTATGAAAACTTAGATTGTTATTATTTTTTCCTGAACCATTGGGAATCCCATGAAAGTAAAAACAATTGACTATGTGCTTTGTTCTATCTGGTATTTGAGGATTTCACTCCCCATCAGCTAGAACAAATTAGAAAAATACTTATCCCCTGAGAGGGCCTACTCCTCAGTTTTTCTTAGGCCGTTGAATAAACTGCCTAATCTGTACAATCCTGCTTAAATAAATAAAAAAAAAGAAATGACAACATCTTGAACAAGTGGCTAATTGCCCGGCCGCACTGTTTAGGGTGACTCACTCCCTTCTTAACCAGGAGGTGAGGGAGGATCCCTTACAGGGACGGGCCGAGGAGTTTAGTCATCATCTGATGGACAAAATCGCTCAGATCCAGGCCGTTTTGGACTCTGACTGGGCAGAATCTAAAGTGGAGGAATCGGACGGTCTTGAGTATGTTATCTGGACTGAGTTCGATCCTGTTTCCCCTGATGATGTGGACAGGATGATGGGGAGGCTGAGCTCCACCACCTGTTTGTTGGACCCGAGCCCCTCCTGGCTGGTTTATGTGGCTCAGGAGGAGACATGAGGCTGGTTCCAGGCAGTAATAACTACTTCCTTGAAGGAGGGTATCTTCCCCACCGCCTTGAAGGAGGCAGTGGTGAGACCCCTCCTCAAGAAGCCTGCCCTGGACCTGGCTGTTTTAAATAACTATCATCCAGTCTCCAACCTTCAGTTTTTGGCGAAGGTTGTTGAGAATGTGGTGGCGCATCAGCTTCTTCTATTCCTGGATGAAACTGATTATCTGGACCCGTACCAATCGGGTTTCAGGCCCGGGCACAGCTTGGAGACGGCATTGGTTGTGCTAGTGAATGATCTCTGGCGGGCTCGGGACAGGGGTTGTTCCTCTGTCCTAGTCCTATTAGATCTCTCAGCGGCTTTTGATACCATCGACCATGGTATCCTACTGCGGCGTCTCAGGGGGTTGGGAGTGGGAGGAACTGTTTTGCAATGGTTATCCTCCTATCTCCTGGGCCGCTCACAGTCGGTGTTGATGGGAGGGCAGAGGTCTGCCCCGAGGCTTCTCGTTTGTGGAGTTCCTCAGGGGTCGGTTCTCTCTCCCCTCCTGTTCAACATCTATATGATGCTGCTGGGCGAGATCATTCATGGTTTCAGGGTGGGGTATCATCAGTATGCTGATGATACCCAACTTTTTTTCTCCACCCTGAACCAACCCAGTGATGCCCTCGCCATGATGTCCCATTGCCTGGAGGCAGTTCGGGTCTGGATGGGGAGAAACAGGCTTCATCTCAATCCTGCCAAGACTGAGTGGCTGTGCATACCGGCATCTCGGGTCAACCAGACTATTCCAACTTTAACGATGGGGGTGAGGTGTTACCCCCTGTTGATAGGGCTTGCAACTTGGGCGTCCTCCTGGATTCACGGCTCAATTTTGAAGACCACATAGGTGTGTTATATGTAAATAAGTTATTACTAATGTTAAACGTAAGGGACGCGGTGGCTCAGTGGGTTAGGATGCTGAGCTTGTCGATCAGAAGGTCGGCAGTTTGGCGGGTCGAATCCCGAGTGCCATGTAACAGAGTGAGCGCCTGTTACTCGTCCCAGCTTCTGCCCACCTAGCAGTTCGAAAGCACGTAAAAATGCAAGTAGAAAAATAGGGACCACTACGGTGGGAAGGTAACAGTGTTCCGTGCGCCTTTGGCGTCTAGTCATGCCGGCCACATGACCACGGAGACGTCCTTGGACAAACGCTGGCTCTTCGGCTATGAAACGGAGATGAGCACCAGCCCCTAGAGTCGGAAACGACTAGCACACATGTGCGGGGGAACCTTTACCTTTACCTTTAATGTTAAACGTATTACAGTTATGAGGTAAAGTCGTCTGACAGGAGAACACGCGGGAATTTTGACAGCTGTCAAAATTCCCCAGCAAAGCGCAAGCGCAACCCAGTTGACAGCTTGTGGCTGTCAAAACAACACAGAGCCGCCCAGCCACGAGGAAGAGAACTGTCAAAGAATACGCGAAGCCGATTGGAGCAGGAATCGCGGCAGGAAGAGACCGGCCACTGATTGGACCAGCCAGCCGGCTGCCGGCTATAAAAGCCGAACCTTTCTGTACCCTGTTGCCTTGTTCTAAATAAACCTTGTTGATGAGCCAGATGTCACTGAGTGGTCATTCAAGCCACTTCACTGGCGACGAGGGTGGGATCCACTCCACCGAGCTGAAGTCACGGTCTTAAGCTAAAAAAGGAGAAGTGCTTGGGGTTATTAAACTTTTATCACGCCTTCCTACCCCACAAGGCTACAATTGTGGAGCCTCTCCACAAATTATTAGATAAGGGCACACCGTGGTCCTGGACTAGGACACATGAGAGCAGCTTCCAATCGCTCAAAAACATTATTTGCAACAGCTCGACAGTCACCCTATTTAAAGAGGAGGTTCCCGTATGCATCGCTTGCGATGCTTCTTATGGAATAGGAGCCATCTTAAGCCACCTAGACAAGGACGGCACACAAAGACCAATCACTTTTTATTCCCATACCCTGACTAAAGCTGAAAGAAACTATGCGCAGATTGACAGGGAGGCTCTAGCTATCGTCGCAGGCGTGAAAAAGTTTCACGACTACTTATATGGAAGACCCTTCACGATCTTCATCGACCATAGACCCCTCTTGGGCATATTTACATGGGACAAGGCGACCACCCAAATATTATCCCCTAGAATCCTGCGCTGGTCAACCTTTTTATCAGCATACTCTTACAAGCTGATACACAAACCGGGTAAAGAACTAGGACACACCGATTGCCTCAGCAGGCTTCCCATACAAACGGAGGACTCAGACCCAGCCCCCGCAGGGAACATATTGGCAATTTCAGAGCTACCTGAGTGTCCACTTTCAGCAAAGATCATAGCTGTCAACACCGCTAAGGACAAAATCCTTAGCAGAGTCCTGCAATGGGTTACGGCAGGATGGCCAGCCAAATGCCCGGAACCTGATTTCCGCCCCTTTTTTACCAAACAACTAGAATTAACATCCCATTTAGGATGCCTTCTATGGGGAAACAGGGTGGTAATACCCAACAAGAACATACATCAAACACTTGAAACGCTACACGATGGACACCCAGGGGTGGTAAAAATGAAGTCCCTAGCGAGAAGCTATGTATGGTGGCCAGGCATTGATAAGGACATAGAAAACCACATCGGGGGGTGCTACCCTTGCCAATCAACAAGAGGTGAGCCTCCCCACGCTCCAGTCCATAAATGGGAAACCACAAGAAACCCATGGTCTCGCATCCATTTAGATTTTGCAGGACCAATTCGGGGACAGAGTTTCTTAGTAATCGTAGATAGCTACTCAAAATGGCTCGAAGTAATCCCCCTCAAGAAAACCACAACAAACTCCACCATACAGGCACTTAGAAGGGTTTTTGCGACACACGGCCTCCCAGACGTCATAGTTTCTGATAACGGACCACAATTCACTTCTCGTGAATTTCAGATGTTCGCTATGAGGAACTCTATTAGACTGGTCACATCAGCGCCATTCCACCCATCGACGAACGGAATGGCAGAGATTATGGTACGTTCCACCAAGGTGGCATTAAAAAAGTTTATAAAAGGGGACTGTCATCGACGACTCAGCCAATTCCTCATGGCCCAACATACCACACCATGCACCACCACCGGCAAATCACCAGCAGAACTCAGGTGGGGCAGGAGGCTAATAATGAGATTGGACGGGCTGCACCCCGACAGAGCCACCACTGACCCAGAACTACCCCCACCACCACGGACCTTCACACCAGGTCAAACCGTCTGGGCCAGGAGCTATTCCAGCAGCCACAAATGGGTCCAAGGGGTCATAATACATCAAACCGGACCCATCTCTTACCTAGTAGACACCACCTCCGAAGGACACCTACGTCGACACGTCGACCAACTCCGCCCCAGAAAACCGGAAAACACACCCCCGCCACCAGACCAACATACCCACCCCACAACTGACGACCCAACTCCACCCTATGAGGACGTAATACCTACACTACCACAGGAGCAAGGGGAGCCGGAAAATGGAGCACCCCCACGATGCTCCAACCGCACCAGAAAAGCACCTGCTTATCTCCAGGACTACGAATGGGCAGGCAGCAACAACCAACAACTGGGGGGGTGGAGGCAATCCAGGGGAAAGGTAAGAGGTGTATTATATGTAAATAAGTTATTACTAATGTTAAACGTATTACAGTTATGAGGTAAAGTCGTCTGACAGGAGAACACGCGGGAATTTTGACAGCTGTCAAAATTCCCCAGCAAAGCGCAAACGCAACCCAGTTGACAGCTTGCGGCTGTCAAAACAACACAGAGCCGCCCAGCCACGAGGAAGAGAACTGTCAAAGAATACGCGAAGCCGATTGGAGCAGGAATCGCGGCGGGAAGAGACCGGCCGCTGATTGGACCAGCCAGCCGGCTGCCAGCTATAAAAGCTGAACCTTTCTGTACCCTGTTGCCTTGTTCTAAATAAACCTTGTTGATGAGGCAGGTGTCACTGAGTGGTCATTCAAGCCACTTCAATAGGAGCCGTGACCAGGGGGGCTTTTGCCCAGGTTCGCCTGGTGCGCCAGTTGCGACCCTACCTGGACCGAGATGCCCTACACACAGTCACTCATACACTCGTGACCTCCCGTTTAGACTACTGCAATGCTCTCTACATGGGGCTGCCTTTGATGACCACTCGGAGGCTTCGCCTGGTGCAGAATGCGGCCACGCGAGTTGTGATGGGGGTTTCCCGATACTCCCATGTAACACCTCTACTCCGTGAGCTGCATTGGCTTCCGGTTGCCCTTCGGGTGAGATTCAAGGTGCTGGTGATGACCTATAAAGCTTTAAATGGCTTGGGTCCGGGTTATCTGAGGGGACACCTGCTGCCGGCATCAAGCTCCCTTCATCCTGTGTGCTCCCACAGGGAGGGCCTTCTCAGTATACTGCCGGTTAAGGAATGCTGGCGGGTTATTCCCAGGGGAAGAGCATTCTCTGTGGGCGCGCCGGCCCTATGGAACCAACTCCCCATAGAACTTAGGACTGCCCCCGACCTTCGCTCATTTCGCCGGGACCTGAAAACTTGGCTCTTCGAGCTGTCCAGCCCAGGCTGAGTGGTTTTAATTTTTTATTGGGTTTTAGTTTCAAATTTCGGGGACTTGATTTAATTAATTGTTTTAATCTGATTTTAATTTTTGTATGTTATGTTTTTAACCTTCCCTGTAAACCGCCCTGAGTCCTACAGGAATAGGGCAGTATATAAATTTAATAAAATAAAATATAAATAAATAAATAAAATAAATGTGACCATAGGTACAGATCCAATGAAGAATCAATTTTATCACATTGCTTATATACCACACCATATATTTAAGTTTAAGTTTAAGTTTATTAAATTTTTATACCGCCCTTCTCCCGAAGGACTCAGGGCGGTGAACAGGGCATATAATAAAAATACAAATTTGCACCCTAGAGCAATTTAAGAAAATGCGGATAGAGGTAGACCTTGATTTATGTCCATAATTGAGCCCAAAATTTCTCATTGTTGCTAAGTGAAACATTTGTTAAGCGAGTTTTACCCCATTTTACATCCTTTCTTGCCACAGTTTTTAAATGAATCACTGCATTTGTTAAGTTGGTAACACGTTAAGTGAATCTGGCTCCCCCATTAACTTTGCTTGTCAGAGGCAAAAGCTGATCACTGCAACCGTCATAAATATGAATCAGTTGCCAAGCATCTGAATTTTGATCATGTAACCATGGGGATAAGAAATTAAAAGACGCTTGCTCCTCGGGAGGAAAGCCATGGCAAATCTAGACAGCACACTAAAAAGCAGAGACATCACCCTGTCAACAAAAGTGCGTATAGTCAAGGCTATGGTCTTCCCAGTTGCAATGTATGGCAGTGAAAGCTGGACCATAAGAAAGGCTGAGCGCCAAAGAATTGAGGCCTTTGAACTCTGGTGCTGGAGAAGACTCCTGCGAGTCCCTTGGACTGCAAGGCGATCAAACCGGTCAGTCCTAGAGGAGATCAACCCTGACTGCTCTTTAGAAGGCCAGATCCTGAAGCTAAAACTCAAATACTTTGGCCACCTAATGAGAAGGAAGGACTCACTGGAGAAGAGCCTAATGCTGGGAAAGATCGAGGACAAGAGAAGAAGGGGACGACAGAGAATGAGGTGGCTGGATGGAGTCACTGAAGCAGTAGGCGTGAGCTTAGATGGACTCCAGAAGATGGTAGAGGACAGGAAGGCCTGGAGGAACGTTGTCCATAGGGTCGCGATAGGTCGGACATGACTTCGCAACTAACAACAACAACAACCATGGGGATGCTGCAACGGTCTTAAATGTGGGGAAAAAACTGGTCATAAGTCACCTTTTTCAGTGCTGCTGTAACCTCAAGCGGTTACTAGATGGACTTTTGTAAGTCAAGGACCATCTGCCCTATACTATTATGAATGTAGGAAGCAACAACTGATTTGGCATTGTTTCTGACCTTCAAAGAATCCTGAACAGCCATGTTGGTAAAAAACAGATACACCCCCTCCCCCAAAAAACAGCCCACCATTCTTAAAGAAACTGTCATCCAATGTGACAGCAGTGAAAATCCTACAGTGCATGTTGTGAATGAGCATGAAAGGGAAATGGATTATCTCAGCTCTTTGACCAGCACCATCTCAAACTGTGCTACTAGCTAAATGAAATGGACAAACAATTGAGATAAACAAATTGTAGGCTAGCAGAAAAGCAGCTTAGTAAGAGCATTAACCAAAGGCCATTCCAGGGAAATTGTATAGGCATCCAAGTAGCTGTGTGTGTGTGTGTGTGGGTGTACTAAAACAACCCAATTTGCTATTATGTGTGAATGTCTAAGTTAAGCATAACTAATTATTAAATGCAGTATAATGCTTCAGATTCAATTCCATAAACTTGTTGCAGATGGATTTTAGAAGAAAGCAATATCTGTAAAATTAAAATAAGTATGTCTTAACTATATGGCAGCTGTAGAGGGTCCTAGAGAAAAAATATGGTTGCTTTCAGGACCTGCAGACAGCACTAAGCTTGCATTCTCTGTACTCTGAATATGAAGTTCTGTTCAACTTATTATGACAAACCTAGATCAAACTGTAGTATCAGATTCTAGTTTTACCAATTGTAATGTGATTAGTTTAAGTAAACCACAATGGCCCAGGTTAATATAGAGTCAATCACTCTGGTTTATCCAAACCACAAAAGAAAGTTATAAACTCTTCTGTGAACAATGGTGTTGTGTAGTGAGTTCTTCGGAGGCAGTAAGCGAGACAAGAGGTTGCAAACAGGAACATTGCTTTATTGAGGCAAACAGGAACAGAATTGAAACAGAGGCTTCTGCGCAGCTACTTATATGGTTTATTTATTTATTTTATTAAATTTATATGCCACCCTTCTCCCTAAGGACTCAGGGTGGCGCACAACAATAAAAATTAAAAACATAGAATAATTTTTTTTAGAATTAAACAATAAATACAATAATTATATGACAATTTAAAAACCAGTAAAAAGCTAATTAAAACCGTAGTCAGTCCAGGCCCACTTGTTGGAACAACCACGTCTTCAGGTCACGGCGGAAGGACCGAAGGTGAGATTCATCTGCAGCTCCGGGGGCAATTCATTCCAGAGGGTTGGTGCTGTCAGGGAGTAAATCAAACACTCCCTATCAGAGGGCGATGAACCGTGGTTCATTTGATGCATGATGAACATCAGGTGAAAATAAAGAAACCCCGAAGCATATATTCTACTATAAAACTTTTAATTACAAAAAACTTATAAAAGCAAGGAAAGACTCATGACTACACGTCTATCTCACCAAACAGCACAAAGAAAAAAGAAGAAGTAAACTTTTGTGGCTGGACATGTGCACATCATAGAAGATCCAGACATGAAACCAAAACATGGCTGGACATGTGACAATCACCTTGGTTACAATGGTAAGAGTACAATACAGCTGGCAGAGAAACAGAGTGAGACGTGCTGAGCTGACAAAACAGAAAAAACGCAGTGACAGGTGCACCCACAGAGGAGGCTGTAGGCGGTGGCCAATAGGTTTAAAGGAACCAATTCCCACCCCAAATCCTCCAATGATCTTCTTGGAGACAGCTTGTCTGACAAGTCAGTGACCATTACACAGACACACCAATTGAGCAACCTTAAGCAGCATTCAAAAGACATATGAAAGCAGTTCAAGTAAATCCCAATACATTACACCCCTCCCCCCTAGAATGTACACACATTATTAATATTATTTAAGAATAAAGTCTTGTAAATATGGTGGTGGTCTGCGTGACCTTGCAGATCATCTGGGGGACCCAGGCAACTCCTGGTCTACCATAGGTAGCTTTGTGCCAATGCCTTCATCCGGACTATGCCCAGATGTCCCTCATGCAGAGACTGAAGTACACGGTGCCTTAATGAACTGGGGACAATAACCCTGCTCCCCCATAAGATGCAGCCTTTGTGAGCTGAAAGCTTGTGTCTACATGTGAAGTAGCTGTGGAACTCGGGTCCAGGGCTATTTTCAAGCCACCTAGTGTGAATCCATGACAAAACCCTAGTTAAAACCTTTTCTGCAGCAGTTTCTGCAGCCACATCCCCAGCATGGAGGGGAAACTCAGGCAAATCCTGAATTGACAGAATGCGAGCTGCTAGAGCTGGAGCTGGCTCTAACTGTGGCAATGGCAACCTGCTAAGGCTGTCTGCGTGTCCCATGTCTTTGCCAGGTTTGTGAACCAGCCTGTAGCTGAAGGCTGACATAAAAATGGACCATCTTAACATTCTAGGGGACAGTATTTGAGGCATCTGCCTATTTGTAGTTAATAACCCCAACAGTGGCTTGTGGTTTGTGAAGACCATGAATTCCCTGCCATACAAGTAATCATGGAATTTCTTCACCCCAGCCACAATGGCCAAGGCCTCTTTGTCAATCTGAGCATAATTGCGCTCAGCTGAGGACAATGTCCTTGAATAATAGGCAATGGGGACTTGAATCCCATTACTTGACAAGTGACTTAGAAGTGCCCCTACCCCGTAAGGGGATGCGTCACATGCAATGCACACAGGCAATGTTTCATTAAAGTGCATAAGCACTGAATTGGAGGACAGTAGTGATTTTACTGCCCTAAAGCTATTTTCGTGAACCTTGGTCCACTTCCATGGGGTGTTTTTGTCTAAGAGCCAGTGTAACAGCTCTGCCACTGTGGCCTTGTTAGGAGGGAATGCATGGTAAAAATTAAGGAGACCCAGGAATGCCTGAAGCTCTCCCTTGGACCTGGGGCTTGGTGCCAGCTAAATAGCCTTCAGCTTGGACTCAGCAGGGTGGTTGCCTTCAGCATCAATACGGAATGCCAGGAACTCAGTGGAAGGGACCCCAATGTTACATTTGTTTCTTTTCAATTTGAGTCCTGCTTCACGGAACCATTGAAGGATGGCTTTGAGCCTCCTTGAAAGCACCTCAGTGGATGCACCGGCAATGAGCGCATCATCAAAATAGGGGCAAACCCCTGGAATGCCCTTGAGCATACACTTGATAACTCCTTGAAAAATTCCTGGGGCTACGCTAACCCCAAATTGAAGGCGTTTGACTTTAAAAGCCCCTCTGTGTGTCACAATTGTTTGTGCAGCCACTGTGGCCTTGTCCACAGGTAACTGCTGATAGGCCTGTGCCAAATCTATCTTAGCAAACACGGTACCCCCTTGCAGCGATGCCAAGATGTGGCTCACAACTGGCACTGGGTATGCATGCTGCTTAAGTGCCCTATTTATGGTGCACTTGTAATCAGCACAAATTCTGACCCCCCCATTGGCTTAAGTGGCATGACAATTGGGGTTTTCCATTCACCCCCATCTATGGGCTGTAGTACCCCCGACTGCCTAGCTTGTCCAGCTCTGCATCAATTTTGTGTTTTAGTGCAAATGGCACTCTATGGGGTTTGATCCTAGTAGGCATTACGGTAGGATCAAGTTTAAAGGCTATCGGAGGGCCCTTGTACTCTCCCAGGCTTGTGTCAAAAACATGTTTGAAATCCTCACATACTGATGCCAAGTTTGCTGCTTGTGTCCAGTGGATTCCAGTTACTTGAATGCCCAGAGCATCAAACCAATCAAGCCCTATTAAGCTCATTCTCTGACCCTCCACCACAATCACATCTAGGGGCCCTGAAAACCCCTTGAACTGGATGGCCAAGGTGGCCTCACCTTTGACAACTACTCAGGAATTCTGGAAGTCAGTCAGTTTGATGCCAGATGGCCTAAGCTTGGCCCACCTCTTGCTGCAGTTGCACACTGGAAAATGATGGATACAGCTGAACCAGTGTCCAGTTCCATCCTGCAAGGAATGCCTTGCAACTCAACTTGAAGCCGAAGTTTGGGCTTAAGGGGGCGATGAGCTCCCATATGGCAAATACTCCAACGGCTGGAGCAAAACCCTACTCTATGCGCCCCCAGGGCCCCGGTACCTCTCCTGATCAGATCGTCTGATTGGCGATCCTTCTGGCGACCTCTACAGACTGATGCGATGTGGCCGGTTTTCCCACAGGCCTGACATGTGGCTGTCCGGAACAAGCAGTCCACTTGTTGGTGGCAGCCACCACAGCCTAAACACCAAGGGAAAGGAACTGCCTTGTAAGGGGGCTTCAGTTCCTTGTCATGGTGCCATTGGATCTTGTCCTGCTTGTTCTGTAGGCCCTGGGACTGGTCCACAGGGCAGTGTGGTCGCTAGCATTGCTTGCTAGGCTGACCGGGGGGGGGGGAAATGCAGTCCCTGCCAGGGGCTTTGCTAGCCTCACCCCCTAGTGACTTTCAGCTCTTCTGAAGAAGCAGGATCCCATCCTCATCGCCAGTGTTGTGTAGTGAGTTCTTTGGAGGCAATAAGTGAGATGAGAGGTGGCAAACAGAAACATTGCTTTATTGAGGCAAACAAGAACAGAACTGAAACAGAGGCTTCTGCACAGCTACTTATATGGTTGGCCAGTAGGCAGCGGCCAATAGGTTTAAAGGAACCAATTCCCGCCCCAAATCCTCCAATGATCTTCTTGGAGACAGCTTGTCTGACAAGTTAGTGACTGTTACACAGACACACCAATTGAGCAACCTTAAGCATCATTCAAAAGACACGTGAAAGCAGTTCAAGTAAATCCCAATACATTACAAATGGGAAGGTAATGATCTAAAAGCAAAGTGAATTATAGTTTATAACAATAATTGTATTTGGTGGAAAGGTACTTTATATCCTATATATTCCCTGAAGGCTAGTCTGAAAGGATGAAGGAAAGGAGTATGTGGTTTTCTAGGAAAAGGAGGGAATTTGCAAACATTGCTGTTTTCCTGCAATGGAAGACTCTGTTGCATCTTAGCCCCTTAAAAAGTACAAGAGTGCCTTCCATTGCCTAATCCACAGGTGTCAAACTTGCCACATGACGTGACGTGTCACGACGTATCATGACTTTTTTTGTTTTTTGCATTGCTGGAGCACAGCATCCGTAGGATGCAACTGGCCCATGGGCTGGCAGTTTGACACCCCTGGCCTAATCCAAACCTCCATAGGCAATTTTAGGCAAGTGACATCCATCATGATATGATCATAGAAATGATGTTAATTTTGTGCTTTGTAGCAGGCCTATCACACAGCTATAACACATGACATCAATGTGCAATCTTCTCCTATGAATGCCTTTAGCTTCCAGAATACATGTGAAGATAACATAAATCAAAGTAGTTTTACACAGAAGATACTTATATGCAAAATCACAGACAATATATATTTCTTTGTCAAAACACATAATAGAAACAGGTCATGTATGTCAACCTGCTTGCAGAAATATCCATGAAGTTGGAATATTAATTAGCCTACCATCATGGTGTCAGAATACTTATTACCTTACAACCTTTAGATGTGAAATACAATACCAAATCAAACAAAAACTCCTGCAAAACTGCATCTTGTTACAAACGTGCTGTATGCTTGAGAAGACAAAGCAGGGAGTGGCTCTATGCAGTGAAATCTATGAAGAACTTTCACTTTTAAGGTTGACTCTGCCCAAATGCATTGAAAGAAGATGAGTCACTAAAGGAAATCTCTTTTTTCTTGACATCCAACTAAAATCAGCTTCCTTAAATTTAAAATCCTTTTTGTTGCTGGGTTTTTTGTTTTTTGTTTTTTTTGAACAATTTTCTTTCATCTTCTACATGACAGATTTTCAGGACCTGAACATGCTATCATATCTCCCCTTCAGCTTCTCCAGGCAAAATGGATAACTTAAAATGTTTTCTGTCTTTATCACACCTAGGGAAGGAGGGAGAGAGAGAAAAAGAGAGAGAAAGAGATGTAGCCCACAATGCAATAATATGATCTGTTGCTTTAGGATTTCATAGGACCAGGGCTTTTTTTCTCATAGAATGCTCAGAACGGAGTTCCGGCACCTTTTTTGGATGGAACCTTGTAGGATAGGCAAGGCGGGTTGTATGAAATGTGTTAGTTCCGGCACCTTTTTCTTTTACAAAAAAAGCACTGCATAGGACCACAATAATTGTGGAGTATGTTTGGAATAAGGATTGAAGGATTGGCAACACATAGATCATGGACCCACATTTCATCCTGGGCTCGCATGTCAGAACTTAACAGGGCTACTCAAATTCTGCAGCAAAAATGCCAATTTGGGACAAACCAATATTTCTCTTATTCCATACAACATGCCCACCTGTTACTTACTACAGAAAAGTAAGATCTGACTGCGGGGGGTTGGGTGGGGTGCCTGCTATTGTTCCCAAAAGAATTGATTTTTTGTTTCACAGGATTGAGCACCAAATTTGACAAATATTTATTTAATGTATCTGTATGCCACTGCAATCAAAAATTACTCTCAGCAGCTCACAAAGAAAAATACAATACAGGTAGACCTTGACTTACAGCAGTTCATTTAGTGACTATTCAGAGTTACAACAGCACTAGAAAAAGTGACTTAATGACCTTTTTTCGTATTTACAACCATCACAGCATCCCCATGATCCCATGATCAAAACTTGGGAACTTGCCAATTGACTCATATTTATGATGGATGCAGTGTCCCAGGGTCATCTGATCACTTTTGGTAACCTTTTGACAATCAAAGTCAATGGGGAAACCAAATTCATTTAACAACCTTGTTATTAACTGAACAACTGCAGCAATTCACTTAACAATTGTGGCAAGAAAGGTTATAAAATGGGGCAAAAGTCTCAGCAACAGAAATTTTGGGCTTAATTTTGGTTATAAGTACAGAATACTTATGTTTTTATTAGTATAAAAACAAATACAATACATAATTAAAAGCACAGCACTGCAAGGATATGAAAAAAAATGGCACAACACAAATCAGGGGAAAGCTTTCCAAAAAAAAGCTTGGACTTTAGAAGTTAGTGGAAAACTAGCAATGAGAGGATTTTAAAAATGTATACTTATTTATTGTAGTGTTCATGATGGGGGACTCAAAACTCTTCAGCTTATTCCATCCAAAAAAGGTGCCGGAACTCCGTTCTGAGCATTCTATGAGGAAAAAAGCCCTGACTACAAATGATAATAACAGTTATAACAACCCCTTGGATAATTCCATCAACCCTTTGGGGTCACTACTGTTCACTTTGGAGAATTCTGGTTCATGATCTTTTCTAGGGTGAGCAGGGGACAATTCTCCTGGATACTACTACTTGGGTCACAACACAACCCTTATCCAAAGATAACTAAACTGCAGTTTACTGAACTAACACCAAGTAGCTGTTGTTACTAGAGAAAAATGGTAGTAATACATTTATAACAATTTCTGATGATAGGCTTAGTAATCTGAACCTAGAGCAATAAATGCTTTATGAAAATCAATATTGCTAATGTTTATTTTTTTATACATTATATTAAATATTGGCAAACCCAAACTATTAGAGATGAGACAAAAATGTTGACTATGCTAATGAAAAGAACTATTAAATTGCAAACAAAAACAATGTTTGGCTTTGATCATTGTCTAAAACTTTTATGATTTCTAAGCACCAACAAGGCCAATCATGATTTTTTGTGCTGAAAAGACAAAATGAAAAGTGCCTCTATCAGTTATTTCTTTTCTACAAACAAAAATAAGGAAGAATCTGTTACAGGCTTTATTTTATTCCCCAGTAACTAAAATTATTCAGTTTTGATTTTGAAATGGTATGGCCATTTTTTATGAAATGTAATAATTTATATTCTGATTCATTAACCAAGAAGTGATATCATTGTAATTTCATCTGTATCTTAGAAAATGACAGCTTCGGATAAATTACCCTAAAATAGAGTCAGTCAGAGGAAGACAAACTAGAAAGTCTCAATATATAAGATTATAACTCCCACAAGCCCCAGCTATCAAGATAAATGGCAATGGCTATAGTCAGGGGTAGGCAACCTTGGCTCTTTTATGACTCCTGGACTTCAAGTCCCAGAATTCCTGAGCCAGCATGGCTCAGCTTGGAAACCTCTCCCTTTCCCCTCAGCGTGGCTGGCTCAGGAATTCTGGGAGTTGAAGTCCACGAGTCATAAAAGAGCCAAGGTTGCCTACCCCTGCTATAGGTGATGTAATGCTAATGTCTGTGGCACCACTTCACTCACCATTATTTTCCAACCTTGCTGGAGATGTGAAATAGAATAGAGAAGTCCCTTTTGTTATACAAAAGGTTTCTGTACATAATGGTCATGCCTCATGAACCAGACTGAGACTGAGAAAGAAGATTGTTGGGGAATATGTATTCCTTTACCAGTGGAAGCACACCAACAAGCCAGAAGAACATTCTGTGAGCTTAACTATACTTGTTCTTTATCAGGCTCCGATTGGAAAGAGAATCATTTAGAAGTGAGGGCAAAGGGACAAAGATGAAATTGTCCCTAAGTAGCCTGTTTCTATCTTACTCAAATACGGTACTCACTGATCAACTGTTTTCATCTCAGCTCTCACCTCAAACTGTTGTGGAAAAATGGACTTTTATTATTTGTTAAATGAACCAGTAAAAAAGCTTTTCTTTATTAGAAGGCTTCTTTAGTAATGTCCATTGTTCTGTTCCACAGTGCCCGGTGTTTCAGCAAGCACACTCTTTCCTTAAAGCTTTTATACCTTCACATTACAAGGAAATTCATGGTATATGGTGATTAACTAAGTCATTCAGATTACATGAAATGCAACATCTAAAGTTAGAAATGAAAAGTAACGGATGTGTGTTGATTTCCTTTCTTTCTCCTTTGCTGTTTAAACATAACTGGATTCTTTGTCTGCTGTGTCTATGTGTTTGGTTCATTTAACTTTATTATTACTGGGCCTATTTTCTTTTTATTGAAAAGTTTTAAAATACAATTTTCCTTTAAAAAAAACCCCTTCCCCCTCCCTCCTCCCCCCCTACCTCCCCTCCTCCCCCCTCCCTCCTCCCCCCTTACCTCCCCCCTCCCCCCCTACTTCCCAGAGCTGAATACAAGGTATATATATATATATATATATAAAAGCAAACCTAAGCAACCATATACTAACAACTATAAATTCTAAAATCCATCACTCTCTAGCTTATATAGGATAAAACAAACCTTAACAATATTAAATATATGTATAAAAAAAACTAGAATAAGAAAAGGACACTCTCTAGCTTATATAGAATGGAACAAACCTTAATAGTATTAAATATATATTAAAGACAAAAAAAAAAAGGAAAAAGAAGAAAAAAACCCCTTCTCAACCCTATACTTATCCTAAATAAACTCCATCCATTTTATCCATTCCATGATATAACATTCTTACAAATAATTTTCCAAATTAACCAAGGATCCCAAATCAAAAAACTTTAAAGTCAACTCTTCTGTAATCGGCCGTTCCTCTTCCAGTACCACAATCCAAAAAAGCTCACCCTTTCCACAGAACCACCAAATATAAAAATATATTGCGTCTACACCCAAATCTTTTCCCCCCTCCCCTACTTGACTACTTGACTATATCGTAAAAGTTCCATAGACTTCTGCAATTCCTGCTACTTTCTCTTCTTAGATCGTTTTGCAGCAGCACGCGTCACCCTCTGTTTTATAGATTCATCCGACGAGGTTGTATCTTGATCTCCTCCAACACCGTTGTCTTCTATCTGACCATCTTCGGCCTCTTGATGCACTCCTTCTCCAGATCCCTTTCCAGCTTCCAAAAGTGTTAATGGCGTTGCATTTAAAACATTATTGTAGAAATCACGCGCTTGCATCACAGTAACCAAACGGTACTTTTTACCTTCGTGCGTCACCATCAACCCCACTGGGATCTCCCATCTGAACCTTATATCTCGCTGCTTGAGCTCTTGCACAAGAAATGTAAAATCCTTCCTTCTCCTTAGAATCTTTGTAGGAATTTCTTTTAAGACCAAAACTTCTTGATTAGCAATCATAACTTTAGTATCATAAGCAGCTTGTATAACTTCATCTCTAGTTTCCCTTTTTGCAAAATATACCACCACATCTCTAGGCAACTTTCTCTGTCTGGCAATCCATGAATTCACACGAAACACTTTGTCCATGCCTCCTTTTATTTCAGATGCTGGCTGTTTCAACACTATTTCAAAAGCCTCAGAAACCAGCTGCTTTAGATCTTCCTTAGTATTCTCCTTTAAGCCTCTAATTCTAATGGCAAACTGCATCTGGAAATATTGAGCAAGACACAGTTCCCTTTCCATTTTATTTTCATTCTCCAATAGTTTTGCTTCTAATATAGCATTCTTTTGAGACAAGTCTTCTAGCTTTTCCTCCAATTCTTCCACACACCGAGCCACTTTAAACACTGAAGTCAAGATGTCTACCCTCATCGCTTTGAGCTTCTGTTCCATCCTCTCCTCCATTCTCTCCTCCAATTTCTCCAATTTCTCCTCCATCTGTGCAAATCTAATATTAATTGATTCCAAAATTACCTGGGTATGTTTTTCAAGAGCATCTTGTAAGTCCTTTGATGTCAATACATCAGGAGGATGCAGCGCCTGCAATAATGATTGTTGCACGGGAGAAGTTCCAGCACTCCGAAGAGTTTTAGGGGGTGGTTTAGCCGCCATCTTTTACCAAATATGACGCACTTTCACTTCAGATTTGTAATCCAAAAAAGTCCATCAAGCTGGAGAGTAAAACATAGTAATCCTCTTTACCATTTCCTCTTGTATCGCTCTGCCTGCTCCTTTAAATCATAGTCATTCCTTCAGGCAGGGGTGGTCGCAGACGGCTGGCTCTGCTCCAAGAAGTCAGGAGCAGAGGCGACGGCCAGCTGGGAGCAACCCAGGCTACGGGGGAATTCAATCCTTCAGCCGCCCAAGCCATAAGCTCAGGCGGCCCTGGAGAACTCTACCCCTACCTGGGAGCTCGCCCCCTCCTCTTCTCCCGAGGAGGGGGCTTCGGATTCGCCCAAACAGCTGATCGGCGCTGTTTCAGGCGAAAAAACACCAGCTGAGCCGCGGGCAGCCCGGGAAGGCTCCCTCCGTTGCCGCGGAGCCACCGGAAGTCCCCCACTGGGCCTATTTTCTAATAGGATGGACTTTTTTCTACAACAGCAACATCTCATACAATTGGATTTTTTTTAAAAAAAGTAAATAAATAATGAATGAATGTACTGCAGTCGAGTGACCTAATCTGTAAGTGCAATCTATTCACATAATAGATTGAAAAGAAGGGTGCTTATTCTAAGAACGTAGCAATGGGAAGGAAGTATTAGTTGATGGACCTGTTACAACCCCCATACAGGATTGTGACATTTACAAAACACATTAGAACATAAAGAACAATAAAGCCACTCTCTATAACTGTTTATCACATAAAATCCATAATTATATATATGGGGGGGCGGGGGAAAAAGGATGAAAAGCAGAACACATCCTGGAGCCAAGGCATCAGGTTCATAGGATAGATTTGAATCAATTGAATTCAATGGCTCCCTATAGCCATAAACTGTATATAATCTTTGGTGCAGACCCTGAAGCCTCCTACCAACATGACTTTCGTGAAACAATCACCTTAAAAGATTTTTTAAGCAGTTGTCTCAGATTTTTTGTCTGTGTGCCCTTCAACCAATAAGCTATGTCTTTGAGAATCTGATCTAGAAAACACTGATAAAATGGGGGTAGTTTATTTTACATCAGTTTGACTTGCAATAACATCTCTACATCTCTTCAAAACTTGAAAGGAGCAAACTTAAAAATGTCCACCCCCGTATCCCTCTCCTCCCATTGCTCTTTTTTTTCTATTGAAAAGTTTTACAATACATTTTATAAAAAGATAAACTCCCTCCCTCCCCCTCCCCCTTACCCTCCCTTACCCTCCCCTCCCCCCCCCCCCGACTTCCCAGAGCTGAATACAGGGTATAAACTTTACAAACATGGAAAGGTAGGTAAATCTATAACACAAAATTCAATAAAAATACCATATTTTCCCATGTATATATTTTCCCATCTATTTTTTCCCTGCAAAATCAGGTGCATCTTATACAAGTGCAGTGTCTTATACATGGAAAAATAATGCTAACCTCCGCAGCCCAGGGCATGCCTGTTTGCTTGCCACTAATGGGAGGGGGGAGGGGGCAAGATCATCAGCTGGCCAAAATTCTGGATTTGCTGGCTCAGCTGTTTGGCACTCCGCTGAACAGCTGATTGGCACAGAGAAACTCGTGTGCCAGAGCGTCTTATACAAGGGTGCATCTTATAGACGGAAAAATACAGTATACTTAACATATTAGCTACCACAGCTTCCACTTGACCTATAAAAAAATCAAAAAAAGCCATTTCGCAATGAATACTCAACTATCTCACTTCTGCTGATAGCAGATTTATTTTTCTACAATATTAGGGGATTTGTTTTGATTTTTGCTGACATAAGCTTCCTGAATAACTGTCCATTGGTGTACAGAAAAGTCTACTCTCTAATCAAGCAGTTCCAATGCCGGAGCACCAAAAACCTGGAAAAAAAAGTTGAGATGTTCAGCTACAAGTACTCAGTCCATTTTAATTAATGAACATGTTTAATTGCTAAAGGACAAACAGTTTACAATACAGCACCTTGGTATCATAAAATGTATTTCAGAATTAAGCAAGAGAATTTTTGCTTAAAGTAAATATTGACTTTGTCCCCAAATCATAGGATACTGTGTTTCTGGTATTTTTTCCCTACTCAGACATAGGAAAAGAAAAAGATACATATACAGATGATTCGGAACATGGGAATTATGATTCTCGTACAGATGAATCTCTGCTTATTAAAAGTACACCTACAAGGCAGAAACCAGAACCTCGGACAAAATCTTCATTGAAGGTAAATAGCTTTAAAAAATTTTACATTATGTTTCCCTTATTCTGATACCAGTATTAAGAGTACAGATAGTCCTTGACTTACAACAGTTCGTTTAGTGACTTTTCGAAGTTACAACAGCACTGGGGAAAAAGTGACTTATAATCGTTTTTCACACATACAACTGTTGTGGCATCAGCATGGTCATGTGATCAAAATTTAGATGCTTGACCATTGGTTCATATTTATGATGGTTGCAATGTCCGAAAAGGTTGCAACCTTCTGACAAGCAAAGTCAATGGGGAAACCAGATTCACTTAACAACTGGATTGCTAGCTTAACAACCGCAATGATTTACTTAACAATTGTGACAAGAAAAGTTGTAAAATGGGGCAAAATTCACTTAACAAATATCTCACTTAGCAACATAAATTTTGGACTCAGTTGTGGTCATAAGTCGAGGACTTCCTGTAATAGCATCTAAAGAATAGATTATTGTAAATGTAATCCATGTAAACAAGAGCCAGTTTGGTCTAGTGCAGGGTTAGGCAACTTTGATTTTTTTATGACTTGTGAACTTCAACTCCCAGAATTCCTCAGCCAGCATAGCTGGCTCAGGAATTCTGAGAGTTGATGTCCATGAGTCATAAAAGAGCCAAGGTTGCCTACCCCTGGTCTGGTGGCTAAGGCACCAGGTTAGCCACTGAAACCAGTGGACTGAGTGGTCTACTTACACCTTAGGCTTGAAAGCCAGGTGGGTGAGTCTGGGCCAGTTACTCTCAACCACATCAGGATCAGGCAAGAAGTTGGTTAGTCCAGAGGTTCCCAACCTTTTGGGCACCAGGGACTGGTTCTGTGGAGAGAGGTTTTTCTGCAGCCCGGAGGGTGCATGGTTTTGTGTGCTGCCTGCATCCCACAGATGGGGCTTTGCTTGTTTGTGCGGACCAGTTGCTGGCATGCCGCAGCACGGTACTGGACCATAGACCGGGTTTGGGGACCCCTGGGTTAGTCAATTCCTGTTAAGAACACATGGATCAACACTTGGTGGATCCAAAAATATCAGACCTTGTCCTTGTGGGAAAATGCTAGGAAGAAACAAAAATGTAATCCATACAAACAAGAAAGACAAAACAGATGAATCAAAATACAAAGTTGCAGTATATTAATTTTTGGAGTCGGATCATAAGATTTCAATGGCCAAGGCAGTAATGGAGCAATAATCACTGAAATGGGGGAAGGGCTATGATCTGCAGAGTTATTTTTAGTTATGTTATGCAAGGGTCTATGGTATTTTAATTGCTGGAGACTAATGTGATATAAATGTGAACATGCAATGGGAAAATATATATACATTTTACAGTCATTACAATAAAGTAGATTTGGGTCAAAGTTCCTCACACTTCATTTAAACATCATTTATAAACTTTGCTGTTTTATTCAATAATAAATGGTTCCAAAATTATTCTACATGTAATCTTCTGTATAATTCCATATGTGACACATGGTCATATAATTTTCCTCTTCTTGTTTGTTTTTCACTCAAAGTGAAAGTGATAAAACTGCAAGGTCAGTGGAAGGAAGGCATTTGTCTCTTTCCTGGGGTCCATTTTTTCTTATCGAAATTGCTCTTAAGGGATGCTTTTGATCCCACTAACAAATGAAATAAAATTATGGGTTTTTCCCCACAGAAGGGAACATTCAGATCGGTAAAAATATGGGGCATTTTATGTCACATGGGAGTGGGTTGGTCCTTCAGAAATCCATTAAATAATCTCTAACCCATTATACTTGTGGAATCACCTACCATATGGAGTCTTTGAATGGTACATGTACCACATGGTACAATTTTCACTCTGTGCTCCTAGAATAACAAATATATCCCCTTGCGCTACATGAAATAAACAGAAAATGAATTGTTAGCACCCACCCTCTCTATGTTTTTAGTCCTTTCTGTACACATTTGCCTGGCCATCTGTTTGTAGGCTTCATGAGGAGATTTAGGATTATCTCAGTGAAAAGATTTGTGTGATAGAGATAACATTCTCATTGGCAAAGAGCAGAGGCAGTCAAATGTGTTTTGATGAAGTACATTCCATTGCCCTGAAGTGTTTCTTTTTCTTCTACTTGTTACTTGTGCTGCCCTTTCCCAAACCTTGGAGAAGCTGTGTTGTTGGAGAAGCTGTGAGGGTATGAAAAACAGATCAAAGGGAAACAACATTTGTTTAATTTCTACACGAAACTGCTGTGAGAGGTCATCCATTGGCATAAGGTTAAGTATCATCAGTATGCACATAATACTCAGTTATATATCTATGCCAATGTTATTATATATTTGGCCAGTTAAATGATGCTGCCTCAGTTCTTTCCCAGGGTCTGGAGGCTGCAGGGATTGGGATGAGGAAGAACAGGTTCAACATAATCTTAGCAAGACTGAGTCACTGTGAGGTTTGCATCCCCCCCTGCCAATCCAGATGTGAGGATTTTTCCACCTTTCATTCTGGATGGGGCTGCCTTGATTTTACGTAGCCAGTGCACCCTAATTCCTTACTTAAGCCTCTCTCCTAACCAGAATGGTTGCTCTTCAACAAGCAATTTATTATTGGCAGACTTCCTGCTTTGAAAATGGCATTCCTTCTTTTTCAGTTTAAAAACTCGGTTAGCTATGATAATGAAAAATGATTGCTGGGCACATTTTTGCAACCAGATATTTTTCCAGCCATGTGAGCCATGACGTTTGTAGGTGCAGAGACTCACTATTATTTACACTATACCTTACTTTTTGCTGATGTTTAAATACAAAAGTATTAAGAGGAGAGGCAGCAATTCAAAAGATATTAGATATGGTGTACAGTACATCATGATTCCATGATGTAATCTACATATTTAGTCATTCATGTCTCTCCTTTTTGATGTTACTCCTACACACTTGCTCCTACATACCTTGAGTTATGAAATAGCATAAAGTAAAAAAGTGGAAAGCCACTAATAGCAAATAGCAGGTGGCATGCTATTTCTTTTCAATAGTTACTATGCTATTTCCAAGCCAGTCAAAAAGGAATGCAGGTATCACTCTAGAAAATAAACCTGTATGTTAATGGTGCAGTTCTGTATTTAGATATCCATGGAGCACTTAGTTCATTTATGTGTGTATAGAATTTCAGCTATAAAAGCTGCAAAAGAATGCAATAAGGAGCATAGGCATTAACATTATAAAGGCAATCAGTGGCTAAAAGAGAAATTTCATTCTTCTTTCTATTATCCGTGTACATTCAGAAAGAAAAGCCATGTCACTGCTAAAGTCATTTTATAAACTTTCATTAGAGACTCATTTTTGTAGCAACATCTGTTAACATTCTGCACCTTTTTGCCTTAATCAACAAAAAACATAAAGTAATCTGAAGAGGATTCTGCCCTTACTGCCCAAAATATATTATTTAGGCTACATTTGTACAATTTAATTTAATTTAATTTATTAATATTTCTATACCGCCCTTCTCCCGAAGGACTCAGGGCGGTGAACAGGGCAAGAATAAAAAACACAGAATTACAAAAGTTAAAAAATGATTAAATACATGCCCAATAAAAAACAATTAATACATAGTAAAACCCCAATAAAATGCAATAAAAACCCCACCAATCCCCCATCAGGCCAGGCCGGCTTGTTCGAACAAGTATGTTTTTAGATCGCGGCGAAAGGAGCAAAGATCGGGCGCCGTCCGGAGCTCAACCGGTAACTGATTCCATAGCTCCAGGGCGCCCACAGAGAAGGATCTCCCCCTGGGGGCCACCAATCGACATTCTCTGACCGGTGGCACCCTGAGGAGGCCCTCTCTGTGAGAACGCACAGGGCGGAGGGAAGTTTATTTATTTATTTATTTATTTAGTTATATTTATATAACTAAATAAATAAATAAAGTTGATGCCGGCAGCAGGTGTTCCCTAAGGTACTCCGGACCCCTGCCATGGAGGGCTTTAAACACCATTACTAGTACCTTGAATCTCACCCGGAAGACAACTGGTAACCAATGCAGCTCACGGAGCAGAGGTGTAACATGGGAATATCGGGAGACTCCCAACACAACTCTCGCGGCTGCATTCTGTACCAGTTGGAGCCTCCGGGTGGTCCTCAAGGGAAGCCCCATGTAGAGAGCGTTGCAGTAGTCTAGACGAGAGGTCACGAGCGCGTGAGTGACCGTGCATAAATCATCCCGGCTTAGATAGGGCCGCAACTGGTGCACCAGGCGAACCTGGGCGAAAGCCCCCCTAGTCACAGCCACTATGTGATCTTCCAAGGTGAGCCGTGAATCTAGGAGGACTCCCAAGTTGCAAGCCCTATCTACGGGGGGTAATAGTTCACCCCCCATAGAGAGAGATGGAATATCCGAATAGACCCAGGATGAAGGAAGGAAGGTTGGAGACCGGACGAAAGTTGTTCAATACAGCTGGGTCCAAGGCAGGCTTCTTGAGGAGAGGCCTCACCACCGCCTCTTTCAAGACGGCAGGGAAGCTACCCTCACTCAAAGAAGCCAATATAACTGCCTGGAACCAGCTGCGTGTCCTCTCCCGGGCTGCATAGACCAGCCAGGAAGGGCACGGGTCCAATAAACATGTGGTGGAGCTCAGCCTCCCCATAATCCTGTCCACTTCCTCCGGAGTCACAGAATCAAACTCCTCCCATGTAATATCGACAAGACCGCCCGTGTGCTGATCGTCAGACTCTGCCCAGTCAGAGTCCAGACCGGTCCGAATCCGAGCGATTTTGTCCGACAGATGCTGGTTAAACTCCTCGGCACAACCCTGCAAGGGTTCCTCCCTCACCTCTTGATTAAGGAGGGAGCGAGTCACCCTAAACAGGGTGGCCGGGCGATTATCTGCAGACGCGATAAGGGTAGCGAAGTGATTAGACCTCGCCACACCTATCGCAGCGAGATAAGACCTAATATAGGCTCTTAGTCGCAATCGGTCGGATTCGGATCGGCTGGATATTCAACCGCTCTCTAGGCCCCGTCTCTGACGCTTCATCTCCCGGAGCTCCGTGGAAAACCATGGAGCTCGACGGGATCTGCACCGGGTCACGGGCCGCAAGGGTACAACTCGGTCAAGAGCCTCAGTGGCTTCCCTTTCCCAGGCTTCCACTAAGGCATCTGCCGAGCTGTGAGCAAAGAAGGCAGGTGGGGACTCCAGCGCTGCCTGGGACCTCTCGGGATCCATTAAGCATCTGGGGCGGTACCATCTAATTGGTTCCACGCACCCACGGCGGGGCGTGGCAAAACGGAAGACCAGCCGCAGGAGATGATGATCGGTCCATGACAGGGGCATAACAGTTGGGGAGCCCCCACCAAGATCATCTAACCACCATCCAGATAAGAACACTAGGTCAAGGGTGTGGCCTCCCTCATGAGTCGGTCCCGAAATTACTTGTGTCAGGTCCATGGCCATCATGGAAGCCATGAACTCCCGAGCCAACTCAGATGATCCTCCCAGAGATGGTAGATTGAAGTCCCCCAAAACTATAAGTTTCGGGAACTCAATCACCAACCCAGAGAGCACATCGAGAAGCTCAGGCAGGGCTGCTGCTGCGTGACTAGGCGAAAGGTACACCAGCAGCAAGCCCAACTGTGCACCAGGGCCGCATCTCAAAAAGAGAGACTCACACCCGACTATCTGGGGAACGGTGGCCTCCCACGGGCACAAGGTCTCCCTCATAACAACAGCCACTCCCCCACCCCTACCCTGAGCCCGAGGCCGGTGTAGCACCCGGAAACCTGGTGGGCAAAGATCAACCAGAGGAATACCGCCCTCTGGGCCCAACCAAGTCTCCGTGATGCAAGCCAGGTCCGCCTGCTCACCCTCGACCAAGTCACGGACGAGAGGAGCTTTGTTAGCGACAGACCTGGCATTCAAGTACACCAGCCGGAGCTCAAGAGGCTGCACATCCTCACTCCCGGGACCTCGGGGCGGAGCCAGAGGGTCGGAGTGCCTCACCGGTTGTAGGCAGCGGAGAGGCCTTCCCTGAGATCGATACGGCCCTCTGTTCCTACACCTGCTGCCATTCCCTAACGTCGTGGGAATGGGTAATCCCACGACCAGCCCTGGAGCCCCAGAAGCAACCGATCCCCGCTCCTCCCCCCCGCGATCTACCTCGGCACTGGCCTGAACAGAGGTTGTTGGACTGCCCCCCTTGTCCAAACAACCAAAAGAAGTACCCTCCCCCCTCCCTAACCCCCCCAAAAAATTAGACAAAAAACTAACCAGGGGCCTCTTGTTGGGTTTATATAACTATAATTATAACTAACAATTATAATCATCATCATCATCATCATGCGGTATATGAACCCAGCCCATGAAGTTAATTTATAGCTAATGTAATATACAAATCTAGAATTTTTTCTTAACTGAGAAATTTGTAGTTCAGTTAAATATGAGCAAGCTTGTTATGCAAACATATAATACCATATCGGCTTTATAAGTATCCATAGTAGCTTTCTGCTATGAGTTCTGGCATCTGTGCTTTCCTGAACTCTCAGTACAGGTGGTCCTAGACGTATGGCCACAGTGGGCACCAACATTTCCATTGCTAAGCAGTTGTTAAGTGAATCACATGGTTGTTAACTGAATCTGTCTTCACCCATTGACTTTGCTTGTCAGAAGCTGTCTGGGAAGGTCATAAATGGTGATCATGTCCCTCCCAGGATGCACCTATCATAAATATATGTGGGTTGCCAAGTGCCCAAATTTTGATTGCATGACTGTGAGGATGCAGTGACAGCCATAATGTGAGGACCAAGCATAAGGCCTTTTTTTCAATGCCATTGTGTTTGGCACTAAAACACAACCATTGTAAACAAATGGTTGTAAGCTGAAGACTACCTATAATCTTCTGTGGACCTTCTCCACTGCAAATAAATATGCACTAATTCTATCCATAAAGGACTTCAGATTGGTAAGAGCAATCAAATGGTCCCTCTGCCCTAGGTTCTTCTTCCAGAACTAGATCACATATTAGTACCAGCAGACCTGCTGATGAAAAAAGTTTTATATCTTTGCAGAATATCATACATCAACACTGTTGTGATAAACTGCTGAATTGAAAGATTATTTATTGCTAGGAGAACTGCCACAATTCATCGCATCCTATAATATTTCTTGCAGTACTCCATTGTTTGGAAGTCTATTGAATAGAATAATGTTTTCAAAGACATCTTCCTGAGTCAGCAGAGACTCTAGATTCTAGTATGGTTTTCAGTCAGATCTGAAATGTTGCATTAAGCCGCAGTCTGATGTATGTTCCCAGTTCATTGAGCTCAGAATAAATGGATATAGATTGTTATATAGTGTGTCACAGGTTGTAAAAGTCCAGATTAATGTGGAAAATGCCTACTCCCCAGTGATATTTAGTGCTTATATTTATAATATTTTTTTTCAGCTCAACACTTAAAATTGGAACATGTTCATATTTTTAATTGAACTGCTTTTACTAATATATATAAGTAATTGACCTTGTATAATCTCCAAAAGCTAAGCAGGGTCAGATCTGGTTAGTAAATGAGTGGGAGCTCATCAGGAAACCCAACCAAAAATGTAAGCCCCACTGGGATTCTTTTTTGTGAAGGGGGGGGACAGAAAGCATTAAAATAAGGTAATGAATTCTGTATTGTTTCAAAGACAATTAAGTCACGGAAGTCAAGGTCAAATTAGGTTATTTAGCAATAACACTTAGACTTATATATCCCTCCATTGTGCTTTACAGCTCTCTCTTAAGAGTCAGCTTATTGTCCTCAACAATCTGGGTCCTCAGTTTACCAACCTCAGAAGGAAAGGCTGAGTCAACCTTGAGCCAGTCAGAATCAAACTCCTGGCAGCGGGCAGAGTTAGCCTGCAATACTGCATCCTACCCATACTGCGCCATCAGGCAGTATGCTTATTGCTAACATACTGTAACTGTTTTTGCCATTTTCACAGTACCACTCTTAAAGAAAGATAAGCTTGCAAATGTAGATTCTCATTGACCTAACATTTAATTTTTTTTTAAAAAAGCATTGAGAAAGGCTCTTTTCTTAAGCCAAATTAACCCTTCATAAAAATGACATGTCTTTGATATAGTTGGCCCCAATACATTAAAAGTTCAAAATTTTAATCTTGGTTTAAATACTTTTAAGTCTTTAAGTGGTACAAACATTTGAATATGAAATCTGCTTTCTTTAAAAATGTAAAACATCTTGAAGTATGACATTTGATACATCATTTCAGTTAATTTTAATCAAATAGTTGGCAAGAGAAATGAATTTGCTCATCTGCCCTTTAAATAATAGTCATACTGAATGTTTTTAGCCTCATAAAGCAGCTTCCACCTGTATGTTACTCATTTTCTTAGGTATAATAATTAATGCTCACATTTTGCCTTGAATGCTTTCAGCACCCACTGGCGAAGGTTGTTGAGAGTGTGGTGGCGCATCAGCTCCCTCTGTTCCTGGAGGAGACTGATTATCTGGACCCGTACCAATCGGGCTTCAGGCCCGGATACAGCACGGAGACGGCATTGGTCGCGCTGGTGAATGATCTCTGGAGGGCTAGGGACAGGGGTTGCTCCTCTGTCCTGGTCCTATTAGATCTCTCAGCGGCTTTTGATACCATCGACCATGGTATCCTGCTGCGGCGTCTCAGGGGGTTGGGAGTGGGAGGCACCGTTTTACGGTGGTTCTCCTCCTACCTCCGGGGCCGCTCGCAGTCGGTGTTGACAGGAGGGCAGAGATCCGCCCCGAGGTCTCTCATTTGTGGAGTTCCTCAGGGGTCGGTTCTCTCACCTCTCCTGTTCAACATCTACATGAAGCCGCTGGGCGAGATCATTCGTGGTTTTGGGGTGGGGTATCACCAGTACGCTGATGATACCCAACTCTTTCTTTCCACCCCGAACCAACCCAGTGATGCCCTCACCGTGATGTCCCGGTGCCTGGAGGCGGTTCGGGTCTGGATGGGGAGAAACAGGCTTCGTCTCAATCCCGCCAAGACCGAGTGGCTGTGCGTATCGGCGTCCCGGGTTAACCATGTTATTCCACCTCTAATGATGGGGGGTGAGGTGTTACCCCCCGTTGATAGGGCTCGCAACTTGGGCGTCCTCCTGGATTCACGGCTCAATTTTGAAGATCACATAGGAGCCGTGACCAGGGGGGCTTTTGCACAGGTTCGCCTGGTGCGCCAGTTGCGTCCCTATCTGGACCGGGATGCCCTACGCACAGTCACTCATGCGCTTGTGACCTCCCGTTTGGACTACTGTAACGCTCTCTACATGGGGCTGCCCTTGAAGACCACTCGGAGGCTTCAACTGGTGCAGAATGCGGCCGCGCGAGTTGTAATGGGGGTTTCCCCGATACTCCCATGTAACACCTCTACTCCGCGAGCTGCATTGGCTTCCGGTTGCCCTCCGGGTGAAATTCAAGGTGCTGGTTATCACCTATAAAGCCCTACATGGCCTGGGTCCGGGATATTTGAGGGAACACTTGCTGCTGGCATCAAACGCCCTTCGCCCAGTGCGCTCCCACAGGGAGGGTCTGCTCAGGGTTCCGCCGGTGAGAGATTGCCGGCGGGTGACACCCAGGGATAGGGCCTTCTCAGTGGGAGCGCCTGCCCTCTGGAACCAGCTGCCGGTGGAGCTGAGGACTGCCCCCGACCTCCGATCATTCCGCCGGGGCCTGAAGACCTGGCTTTTTCAGCTCTCGGGCCCAGACTGAGGAAGAATTTTTAATTTGGGGTTTTTTAACTGACTACAGGGTTAATTTAATACTTTTTAATTTGTTCTTAATTTTTGTATCTTGGATTTTTAATTCCCTGTAAACCGCCCTGAGTCCTCAGGGAATAGGGCGGTATATAAATATAACTAAATAAATAAATAAATAAATAAATAAATGATGGTTGTCATAGTGGCTTAGTGGTCCATATTTCAGCATGTGATATAACATAATTCATATGGTTGTGAGGACCAGACTGTTACTTAGCATTTTGAGGCACTACATCCTTTCAAAGGGTCTGTAAAGCTACTTTGAAAGTCATCTTTACTTTGTCTTCAGTCTTATAAATCACAGCAGCAGAGGGTGGTTTCAACAACCAAATATTTCAACAGCCAAATATTGATTACATAATTAACCAGGCTTTCATTAGTAGTTAACCTTTCTAGCCATCGTCAATGTATAGAAATCTGAAGTGTGCAAATGACAATAAGTTTATATAAAGAAAATGGATATATGAAAAAGCTTTGAAGACCTTGAGTGGAAAAAAAGAGACAGTTGGATCTTTGCACGATGTCCCTTAACTCCTTTTAAAAATCTATCTATCTATCTATCTATCTATCTATCTATCTATCTATCTATCTATCTATCTATCTATCTATCCACCATCTCACAAACAACTCTGAGTGGTATACAACAAATCTAACAGTAGATGAATAAATACTAAACAATTATAATAGTTATTATTAAAACATTTAAAATTATAAAGACAAAACTAAAAAGAAGGAATATTAGGTTAAGAGATGTTAATACTAGTGGAGCCACTTTCATAATTCGCCAGTCACTTAAAGTCCCCAGGCTTGATGATGCAACCAGGTTTTGAGGGATTTTTGGAAAGACAAAAGTGGTAGAGCCAGGTTCTGTCTGGGTGGGGAGAAGATATTGCATTGAGATGGTGCCACAGCAGAGAAAGTGTGCTGCCTGGGGCCCATCAAATGTAATTTCCTAATGATACCTGTAGCACGTCCTCTCTGCTGGATCTGATGGGAGAGGCAGATGTAAATGGAGTGGTTGTCCCTCAGATAATCTTTCTTGATGAAAAAATTCAGAACCAAACAAATGTACATTATTCCTAACCAAGCTGCCCCTTCTTGGAAGATGGAGATGTCATCTGATTTGAGGGCACTTGTTAATGCCAGTTAAGTGAGTGATGGCTTGCTACCAACTTAGTGTAAAGCATCATGAAGTTGATGCTTTTACACTAGGCTAGTTAGGTAGCATTTTGGGGAGGAGGATCAATTTAAGAGAATGTTTAAACTTTTAACCCTTTCATCCACCCCTGTGTTACCTATGATATGTGAAAAAGTATCATAGGTAGAATGGAATGGAATATATCTATACACATATTTATGTACTGTCGTGGAAAAAATGAATGAAAGAAATACAAGACAGCAACACAAAACAATAATTCTTACTTTAAGATTCAGAGGTTTATTTTGCTAATAATTTGGAACATGGCAAACATAATAACACAGTATCACTTATATTAGTAACCCATTGCAATGAGGTCCAATGACATAGCAGTTCCAATAAGGACAGCTATAGGTCAATGGCAAATCAATCAGGTCCAGTCCCAGCTCTTTATACCCTTTCCCATCCTGAGACTGTAGGACTGTCAGCAATCTTATACTTTCTGCTGACTTCCTGCTGACCCTCTACTGAACATAACTTTCCTCATATACCCGTGTACATTGGAATCCACATCCATCAGCTACTTTCAGTTCCCTGTATCTTACTGTTCCAGTCCTTATGGTCTAAATATACTTGAAACAAGCAAGTTTAGCAAAGTCATGTTAAGTAAAGTACAGTTTCAAACTGCACAATTAAACATAGCACAGACTTTGGTTCATTACTTTTTCCATGAGGCCTGATTTAGTTCACCTGGGTCTAAACCTTGCATAAAAGAACAATAGCCAATATTTTCGTTTTCCACGTTACAAAATGGAAAATTAAAGACAAAATAGAAGCAAAAATTTAAAACGGCAGTTACGTTGTCAGTAATACAACATCTTCCTGCCTCAAATATGCCCTGGCAACACTTTATTATATCAGCTGGTTTCCTATAGGAAAGCTGCTAGAATTAAGAGTGAGCAACACTGGGAGCATGGCTTTTCATCTAGCTAATGATTCTATTTCTGCAGAAAGCACCAATGCGATATCTTGCCTTGTCTTGCATACCTGATAATATATTGCAAGTGGACCTTATACTTCACATTCCAGAATTTATTTGGTGAATGTAGACAGTATTTTCTTTGCATTATGCATACCAAGGTTCTAGAAATAAGATTCACCATAGCTAAAGATACAGGGTATGCTTTCAGCATTGTGGAATCAAACAATACAATTGTCTGATATAGTTGCCTGAAAGGATACAATACAATGAGCATCCAGCAAGGGTTGCTTATTCAAGGGAGTAGCATCTCTGTTTCAAAATATAAAAATAACTTTTCAGGTACCCTTCCTTGTTCAAAAAGGTTAGACTGCATAATTCTTTTTGATTTTGCATGGATGTTTTTGAGCTCTGGCTGAAATGAGCTCAAACTGATTTAATAATTTATTCAAAAGGATATTCAAGTACTTACATAGCAAATTACTTTGGAATTGGTTACTACCAATAAGAACCCTATTAAAATAAAATCCTCTCTCAGAAAAGCAGAAGGCTGTGTTAATGGATTGAAAGTACTGGGTAGAAGTTAGAAATGGGTATATAATACCTCTATAGCAAGTACAAGCTTTTGACCTTTAACTATTATTACCTAGATAAATAAAAATGCATTTGAAGTAAACAAATATAGAAACATAGAAAATTGCCAGCAGAAAAAGACTTATTGGTCAAAAAAAATTCTTTGAGGGTTTTTTGTTTGTTTTTGTTTTCTATTTAATTGATATATTTATTATTTTTAAATATTATTATTATTATTTTATTTTATTTTATTTTAAATTTTTGTTGAATGATGGGCAAACATGTTAACCCAAGCATTTTTAAACTCAGTTACTGATGAGTATGGCTTTTCTTTTCCTGAAGAACAATTCTGAAATTATCTAGTTAGGTTTTGACTATCTTTCATCAAGCCTCTTGATAGTGAGATGGTGAATTATATACTTCTCAAACTAAGCCTTTTAGACAAAAAGATACATGTGAATTGTTCTGGGGTGCTTATCCTGTAATAAAATTCTCCAAGTTGTCAAAGCTAACCTTATTTAAAAAGGGGGGTGAGAAATCCCCTTGAATTCTTTGCGTTATAAGGAGGTATGATCAAACAATAGTCTCTTTTCTGTAAAGTTCTGTCCAATATTTTTATATTTGGGCTTTAGAAAGAATTCAGAAGAAGAGCTGACACAAAGAAACTTCTTTGATTAATGTCCTCTATCTTCCCTTGAGTGTGTATCATTGCAATTTAATATGGTTTCCTCTGAGTTTGAAACATAGATTAAAAGGTAATATGATTACTACTTCTGTTTAAAGCAACAGCATTCTTGGATGAAGAAAAAGAGCTTTTGAACAGCTCTTGTCTGCCAGAGAAGTGTGACCTCTATACTTTTGCCTTTGTTCAAATATCTTAAAATATCTTAATAAATTAGACTTAATTTAGCATTTTTTGCAGTTTAAGAATGAATCAAACCAAATTAAATTGGATCAGAGAAATGTGCTGTGCCTACTTCGAGAAAGGCCTTATTTATTTGTTAGCAAAGATCTGGATTCAATGGTTTGCACTTTAAAAATAGATCCCTCCCCTCATCTTGTCCACTTTTCCAGAGAATATAAGTTTCCTTCATTAGGGAAAATTAATCAGACATTGTAAGTAGAATACTACTTACAATGCCCTCCTCAGTCACCTTGTAGGGGACATGGGCAACATAAAAAATTAATAAATAAATAAAAAGTGGTTAAACAGCTATTAAAACCTGTTAAAGCAGTTAAAGGTTTTCATAAAAGGTTTTTAAAGGTTTTCAAATAAGAGAAATGGCTGGGTTTACCTCTCATACAAAGCCATATTACAATTTACTTTTGGTTTAGTGTGATGCCCGAAACCTGTCAGAATGCTTTGGTAAACTATTGTATTAAGTGGTTTAGTGTTAACTGTGATTAGGTCATTGTGACTTCTTCAACAAAGCATGGTTAAAACAACCCAAGGCTTATTATGATTTATGTCTCATGAAATAATACAATAATTGATCAACAATTAATAAAATACTTTATCAGGTGGATCCAGTGATAGGTAAAATTAGGAAAGAGCAGGTTCCTAAATCAAATCATATTTTCAATCATATCAGAGATGGTATTAGACTTCCGGAGAAAAAAAGGAGGAACCTGCCCCACTTTACATCGGGGAGGACTGTGTAGAGAGAGTTTCCTCCTTTAAATTTCTGGGAGTCTACCTCTGTGAAGATCTGACCTGGAAAGTTACCGTAACACAACCCAGGTGGCTAGAAAGGCCCAACAGAGGCTTCACTTTCTTAGGATCTTGCGGAAGAACAGGGTAGAACAACAGCTAATGACCCTCTTTTACCGGTCCACCATAGAGAGCGTCCTCTCATATGGTATTGTGGTTTGGTATGCCGGTCTGACAGCCGCGGATAGGAAAGTATTACAGAGGGTAGTGAGCATAGCACAAGACATTGTGGGCTGTTCCCTGACACCACTGGATGACATCGCCAGGGCTCGTTGCCTTGGAAGAGTGAGGAAGATTCTCAGGGATGACTCACACCCTGGACAGTATCTCTTTACTCTCCTACCATCTGGTAGGAGATATAGGAATATAGCCAGCCGTACCAACAGGCTGAAGAACAGCTTTTATCCGTGGGCTGTTAGGCTTTTGAATGGGATGTAATCTTATGCAGAGTTGACTTGGGAGGCCGGTGTGTGGTGTAGTTGGTTCACATAGTGTGGTGGGATGGAGGGTTTGTTGTCACTGTGTGTTGGGGGGAGAGAGCACAGGGGGAGGCTCAGCTAATCTCAATGTACACATGTTGTACTTTGACAATAAAGGTTTATTATTATTATTATTATTATTATTACTTGGCAAGATAATTTGTATTGTGAAATGAACATTCTTAGCAAGAGTTTAGACTCTTACTGTCAAAGGGTCAGTGGGATCTTTTGACTATGCTATTGGGAGTGAACTTAACAGAGATATATGCTTAACAATTACCTTTTTTTTACAAAATGTGACACCATAGTATATTAGCATAGGTTTTCTAGACTATAATGAAAGCAATAGTGAGGAATCTCAGCATGAGATGTCATTTCCAGCTGTTTTATCTCATGCAGAGATTTATGATATATTATCCTGGACAATGTCTTCTGCTGGACAAAATGTGCCACAACAGTCACATTAACAACAATAACATTCCCCACATCATCTGTAGGTTCTGAAGTTTCTCATTAATGTAGGATTTGCCATGACAGTCATATCTCTACAGAAGGTAACCCCCCCTTTTTTTACAATAGAGCCTATTTCCAAGTGATACTGAACATCAGTCACACTGAAATAAAATCAATTGTGAATTAATGGTAGATTTGAGAATAAAATTGAAAACAGTTCTTTTTAGGGAACAGTTGAAATGTAGATAAAACCAAACAGCACTCTAATGGGATTCCAAAAGAGGCAAAAATAACTGAACGGCATTTCTTTGTAGGATCCACTGACCTGACCCGCCAACTTTCAGGAAGCCTTAAATCCATATCTCTGATTATTTACAAAAACTGTTAACCTGATTTAGTCCAAGCCAAAAGAGTCAAAGCTTGATTCAAAGCAAACATATGGTCAGAATGAAGCAGAGGATTAAAGATTCCAAGAAACAAACCCTACACTTCAGCCAGGATTGGAAGAGCAATATAGAAAGGTACACATAGCAAAACAGAACATTTGGGATCAAATGTGTCAAGGTTTGATGTACATGAAAATGGATTCTTTCAGCATTAAATCCCTTTGGGTAAAGCCATTAGTAAACATATTCTCAGGCTCTATTAATTCACAGCCAGTACCTAACCGATCTAATTGCAAATGATTGACACATCAAAGGCATATGCTACTAATAAGCAGTGATATTTGCACAGCATGGTGACAAAAATGCACTACTCCTCCTCCTTTCCGTCTTCTCGCTGTTGACCCTGAGCTGATGTTGTTCTCATGGGCTGAGCATTGTAGTTAATATGAGTGGAGTAAGGATTAAGGCTATCTTAAGTAACTTATTTCAGTGATACCAAGATCCTCAGTTATCTGTATCAACACTGCTAGAGACTGGGACTCACTGCAAGGATAAGACTAGGAGTCAATCCCTGTCCCTCCTCACCCAGAGAGGAAACAAACCTCATTCACTTCCCCAGAATGTGACCCTGGAACTAAAGTTGGTCTGGAACTATTGAGAGATGCTACAGTAATAACATTTTGGAAGGTGGCTTGAGTTTTTTCCTCCTCTCTCTCCTATTCTAATGCAGAGTTGCATAACCTTGGCAAATTTAAGATGTGTGGATTTCAGTTTGCAGAATTTTTCAGCCAGCCATGATGGCTGGAGAATTCTAGGAGTTGAGGTTCACACATCTTAAAGTTACCAAGGATAAGTAGTTTAGGGAGGAGTCAATCTAAGTTTCTTTTTCAAACTTTTTGTAATTCCTAGGCATAATTCATGTTTGTCCAACCATCATGTCTGACTAACCTCTCCAAGCTCATCTCTGATTCTACAGAATTCCATGCCAGATTGCTTGAGTTAGTGATGAGTTATGGTACAGATTGCTGGTGTGTAATTTTGTTCTGCAAGGAAAATGATGAAAGAAACTCATGAAAGCCCCTTATTATTGGAAGGGGAAAGTATCTAAGCCCTTGTTAAATTAATTTGTTTGCTAATTATTTTCTTGCCATCTCTCTTCTCCCTTCAAGGTGGCAGAACACCTGTTGTTTTAGTATGCTTGACTCATACTCACTAACACCTCCTTTCTGGGACATAGTAAGTTCCCTGTAAACAATTTGGCTGCACATCGCATGGTGTTATCATTTCTCTTGGCAAAATCAAGAATCTGGAAATTGCATTGTTTCATATTTTATTATTATTATTTCTTCAGTCAATCAGGTGGGAATGGTCAACTTTTGAAGAGACAAGCAGCTCAGCACTTATCTCAAGGTCAGACAGGCAGTTGTCATGCTGGTTGAAATGTTGTGGATGGATGACTAATGGTTGCTTTTGTCAGGAAGACTTCTACAATATTTACAAGAACCAAAACCATTTCCCAATAAAATTAAACACACTGTTTTTCCATAGTTTTTCTTCCAAATTATGACTGCCCTCCAGTGACAAAGACATTCTAAAATAGGCTTCATCTGCCTGCAAAGTGTAAGAGAGAGAACATGGCAAGGTGTGTGTCAAGACTCCATCAAGTTTTTTTTTAATGAATCTTATCCATCCATTTATCCACCTAAACTAAAGAATATCCTCAGGCTGGTGGCTTCAGCTTCGTTCTTCTGGGAGAAGTGTGTGGTAGTGGCTGTTTGTTCCTCTTTTTTAAACTGCCAGAGGGGGTGTGTTCTGTGGGTGGAGGTGTGCTCTGATTAGGTGGGGGACCAAGTGTGTTCTGATTGGGTGGGAGTGTGTTTTGAATGGTGGGTGTGTTCTGATTGGGTGGGGGTGTGTTCTGAGTGGATGGGCTGGTCTCAGCTGTCAGCCCCAGACCTGAGCTGGTGAGTTGTGCTGCTTTTGTTCGGCTTCGTGTTTGTGGTGGTGCCATGTTTTTATAGTGGGTGTCAGTTTGCTTATTGTGTGGTTTGGAGGGGTTTAAAGTGGCTGATGTTGCAGCTGTAGTTAGGTTTCTGTTTTGTGGTTGTGCCTCGTTATCATTGTGGGTTCGGATTTGCTTTTTGAATGGTTGTGTGGTGGTGATGTCATGTGATGTTATCATGAGTTTGGGTCTGGTATCATTCTTGGTGGTTGGGACTCGTCTGTCAATCAAGGCGGGTTTCCAAATGGCTGGTAGGCGAGAGGTATCATCTCGTTTGTTCATGCTGTGGGGGCGTTTTTCTATCTCTATTTTCTTGTTCTCTGTCTTGGGTTTTTGTGGGTGTCTCTCTTTGGATTAAGTTGGTAATCATGTTTCTTTGGAATCCAAAGACAGAGAACAAGAAAATGGCAAAGCCCTCCTCCCATACTTAAAAGGGACCACAGACAGAATCAGCAAGATCCTCCAAAAACACAACATCAAAACAGCATTCTACACAGACAGAAAAATATCCACCATCCTAAGAAACCCCAAAGACATAATTGGGTTAGAAAACCAAGGAGTATATGAAATCCCATGCACCACTGCCCCACCACATACATCGGACAGACCAACAGAAGAATAAGTGCACGCATTGAAGAGCACAGGAACTCACTCAGAAAGGGAGAACAAACTTCATCCCTGTTCCAACACTTTAAAGCCATGGGACATGAAATTGATTTTAAAAAAACCAAAACTATCGCCAAAATTGAACATTTTAACAACAGAATAATCAGAGAAGCCATTGAGATAGAAAAACGCCCCCACAGCATGAACAAATGAGATGATACCTCTCGCCTACCAGGCATTTGGAAACCCGCCTTGATTGACAGACGAGGCCCAACCACCAAGAATGATACCAGACCCAAACTCATGATAACATCACATGACATCACCACCACACAACCATTCAAAAAGCAAATCCGAACCCACAATGATAACGACACACAACCACAAAACAGAAACCTAACTCCTGCTGCAACATCAGCCACTTTAAACCACTCCAAACCACACAATAAGCAAACTGACACCCACTATAAAAACATGGCACCACCACAAACACGGAGCCGAACAAAAGCAGCACAACTCACCAGTTCAGGTCTAAGGCTGGCAGCTGAGACCAGCCCATCCACCCCTGGCTGGGTGGGGCTGTCAGTGCCAGAGATGGCGGCGGCCACAATCTGAGCTTCGGGTGCTCCATGAGGGCTCCAAATGGGTTAGTTCAGGGAGGCCCACCCACGGCACGGTACGATGGGGCGACTCCGGGGGTTGGGGGATACAAAAACAGCTGCTGGGCGCTGTTCTTCGCGGCGCTGAGCCCCCCCTCCAAATTAGCGGCGTTTGGAAATCGCCGGCCTGCCGACCTGCCGAGCAATGCTGCAACGCCGTGACAGTTCTGGACGTCCTTGCCTGCCTTTCCTCTTCTGCCCGCTTGCCGTGGATACCCTCTGCTCGGTCGGAGGGGCAGCGGCAACGATCCCACCAGCTGGAGATTCACTTATGACCATCAGCTGGCAGGTGCCGTTTTCCGCGGCGCAGAGCCTTTTTCTCCTCCCGGATGGTGGCAGCGGACTGTGGGCCTGGTCATCGGCCTCGGCAGACGTGCTGGCAAATGCCTGGACTCGAGACAGCTGCCGGGAATACCTCTCTCCGCTGTTGGAAGACCGTTTGGACTGGCGGACGGGCGTTTGGGGGAGAGAATGCTTTTGCCCTCCCCCCCAGACTGGCGGCATTGGCCGGCGACGCGAGGATCGACAGAGGCCTGGCCTGCCTGCTTTTGCTTTCTCTGCTGACAGGCAGGCATCATGGCTAGCTCCATGCCTGGCGGGAACTAAGACCCCCCCCTATTGACAGTCCAGTTTGGCTGGGACTTGACCTTGGTGGGAGGACGGTTTTGAACTGGTCAGTGACCACCTCACTGGTGTGAGAGACCAGTTGGGGTGGGCTTGGCTCAGGACTCCCCTTTTCTCTCTACTCCAGATTGGACTCCTCAGCCGGAGTGAGAGGACGGCTGAGGCTTCCCTTTTGATTGCCATCTCAGGTGAGAGCTGAGATGGTCCTGTGGACTGAGAGATATGCCTACTGGACTTCTTTTTCCATCTATACAATATCATTGAGCTACCCTTTGGACATATTTATAACATCTGCCCTATGAGACTATTCTAGCGCTGTATGGTTTACCTCCGTTATTCGGAAGCTGATCTGTATGCCCTCAGGGGGGTTCCTGCCTCCTTGGTGCGACCTACCGCCTGTTTCCACACTCCCCTTAATGACGAGCCCAAGTGTTGGGACTCCGAGAGGTGGCTGGGCTTAGATAGGGGCCTCGAGTTGAGACGTGCTAAGAGGCCCCTGATAAAATTTTTAGCCGGTTATTTTAAAAGGTTAGGGAGGGGGAGGGATAGGGGGGTAGGGAGGGAATCTTTAACCGGCACTCAGTCTGGACCTGTTAGGGGCCCTGACGGGACGGGGTCAGGGGAGGTGGCTGCTGGTTCTGGGAATGTGGGGGTGGGGCTTCAAATCCCCACGGTGATAGGGAATGGCAGCAGGTGCTCGCACGGAGGGCCATATCAACACCCAGGATCGCGTCCCTGCTATCTCCGAGCGGTGGCACGCTCTGACCCTCCGGTTAGCACCCTCTTACCCAGGGATGAGGGTGATCAGGTCCCTGAGCTCAGGTTGGTCTATTTTAACGCTAGATCTGTAGTTAACAAAGCTCCCCTCATCCATGATCTGATCGAGGAGGAATGTGCGGATCTAGCGTGCATCACGGAAACCTGGTTGGGTTCAGAGGGAGGGGTGCCTCTTACTGAGTTATGCCCTCCAGGTTTCCAGGTGCTGCATCAGCCACGGGCTCAGGGCAGGGGTGGTGGGGTGGCAGTGGTTATTTGGGAGACTCTGTGTCCCCGGGAGGCCACCATTGTCCAGATGGCCGGGAGTGAATCCCTCCTCTTGAGATGTGGTCCTCGGGCTCAGTTGGGCTTGTTGCTTACATACCTGGCACCCGGCTGTGTGGCAACAGCCCTGCCCGAGCTGCTCGACACTCCCTCAGGGTTGGCGGTGGAATTCCCAAGGCTTGTAGTCCTGGGTGACTTCAACCTGCCGTCACTGGGAGGGTCATCGGAGTTAGCTCGGGAGTTCATGGCCTCCATAATGGCCATGGGCCTGACCCAAGTTATTGAGGGCCCGACTCATGTGGGGGATCATACTCTCGACCTGGTGTTCTTATCTGGACAATGGTTGGATGATCTGGGAGGGGGTTCCCCGTCCATCACCCCTCTGTCATGGTCAGATCACTACCTCCTGAGGCTGGTTTTCTGTTATGCCACCCCCCGCTGCTGGGCGGCGGAACCGACCAGGTGGTTCCGCCCCAGGCACCTAATGGACCCGGATCGGTTCCAGAGGGCGCTTGGGCCTATACCTATCACCCTTACCCACAGCCCAGTCGATGCTCTGGTGGATGCCTGGGAAACGGCTGCCGCCAGGGCACTCGACTGCATTGTACCCATGCGACCTCTGACCCGGCACAGATCCCGTTGGGCCCCATGGTTCTCTGTGGAGCTCCGGGAGATGAAGCATCGGAGACGAGGTCTAGAGAGCAGTTGGAGGTCCAGCCGATCCGAATCCGACCGATTGCAGTTAAGAACCTTAATAAGGTCTTATCTTGCGGCGATAAGGATGGCGAAGTCTAACTACTTTGCTGCCCTTATCGCGTCCGCAGATAATCGCCCGGCCGCCCTGTTTAGGGTGACTCGCTCCCTCCTTAACCAAGAGGTGAGAGAGGATCCCTTGCGGGGATGAGCCAAGGAGTTTAGTCATCATCTGGCGGACAAAATCGCTCAGATCCGGACCGGTTTGGACTCTGACTGGGCAGAGTCTGATGTGGAGGAATCGGGCGGTCTTGAGCACGTTATCTGGACTGAGTTTGACCCTGTTTCCCCTGATGATGTGGACAGGATCATGGGGAGACTGAGCACCACCACCTGTTTGTTGGATCCGTGCCCCTCCTGGCTGGCTTATGCGGCTCGGGAGGGAACACGAGGCTGGTTCCATGCAGTAATAACTGCTTCTTTGAAGGAGGGTGTCTTCCCTGCTGCCTTGAAGGAGGCGGTGGTGAGACCCCTCCTCAAGAAGCCTGCTTTGGACCCGGCTGTTTTAAATAACTATCGTCCAGTCTCCAACCTTCGCTTTTTGGCGAAGGTTGTTGAGAGTGTGGTGGCGCATCAGCTTCCTCTGTTCCTGGAGGAAACTGATTATCTGGACCTGTACCAATTGGGCTTCAGACCCGGACACAGCACGGAGACGGCATTGGTTGCGCTGGTGAATGATCTCTGGAGGGCTAGGGACAGGGGTTGCTCCTCTGTCCTGGTCCTATTAGATCTCTTAGCGGCTTTTGATACCATCGACCATGGTATCCTGCTGTGGCGTCTCAGGGGGTTGGGAGTGGGAGGCACCGTTTTACGGTGGTGCTCCTCCTACCTCCAGGGCCGCTCGCAGTCGGTGTTGACGGGAAGGCCGAGATCTGCCCCGAGGCCTCTCATTTGTGGAGTCCCTCAACATCTATATGAAGCCGCTGGGCAAGATCATTCGTGGTTTCGGGGTGGGGTATCATCAGTACGCTGATGATACCCAACTTTTTCTTTCCACCCCGAACCAACCCAGTGATGCCCTCGCCATGATGTCCCAGTGCCTGGAGGCGGTTCAGGTCTGGATGGGGAGAAACAGGCTTCGTCTCAATCCCGCCAAGACTGAGTGGCTGTGCATATCGGCATCTCGGGCTAACCAGACTATTCCACCTCTAACGATGGGGGGTGAGGTGTTACCCCCCGTTGATAGGGCTCGCAACCTGGGCGTTCTCCTGGATTCACGACTCAATTTTGAAGATTACATAGGAGCCGTGACCAGGGGGGCTTTTGCACAGGTTCGCCTGGTGCGCCAGTTGCGTCCCTATCTGGACCGAGATGCCCTACGCACAGTTACTCATGCGCTCGTGACATCCTGTTTGGACTACTGTAACGCTCTCTACATGGGGCTGCCCTTGAAGACCACTCGGAGGCTTCAACTGGTGCAGAATGTGGCCGCGCGAGTTGTAATGGGGGTCTCCCGATACTCCCATGTAACACCTCTACTCCGCGAGCTGCATTGGCTTCCGGTTGCCCTCTGGGTGAAATTCAAGGTGCTGGTTATCACCTATAAAGCCCTACATGGCCTGGGTTCGGGGTATTTGAGGGAACACCTGCTGCCAGCATCAAATGCCCTTCGCCCAGTGCGGTCCCACAGGGAGGGTCTGCTCAGGGTCCCACCGGTAAGAGATTGCCTGGGGTGATACCCAGGGATAGGGCCTTCTCAGTGGGGGTGCCTGCCCTCTGGAACCAGCTGCCAGTGGAGTTGAGGACTGCCCCCGACCTCTGGTCATTCCGCCGGGGCCTGAAGACCTGGCTCTTCGAGCTCTCGGGCCCAGGCTGAGGAGTAATTTATTTTAATCGGGGTTTTAATTGCACAGGGCCAGTTTAATCTTTTTTAAATTGGTTTTAACTTTTGTATTGTGGTTTTTTAACTCCCTGTAAACCGCCCTGAGTCCTCAGGGAAAGGGCGGTATATAAATGTAATAAAATAAAAAATAAAATAAAACACATCCCCACCCCATCAGAACACAGCCCCCATTCAAAACACACTCCCACCCAATCAGAACACAGCTAACCCCCCACCCAATCAGAGCACACCTCCACCCACAGAACACACCCCCTCTGGCAGTTTAAAAAAGAGGAACAAACAGCCACTACCACACACTTCTCCCAGAAGAACGAAGCTGAAGCCACCAGCCTGAGGATTACGGATGAACGTTCTTTTATTTCAAGCTGACTGGTAGAAAAGTGGAGAATAGAAGGGATAACTTTTATGAAGATAATTCTTTGCATTTCAACAAAGAAATAGGAAAACATCAGGACAACAAATAGCTACAATCAGCTTGATGGAGTGCCAGCCATTGAAGGAGCTATTGTCCAATATATCTCCCTTTGGCCATGTTGGTGACAACACCGTCAGAAATAAACCTTGCTGCAGTGCAGTCTTAAACTTATTTAGGCAGAATTGTGATCCATTATATAAAAAGGATGTTCATTCTCATGATGCGGCTTTAATTCTATCTTTCAAAATTTACCATTAAAAAAGTGAAGTTGCTGAGTGAATCTGGAATTCTGGGGACATCATAGACACATCTATGCAGCTTTCTTGGCAGCAGTATATACATATGCCAGTGCTTTCTCCTTGAATGTTCTTTGATTTCTCAGTTTAGCTACAGTCCTGGTATTTCTGGTAATCACCTACCTAAGTCCTAACCAATGTAAAGTAACAGTGGAGCCATGGACTAGTTGTAGAATGTTCATTAATTCAGACTTCAAGTGCATAATTTCATCTTTAACCTGGCACCTTCCAGGTCTGAACTTCTAGGAACTACAACTCAACATGTCTGGAAAGAACAAGAATAGGACAAGCTGCTGAAGATTAATAATGACCTGATTCACTGTGTGGGTTCTAAGGAGGTGAAGAAGCACCAAGAAGGAAATATTGATGACTTATAGAATTCCCAAGTTTGGGGAGTAGAATTACACTATCTCTCAACTTGCACCATACATATCCTTTAGAAAAAGTCAAAATTGGGAAACAAATCTACATTGAGGGGGACACAAAACAATTCAGCAAGGGTTTTGTGTGGCCATAGATTTCTGACTGAGTATAAGTGTAGGAGATAGATCCCCGAGTGAAAGGAAAATAGAGAATGGAGCATTTATCAAGTAAATAAGTAAATAACCTGGAAGATGATTACACTGACTAGCTGGAATCCTCCAAAAAGCAAATCACTTATCCCAGACATGTCAAACACAAGGCCCAGGGGCCGGATTCGGCCCACAAAGTGTTTTCAATTGGCTCATGAAGCCACCCTGGAAACAGTGAGGGAATGGCCCATGCTGCCTTGGCCCAGGCCCCAGCCAGCCAGGAGCCAATGTACAATTTCATGGTGGTCATCTATGCTGAAATACATCCAGTCTTAGCTCCACAAGGCCATCTGGAAACAGTGATGGACTGGCCCCTGCCGTGTTGGCACTGCCCCCTGGCCGCACACTGGGGAGATATCACCTTTTGTGAGGAATGAAGAAATGCACCATCTTCTGGAAGTGGCCAGCACTTTGGGCAGGCTAGGGGCTGGGCAGCATTGTGCTTCTCTTCAGATTCGTGCCACCTGGCTCAGCCTCTCAGCACTGTGAGTAGAGCACCCCACTACCTGCCAAAACTGGACAGACTGGGGGCTGGGCAGCATTGCACAGGTAACATTGACTTTCATGCTGCTCATGGCATCCCCTCCCCCAGAGCCCACCAAGCTGGATATTTGTAGGTGAGGGCCATGTGCTGGCCACTTCCAGAAGATGGTGCATTTCTTCATTCTTCATGAAGGATGACACTTCCCCAGCTTCGTTTCTTGCCTGTTTTTCTCCTTCCCTCATCTCAAATATTTTCCTGCCACTCTGTTCGAAGGAAGGAAGGAAGGAAGGAAGGAAGGAAGGAAGGAAGGAAGGAAGGAAGGAAGGAAGGAAGGAAGGAAGGAAGGAAGGAAGGAGAGGGAGGGTCTGAGGGAAGTTCTGCCTTAGTCCTGCCCTGCTGCCTTTTCACCATCCCCTTGCCCCTCCCCCTGGCCTATCCTGGGGGGGTCTCCCATCCTATTGCTAAGGAAGCTTTGGATACAAAGCCAGGTCTCCTCACATGGAGAAGGAGTGGGCCTCCCTCTTGACTTTGCCCTCGTACCCATCATGAGCAACCTGGCTAAGGAGAGCAAGCACAGCAGTAGCAGCCTTGAGGAGGAGGTAAGTGCAGCTGGACACCCCCTTGGGAAACTGGGGCTGGGCTTAGCGCCGCAGGTGCTTGAGGGCTGGGCTGGGCATTTGACCTCCGCATCACTGTCAGCCCCCCCCCAGCATGGCCTGAGAGGAACAGTGAGGCTCCTCCAGTGGACAGTGCTTTGGCACTTGCCCCAGTCCCCCAGGCCCCATAGGCACCCTTGACATGAACAATGTAGAGCTGGCCATGCCCACCCAGTAGGCCACACACATTCCAGCCATGCCCACCCTGTAGGCCACACCTACCTGGCCCCCGAGGGCAACCACAATGCTGATGCAGCCCTCAATGAAATTGAGTTTGACACTCTGACTTATCCTGATGTGTATTTACATTTTTCTACTCTAGTACAAAAAGAGAGCTCAGGGATGGGGTATAAGATTTATAGAGCTAATTATTTTTGCCACATTTCCTCCATACTGTTAAACATCAACTTTACTGATAACAGAATTATGGTAAGTGCAACATAGTATTTGATCATGATTTCCACTTACAAATAATATTCTACTTTTCTGTCATTCTGAATCAGGTTCATCAGAAGCATAAAACTAGACACAAAAAAGAGAAATGCTGAACCTATTTCTCCTCTAATAATAGGATCTGATGTTACTATTAGAATAAAGATTTATTAATGGGTCTTATACTGATTTTGTATACATAATGGACAAAATAATGTATTAGAGTCAATAAATCAGCAGCAGTTGCACCTGGATAGGTACCAAATCTATTTTCTTGCTTGTCGCTCTTCTCTTCTTGCATGGACCCATATAGGAATATGGTTATTACTGAAAACCTCATCCAAAGGCTATAAATACTCTTGAAACTGAAATAAATGCAATTTTGCTGACTTTCTTCTGTCTCACCATAAGAAAGTTTTGTTTTGTTTCCAATCTTCTGAGTCACAACAAAAGCAGAAGTGGCTGTCAAAGTAGGCCTCAAAGCCATGAAAGGTGTTTCTCAAGGGTAGGATTTAATGATGCATTGGGAAATGAAAGGACTATATGTTAAAAAATCTTCATGGAGATTGACTGTCTCTGTGGAATAGCTTGCATTGCTTTCTGAGCAGCATTGTCCACAGGGAAAGTGATAAAAGTCAGAGGGCAGCCACAGCTATGTGATTGAAGCCCTACTTTTTTTATGTGCATCACAGTTGCCCTTGTTTCTGAGGAAAGGCAAATAACGCCAAAGCTAAGCAGCTTCAGGGCCACTGGGACTGCAGGGAAGGATGGATTGGAATTCAAAATGTTGCCAGTGGCATCTAGATCAGAAATTAGTAGCCTGATAATTTTTTATGCTGTCTTTTCCAAAACTGAATGACATTACCTATGCCGTTTTGAGGCAGGAAAGAGTAAAATAACATGATGTCAGAACATATACTTAACATAGTGATTACGTTTTAAATCAAACCATTCTAATATGAATAATTCTTTAATTTCTTATTTCTTCCACTTGTTTTCACCCAGCTATTTTGGATTGTATGCTTGATATTTTGGCTTTTGACTGTAAATGTACTTAATAATTTTATGCTTAACACAGTTAAACAGAGATGTACTGGTTAAAACCTCAATTAGGGAGTCTGAGGTTCAAAATCTCTGCTTCATCATGGAGTTTATTAATCACTTGTCCTTAGTCCAACCTACCAAGTTGTATTATGGGATAACATTAGAGGCGTTCTCTTATGTTATTACTGATCTTTTATGAGACACATGGGTTATAAATCCAAATAAGTAAGCAAATAAGCAAAAGTTCTCAAAATTATTGCAAAAAGAAAAAGGAAATCCTGTGAGATTCACTTTGTAACATCAATCTACCTATTGAGCCGCATATCTCCCCTCTGCTAAGGGAGGTATCATATAGATTTACAGGACTGAATGTCATCAATATCCTGATTACCTTTATTTAAATTTGTGGATTTTTGAGAACAAATTGTTTTAAAAGATTTAAGAAAGAGCAAGAAGTATTTTCTTTTAGGTTTCTCTTCTGTCTTGGATATAATTCTTAGAGCTAAAAAGAAACAATTGTGCCTGAAAATACTTCACATGTTTTTAATCATTGCCTGGACTGTGCTACTAAGTTTAAGAGTCCATTATATATCCTCTTTTCCTTTCAGAGTGACATGTCTGCCCTGGGAACATCAGGTCTATTCTTCAAAGATGGCAAAAAACGAATTGATTACATTTTAGTCTACAAAAAATCCAGTCTTCAAATTGAGAAAAGAAACACCTTTGAAAAGAATTTACGAGCAGAAGGATTAATGTTAGAAAGAGAGGTAGGTAGTGTTTTCCTTTTGCTCAAAATGGCAGCTACTGTGAGGAAAATCCATTAGAACAAACATGTCAAACTTGCGACATCACGTGACGTCGTGCAGCATATTGGAGCTTTTTCCCAATTGCCGGCAATGGGTTAGGCGCGGTTTCCTCATGATGTGTCCGGCCCGCAGGTTGCAGTATGACACCCCTGCACTAGATGATTTGCCTTTTACTGAAGTGATTGCAGGATTAACTGGTCCTCACCTTCAAAGAAAGGTAGAGTAGAATGGGGGAGGGTTAGGAAAACAGGCAGGTTAAGAGAGTGTAAAAATTAGGGAAGAGAAAGAGGAAAAAAGCAAATAAATATTTTGTAAAAAGGAAGGAAAGAGGGAAACTTGTAGTCCATGTGAAAAGCTAAAAATAATTCTGTAAATGAGTATGGAAGAGTTTTGTTGTTGGACTTCTTTAAAGAGAAACAATGTACTGTTTGATCTGATCATACAGTATTTTTTTTTCAAATTGTTCAGAATCAACCAAACCTCTGAGAAAGTAAGTGAAAGGTGATTTTATAACCTCCTCTCCCATCTAAGATGCAATGCTTTAAGGAAAAGGACATTTTGGGCTAGTGACAGCGAGATTTTAAAGTATTATTTATGCCCTAAATAAAGTTAGGGATAAAAAAGGACACCACTTCTCACGAAATAGATTCAGCTTACTCATAAGTACAACACAGCAATCATAAAGAAGAGGGAAGAAAATGACAGATTGCCAATTGCTTTGCAGCATAAGATAAAAGCAGGGATGGGGAAGGGAGAAAGGCAGTTGAGAGGGACTACTCTGTTTTCCTTAGTCTTGTGAGGGTAGCATGAACAGGAAGCCTTTCTAGTAGAGCAAAGGTTTTCCTTCGTCAGTCCTCCAGAAGGTCTGGTTTGTAGCAGAGCATACCTGTAATATTAGATGACATGTACAGTTTTCTTTGGTATATAGAATTGCTTGGATAGATGTCTTCCTGCCATGAACCAGTCAACACTCCCCTCCTATCACTCTTGTCTGAAGGATTGTTCTGTAATTTATTAAGAATAATAAAAAAATAACATGATTTTATGGGATAACATCCATGAAGCTTCTGAACAATTGTGGTAACTCTGTTCTTTGATAAACTACAATCCTAGCTAGATTACAGGTAAACCAAAATCCCTCTCTTTTTTGACCAAAGATGAATACATACAGGACATTTATACTTTCCTTAGAATTATCTTTCAACAAGTCCAAGTAGACAGTTTAAAAAAAAGGCTGTTCTTAAATACCATACACCCATATAACTAACCCGTGAACTTTTTTAGAGGAAAATTTAAAAAATGCCACCTGAATCTAAAACATGTGTGCTTGTTACATTGTTTCTTTTTTGCAGCCAGCTGTTACAAACAATGACATTATGTTTGTAAAAATCCATTGTCCTTGGGACACACTCTGCAAATATGCTGAAAGAATGAACATTAGGATGCCTTTCAGGTAACAATAAAATGCTTAATTTTGTCACTTGTTAAATTAAGAATATATTTTTCTAACAAGCGCATTTATTCATAGCTATCTTAATAGTAGTAGCAATAGCACTTACACTTATATATCATTTATATGGGTGGTTTACAGAGTCAGCATACTGCACCCAAAAATCTGGGTCCTCATTTTACTGACCTCAGAAGGATGGAAGGCTGAGTGAGCCTTAAGCACCATCACGATTGAACTCCAAGATGTGGGCAAAGTTCGCGTGCAATATTGCATTCTCACCACTGTGCCACCAAGGCTCATTGACAAACACACTACATTCTGCAAGGGATACTGTTCCTTCAGAGATCGTTGTGTTCAACCAGTCACTGGGGAATGGGATCTTGTCTGGGAAGTTTTTAATACAGGGGAAAATCGTGATTACTGGCACAATATTCCAGGGTTAATAGCACTGGGTATGGCTAGGAGAGGCAGAAAGTCTTCAGGAACCAACCCTCTCTATATTTCCATCATGCAGAGCAGAACTAGTAAGTTAGGTGCACCACTTTCTTTTTCTACTGCTTGCAGTCCAAATGCAAACATACTTCCATCTTCAGTTTAGTATTTTTATTACAGCTAGCAAAGATATCAAATATTAGAGTAACCCAAAACTCTTTGTCACAATTGTTCCGCTAATCTATTGTTGATTCCATAAGCAATAGACAAAGTAAAAGCCAAAGTGAGTCTTTCTAGACATTGTGGTCATTCTCAAATGCACCTCTGCTATGTAATTTGGATTCATCCTTCTAATATGATGAATTTGTACATCTGATAGTGAAATTTATGCAGTTCATTTGCTTGTGTACATTTAGTATACAGAAAGCTGTCTTGAGGCATAGGTTTCCATAATTTTGAAATATTCAAAGTAGCTATAATTGGTTCTCTGATTTAATACAAATTAATACCGATGGAGGATAAGTACATCTGCTGGCTCATGGGTTTTAATTGCAATCTCCAGTTATTTACTCCAGAGAAAAGGTCTTGAACTTAGTGGGGCTTTTCCAGAAATAAGTACATTATATCAATTGCCAGAAAATGATCCGTTGGCTTTAAGAGAAAAATGCAAATCAATTTCAGGGAATTATTACATTGCTCTTTAGCAATGCTATAAACAATCCACATATTAATTTCATTCAGGAAAAAAATTGTAAACAATGAGCAAGGAAAGATTAATAGTAGGTGTCATTTTAGCAACTTTTCCTATTGTCCTTAATAAAGAATTTTGCTCAGAGTTTTTTCTTGTATAATGAAAGCATTCAAATGACATTTAATAAGAAATCCTTTAGATCAGGGGTCTCCAAACTTTGCGGCTTGGTGGCCTGGCTGGGGGAAGAAGAGGGGAATTGAGCTGTGTGGTTGGCACAAGCCATGATTGCACGAGTGGTGGGCTGGCACAAGTGGCGAGCTGGCAAGCATGCGCAAAAGTGCCTGCCAGCCTGACGTTTGCGCAGGTTGAGCTACGCACATATGCGCATGCACTCTGGCTAGCCACTTGTGTGGTCCAATTCCAAATAGGCCACGGCCTGTTAGTGGGCCATGGCCTGGGGATTGGGGACCCCTGCTTTAGATTTAAAATGTAAAAACTGATGGGATGTCCAACAGAATCTGCTGCACCCACTACACATTGGTATTCTTAAGCTACTGCTTAAGTCTGCAACAAAACAAAGAGAGTCAGAGTGGTGTAGTGTTTAAGAAGCTGGATGTAAGATTCAAATCCATCCTTAACCACAAATACTCACTAATGAGTTACGCCTGCTTCTATCTCTCAACCCAAGTAATTTCATAAGCTTTTTGTTATAGGGAATTTTAAGCTCCTGGATGACATGTAGAATATAAATCTAATCATAAATAATCCTGCTATGATGGAATTGAGGTCTTAAATTAGATTTGGGAGTTTCCTGTGCAAATGTTGCCTAATAGTCCAGCACTTACCCATGTACTTCTTGCTCATGGATCTCTCTTCTGGTCTTTTCCAGTTACCCTGCTTAATTTGAGCTTTACCATGGGCAATTCAGCAAACTGTCCAAGTAGTAGGGAAAGGCTACGGAGCCAGAGCAATGTTCCTTCTTCCAGTGTGTAATATTTAGAAGGGGATATATTGGGGAAATGAAGTTTCACTGAATCTGGACCAATTCCTGAAATTGACAAAAATGCTCCCCTTGCCTTTAAAAATGCCAAGCTGAGGGGAGAAACTACACGCAAGTTAATCTAATTTTCTTCGCTTTAGGCCTCCACTGCCGTGTGCGGGGAAAAAAAGGTTGGTTCAATCAATTTCAACTTCTTGCGGGGAAAAAAAAAAGATCTGGCAAAGTTGGAATTGATTGAACTTTTTAGTCCCACCCAATCTACTGTTACTACTACAGCCACGCCCACCCAATGGGCCATGCCCACCCAATGGGCCACACCCACCCAATGGGCCATGCCCACCCAATTGGCCACACCCACCCGGCACCCAATGATACGTAAGTGGGTTTTGGGTTGCAGTTTGGGCACTTGGTCTTTAAAAGGTTCACTATCACTGCTATATAATTTGACATGTGTTTGAGCCTTTGGGGTACTGAGCCTGAGCCAAATATTTAAGGATTCCCAACATGTTGCAATTTTTCTTTTTGAACAACTCCTTCGGAGAACACTGAAAGTCCAAAATATAGGACTCATACTATTTGTGTTAACAGTTCGATTTTAAGTAGCTCAGTTTTTATCCATGCCATTGAGGTTCTGTCCACTTTCCTTTTGTAATCGTGCATGTTATGAAATTACGAAACTCTATATCTTGTATGTATTTCCTTCACCCTGATGTGAAATTGTACTCTGATGATTTTTGCTGTTCTTTCAGGAAAAAATGTTATTACACTGACTGGAGGAGCAAAACCATGGGCAGGTTGGTGGGTGATGCATAGCTTTTAATTTTACCAGATAATCATCCCATATATAATACATCCATTCTAGCAGTTGTAAATTTATCACAATGGGTTTTGAGAAAGCTGATTGAATAATGGAGGCAGTAGAACTTAGATGCCTATTTATTTTCAGCTTTAAGCATGTGACTGACCTCACCAGAAATAAGATAATCCAGAGTATCTTCCAAAGCAGTGATTATGTTTTATTAGTAAATAACAATGAGGTTCAAATAAAAAAGGTATTAAGAAAATAGATCTTAAAATCTCTGAGGAGCCAGAAGATTGTAGATCTTAAGTTTTGTATTGGTTCCTTTTCCCGTAGTGCGAAATCTTCCAAAGAACATTTACCTTAAGGAACCTGGGGAAACTTGTATATTAGATTTCAGGTCATGTAACATATCCCTATTCATTGTTTGCCATTTCCCTGTGATATCAACAGCCACCATAGCCCATCACATTACATTTAGGAAGGAGATAGAAATATTGTCTCCTTTTAAACTTCCTTCCTTGACTCCAATCCATGATTCCACGAGCTTTCATTAAAGGCCCCTCAGGTGAACATGACAAAGACACACTGAGATCATATATACTGAACATATAATCTCATTGATGGCATGCTGAATTGCATCTCCGCCCTGATAATGTTGATGATGATGAGAGCCACTCTGAGAAATCAAAAACATTTAAAAACAAAGAATACAAAAACAGAACATAAAAAAGAACAATAATGGCAAAGAAAACAAATTCAGAGGAGTAAAGAAAGAAAGTAAGGTAAGAAAGTGTATCAGACATCCTGCTAAAGATCTAGATCAAGGCTTTTCAACCTTTTCACCCATTGTACCACTTTTAGGATGTGGCAACATCCGAGTACCACCAGTTGCCTAGCAAGCTGTCAAAAACTTGATGGCCAAAAAAGGGGAAAAACAGATGAAGTACAGGTAGTCCTTACTTACAACAGTTCGCTTAGTGGCTGTTCGAAGTTACAATGGCACTGAAAAAAGTGCCCCCCAAGCCACAGCCGAACAAGACACCTGCCTGCCTCCCCAGCGGCACTCTTCCTCCTGTCCAAGATTTTCATTGTTGTGAGCATTTCTGTTGAGGATTGGCAGCGGGGATGGGGTGGGGGGTGTTTTGTTTTTATTCCCCCATCTGCTGGGTGGTTGCAGCAGGTTTTGGTCACTTCACATGACCCTGGAACACTGAGACCATCACAAATATGAATCAGTTGCCAAGCATCTGAATCTAAATCACAAGACCCTGGAGATACTGCAACATTCCAGCTGAGTGGTGCTGCTTCAGGGCTCAGCAGAAGCACCAGGATCAGTGCTGAGCTCCAGCTGGAAAGAGGCACTGATTTTGGCACTTCCGCTGAGCCCTGACAGCCCTGCAGCTCCAGCCATCTCTCGCTCAGGCTTGTGCAGTGCTGCTACCGGTTCAGCTCATTCCCCTCCCCTGCTACCACTTTTCTAGGATGGTCACGTACCACCTGCCAGGTGCCAATGTACCACATGTGGTACCCGTACCACTGGTTGAAAAGCCATGATCTAGATGAAGACTCAGATCTTTAGGGACTTTTGAAAAATCAATGAGGTGGCAGTCCTTTGAATCTTGAACTGAAGATAACACAGGGAAACTGCACTCTGGTTTGGAAAGTCTCAATTATTGCTTTTAGATATAAACTGTTTAAAACCCTTTTTCAAATATTGGCATTTCCAATATTAGCATAATTGTTTTATGAAGAATTTTTGCTCCATCCAGCTATTTCTTTGGTTTGGTATTTGTTTTGTTTTTTTGTTTTTGTTTTTAAATGTATTATTTCTCATGGAATTTAGATAAGTTCTACTGCACTTCCATCAAACTCCATTAGGCAGTGTTGGTGGGTTTTTGTTTTTCATGTAACAGAATGTGAAGTTGCCAATTTCTCCTGTGATGGATTTAATCCATATCAAAATTTAATTGGAGGGAAAAGCAACAATCAGAATGACACAATTATCCTAACTCTGTTTCAAAATAATCATCTTGGATATTACAATTTTACCTTGTCTTTACTTCTGATATTGATTCAGTATCTAAGATTAGTGAAGATAACGAGAGTAGAATTTCTAGGAATATAAATATTGTCAATATTCAAGATGTTTTATATGTCAATTATTTTGTGTGAAAGCTATTGCTTTTCACATGCAGATATTAAATGTTTGTAGATTATAGGCTTTTTTATAGTAAAAATTTACAACTGCTTACTTCCTCTCCCCAGTCATGCACGTGCTTGCTTTAAATGATGTGAAATAAACCATTTTCTCTCAAGGGATTAACATCTAGGCAAGAATCACATTCAGTCTACATTAATAAAAATGACAATTTATATCCTAGGGAATTATTATGGTGAAAGTTGAAATTCAAAACAATGGATTTATAATCAGAGTTATATATTTGTGTCTGTTTGTTAGTTCTGTTCTCTAAACTTTGGTTTCTTCCGTTAGACGAAATTCCCAAAGTGTAATCATAGTCAGCTAAACATCTTCAATTACATTAATACCAAAGCCACCTAGATTGTGACTCCAATAAAGTTTTAATCATTTTTCTGGTATGTAGGCTTTTCTTTGAAAAGAAACAAAGAACATTTACTTGTCACTTAGTAAGGAAAGTAGGAGGGAAAATAAGAAGCAATACAACCCATAGCCCAATGCACTACAGTATGCTAGTATAGCAATAGCAATAGCACTTAGACTTATATACTACTTCACAGTGCTTTACAGCACTATCTAAATGGCTTACAGAGTCAGCATATTGTCCCCAACCATCTGTGTCCTCATTTTATTGACCTCAGAAGGATGGAAGGCTGAGTCAAGCCAGTCAGGACTGAAGGAATTAAACTCCAGGCAGTGTAAGCAGAGTTAGCCTGCAGTACTGCATTCTAATCACTGTGCCACTATGGCTCATATTAAATGAATATGTTTTTGATTTTATTTTTGTCAGGTAAGACAACACATCTTTTTCATACACTCACATAGAACTACCATATGTCTGAGAGCAAGCTTACTAAACATGTGGAATTGTATTGTACATTGTGAAATATGCCTTTCTGATGGCTTGTTCTCACATGCCCATGTAATTTTATAAACATCTTGGTGCATGCTCATAATACCATTTAAAAGCACAGAGACATCAGGTCCTCTTTGTTTATGCTTTCATGTGATTTCTAGGAGTCATATATGAAGATGTATACTAAATCTGACCAAAGGCCTATGTAGTCCAGCAGTCTCTTCAAATATCATTCTTTCATATTCTTATCATTCTCTTCCAGTGGCCAATCAAAAATCAATGAGCAATCTCTGAGAGCGATAGCTTCTTTTCAACAGTCTTTCAATACAATTGGAGCCTGATGTCTCTGATTTTGCTTGTAAAAAATAGCCATCCTGATTAGCAGTCACTGATAACTTTCCCATTGTTCAGCTAACTAGTATTTAAAGCTATCCAACTTGCTTGCTGTTACCACAATGCAGGATAAGAAATTCTATACAATAACTGTAGATTGTCAAGAACAGTCTTTTCTTCTGGGATCTTTCGGCCTTAAGCTTTCCAGAACAACTTCATTTTCTACAACTACTAGTATAGGGGGAAAAATCCCACTCTTTTCTGGGAAATCTTTATCATAATCATCTTGGTTGTTGTTTTCTACACTTTATCTTAGACTCTTTCTTGGGGATTGGTGAAGAAGCACTACAGTCATACTATTAATTTGTAGAATGGCATGTTGCTATGCGCAATTTTACTTTCAATTTTCTTCTTATTGATTCTGAAAATGGATTTTTTTACAATGTATAAGTTCCTTACCAATTCAAGGGCTGCTTCAATGAACTGAGATATTTTTTTCATAAAATGATGTTACTTAAATTATATTTTAAAGGCACTGTGATACACAGATAAACTCCATCTAGATTAATAATTGTATTCCAGTAAAACAGTATTAAATCTCACAATATCCTGTTTACTCCCAAATCTTTTCCCCTAAGAGACAATCTTGGGAGGTTCACTTGCTGAAAAGAGGTAAAAGAGCTTTCTCTGACAGCTACTCAACCCTGATAGTAGAAGTTACTGTATATATCATTGGAGTTATTATATTACTGTTGGTTACCTTGTCCTCTATGACTTTGTTAAACTTTGTATAAGGTGATTCAGGTTGTTAGCCGTTAGTCTATGGAAATGACAATTCAGCATTATCATTGTGCCAATGCATCTTAAACTCTGATCAAATATTATTCTTTCATATTCTTATCCATTTGTATTGATATGTTCTGACATAAGCCTCATTTATAAAAATTGCACCACAGTTTTGAAAAACAAATGCAAAGGCTTAAAATAGATTAATCTGAATGTTTAACCATTGTAACCAAAGTTTATTTTGGCTTAACTGAAAGAATAATTCATCAATTTGCTGTTTGCACTCATTTCACATATGGCGACTATATAAATGGATTTGCTTACATTAGTAAAAAAAAATGATTTTGTTGTTTAAGGTATTACATGAATATATACTGTACAAACTGTATTTTCCCTTTACATTTAAAATTGTAATTTTGCTTTTAAAACTAGACTATGTGCAAAAATGTCTGTTTTTGTTAATTGAATGGATGACAGTGTAATAATGAAATGAAAAGCTAGAAAGCTGTAGATGTTGGATAACAGGGTTCTTTATTTTCCTCTTTTTAGCAAAATTTAAAAAAATATATGTACTAAAACATTTTTCAGATGCTCTTTGAAAATATAAAACCTTTGTGAATGTTGTGCTTTCAGCTTTATACAGTATAGGCAGTAATGTGTTGGTGGGGTTTTGTTTAGTACACTCTGTCACAATATATACTGCTTCTTATATTTTAAGACAGTCATATGCTCTTGTAAGAATCTTCAAAAGAGGGCACCAGTTTGACCAGTGAATATAAACTGATATACTTCTAATGATTTTTTGAAGAAACATTGAGACTGTTAGCAGCCACCACCCACTTCTAGTTCTTCTGAGCAATGAAGGTATAAATGTAAGAAGCAGTTATAAACAAATGCAATGGTTCCCATGGTAAAAACATAATCATATTCTTCAATGACATTTTAACCAGAAAAGAATATAACACCAAGTTCATTGAAGAAACCATGACTTCCCTATCATGAAAATTGCACTTGAAGGACATTCCGAGCTTCCATTTTTAGTAGCTAGGACAAGCTATTAAAATTTGTTACTGCACATTTTAAAGGCCTCTTGCTTTTCTGCCTATATTATTATAATTATTACTCAAAGATCTAGGTATCTTCTATCATTGATTCTTCAGTGGAATAACTTTCTCAGGCAGAATTAGTGCCCAATCTGGGAATCCACACCCTTGTCACACAAAAACATTTCAGTAATGCATAGCATTTTAATAATACACAAGGTTGCGATAGATCTTATTAGAGACAGACTGAGTAGTAAGTCACAGCAGATGAGAATCAGAGCTACCAAAGTTTCATGAACTAGACCCCATTGTTGAGCACGAGAAGCCAGAACACAGCAGAGATCAAGGCCACCTTACCTTTAGTCACCCACCACCTGTTTACTGCCCTATCTACCTGTGCTTGCCTTCTCCCTCTTAAAAAAACCCATCACCTGATCTTTGACTTCCTATCTCCAGATCACAGATTCACAGATTCACAGACTAGAATAAGATAACCTTTCAAACTAATTGACCTATTTGTTACCCAACTGCTTCTGCAAAGCATTTGACACCCAGAATCGTCACCCAACCTATGTTTCTAGTCTTCTCCTATACGCTCAGATATCTTAGTCATGTACTTAATGGTCTCCTAAGGGATTTTGGGGGGAGGTACGGTATTTTTTTTTCCCCTGCCTGGATAAGTCCTTGCAGTTTTCTTCGCAACATGGTTTGCCTTCTTCCTAGAGCTGAGAAGCAGCAAAGGAGTGACTGGCTCAAGGTCACTCATCTGTCTTTCTGCCTAAAGTGGGACTAGAACGCACATTCTCCCAGTTTCTAGCGTACTCATCATGGATTTCTTTTATTGGGACATGAATTATTGGATAAAATATTCCACAAGGAAAAGCAGTCAAGCATCCTGTGAGTCCTGTGGATATAACATTAAATGCATCGATTTCTAGCACTTATTTTAACAGGATGTAGACTTCAAAAAAAGCTAAAATCTCTTTCAGAGTCAGACGTTATAGGATCCCTTTTTATTATTACACATTTTATCTTTTCCAATATTTTCTTGGTGTACGCTCTCTCTCTCTCTCTTTGTCACTCTTTCTCTCTCTCTCTCTCTCCCTCTCTCTCTCTCTCTCCTAAGCATTTATTAAGACTGGCAGAATTTTAATGCCACAACTCCTTACCCATTTATATGGACTAATAAGCAGGTGTATCCATTAAAGTTTAGACCACCAGATCTATTTAGCTGAATTGCCAAGGAGCATGTGAATAGCGGTAGAACTTCCCCAAATGTCTGTTAAGCATTAGAAGCATTTAGAATTCTTGGAGAAGACAATAAATTATGCCATCAATTTGGGGAAGCATGGACCTACTCTCCTGAATAACTTCCCTTCCCTAAACTAACAGAGAATAATTTCATTTGCATTCTGTCCTTCTGCTACCATTACTGTCTTGTTCTATCTAACTAATATTATTCACAGGATTCCAGATATCTCATGACATTTGACCATGGATTCCCCTTTATGCTATTAAGATAATTAGCTTTAATTTGAAACAGTAGCAGCAATGCTCTGACACCACAAATAACAATCAGATACCATCTAAAGATCTTATCTTACATTTAACACTCCTTGGGATTCAGGAAGGGGCAAGGACATATTAAACTTCCTACTTCCCACTAACTCTAATTTCAATCCAGATTGGGATGTTTTCTGTGTATAATGAACTAAATCATGAGAAACTGGCATTCAATGGCATTCATTGGATATACTTTCTAGTTTAGTTCTCAGTAGAACATTGTTCAGTCCTTACATACATCACTTGGGGGAATCTTACCCTAATCTGGGCTTCAGACAGATATGTGGTCTTCAACTCCCATGACTGGCCATGCTGGAGTCCATACATCTGGAGGGCACCCAAACTGGAAAAGGCCATTTTAGAGCATTCCTCCTGGCCATTTCCCTTCTTGTCCCCACCCTCATTAGAATTACATTGTAAATTATAGTTATGTTTATTGCTTCACCTCATAGAGTTTCTATATCTATCTCTTGTTTTGCTTTAGATGAAAAATAATTTTAAGAGACCATGCGATTGTTCCTTATTGATTTGAAGTCTAGCCTTGTCCTTCCAGTATCCATTTCAGCATGTCACATATATAATGAAAGGTACAAAAGACATAAGGTAATAAAATGTGGCTTCTTTTCCCCAGTTTCCAGAGGAATATGAGGGAATTGAAAAGCTGGTTGCCCAGAAATCCAATGAAACTTGATAAAGAAGCACTTCCTGATCTGGAAGAAACAGATTGCTACACAGCTCCTTTCAGCCGAGCACGTATTCATCAGTATGTGGCGAATTTAAAATATATTCATAGAGACCAGAAATAATGTTTCATTTTTTTCCTCTCAGGGGTTAACATAACAACATTCACCATTAAGTAATGCAATGTTCAAACTGAATGGAAAACATATTCCCAAAAATGCTGGAGTCTATATTCAACAATAAGTTACAGAAGGATTTTCAGCTGCATTGATCAGAAGCTGGTTCCACTCAACTAAAGTTGACTTTCTTAAATCATATTCATAATAGCTCAAAGACATAAGATTCAGTTTAGTCCTTTGAACTCGTAATTATTTTAAGATGTTCTCTGTAATTGCTTCTTTGCATGGTGGCTTATTTCAAGCAACTATTTAAAGTTCTCTGAGCAATGCATATTTTGCTCATTTGATTATATTTGATCCTTCTATTGTAACAACTTCAAAACAGCTTCAAAATAGCATAAATAAAATTAAAAACATCAACATGTTTAAAATTTGATAAAATTTTATTCATTATGATAAATATTTTATGCTGATATATCGACAGCTGCTTCCAACATTAATTGATATTGTCTTCTCCAACAGTTTTACAATAAACAACAAAGACAGCTTCTTCAGCAACTCTACAAGAAGTAGGATAGTACACCATATGTTACAGAGAACAAAATATGAAGATGGAAAACCAAAAATGGGTACAAGTTCATTTCAATATAACAATGCAGGTGTTGGAATTCTTGTTACCAACTCAATTCTTCCAGTAAAAAATGTTTAGTCAACAATGTAAATCTAAGATATTGGTGATTCAAACTGGGACAACAGTGGCAGTTACCAAAATCAGGACTATTTCTGTGTGAGAAAGGAAAGAAAAGATCTACAGGCTACAATACTACAATATCCTCACTCCCAAATTGTTTCTCCCCACTGCTTTTGGGGCCAAACAGAAGTTACAAAAAGAATGTCTAATAAGGCTCTTTGATTTCCTCTATAAAACATTATGTTTCAAAGGAAAAAGAGAGAGAAAGAGCACTTAGATAAAAATGATTCTATGGCTATAGGTTACAACTTACCAAATTCTTCCTCCAACTTTTCCTTACTTGTTGCTTCCTTTTTATGAAAAGCTTGCCTCAGAACAACCCATTCCATTTTGTAAATGAAAACGGAAAACAAGTTTCATATTGAGGGATTTTCTCATCAGTTTAATTCTGAGAAAATTCAAATAGATCCAAGGTAATCTACCTTCCCTTTTAATGATGAAGCTCTGTGAGAAGTAGATGCACTCTACTGTACTTCTACTATAGTACATGTAGATATCATAAAAGTTAACATCAAGACAGCTTGTTGTGTCATGCATTCCTAGCAATGTCACTTTTGATCCTTGGCTGATATTATATTGTAAGGCAGAATTCACCAAACCTTAGAATGTGAATGGTGTTTTTAGGCTTGGTGAGACAGATTAATTTTATTTCACTTATGTTTCAAGACATGTTAAAACACACCTACGCAACAACTATGAACTATTTTTCTTTGCATCTGGCCAACTGCCAGTATGATCCGACATAAAACCCATAAATGTGGATCAGCGCTGTACTTGGAAACCTAATCCCAGTCATAATAATGAGCAGAAGGCTGGTCCTTATGTAGGACAGAAAACTGTGATGGCTTACTGTAGAATAATTTTGCTGAAAAACCTCGAGGTAATAAGGCCTCAAAGCAACAGTGGACTGTTGTGATTTCAAACTTGAAACAGGGTCATATTTGTATTTTCCTTTTTATTAATGTTTAAAGAAAATTGTTTGGTACTTACTTATTTTAATATTGATGTTTCCTTTAACAGTTCATTTAATATTGAGGTTACCTTTAACAGTTCAAAGATTTGTAACATGTCTTCTTTCTTTAGGCATTAACAGATTGCTCAGCAATGGAACATATGAAGCTGCATTTCCACCTCATGAGGTAGTTTAAGTAGCAGTGCTTTAAGTGTGATATACCTGTGCTCAATTTGCTTTATCCTCCTGGATCCCATGTAATACTTAAGTTTCTGTTGAGTATTTCTGTTTCTTGATTCTATAAGGCTTCTCTGAGTGTCTTTTTCCCCCCGGCAATGATAATATGTCTGATGTTATTGTACCGCAATTACTGTAGGCTTCTCTTAAATTTATTTTTTACCTGACAATGAAAACATTTATGATGCTATTGTGCAGTTTTTCTCTAAATTAGATATTTTTCATTGCCTGGCAGTAAGCCTTATCTGATGCTTATTTACTCAGAAACAAGGTACTGTGGGATTTATTCTGTAGCAACATCCAAAAGGTTTTAGCCTAAAATATAGAACTAGTTCCTGTGCTATTTTGAAACTCTTTCCTAAAAAACAGTAAAGCTATAATTCATAGAAGCTGTCTTATACTCATTCTTCCCCTTGAAAGACCAAATTTTAAATTTCCGGCTCATACATTTATGGCTGACATTTTGGATTCTAAAGAATTGCTGCTGATTCCATTCTCTATATTAAATGACTGCTGTGTGTAGAGAGAGAGAGAGAGAGAGAGAGAGAGAGAGAGAGAGAGAGAGAGAGAGAGAGAGAGAGAGAGAGAGAGAGAGAGAGAGAGGGAGAGAGACATTTAATATGTGTTCTGCAGTCAGAACATAAATACAGTTTTGGTGAAGACAGTTGAATAGCATGCAGCCTGAAGTATACTTTAAGTATATATTACAGAGAAATAGAGGGGAAACTTGAAAAGTATCTTGATGCAGTCCTGTCAAGAAAACATTCCTCAGTGCCCTTACAGCTCCTACTTACATTGTCTTGTCATGACAATGTGGAAGAAGATTGTCTCAGCAAAACAGAACACTTTGCATCATGATGCAAACTACTTCCTATAAAGCTGACAATGAACCCTGAATTACAATGAGATGGCATGCTGTAGTATGTACTTCAATCAAAGATGCAGGCATTTTATGTATATACAGCTTCGGTGTTAACCGGTGTAAGACTACAAGAACAACAGCAAAAATCACAGCAGGAGCACTGTTATGGTATTGCGCACACAATCTTCTGCCTCTCTTGATCAATAGAAGGTGAAAGGGCTTACACACAAACATAATAACATAGCACCATCCCTGGATGGTGGTGATTTCCAACTTATTTTCAAGATTATTCACTAAACTAGATTTTTTTTCCAAACTGTATTCTGTGGAACTCTGGGTCTCCCCAAGAACATAGATATATACATAACTTTTATGTAGCCACCCATTTTTCAACCAATTCTGGGTGCTTCCCAAACATGAGTCCCAGGAGAAAAGGACAAAAAGGGGATGAAAGAAAGTTCATGAAAGTGCAGCAGTTTTCTCTCACTAGAGCTCTTCACCAATGATTCTAGGATTCCTTCGTTCACTCATTTGAAATGAATGTCACAGTCTTAGAAAGTTTGAAAACTCCTATTTTATATAGGGACTTTCTACTAGTGCAGGGGTCAGCAACCTGAAACAGTAAAAGAGCCACTCGGAACCGGTTCCTTCACAAAAGGAAAAACTGGGAGCCGCAAAAAATGTGTGTGCATGCACATACATGCGTGCATGCGCAGAACAGGATTTGACTGAAGAGTGGAGCCAAGGCGAGATATGCACCTACCCTGCATATTTGAATTGATTGGTTGAACTTTTTTAGTCCCACTTTTTTTTTTGGACTGCACATGGCAGAGGGCTCCGGAGCTGTGGGTTGCAGACCTGTGTACTAGTGTTATGTTATCAATTGATGTATTTATTTATTCCATGTTTATAATGCTGCAAAAATATTTTTTTATTTTTTTTTATTGATTTTATTGTAATTGGTTTGATTGTTGTGAACCACCCAGAGTCACTGAGAGTCAGACAGCATGCAAGTTAAATAAATTATGGTTGGTCACATTCGGCCAGATGTTTAGACTGGATTTGGTATTTTTGGCCAAATGATAGTATTGCAAGATACAAACTGTTCCAAGTAAAGCTGCCTTTTGCAATTAATGATAGTGATTTTATCGATGGTGATTAAGTGGTGCTCCAGATATTTTAGAATTATTAAGTGTGACAATTTACAGTTAGTTTCACAATCTAAAACAAATGGAAACTTAATTCAGCTCCTAACCAAGAATCTGGAATTATTAAGGTAGCATCTAAGAATATAGGCAGTTCCAACCAAGGTGGCTTTTGTAAAATTAGGATGTTCGTGTCTGACAAATTCAGTCTTTCCAGGTATTATTCTTTAACAGCATTATTTGTAAGGAAAATATGAAAAAAGAACTCTTTAGCAAAAGCACACAATTAAATCTTGAATCAGGGCTTCTGAACTAATCCCACACATTTTTATTGCACATATTTCCTCCTCCCCGAAGTGTACGTAGGAATAAAATATTAGATCTGAATCCACTATTTCTATATGCTCCTGTAGTGTATTTAGTAAATTGCTGCTTCTCCTCCTCAATGTTTAATTGTAACTTACAAATTAATGAGAATGAATGAGATGATTTTCATAATGTATTCTATAAATGTGCTATATAGATTTGCATTAATAAGGGAATCTTTCAGCTGGAAAGTGCTGCAGTTCCACAATGTTGGAACAAAATATTTTTAGACAAATCACTCTGATTATATTCCAAAGAAATGTTTTCATGCTGCTAAGAGGTTTCTGAGCTGTATCAGCTCTAGCAAAAAGCTGCATGTTTGCTTAGAATTGTTCAATGTCACATAAGCCAATTAATAATATCCTCATTTTTCAAAAGAAGCACTTTATTTTAATAACATATTTTAAGACCCCATTTGCTATAATCATCATACCAATTCTTCTTTGTTTCAACTTGGGTCTGTCTGTGTATTCTAGGGAAGTCACAAGAGCAGGCATCCTATTAAAACACATGGAGCTAAGAACCATCGGCATCTATTATATGAGCGCTGGGCACGATGGGGGATGTGGTACAAATACCAACCTCTGGATCTGATTAGGTAAGATATATATATATGTAAGAGAATAGAAGTTGTTTCCCTTCAGTGTCATTGAGCTATCCAATATAGCCAGTGGTGGGATTCAAATATTATTTATTTATTTATTTATTTATTATTTTAACTTATATACTTTATATTTATATATTATATAAATATATAATATTTATATAATATATTTTATATTTTATAATATATTTTAACTTAAATATGTGAAGAACCACGTCTGGAAGTCCATTCTGGGCCTGGGCAACAAAAAATTAGCTACCTGTTCTGCCGAACTGGTGCAAACCGGCTGAATCCCACTATTGAATATAGCTATTCTCCCTTTGTAGTACAGAGAAGATCTGTTTTAATGGACTAATTGAGGGGAAGTGGGAGTTCTTTATTCTTAAAAGTCATTGTATTGAAGGGTACTTTATTGTAGTGATGCAGCCAAGGTTATTTGCCTCAAATGAAAAATGTAAATGTATTGCAAATCACTTGCATTGCACAAGCGATTCAAACTGATACGAATAACTCCATTTGCATCATCTGCATGATGATTGTTATTGTTGTTGTTAGCTACAAAGTCGTGTCCAACCCATCGCGGGTCGCGATGGACAACATTCCTCCAGGCCTTCCTGTCCTCTACCATCTTCTGGAGTCCCTACTGCTTCAGTGACTCCATCCAGCCACCTCATTCTCTGTCGTCCCCTTCTTCTATTGCCCTCAATCTTTCCCAGCATTAGGCTCTTCTCCAGTGAGTCCTTCCTTCTCATTAGGTGGCCAAAGCTTCAGGATCTGGCCTTCAAAAGAGCAGTCAGGGTTGATCTCCTCTAGGACTGACTGGTTTGATCGCCTTGCAGTCCAAGGGACTCACAGGAGTCTTCTCCAGCACCATAGTTAAAAGGCCTCAATTCTTTGGTGCTCAGCCTTTCTTATGGCCCAACTTTCACTGCCATACATTGCAACTGGGAAGACCATGATGTTACCATTAATCAAATTGACACAAATCATGTAATTATCAGCATTTTCATAATGACATCATTACACAGATTGCAAGAGAACTCCACCTAGTGCACACAAACTTTGAAAAGCTGAGGTCTATAAAGTTGAGGTTCCACTTAATTTCACAATGGTACGCTGTTTGACTGATAACCATTGAAGTACCTCTAACAACTACAACAAAAAGTGTTAGTCATAGCTGCCCGACTGTGTTTAGAAACATCTATAGATTTCCATTGTATTTTAAGATACTACTGATTATTTTTTGCTTCGAGTCACAATAAAAGTGCACAAAAAATAAAAGCAGATAAATTGCTCCGAAATTCCTTACTCTGCTAGACTCAGGATAAATTGCAACTTTGGAGGCAATCCCAAATCCACCTAGATCCTGTGCATCACTTGGAAGATCCTGATTTCAACTGCCATCATCTCCCTACAGATTCTGTCTAAATAGTTTAATCAAAGCATATTACAGAAGTCAAACATCATTTCTTTTCATTTTTTTTTCTTCCTAGGATTTTCCTGCAAGTGCAGGATCCACTTCTTTTTTTTCAGATCAATCAAGTGTTGATCCATTAGTTGCAACAGGAAATGACCAGCTGGACTGTCACCTGAACCTGATGTCATGGGCTGAAAGATTGACAGACCCAAAGTCACCCAATTAGCTTTCAAGCCTAAGGAAGAACTCACAGTCTCTCTCCTGTTTCTAGCCTTGTGCCTTAACTCAGAGGTGTCCAACTCACAATGTCACATGACATGTCCTGATGTATTGTGACTTTTTTTCCAGTTTTGCCATGACGCATCCGGCTGGCAGTTTGACACCCCTGCCTTAACCGCTTGACCAAATTGGTTCTCAGTTGTTTCTTTTCAACTGTAATAGTGATAACCTGTAATTGGTTTTCATTTGTTTTCTTGCTTGTTTTGTATATATGTTGATTTTAAGTCTGAATTGTCAAAGCCAATCCAAGCAGACTATCGTGTCACTGCCCAAATGGCTTTTTCTGCTAATCTGTCTCTTTTTCTCTTTTAAATGCAGGCGATATTTTGGAGAGAAAATTGGTCTTTATTTTGCTTGGTTGGGATGGTACACGGGGATGCTTATCCCTGCTGCGCTTGTTGGATTGTTTGTTTTCCTTTATGGATTATTCACCATGGATACTAGCCAAGTAAGGTAAGAAGTGAAAGGATGCCATGTTTAAAAATAAAATAAATAAGTGGCAAAGACTAAGGAGTAGATCAGCCAAGGAAAGGTTACAATTTGAAGGGCTGTGGAGCACTTTGGATTCTGCTCCAAAAAGGTGCTCTGCTGCTTAAATACTTATTTATTTCTTACCAGATTTGTATGAGTTTTATTTATTTATTATAAACCTATACCACCTGTCTGCAACTTTATAAAGCAGCTGAGTCTTGCTTCAGCATCTTAGGGCCATCTCTGCAGAAATGCAGGTTGTCCTTCAATAACAGCAGTTCATTTAATGATTGTTTAAAGTTACAACAGCCCTGAAAAAAGTGACTTATGATTGTTTTTCACACTAATTGCAACATCCCCATTGTTATTTGATAAAAATTTAGATGCTTGGCAAACTGACTCATATTTATGACCATTGCAGGGTCCCGAAGTCATGTGATCACCTTTTGTGACTTACTGACTAGTCAACTGGGAAGCCAAATTCATTTAACAACCTTGTTACTAACTTAACACTGCTGTGATTTACTTAGCTGTGGCCAGAAAGGTCATAAAAATGGGGCAAAATGCACTTATCAAACAACAGAAAGTTGTGATCATAAGTTGAGGACTACCTGTAATAATTTCCACTTTGTGGATTTGTGCAGGCTTGTGAGATTTATTTATTTATTATTCATTCATTCATTCATTCATTCATTCATTCATTCATTCATTCATTCATTATGAAACCAGGATCTGTATGATTGAATGTAAGGAACTCAAGAGAGTTCCCGCCAGTTAATCATGGAAAAAGGTTACTACACTTTGTAGAACCAGAACTTATCAATGTTGCATGTTCAGTCTAAATTAAATTGTAGGTTGTGTGTCTTAAACAATACTAGTCTATTTCAGATCCATTCTCTCTCTCTCTCTCTCTCTCTCTCTCTCTCTCTCTCTCTCTCTCTCTCTCTCTCTTTCTCTCTCTCTCTCTTTCTCTCTGATATTTTTCTGTACAATAATAATTTGCAGTTCAAATATGTTTTGTATGCAGAAAAAATAAAATTTGTTTAACAGATTTGTTGTTAGCTGCCCAGATTTGCCACAGAAAGATGGGCAGTCTCCTAAGTTGTTTAAATAAGTAGTCTCAGAATAGAATGACAATTACTAGCATAATAGCATTCCCCCAAAAGTTCATAATTAACCATAGTTCATAGAATGCCATCTGATCATAATATTACAAGTTTCTGAAGGCACTATTGGTTATAGCAGGGTATTGAGCAGATAGAGTGTACTGTTAGATTATAGCTTCATCGCTTTGATGCAACATTGTGCACCACTAGCTAGTTCTACCTTGTAAAGAGGGCACTGTAGCACAGCTCCCTCTGCAAAAGGCAGGACTTTCACACAAACTTAAAGAGAGGACTTTTCTTTTACGGCAGATGCAACTTTGCTTGCTCTGAAAGCTCTGCCATGCTCTAAAAGTTCCTATATTGAGTGAATCTATGTGTATTGTACATATGATTTTTACAGCAATATGTAATTTCATAAAGTTATGTAAGAGTACGCCATGTAGTTAAAGCAAGTCTTCCATCTAGTGGTTTCTGATGAGTTTGACATTTTAAAAAAAATACCTGAACAATGCAGTTGGCTTTTAGAAGGAACGATAAGTAGATAATTCAGATGTTATTGCTATTCATAGCAAAACATAATTACGTGATCTTAACATAAATGGAGTTATGTAGACATATATCCTAGCTATACATTCTCACATTATGCATGCTGATTTAAGATTTCAAACCAGCCAAGTAGTAAGCATTCTTGTATAAAATAAACATGGCCAGGTGTTTATTCCAAATTAAAAAGCCAGGCATTATTTTACCTGTTTCAGCATTAGATATGTTTTTTTAACAAAACATGGAAGCATAAAAAACCAAATCATTAAACAAATATATCAAAAAGGTAATTCGTTGAAACTAAAGTCACCACTAAGACACTCATGCAGTCTGAAACTTGCAGCAGTTAAACCAATCTCCAGCCTGGACATATGCTTTTTTTTTCTAATATGGAAAATATGATTTTATGGTGAATTTTTAAACTCATTTTGGATAGTAAGAATACAAAAAATCTGACAGAAACTACATGTGTAAGCAAGGAGCTATATTTTCTGCTCCTCTTCAGCATGCAAGAATTAATCATAGTCAGATCCCATTTGAACAAGAGGGATCGGCGGATTGATAGCAAACCAGTCTGCTTTAAGGCATAATGTACAGGACAGCTTTCTGCTCCAGAAGTGTTATGTCAACTTTTTTAATAAAAAAAAGTTTTTTGATTTTCAAAATGTTTTAACTGCCAGGGGTTCTTGCTTTCCTTAATTTATCAGCAAAAATGCTTTCCCACCATATCACAGCAACAAAGAATCCTCTGCAGAGCTATGATCTATGTTTCAACCAACTGGGCAGAAAGCTGCAAGAATAGACTTTCAAAGACTCAAAAGGTCTGATAAATAGTCAGATTTCTAAAAAGGCTAATGAAATTACTATGCAAGAAAAAATACCACTGATTGCTATGCATTAAATGCAAGCCTTATTTATAATGAAATCAAGTTTTGTTTTGTTTTTCTATTTGTGCAGTATAGCAAGCTAGAAAGAATTCTCTCTTTGGCAAAAGGAATTGTTTATACCTGTGTCTCTTTGATATCTTATAGTGTCCAGGAAGTGTAGCAAAGGAGAATCTGTCTCTAGAGAGATTAGAAAGATTTTTGTGTTGACAAGAAAAACAAGACCAAAAGATGTAGCCATTTATAAAAGTTTCTAAAGTGTCTAATCCCCATTCATAGAAGACTAATTTACAGCTGGATTTAATCTTCATCTGGAACTGTGGGGAAATTCTTTTATATCCCTATAAATGCATAAAGAACTAGCCAGATGATTTCTTGGTTAAAAGTACGACATGACATCTTAGTCCTTATTTATTCACTTAATGACTTTAATTAACCAATAAAGAGGACTGAGAGCTCTGGAAATGTTTGATCTTGGATTGAAAAATAAGATCAAAAGCTTCCAAATGAATGACTCAAACATGTTTATTATCTACTTTTTTATCACCAAAGGCAGTGTTGAGATTTTTGCTTAATTCTACTTTTTAGGCAATGTAAACTGCAAAATTCTATAAAATAATTGGGAATCTCTATATTTCTCCCTTGGGATCCCTCTTTCCATGAGAGCTTTTATGGAGAATGCAAAACTATTTGTTGACAGCAAAAAAGCTAATGTTATTTTCATCACGATTAAACCCTATGCACTATTTTGTGTCTTCAGCAAATTTTATTCCAGTCCAAACTGAGAGCTAAAAACATGTTGTCTTAAAAACTACAAGCCAAGTGCTCTGCCAAATGCACTCATCAGGGCCCATATAACTTGCATCTGGTTGGATAACCATTTGTTTTCTTGTATCCCTGCTGTAGCAAAGAGATCTGTGAAGCAAATGAGACCATCATGTGCCCCATGTGCGAGAAGAGCTGCACACTGCAAAAGCTCAATGAAAGCTGCATCTATGCAAAGGTAACTGGTTTTCCATGATCATTGTTGTTTTTTTTTGTTTCCCAGAGGGCTCCTGTGAGCTCAGCAAGGTGGGCTAGAGTAAGTGACCAATGCCATGTAGATTGAGACTAGTCTTATTGTAGCAGCTGTAACAACGGAATCTTGCAAGTCTGAGTGTGCTTCCCTCTCCCTCACTCTACAAACTGGTGGATTCCTAGAGTGAAGTTGTGAGTGCCCCATCACTGGAGGCTTTCAAGAAGAGACTGGACATCCACTTGTCTGAAATGGTATAGACTCTCCTGCTTCTGCAGGGAAGTTGGACTAGATGACCTCCAAGGTCCCTTCCAACTCTGTTATTCCATGTTCTAACTAGGAAGGGGCTAGTCTGAGATGTTTTGTCATGGTGCAGTATTTTTTTTGTCCCAAGCTCAAACCCCTCTTACCTGACCATTGCCTTGATAGCGGCTCTTCTTGCTCTCTCTTAAAGCCATTCACTCCCCTCCCCAGGTTCCACTGAAAACTATTCACATTATATTTTCCTCCTTATATCCAGAATTGCACTGATCTTTAAAGAGCAGTCGATAATGCCATTTCATTGTGTTCACTATCTCGTAAGAATCACGGTGTTGGTTGACAGTAAAATGATTGTGATAGAATCTAAAGGTAAGAACAATCTGGGTCGGTCACCAGGACCAGAGGTATAGTCTTCCAAGCTTTTGGAGTCATGCTGGAACCCATCCCCAGGGAACTTCTCTCTCTCCAGAATGTGTGCTTTGGGCTATTATATGTGTCATATTTATCAGACTATACCCCCTTCCTAGATCATAAAGCCAGGGAGGGAGAAGTTCCTTGAGGACAGGCTCCAGCACAAGTCCAAAAGCTTGGAAGAATAAACCTCTGGTCCCGGTGACCAACCCAGATTGGATTCTGAAACATCATCCTGGGACACGTATAGTTGCCTTCATTCATAACAACATTACAGATAGTCCTCATCTTATAACAGTTCATTTAGCGACCGTTTGAAGTTACAACAGCACTGGAAAAAGTGACTTATGACTGCTTTCCACACTTAAGACTGTTGCAGCATCCCCAGGATCACATGATTGATCAAAATTCAGATATTTGGCAACAGACTCATACTTATGATGGCTGCAGTGTTCCAGGATCATGTGATCACTTTTTGTGACCTTTTGACAAGCAAAGTCAATGGGGAAGCCAGATTCATTTAACAATCATGTTACAACTTAACGAATGCTGTGATTCACTTAGCAGCTGTGGCAAGAAGAAAGGTTGTAAAATGCGGCAAAGCTCACTTAACAGCTGTCTCACTTACCAACAGAAATTTGGGGCTCAATTGTGGTCATAAGTCGAGGGCTACCTGTTAATAACATGATGTTTGCTAGATTCTTGACGGAGTTGGGAAAGGCAAATGTGAATCCTAAAAAGAGCCCACTTACTTGCTACTCTGTGAGACAAAAGAACTTCGAACTATAAAATGCATACTGTGGAAAAATAATATACATGTGAAACATTAGGGAAGGTAGTGGAGGCAATGCTTACAGATCCAAATTTAGTTTTCAGACGACTAGAAAGTTATTTGTAGACAATCCGACTTTGGATAATAAATAGTTCATACATATTTTATCTCTTGATTAGCTGATTGCAGAATCATATTTCTGCTGTCAGTTACTTATCCTAAAAAGGTGTACAATATCTGTAAAACAAATCTTGATTGCTTCATCAGTTTGCAGAAATCTGTGAATTTATTACTTCCTTTTGAAAATCAAGACATATGTATTTTTATCAAATCTTTGTGTGCAAACTCTAGAGTCCCATAAAGCAACCAAAACTGGATAATCATTTTGCAGTCATCATTGATGTATTATGGAATTCACAATACAAACAAATTAATTTGATATTCTAATACCCAAGGAGGGAGTGGTTACCTGACCTAGAAACTTCATTTCTATTTGTGGAAAGCAAACATCGGCGTGGAGACACATAGGGGCAAGGTGTAGATGGCCTTGCATCATTGAGATTCAAAACCACTGTATCTGGTTTATCTAATTTCACACAACCTCTCCCAATTAGACTGGACCCAATTGAATTAATATCTTTCTTAAATTGAAAGCAAAGCGAGCTTCTTGTTTATGACTCAAGCAAGCTTCTTGTTTATGACTCAAGCCAAGCAGTTTAAGCTTATGAGAAACTAACTGCATAACTATAAATCAGTTAGTGATCTCACTAAAACTAGGGCAAAGCCAAGAGCCTGCGGACAACAATGTAGGCAGATCAGATCTTCAGGAAAAAGAGATGTGTGATATCAAGAGGTTTCTCCCTTGCTTCAAGGAAGCAGTTTCAAAGAGCAGAGGTGCACACATTTGTGATAAAGCAGAAACAGAGCAGGTCTCCAACTTTTGTATTGATCAGATTCAAAATCTCAGTAAATACTGTGTCTGTATAGATACATGCAGTATGCTTTAAGATGCAATCCTACTGTATATAATACCAACCAAATCTGAAAACAGTCAGAAAACTTGTATGTGCTTTATCACTAAAGTGCACTCTTATCTAAATGGTGTATTCCATTTGCACCTTCTAAGAGACCATCCCCATGTCATTAAGAATATAAGAGTGACTCAGTCTTGTGAGACCGGAAAGGAACAATGGCTTAATTAATTGCTATGCTGACAATAAAAAAATTTGTTGTTATATAATCCCTGCTGAGGAAGCTGAGTGATAGGCTATGGAATCTTGTGTATAGAATGGTTTCTTTTAGATTCTGACATTTTTTTGTAATTGGCCTAAGATGAATAAAGTGATAGTGCAGATAGTTTCTTGAAGTATAATGTGTTTTATTTTTATAGTGTTAATGTTCGGTAACTATTGCTCAGAGCAGCCTGCAGTAATAGCATTTTCTATTTATCATGAATTTACTGTGATAATCCTCACTTAACATCCACTCAATCAGTCATCATTCAAAGTTATGGTGTTCAATAAGGAGATTTACAACCAGTGCTTGCTGCATTCCTGCTGTCACATTGCAATTTGTATGCTTGGCACACAATTACGATGGCTGCAACATCCTGCAGTCACAGCATCACCATGTATGATCTTCTGTGCCAACTTCTGACAAGCAGTCAATAAGAAAACCAATAAAGGTAAAGGTAAAGGTTCCCCCGCACATGCGTGCTAGTCGTTTCCAACTCTAGGGGCCGGTGCTCATCTCCGTTTCATAGCCGAAGAGCCAGCGCTTGTCCGAGGACGTCTCCGTGGTCATGTGGCTGGCATGACTAGACGCCAAAGGCGCACGGAACGCTGTTACCTTCCCACCGTAGTGGTCCCTATTTTTCTACTTGCATTTTTACGTGCTTTCGAACTGCTAGGTGGGCAGAAGCTGGGACGAGTAACAGGCGCTCACTCTGCTACGCGGCACTCGGGATTCGACCCGCCAAACTGCCGACCTTCCGATCGACAAGCTCAGCGTCCTAACCCACTGAGCAAATGGTGATCATGAAATATTGTGCTTAATGACTGTGTGGGATTCTTTTAACAAAGGCCACAACTGTTGCTGTAGGTTGGCACAGTTGCATGAGGCCATATGTTGCAACAGCATCATTTAGCGATAAGGGTTGCCAGTCCCGAAAATCACTGTTAAGCGATTACTACCTGTGTATCTGTTAAGCATGGAATACCTCAACCCTGTGAGGTAGGCTGGGCCAAGAGACTGACTGGGCCAAGTTCACTCAGTGGACCAGAAATTGGTGCTGTCCATTTCTAGTGCAATACTTACACAACCACAACATCACACTGTCTCTCTGTAATAACTGTAACCACACAAACAGCTGGAGAGATTCTGCAAAATATGCCTTTATTTTTCAAAGTTGATTAGTTGGCTTGTGAAGAAGGTCTTTTACGCATTTAGTTGTTTTTATTTATTGCTTGGAAGCGACAATTTACTCCCCTGAAAGCTGTGCTTTGTCCCATTCTCTCTGTTTTCTGGAAAGGAATCAAAACCTTCCTTTGCAACCAGTCTTTTCTGAGGGAACTAATTTATAATAATTGAAATGTGGTTAGGCTGTTGTAATTGTTCCTGTTTTACTGTTAGATTGAATTAGTCTATGTGGGAAGGAGGGCAAGGCATACATATCAAGGAGCAAAAAAATATGATCTGAAATGGGGAACTGCTTCTTTAAAATTAATTCCAATTGTTATTTTCTTGATGTTTGAAATTCATGCCCCCATTTCCCCCCCCACAAAGTTTCATAGTTTTGCTTCATAATTCTTTTGCCCCAGAACAAATTTCTTAGTTTGATGTTCTGCATAACAGTTTCTGTGTATTGTGTATCTTGAAAATTGCTTCTGCAGAGAAGGAAAAATGTTCTTTAAATTCAAAGAAGTTGAATCATGTTTGTATATCTGAGGCTAGAGTTCAATAATTTGCTATAACTTTCACCTTTTGGGGTTTTCTTAACATTTTGGGTAGTTTCATTAACAATTTGTATAACTTCCTTTATTTTTTTCCTCCTAAGGTTACATACTTATTTGATAATGGAGGAACTGTCTTCTTTGCCATTTTTATGGCTATATGGGGTAAGTTGTTATTGTTTAGTAATAATGTAAAAATAACAGAAAACACTATAGTCAGTGGACTTAATATTTGAAGTAAAATGTAATATGGAAAATTATATTTAAAACTATTGGCAGGCATTTGGAACATATGTCTGTATAGGATACATTTACTTTACATATCTAAAATCTATTTTCTACAGTTAGGGATGAAGGAGTGTAAAATGTAAAGGAAATTCTGCCATATATATACTTTGAAGCAAATTGGCATATTCAATGTTAATGAATTTTGCAGCAGCACAAAGTGTAACACTGTTTCCTCTAAGAAAAATATCTGCAAAAAATACATGTATAAAACAAAATATGCTACTGAAATTTGATTCAAATAACGGTAATTAACTTTTTAAAATGCACCAATGTCAGGTAATTTGCATTTAGAAAAATGTCTATATTCTGTATGAGAAAATGTCTCTGACTGCTGACACTGGTGGATGATGAGCATATAAACCATATAAAAAGTGCATAGATGACTAAAAGCAAAATAAAAAAAAACCTTCAGAAAATTCCTTTGTGTATTTTGGGGAGAAAGGAGGCAACTGTAACTATGGAACAGTTGAAATGTTGAACTTTTACTGATATTGCATTGGAATCTTTTTTGAAATGAGAAGGACACCTTTAAAGGTGCAAGAGAGATAGGTTATGTGATGATTTATTTATTTATTTATTTATTTGTTTGTTTTTATAAACCGCCCTTCTCCCGAGGGACTCGGGGCGGTGTACAGAATAAGGTAGGCATACAGATGATACAAGTAGCCTTCACTTAACAACCACAATTATCACCATTGTTAAGTGATATGGTCATTAAGCAAAGCATCACATGACCACAAAGGACTTACAATGTCAGTTCCACTGAGGTTGTCAAGTGAATCAACAATGGTTGTTAAGTGAGACATCACATGAGCATGATATGCGATTTCACTGCCGGCTTCTCCATTGACTTTATTTTTGTGAAGCTTGCAAATGGCAGTCACGTCATGTCATGACCTCAGGATGCTGCAGCAGCCATAAGTGCACACTGAATGCAAAGTGCCCAAATCAGAATCATGTGACCACAAAGGACCCGCAATGGGCGTAAGTTTGAGGACTGGTTGTAAAATCTTTTTTTAGCAGTCATAATTTCAGACAATCATTAAACAGGACAATGGTTTACCAAGAATATACATGTAGCAAAAGGCACCAAGCAAGTGAAATTACACTGATGACTTTCTTCAGGATTGGGAACTTCAATTAAAACATTTAAAATAAGCATCCAACAGCCAATAGTTTCACAAATAAATCCTTGCAAGGACAATCATCTGTAAGATCCTACAAAACTGGGTTAAAATCTCTACCTTTTTGAGTTCTTATCTCTAGCTTGCATTTAGCCTGAATGCTCTTCCTTTATCTTTACTTTTCTTCCCAACTCTGATTCTTGGCATCTCTGTCTATGGGTGTTCACAGGATATGGTCAAAAATATTCACAATAGTGGCCACAACAATATCATTAAAACTACTCCCATTTTTTTATGTGCATCACCCTCTTATGTGTTTAGGTCTTCCCAACTGTCCCACATATGTATATCACACACACACACACACACACACACATGTATGTATGTATGTATGTATGTATATATGTTTATGTAGATCTTTGGTCATTCGGGTTTTTTCCCATGTAGAATTGGAGGTGGGAAACTCTCACTAACGTACTAACAGCTAACGGATTCCAAAAAAACATTACCAACTTAATCCAAAGAGAGACACCCACAAAAATCCAAGACAGAGAACAAGAAAATGGCAAACCTCTCCTCCCATACTTAAAAGGGATCACAGACAGTATCAGCAAGATCCTCCAAAAACACAACATCAAAACAGCATTCTGCACAGACAGAAAAATATCCACCATCCTAAGAAACCCCAAAGACATAATTAGGTTAGAAAACCAAGGAGTATACGAAATCCCATGCACCACCTGCACCACCACATACCCTCTGGCAGTTTAAAAAATAAGAAAAAACAGCCACTATCACACACTTCTCCCAGAAGAACAAAGCTGAAGTCACCAGCCTGAGGATGACGGATGAGATTTCGTCGAAACATTGCCCTGATACCTCCAATTCTACGTGGGAAAAAACCTGAATGACCAAAGATCTACATACAAACACCTGCGAAAACCTCAGAAAACATATGTGTGTGTGTGTGTGTGTGTGTGTGTGTGTGTGTGTGTGTAAATTACTAACAAAGAATTTAGGGAGGCTGATATGCATTTCTGACTCATTAGTCTTCATCAGTCAGTCATACACTTCTGAGATTCGAACCTGGGCTGCTTGCACGTTAGGCAGTGTTTTTACTTCTTGAGCCACAGGTTCTCTCTCGCTTTGTTAGCTTTTTGCAAGGGGAGAAATATGTGTCATATGTTAACTCTTAGATTACCTTGCTAGGCTCCAAACATGGGGCAAATCTTTATTTCCTGTTTTCAGCCTTATCTCAAAGGCCATCAAACAGGCTGTAGTCACACCGGACATACATATGTGTGCATGTGTGTGTACACACACAGAGTCTTGCTATTACATGACATGATCCATATGCATGTAGTAAATAAGAATAAAACAGCCACTGTCCAGGTAATAAACCAAACTTGTACAGCAAAGAGGCAATCAAGCTGTCCCTTTCAGATTATCTGCCTTCTTTTCAAAAATATCTGTGGGAACTAAATAACTACCTGAATGAGGCTTGAGAGAATAATAAATTTGTCTATTCTTCCCTGATTTCTTTCATGCAACTTCCACAAATTTTCCTCTCTTACCCAAAGTGCTTTAAAAAATGGTATCTCAGTACAGGAAAAATAAATGAAAATTGAGTCACAAGATACCAGATGCATTTTTTTACTATGTGACATGCTTAGTAGACAATGGATTTATTTTTCACATCTGAAGGACCATTTTTCTGTCTGAACCTTCCTTTGCTTTAGAGCTTTCAGAAGAGCATCTTTTCTCCTTCCCATTATATCATAGGCACAATTGGTGAACATGAAGGGAAGGTTTCTCAGTGGCTATTCCCAGCTTTTGCAATTATTTACCAAAGAGGTTGAGCTAGTTCCACTTCCAGGCTATTGTTCTACTTGAAAGCCCAATTATTCAGGCAGGAGTTTGACCTTTCATGATTTCTAAAATCAAGGAACTTTAACTGATTAGGGGTGTGTGTATGTTTGTGTTTGTTTTGAATTAGGTTTAATTATAATTGTGTACTTTAGCTTCATTTTGGCCAGAGAGACCATTACAATACAGTAAATAAATATTTGTATTTTGCCCTTACATCAAAAGGCCCTTAGAAAACATGAGGTTATGTAATTCATCTTCACTCCAACCTTGCAAAATAGATTAAACAATCTGACCAGGTGAACAGATTAAGCTCTCCAGCCTAAACACATAGCTCATTTTATGTAATAAAGCATGTTATCCATTTCATGCTAGAGACTACTAATGTGCTTGTATGAAAATGAACAACAATATAATCTTCTTGACAGTCATAGGAGCCATTATTTGGAGCAGTTTCTGTGCTGTTTCTTATGGTATAGAAATAAATATGTTTCCCCGGTGTAGTTGGGGACCTTTTGGTCCAAATTACATGTTCTGCAAGAGTTAAAAAGATGCGGCTGTCCTTACAGATCTACTTCTATTTAAGTATTATTGTTGTTATTGCTATTGTGGTATATATTTACATAAAATCCCGTTTTGTTTCAATTTTATTCAACTGATAGAATTTATCTAATTGTTCAAGTCTAGAAACTAGTGTAAATGCAAGCAATATGCTTGTTTTTAGTTATATGACTTTAAATTTATGTATTTTTTTTCTTGATTTGATTTCTAAACCAGATTTATTTTGTACACTTCAAGATAGGGTATATAATCCTCCCAACTCCTATTTTCCCCACAACAATCACCCTGTGAAATATATTGGGCTGAGAGAGAGTGACTGGCCCAATCTCACCCAGCTATCTTCCATTCCTAAGGATGGACTTTCCTAATGCCTAAGGATTTGGGGTCTTCTGGTTGACCACCTTAACAGTAGACAACTGGCCTTTCTAAATAAAAAAATATTTTCTGTTTAAAATAATTATTTACATACACTTTTAAACTACAAATATAATTTTGATGGAATTGAAAAAGGGGAACTGTAATGGAAACAAAGAATGAATTGCCAATTACTATAGTATCAACTCTAATACTTTTTACCCACTGGGGACTAGAAATAGCAGAACATAATGATGTTGTTTTAACCTAGAGTAACTAATGCAGGGTATAAGGAACCTATTGCCATTAGCATCTGCATCTGAAAAAGTTTCAAAATGCATAGTATCTTTCCTCCTCACCTCCACTTCTCCAGCATTCACACCCCCTTTCATGATGATATGAACCAAGATCGATTCTTGACAAAAGCAAAGCTGGAAATATTAGTGCTGTGTGGGAAAATAAGAAGCATAAATAATCTTGCTTTGGTAACTTGGAATACAATTCCTCTTTTCTTCCCTTTTAAATAAAATCAATTCAAGGAGAGATTTTTTTAAAAAAAAAAACGGCAGCTTGCTCTCATTAAATTTTCTATATAGTCCTTTTATTAATTTGGCTCATGATCTAAAGACATGGAAGCTCTAAAACGATGGTGAAACAATACGACAAGAAAGCAAATGAACACACCATTTTAAGATACTGGAAAGACAGTAGTTTTTAAAGCATTTTGATACCTCTTTGAGTATATGCTTTTTTTCAAAGATGTTCAAGTGCAACCTTTTTTGACAAAATTAGCTTTGTCCAGCAAATGCTGACCCAAGCAGTTTAAAATGATCCTGATATATTATGTGCTAAAATGTGACTGAAAACAGACCAGCAGCACAGTTTGTGCCCAGCAAAAACTGTTGGCTGTATTTAAGTGCAAATGTTTTCAACAGCAAAACCAGAGCTTTAAGCAATAGTACATAATGACAGAATCCAGGACAAGCCACTAAAAGGCAAAAACACAGTGACATATGATATGTATACTTACATCCTTCCATCCTGATGCATGATGCAACAGTACATGTGTTGTATTTGTGAACACTGCTCTAAACGCCCAAGAGAAGCAAATTTATTCTACTGAAATACAACTCAGCTACATTATCCTGGCATCCCTTTGAGATTTACTTTATCTACAAAAAACAATTAAAAGCCTTGAAGTTGATTATTCTTCTGCACTATTAAGTAAACATATGGTTTATAACAACTTAGGCTGCATTTTAAAAACTAGGTTGCATTAACAGAGGGATAGAATCAATATTATGTGAAGTATCACTTTATAATGCCTTAGTAAGACTACACTTGGAATATTACATTCAGTTTTGATCACCACAATATAAAAATGATGTTGAGACTCTAGAAGAGTGCAGAGAAGAACAATAAAGACAATTAGTGAACTGGAGGCTAAAAGAGATGAGGAACAGTTGCAGGTATTGGGTATGTCCAGTGACATGGTAGCAATGTTCCAATATCTCAGGGGTTGCCACAAAAAAGAGTGGGTCAGCGTATTCACCAAAGCACCTGAAGGCAGGACCAGAAGCAATAGGTAGAAACTAAGCAGAGAACCAACCTACCAAAGTTTATTTTTGCTCATAAACCATAATCAAGTCTCTATAGAGTGTTCTCTTTCTGTACTTTGCTCCAATTGGGGAAAAAAATAAGCTTACAATTTCATCTCTGCCCATTCTAGTGCCCATTCAGTTATAATTCCAGCATATCTAGGAGACATCACTTTGGTGAATGTCACTGTTGATTCTAAACTGACCTACCAATAGTAACTAAATGATTAGGTAATTTATTTATTAGGTATTATAAAAGAAAATTAGGGTGCACTGCCACAGGGGGAAAAAAACCCGTTATAACAAAATTACCCTCCTAAATCCAGGAAGGGCAGCTTTTCTCTACATTCCTTTTTTCTTAGATCTTCTGCCAGAAAAGCTGGAGGGTGATCTGGTGATGACGCTAGAATGAGCAGAGATGAAATTGTAAGCTTTTTTTTTCCAATTGGAGCAAAGTAGAGAAAGAGAACATTCCAGAGACTTAGTTATGGTTTATGAGCAAAAAAAAACTTTTTAAAAACTGGGGGAAAACAACATTGCCAAAAACTTATCATTTTTGCCACTGAATTTAAGCATGAAGATAGTTTACCTACTCAGTATTAAACAAGCAGCTCCTTGAGAAAAATTGCTCAACTCCAAATGTAATTAGAATTAGTATTTGGAAGAATGAAGAGGGTTTACTAGAATGTATATATTCACTTATGTTATGATACTTTCATTTAGAACTGAAATATTGAAATATTGCTCTTCTTTAAAACAGCAAAAAAATCCCATTTGTCCAATGTCATGTTTTCCATAGATATTAGCACATATTTTGGGGATATTATCAAGTAAAAAAATTTCAGCATTTCTCAACCTAAAGCACACTGATTGTATATGATCTTCTATTTTTCAGTCATGATTTATAACTTCTTTAAAACTATTTGAGTTTAAAAGAAAATTATGCAAACATTTTTATATAAGTAGTTTGGCTTGTTTTTTGTTTAATTCATAGCATGGATGTCTAAAATAATACAAACAGACCAGAACTTGCATTTATGACTGGTTCACATATGTAGAATTATCACTTGGTAAGTAACAGCAGAAGCACCAAATGTCCATCAATAAACTATTACTGATCAAAGAACAAAGAAAGGGTGCTTCAGATCAAGGACTCAATATTCTTAGAAGTCTACCCATAGTTGTGAGTCTGCCAGTATTTCTTCTAATGCAGGGGTATCAAACTGCCGGCCCATGGGCCGGATGCATCATAGTGAAAGGGCACCCACCCCATTGCCAGCAATGGCAAAAAAACTCGTGGTATGTCACGACACATCACGTGACGTTGCGAGTTTGACACCCCTGTTCTAATGGGATAGCATATAGACATGCATTCCCATATGCAAAGGAGTGGTAAAAAGAATATGACATGACCTGCAATCATTACTTCTTACACACATTCAAATGTTATATGGGCCACAAGCGGGAACAATACACATATATATTAACATCTGGCTTTATGCATTTCTGATGAAGGCTGTGATGATGTCATGTCATCCATTGGAATTGCATTGTATGATGTTTCTTTGTGGTTCTGGACATGGTTCTCATTGGCTGCCATTGGACTGTAGTAGGATAGTTCTCCAAAGTTTGCATTGAAAGGTTCGGGTATAGCATCTAGTCGCAGAACTGCAAGGTATACATTGACAATATTTACACATGTATTAAATAATACATTTTTGGACAGAATGTTAAAGACATCATGTGAGTTCTTTTAGACCAAGTTCTGCCTACAACAATAAGTTCAATATATACATGCAATTATGTGGATATCCCCATGTATGGAATATCTTTTAGGAAATGCTTCTGTCTCAGGTGACTTGGAATTTTATATTCATTCATTAATTCACTCAGATAGCTGCCTATTTCTCAATTGCAAAAAAATAATGCACCTACTTAAAAAACTAACCCTAAAGCAAAAATGGTCTTAGCTGGCATAAAGAGGAAGAGGAACTCAAAATGTATATATTGCATAGCTTCCTTTCCTCCTCTTTCTAAAACACATCCTTTCAAATGACACATCTTAAAAACTTACTTTCAAACAACAAAATCAATTTGACTCTTATGACTCCATTTCTTGAAATAGATTATTACCTGGATCATTTCTTGTGTCATCATAAAGTCGCTGATGTCCAAACGATTCAGGTTTTCTTTTACCACAGATTAAATATCCAACCAGGCCAATCAGTGCAGATCCTAACATTACTCCTACAATTGTTCCAAATATTACCCCTCCATTACTATGACTTTCTGGAAAACAGATAAACATAATCATGTTCATGACAATAACGTCTGGTACTGATGAAAATTTGTTTTGTTTTGTTTAATTCAGAACTTCTCAGGAATAGACACAGAAAGGGTTTAAATCACACATCATCATGTGTTGTGACACAACGTATCAGGACAGTTTTACCATTACCAGCAATGGGGTGGGCATTGCTTCCAGATGATGCGTCTGACCCGCAGGCCAGGAGTTTGACACCCCTGGTTTAAATGAATGTTGTCCTAAACATTTACTCCTGCATTTTCTTTTGATTATTTAATGAAAAAGATATTTTTTCCTTAAAAAAAATCCAGAGGCAAAGGTAATGTTGAAAAGTTCGTGTTAAAGGAAAAGAATATCATACAAGGTGGCTGAGGAGTAGGTATGAATATTCTGACTTTCTTTCTACAGTCATCTCTTTAGCAACCCACAGCCTTCCTTGGAGTTAAAGCCTCATGGGAAAAAAAACTAAGAATAAAATTCTGTTTTATTTGGATTCCTCCAACACTATATTAAGTAAGGTTGTTCTCAATTTACAACCACAGTTGGGACTACAAAATTTGTTGTTAAGTAGTGCAGTCATTAAATGAGGTATCACATGAATGCAGCCAATTTTACAACCTTTTTTGAACATTCATTAAGTGGAAGATCATGTCACTGGTTTTGATATTTTCACTTGTCCAACAAAAAATGGATTTACTTGTTTTTAGAAGAGTAGTACAGACTTGTTCCATTCTATTACAATGATGTTCAATATGTTGAAATTTTGGTAAGAATATATTTATTGATTCACTCATAATTTTGATTCAACTAAGAACAGGATTACTTAAAATAATATGTGCATCAATTAGATTCCTTTATAATATTTACTTTCTACAATATAAACAGTTCTGTTTCTAAGAATTATTTGACAGATGTCAAAAATTGCCTTTAAAGTCAAATGACAGTAAGCTGTCTTCTGTAGATGCAGTACAATTGCATAGTTCATAACATTGGGTGGTGACATAAATTAAGGACAATTAATTTTCTTACCATCTGGGGCTTCTCTTGCTTCTGTAAACCCATCAGTTGTTTTGGGAGGCAGATTTGCTGTTGGAACACTTGTTGATAATTCACTTGTAACAGCACTACTCTTAGTAGTTAGCAACATAGCTGTTGTATTTGATAGATTTTTAGTGGGGCGAAATGTTAAACCATCTACTTCAGTTGTGTTATGGGAAACCGTGGTTGTGAAACTGATGTTAGGGGTGGTTGTGGTGACAGTGTTTGATTCAGTTTCAAATGACTTGAAGTAAGTGGTGGCTTCATAACTTCTAGAAGTATTTTCAGGCATTCCCGAAGAGGATATTCTATGCTTTACATCTTTTGTAGTAAACGTTGGTGGATGTGTTGTTGGTAATAACAAACTGTGAAGAGATGATGTTGGAGTCAGGGTTGAGGTGGTCTTGTTGCCTGGAGTAGTGCTTTCTGTTATAGTACTATCATTTGGACTATCACTGGTATTTCTACGTTCTGTAGAAGTTCTGTCAGAGCTCACATTAAATGTAGTTGGACTCATAGGTGTGCTGCTTACACTGCTTCTTGAAGATGTGGAATTCACTGCATGTTCACTGTGATTTTTGGCCAACTGCAGGCTAATCAGCAGCAACATGAACAATATTCCCTCAGTTCTTTGCATTCTTTAACAGCCGCAGTACTTGTTTCTTGGTATATGGTGCCTAAGGGGAACATGTTTAAAAATTCATTGGGTTCTTGATGGAATTTAATATATTCCCAGAGAACATCTTCCTGTTCTACTGCTGATATCCTGAATGGGACTAGGAAATTCCAGTAAATCAGAAATAAAATGTGTCACTTGTAAATGTGAACTGTTCATACATATTTTTTTTCATGCATTGGAGACCAGCATTTTCCTGAGATACATCTATGTTTTGTATACATTTGTGATCTGTGTAATTAGGATTAAGAACATGGTATTCAGGTCAAATTTCCTGATGTCCTAGGGAGGGTCTGGTCTTTTATTATGTAGAATGTTAACATAAGAATGTTTATGTATTTAGTGCCATCTGCTTTCACAAAACTATAGTTGAAGTGGGGGGGAGGTAGATGACTAATTTCATAGCCAGGGACAGTGGCAGAAGCCTGGTTGAAGGCAATTCCACTTAATATAAGCCAAAGACATGCATATAAATCCCATTGATAAGAAATGCTAAAATTACACTCTTAATTCCCTTTCTGCTAATATCCTTGCAACAATCTACTAATAGGTCAGATTTACTGCAATCTCTGATTATAATTTGGAGCAATCTGGCCCAATTTAATGAGATCCTGATAGGGTTGCATCTATTCATCTAAATCCATTTCATATTATTTTTTACATGAATTGCATCGTATGTCAATTCTCTCAAATATTTGTATCATCCTTTAGTGGGTTTTTTTTTAATGCAGGAAGACGAAGGATGTGTCTATAAACTAAAAGGCACATAGAAGCCAGAATATATTTATCATCTTTCATATGTTATGTTTTAACATTCACAGTCATTTTATGTCACTCTGAATGCTACAAGAAAACAGCACCTGCAACCAGTTTTTATTAAATTTTAGTCCCCATCTTAATTTGAATGTTGTGACAATTTGTCTCTCACATCTTTATTATTCAGAATATTTTTCCTGTTACCTGAACAAATTTATGAACAGGATTAAACATCTACCATTACTTCTTCTTCTTTTTTGAGAAATGATAGATTTTTAACCCTGCATTCCCCCATATTTTCTAAGGGTTTTTTTCCTTTTGCCATTACACATTAATGCTTTCTGTCAACCTCATTTCATTGCCTTTGCTTTCAGATGTGGACTTAAGCAAAAGTGAAATTTAAAAAAAGAGATTTTTTTTTTTGAATTGTGAATAATTTCTCAGCCTAACATGACACGTGTACTACACTTCCATTAATATCCAGCCTTAGTTTCAGCATCTGTTTAATACATCACAGGCTATTTCTGTGAATGCAATCAGACTACATTTACAACGGCACTCATTTTATTGGCTTGTAATTATTTTGTCATTCTAGCCAGATACTTACAAAACTAATCATAGGTTATCGTTACTTTTAATATGCATTTTATCTTACTAGTTCTATTCCAAATGTAGCTATTATTCTTGTTAATTGACTCAAATCAATTTAGTTATTTTTCCCCGTAAGTGAAATTATCCAATATATAATTAATGTGCTTAATCTGGGTTACTAATTCACAACCTGAATGATGAAATTACTTGTTATACTCTGTATTATTCGGTCATAGCTAATAACTAAAACCACAAACAGAAAGAATAAAACACTAATGTGACTTTTTAGCAATTATTCAAATATTATTTTATCATTTAATATTAAGCATGTTCAAAACACACATCTTTGAATTTTGCATAAATATTTCTCTTATACATGAAAGCAACTGGCAGTACAAAATTAAGAGTTTATGCATGTAAAAACAAAACCAAGCTGTCCAGAGTTACTTTTAAGGTAAGTGGGTAGGCTATAAATCTAAATAATAAATTTCTTTTCTTCTAAAAGTGTCACACACACACACACACACACACACACACACACACATACACACACACACACACACACACACACACATATATATATATATATATATATATATATATATATATATAGAGAGAGAGAGAGAGAGAGAGAGAGAGACAGAGAGAGAGAGAGACAGAGAGAGAGAGAGAGAGAGAGAGAGAGAGAGAGAGAGAGAGAGAGAGAGAGAGAGATTTCACTTGTTTACCACCAAATGCAGAATGACCTATGGTGGTTTATAGTATGCACACCATGAAAGAGATATATCATTAAAACAGTCCAAAAACAAATATTAAACAGTAGAATTGATTAAAAAATAACCAGGAGTACCAAAACAGTCAACCATAGCAACATGACATTAATCATTAATGACCTGAAGAAAGTTCCATCTCAGGCAAGCTTATGGAATGATCCCAGAGTCAGTGCCAGTCTGAACGTTGGGAGAAAGCTATTTGTCAAAGTGGAGGCCGTTACATAAATCATTGTCTAAGGGCCTCACAATTCTCATCTATCTCGTATGGGGAATAACAATTACCATCAACTGAGATGAGCATGTAGGATGGATTAGCTCTACCTGGAATGTTTCTGGGAGCTAAGCCACTGAGGTCATTTAAGTTAAAAAATAACAGTATGAATTGTGCCTAGAAATATAATGGAACCCAATGCAGTTCCCCAAAGTGTAGGCATTGCCTTACTATAGTAGCTTTCACCAAGAAATGGGCAACTGAATTCTGCATCAATGGCAATTTCCAAGTAGGGTTCAAAGACAACTCCACATGAAGTGCATTGTGGTAGCCTAATCTGATGCATGAGTTTCTGGGGCTCTGCCTTTAGCAACTGGTGTCTTTAAATTCAGGCAATCTATTCATGAGTTCTCAGCCTTGGTTTGGCTTGAAGTTACTATGAGATGCTAAGCCCAGATCTCAAAGATCATTAGACCATTACCCTTCTTTCCCTTCAGAGGGACTGCAATAATAAATACATCCAACAGCGAACTAATTGAAAAAGTAACTAAAAATAACAATGAATGAAACAGCTTATTCTCAGTTTAAAAAAATATAATTCAAGCCACCAAGAATTAATCCAAGTAAAAAAAAAGGCCATGTACCACTTCCAAACTAGAGTCACATTTAGACTTTGGTAAGTCTCTTAATTGTTGCAAGCATAACAATCTCTTCAAAAGATGATCTACATGTCTTTGTTTTCATTGCCATGAAGTAGGAATACACACTTATCAGTTATTTTTTTTCTTTCTTTCACTCTCACTGTATAAAAAGGGGATCTAGCTTGTATTAAACGTTTACAATTAAATATAGTCTTATTTTTAAAGTAAATAACTTTAAAGTTAAAATATCTTATATCCATGGAGGTTAAAAGTACTAAAATATAATGAACCATGCATGTAAAATTCTGGTTATGATCTCTTTTTTTACTTTCCATTGTAAGCTTCCATTGTAAGCTTTGATTGTCAAAAGGTGTTTTTTTTAAACTACTTCATTATACCCACTGGAGAAATACATATATACATATACACATATTTTTACGTTGTTATGAAAAAGTGTTAACCTGCAAATGATGAAATCCAAACTTTGAAGCTGACAGGCAGTGTAAAATAATAATAATAATAATAATAATAATAATAATAATAATAATAATAATAATAATAATAACCCAGCCAGAATGTTGCCAGCCAATAAAAAGGTTGTTGGAGTAGTCCTCTATGTACATGTAGTGAAAACAAATTAGCATTTAAAGTAATACTGTGCTACATCAGCTACAGTTTCACAAATCTAGACTTTCTACCAATGAACACAAAAAGGAGTTATAAACAGAATATCAGTTAAATATGCTAGTTTTGCATTTCTTTAAGAATTGTCCGGAAGTGTGCCAGATCATTTAGCTGACATTTAACCTAGCTGACACAAACAGAAGTTTTTCATCAAGCACACTTACAAAAGGGGACCGGAAGTGAAACGGCCGAATGAAAGCCACAAAAAGAAGACCTCTTACCTGTTCAACTCAACAATGTTAGGGAAGTGCTGGAATTATTTGCTTCTAAACTGGAGTGCAATTAGCTTAGTAGTCTGCTGAAAAGAAGAGAAGGCAAGTAATGGAAATGTATCAATGCTACAGTGGACAGGAATGCAGAGCTGGAATTAAATTAGGTGGGGCTTTATTTCTCTGGGTGTAACAGAGCACCTGAGAACCAGAATGACTGCTTCTCGGTAATCATTGTGAAGGCATACCATTCATAGAATGTGAAACTATTGAAATTAAGGGGCTGGGTAATTCTGATACTTCCACCAATGATGCATGACGTGTTATGTGTTCTATGAGAGAAATTCTTTCAAAAGAGAGAGAGGGGGTTAAGAATGGATTGCCAATTTTGTAATATACACTTTTACTACTTAGCATTTTGAGCTGATGATCCAAATGACTTCTGGTTTTAAAGGACTGTCACTGTTTTATCCAACCCACTGTGTTTCAATCTGTTTCAGCTTGAGGCAACATTGCTGTTAAACTTTATGTCTAAATATTGCAAACTGAATAGGGAACCAATTTTCTTTGCCTATATAATTTAAAAGAAAAAATAAAAACAAATCCAGTCTGTATGTTCTGTTGCTCTTCTTGTCTAGCATATATCAAGGATTGACACGAGACTAAATGATAAATTATATATGCAGCCTACTAATCAAAGAGAGAAAGCTTTTTGAAGTACAACACTTCCATTTTCTCCAGCCCTCCTACATTCCTAAAAGGCATCACTTCATAGACAAGAACTCTTCTAAATGATGACCCTCATCAGGGAAGTTGAGGAAAGGGGAAGATCACTTTTTAATAAGTAGAACTCTGAGGTTCTTGGTCCTTCCCTGAGCTTGGTGGTTTTCTGGCAGAAGTTTCATTACCAAACATCATCAGTGCTAGAAGCGAGGGTTTGGTCTTATATTTATATATAGTATTGGCTTGGCTCTGTCAGTACTGATAGAAGTGTTCGTGGTGATTTCTTGATTAGGTTGTTGTTTAATACTAGCTTGTTTGCCTGCTTTGGTAGACAGTGGTATATAAAAATAAGAGCAAGCACCACTCCCTTCTAGCACTGACAATGTTAACTAATTTGATAATAAAACATCTGCAAGAACAACACCAAGCTCAGAGGCTACCAAGAACCCCAACAGTTCAACTGTGAACTGCAAATATTCTCTTATCTAAGTAGAACTGTCTACCCCATTCTAACCAAGAACCATTGTTTTGTTGGGTTTCATGAAGAAGAAAAGTCAGAAGAGCTGTTTTTTGCCTATTCTTTCTACCAGTAATTCTCATGATATTTACTTTAACTTTTACAATTGAATAAATCTAAATAAACAAGTATTTCTCCATTTTAAAAACATTTCCTGTAAGCTGTGCCTTTATGTCCTTTCCTATACGTGATGACTTTTCAATGTGTCAGGTTACCTAAGAGCGTATTCAAGAGTCCACTTTGGTAAAATTGTGTTTTTTCCAAATGTTTTGAGGAAGGAACTCGGGTGTAACTGAAAAGTGCTGGGTTTGTTCTTAGTTAAAATTCCTGAAGTCTTTAAGGATACCTCATAGACTACTTCAGATAATTTCTCAGACAAGCTACTCTGCACCAGAACAGGGTACATTTTTCCCCAAAACCACATAATTAAAAGTATTGTAGAGTGTCATTATGACAATTCATGATTCCTTTTACTTATTTATTTTTATTTATTAAATTTAATTATCTACCATCTCAAAATATGACTATGAGCAATTATACCTAATATGACATCCAAATGACTTTCATAATGATAGAGGTTCAAATGCAAAAAGAATAGATAATTAGGAGATAGATCCAGTTCTATGTGCCTTGTCCAATGTGTAACATTTTAAGTAGATGGATATCTATTTCTAAGAACCACGATGCCAAAATGAAATATTTAACCATGTTTTAAGTACCACATTTGCATCTCAGGTACAATATTAACGATAAAAGTGATCAGCGGTAGTATATAGTAGTAGTGGTGGTGGTGGTAGTAGTAGTAGTAGAAGTAGTAGTAAGAGTCCTACTGGTCCAGTGGTTAAGTGCAGTATTGCAGGCATATTCTGCTCACAGCCTGGAGTTCGATCATGCTGGGGCTCAAGGTTGACTCAGCCTTCTATCCTTCCAAGGTCAGTAAAAAGAGGACCCAGATTGTTGGGGCCGATATGCAAATAATGCTTACATTGTAAATGGCCCAGAGTGTGCTAAAGAACTATGGGGTTGTATATAAGCCTAAAATGCTATTGCTGTTGCTATTCCTCAGTGACTACATTAAAATTAATTAACATTTTAGTGGGAAAAACAATTTCTTCCTCAAGATTAGAATGGTCCCAAATTTGCAAGCTTTTATTTAAATGTTGTTATTTGCCCAGAGTTCCTATAGTGAACAGCCATTTAGAATGAATGTATTAATTAATTAATTAATTAATTAGCAGTGCTTGCAGAAGATTTCTGCTGACCTTTTCTGAACATCATTTTTGCTATATTATACAATTCACGTTTTTTAATTTCTCACTCAAGAGCATTGTGCAGTGCTAACGTGACAGGTTACCCATCAGGTCACCTTAAAGAAAAGAACCTGCCCATTTGCAATGTTTCCTAGAATTTGTTATAACATATATAGTAAGGGATTAATAATAAGTGGATGGAGGCTCTAATCCTGGCAGATTTCCTGGGAAAAGAAACCTTAAAACCTTTGCCCCAGATAGCTTGAGTACTTTACTGGAAGTTGATGTAAAAGGTCAGAAATTAATATTAAATTAATATTTAATTAAATTAATTAATTAAATTAATTAAATTAAATTAAATTAATTAAATTAAATTAATATTTTCTGACCTATTACATCATCTTCCAGTAAAGTACTCAAGCTATCTGGGGCAAAGGTTTTAAGGTTTCTTTTTTAAGGTTTCTCCATCCACCTATTATTAATCCCTTACTATATAGGTCATAACAAATTCTAGGACACATTGCAAATGGGCAGGTTCTTTTCTTTAAGATGACCTGATGGGTAACCTGTCACGTTAGCACTGCACAATGCTCTTGAGTGAGAAATTAAAAAACGTGAATTGTATAACATAGCAAAAATGATGTTCAGAAAAGGTCAGCAGAAATCTTCTGCAAGCACTGCTAAGATGGAGCAGTGGCAATGGGGAAATGAAATGGTAAAGCTTATCAGTGCAGTCCCCAATCATCTAGTCTTTCTTCAATGTTTGTAAAGCTGAAAATGTGGCCATCAAGGCAATGCCTACTTAAGGACATATGGCACTCCTCAGCCAAAATGATTGATGGTGCCATCTTCTGCTGATGTGATGATTTGTATTTTTAAAACTATTTGGAAGGAGAGGTGGCACTGATGACTCCTAGGTTTTGATGCCTCAAGTCAGTACCTACTTGGCCTTAGCCTAAAGCCAGCCATGGGGCACTCATTAGATTAGTCTGTAGATCAGACATGTCAAACACAAGGCCCTGGGGCCAGATCTGGCCCGCAAAGTGGTTTCATGTGGCCCATGAAGCCATCCTGGAAACAGTGAGGGAACGGCCCCCACAGCCTTGGCCCTGGCTCAGAGACCCTCCTTCTGCCAGAGACCCTCAGATCTGTCCCACTCCTGCCCAGGCCCCCATAGGCACCCTTGATGCGAACGATGTAGAGCTGGCCACACCCACCCAGTAGGCCATACGCATTCTAGCCACGCCTACCCAGTAGGCCACGCCCACCCAGGCCATACCCACCTGGCCCCCTGAGGGCAACCGCAATGCTGATGCAGCCCTCAATGAAATTGAGTTTGACACCCCTGCTGTAGATATACCTACCCTTTTGATTTTTTTTTAAAGTATGACATTTGCAATTTAAAATCAACCAAGATGAATTTTCACATGAAAGCAGATATGCAACTTTTCTTAACTAGTTCTGAGAATGGCCCTTTACTTTAGCAAATTGAATTTCTGGATTTAATGATGCCTCAATGTAGAGGTTTTGGCTTTACATGTCTTATAAAACAGATAAATCCCTGTACTACAAAAGTATTCAAGAAAATTGAAAATACCATTTTTTTAGAATTCCTTTCTGAATTTGGAGTTGTGGACCAATAAACTGTCAATCAACTCAGTGATAGGATATTGACATATATCTCATGGTTTTTTACAGCTACAGTCTTCTTAGAGTTTTGGAAACGACGACGAGCTGTACTTACTTATGACTGGGACCTCATAGACTGGGAAGATGAAGAGGTAAAAATCCTTTATAATAGCAGTTTTGATGTCAACATGCATTGATTTTCAAGATTGACAGCTATCATGCAACGTGTCTGCCTCTTTGGCAACTTATACTTATTGAACATCAACATCAGCTTGAATTCTTTTATACTTAATTATTTGAATGTGTGTGTGTATGTGTGTGTGTGTGTGTATATAGAGAATCTACATAGAGAATCATCTTGGGCAAGACGAGTAGCATACAAGTGTGAATGACAAACAAGCAAACAAATAAACAAACAAATAGTTTATATATTACATTTCCATGCCAGGATCACTTTTCTGAGAGTGCGTTTCCATTTATGATAATGCTAGCTTGTCGTTGAAACTAACAGTATTTGGAAGTACATGCATATAGTCCACTATTCGCAGTACAGACAGATATATATATCCACAGACAAGAAAAGCACATCTTCCTTCCCCTTGTCCTGACCACTTTCTACAGGGGGACGATCGAGAGCATCCTGTCATACAGCATCACAGTCTGGTTTGGAAGCATCACTGCTTCAGGCAAGAAGGTGGTGCAGAGACTGGTGAGGATGGTTGAAAAGATCATTGGCAGTTCCCTCCCTCCCATCCAGGACATGGCACATAAGCGTTGCTTGAGCAGGGTCCGCAAGATTGTCTGGGATACTACACATCCTCCTCAAGACCTGTTTTGCTTGTTACCTTCTGGGAGGAGACTCCTTGGTATTCGAAGCAGAACATCCAGATTCAGTCACAGTTTTCTTCCACATAGCATTAACCTTGTGAACTCTCAAGCTTCCTCCTCCTATTCAAGATGGACAGTGATTAATATTTATATGTACTTATATGTAAGGGTGTAGGTCTATACATATGTTGTATATAGTATGTTTAACTGTGTGTTATGTATGTGTACACTTTGAGAGCAAGCAACCAAATTTCATTTTTAATGTGTGCCATTGTGCCCACGGTAAAAAAAAATGACAATAAAGGTTATCTATCTATCTATCTACAAGCACATCTGGATTAAATTAGAACTTTGTGGGAAGGTAACAGCGTTCCATGCGCCTTTGGTGTCTAGTCATGCCGGCCACATGACCACGGAGACGTCCTCGGACAAGTACTGGCTCTTCAGCTTTGAAATGGAGATGAGCACCGGCCCCTAGAGTCGGAAACGACTAGCACGCATGTGCGGGGGAACCTTTACCTTTACCTTTTTTTGTAATTGCAGGAAGAACTTCGTCCCCAGTTTGAAGCAAAATATTCTCAGGTGGAGCGAGTAAACCCTATAACAGGGAAGCCTGAACCTTTTCAACCTTTTCCTGATAAACTTAGTCGACTGATGGTATCTGTGTCAGGAATATTTTTCATGGTAAAATCCCTGAAATTGTCTAATTCTTCTTGTGTTCCTTGTTAATATTTCTCCAATTATTCTGACCTAATGAATAATACAGGTAGTACTTGACTCATGACCACAATTAAGCTCAACATTTCTCTTGCTAAGCGAGGCATTTGTTAAGTGAATTTTGCCCTATTTTACATCCTTTCTCACCACAGTTCTTAAGCGAATCACTGCAGTTCTTCAGTTAGTAACATGGTTGTTAAGTGAATCTGGCTTCCCCATTGGCTTGGCTTGTCTGAAGATCCCAAAAGAGGATCTCATAACCTCAGGACAGTGCAATGGTCATAAATATGAGTCAGTTGTCAAGCGTCTGAATTTTGAACATGTGACCGTGGGGATGCTACAGCGGTCATAAGTGTGAAAAATGTACATAAATCACTTTTTTTTCAGTGCCGTTGTAACTTTGAATGGTTGCTAAATGAACTGTTGTAAGTCGAGGACTTACCTGTACAGATGAGTCAACTAATAATGGAGTCATGTATTTGTCTTAATGCTCAATTGTATGTGTCTCTTCAACTGTTATGTGTCTGCAGATTTCATTAGTGCTAACTGCAGTGTTCGCAGTGGTGGTTTATCGCCTAGTGGCTATGGAGCGGTTTGCCTCTTTCCAGTGGTATGTCATTAAAATGTACTGGCAGTTTGCAACTTCAGGCACTGGAGTCTGCATCAACTTTATAATCATCATGTCCCTTAATGTAGTAAGTTCCTCAATTTTTTGTCTATTAATGGATATATTAAACAATGTATTAAAATATAAAGTTGATACACTATGTTGGCCAGTTTGCTATGATCTCAACAAATCTGAATGGAACTGATTCTAGTTTAGAATCTAATTTATATTTGAATCTCTTTCTGTTCAAATATAAATGTAAGTGCTCAGTTTTTAAGAACAACACAGAACTATTTTAATTATGGAAGCTGTTTAAAATGCTAAGTCTGTCACAATTAATATCAAGAGCTACTGTGATAAAAATGTAAGACTAAGAAATGGGGTGCTACTGTGTTATGGAAGTCGGAGTTCATTAGTTATCTTTCAATTTAATGTCCACCTCAGTGTTGCCATGTGAATGTGGGGAAACAACCTTTTAAATAAATATCTCAAAGGTATTTTTTTTCCAAACTGAACTGAAGAAACTTCTTGGATGAGAAATGAAATGTTTTCAAAGAAAAAAACCAAAAAAGTCCAGTTGCCTTTTGGAAAAAAGCACCTTTGGGACAACTGTGACCTTGAGGATTGAAAATCCCCACAGACACTTGTAAATAAACCTGAGCTTTTTGAAAGGTTTTAAAATGCAATGATTAAATTAATATTCAAAGAGTGTTTAACACACAACCAATTGCTGAACTATCTTAGATAGTTAACAATAGCTTTCTAGGCAGTTTACGATATATCAGCAAAGAGAGCTCAAAATGCTTGCTTAAAATCAGAATCTAGAAGAATGAGAATGCTTTTTTATAAAAAACAGAACAAAATACTGTTACCATCACAATGTAATCCCTAAAGCACGGCAGATGAAAGTGCTTGGGTAAAAATGAGATTACAGCAGATGCAAGTCAGGCTGTTCTGCAGCAAACATTTGCAGTCAACACCATGGCTGAGGAAGCCCATTGATTGATTGCTATTTGCCTTCCTCACATGATAAAAGCACTCATACTTTGTAGCCAAATCAGGCACTAGAAGCACTCTCAGGGGATGAACAAAGAGCCATTTCATTCTGCAGACCATTGGTAATAAGATGGGCATCCATACAGTAAACACTAAGGTATACTACTACTGAAAATAAAAGAGACTTAATTAGCTGGCTGGTACTTCAAATTACATAGTGCAGACCGCTTGAAACCGGAGGGAATACTTGCAATCTTCACATGAAACCTTCCATTTCAGAACAGAAACAGAAAAAACATTAAATGCATAATTGTAAACTTGTTCTGAATTTGAATGTGACTGAAATATTAATAAATTCCAGCCACTCAATGTCTGGGGGGAAAAAGAAAAACACATCGGTGATATAACATCCACTTCTAAATTCAAGAGCTCTTCAGTCCCCTGAATGAAGTAGGAATTTTGGAACTGTTCATATGTTGACATAATCTTATTTCTTGACTGTTGTGCAATTTAAACACAGTGAGATAATAGGTATTTAACTGAGATTTTTTCCATGAAAAAGATATATTTATAAATATTTTTTGTTAAAATATATATTTTATATACCTATTGGTGTATTATTATTATTATTATTATTATTATTATTATTATTATTATTATTATTATTATTATTATTGCTACTACTATTACTATTTGCCATCAATCCTAGCCCTGTTATTATTTGTATTTTAGACTATAGCACATTATTGTTTCAGCAAAAGGAGTATAAGTAACAGCAAAAGAATGTGGAAGTTCTGAAAATATAAACTTTAATATTTGCAGATGCCCACATCATAAACGTCAGAAAAGGGTAAAATGTGGAAGTTAAATGCAGTCCAATTTGCATTTCAAATCTGGATATAACTTCATAGGAAGCCTTTCCTGCTGCAGTAAACAAGATTTTAATTAGACATTCTTTTTAAAATTGAACTGAGGGAAAACAAGCAAATTGCTTCCCTTGTCAAAATGCTATTGAACTGAATGCAGTTGGGGTATTTCATAGCTATTATCCCTCTACTTCCATATCTCTAATCTCTCTAAGAACATTGCATCTTTAATAGAAGAGGCCTTCTGTTTTTCAATCCATATTGAGGGCTATATTACATGCCTGCATATGATTTTTTTTTTACATTTCAAAATTAACACTAAATAAACAAGCTTTGTTATAGTGTGCAGGAAGTGCTATGAACACCAGAATGCAGGGATGACTGCAGATGGGGTTTTAAATAGCCAAGATACTATTGCAAATATACCACTGAAACCTTAACCCTTTTTTTAAGGGCATGAGAAAATGGTGAGGTTTCAATTGCATGATCATAGTTGCCATCTTGACTTTTTTGCCTCCCTTCCACAAATTATTCTTTCAGAATGCTTATTTCTCTCTTTGCAAGGCCTGAGGAGCTTTGGGCAAAGGTTTGAACAAGAAAATATACTGAGTGAGGCAATGCATATTTCAGAAAGGCAGGCTTCCAAAAATATATATCTGTGTTTATCCCCTTTACTGTTCAAAAAGGTTTTTTTATTCCTGGGGAATTTCAGCAGAGAATTAAGAGTCCAGAGGCCACAATAACACGCTAATTTTGTCTCAACTGTAAATTTTGTTAGGTGATCATTTTGAAAGAAACTCATCAACGGAATAAGTGTCCGTTACTATAGCAGTTATCAGTGTTATTAAAATGGCGAAGAATAAATGTGTCATAGCAACCTGCTGTTTGTTAATGGCTCTCTGTGCTTATTGCACTGGGGAAATTCATCCTTGACGCCTTTCTCTAACAATATGAAAACTATCTGAAATCTAATAGCTGGAACACAACAAGTGCAGGCAAAGCACTCTCAAGAAAGGCAAAGTTTTTACACTTATGGAGATACTCCAAGAAGCGTATATCAGATTTAAATCTGCCAGACTTCCAGGAGAGAAATTAGAAGTTAGAAGAATGGGTGTGGATTACTTTCCTTGGACTGACATCTATAAAACTGGAAATTCCAGTTTAAAATGCATGCATTCTGCGGGCACAAGCACACCATTATTCGCCGTTAGCATTCTAATGATATAGTGTATGGCATATCTCTCGAGGTAAAACACTTAACACATTCACAATCCTGGTCAAGCTAATCATAGGTAAAGCATACCTTACCTTTGATTTTTTTTTCCTATTGTTTATAGTAGGAAAGATTCATCATTAAAGAGTTGGATTAGAGGTTATTTTTTACACATGCTTTTTAGAGCTGAAATCATGCTTTAAAATGGGACGTTTGTAAAATGTATGTTCCTCTCTTATATTGGTTTCAGGTATATGAAAAAGTTGCCTATCTTTTAACGGATCTAGGTAAGTTTCTTCCAAAAAGCCTTCAGGAGTTGAGGTGATTTTAGTTCCACTGGAGATTTGATACTTGCAGCATACAATATTGGGCCTAGGTTTCATATTTTATTAGGGTTAATCCAACAGCTTTACTCAGGGTTTCAACCACTCAAGTCTTTTGAAATTGGAAATAGTAAATAAACCTTAGCAAGTAAATAAGAAAGTAATTTAATAAAATGTTATGACATTATGCTACTTTGCTTTGTTTCTTCATTGTTCTGCCTTGTTCTAATAACCATTAACACAAACTTATTATTTGCTCATCAACTTAATAATTTTAATTAATTAATTAATTAATTAATTAATTAATTAATATCCTACCCTTATTATTTTCACAAACAACTCAAGGTGACAAACATCTCTAACACATCTTCCTTCTCCAGTTATCCTCACAACAACAACCCTGTGAGGTGAAAGTTGGGCTGAGAGAAAGTGACTGGCTCAAAGTCACCCAGCTGACTTTAATAGCTAAGGCAGGACTTGAACTCATGATCTCTTGCTTCCTAGTTTGGTGCCTTAACCATTAGACCAAATTGGCTTTACAGGCTTCCCTACAGCCTGTAGGACTGTAACCCATCCAACAATATACCTCTAATATAACCTCTAATCAGGGGTGTCAAACTGCTGGCCCGCAGGCTGGACACGTCATCCGGAAGCTGCACCCACCCCATTGCTGGCAATGGCAAAACTGTCCTGATATGTTGTGCGACATCACATGACGTCGCAAGTTTGACATGTCTGCCCTAAGTGAATAATTTTTTGTTCAAACCCTGAATCTTATCTTATTAATCACCCTTTGCAATAAAGGGATAAGAATAACTGGCTATCCACATTGTTTCATTTTGCATATATATGCAGTTATCCATCTTCACATTCCTTCACATTCCAAGTGGTTCCTGATTTTCACTAGGATTACCAATCCTGAGTTCCAAAAATCTGAATGAGACAGGGTGGCAGCAAAAGTTAGAGGTTTCTACATCTCATTGCTGCCACTTAGCCCAGACCTGATCACCCTAATTTCTAGAGAACTTAAATTCTAATATTAGCAATAAAGGGTTTTAAAGACTGCAGACATTTACTAGTCGTAGGCACAAAACTACCCATTCCACTGAAAATGATGTTGAATATCTAACTAGTAAACTACCCAATATATTGAGGAAATTAATGGTCATAGAATTATAATAATTTTCTATTACAGTCCTAGATTAGTGGTCACACATTGAGCATTGAGTTCTGTGAATTTACTCCCAAGTATACAGGTGCTTGGATATAGAGAAAGATAAATTTATTTTGTTGGCAAATGTTTTATATTTGTTTGTTTGATGTATTTGTGTACCATTATAATCTCCTAAGACTTCCATGTGAGAATTTACAAAGGCTCCCAGAATTTCACTATAAATCTATTTTATGGCTAGAATTTAAAACTATATTTTTACATTTCAAGTTTCAGATTTGACTTCATAGGTAGATTGAAATCTAAATGGTATATGCTTAAAATAAAATAAAAATGTTATGTTTTTTGACAGTCTATGATGGAATTTTTGTTGAGACTTTTTATTTTCTTTTTATAGAACACCCCAGAACAGACTCAGAGTGGGAAAACAGTTTTGCTTTGAAAATGTTTCTTTTCCAGTTTGTCAATTTAAACAGTTCTATTTTCTACATTGCATTTTTTCTTGGAAGGTAACGTTAACTTAAAGTGAATTGAAAAAAATAAGTTTGTGATGTACTGAAATTGTTTTTAGAGGGATGACAATTCTCTTGGACAGTAAAGTGTGCTTCACAATACAGTGCCTAAATATAAGCTGGGAAGGAAGGAAGGAAGAAAGGAAGGGAGGGAGGGAGGGAGGGAGGGAGGGAGGGAGGGAGGGAGGGAGGGGAAAAGAAAGAGAAGGGAAAGGAAGATGTGACAAGTGCACACTTGTATATTTCACTATGTATTTACTACATGGTATACACATGTTTGAAATTCAGATAAGTATTTATAATTCTACTTCATTTGTTTCTTGCTTACAAAGCAAACAACCATGGACTCACTATCTGAGATTGATAGATTGCCTACAGAGATAAATGGTGTAAATTATATTTGGTGAATACATATTGTGATGTGGGAATTGCATTCCTAGACATCTGTTTCTAACTGTGATGATGACAAATGGGGAATATGGTCTGCAAATATGTAAGAGACAGAGTGTGCATTGTTATATTAAAATTTGTTTTTGTCACTTGCCCCCTCTTGCAGATGCTAGGATTGCATTGTTCCAATGCTCTTGATTGTGTCTTTGTTCTTCTGCCAATTGCAATCTAACTCCTAGCTTTCGTTTATATGAATTTTCATGCTCTATTTTGTACTCATTGTTCTCAAACTCTTTGGCCCGCACTGCTGTTTCATGGAGAGTTATGAAAAGCTATGTCTATGGTCAGACTGTTAGATTCAAATAATGTAAATAATTTCACACTAGACATCAGAAAGAACTAGACTGGAGTGCTGTTAATATGCATCACAACAACTAAAATCATTTGTAGAGTTAACACCATCTCTTTCACTAGGGTGTTCTAGAAGATATCTATAAGGCGGTGTTATAAGAATTTCAAAATCATTCTAAACTGCTTAATCTTTTTTTACTTATCAACTTGTAAAAATTTTCTCTTCGTGTTACATTTTGTTGAGAAACAGAAATCTTATATTTCAGATTTGCTGGTCGTCCTGGAATGTACAACAAACTTTTTAACAAATGGAGATTAGAAGAGGTAATAGTGTTTCTTATTCACCCAGTTTTATCTTAATTTATAAACTACTGCCTTTTAACATTAATTTTCATAGCTGCTTGTTTTTTTGGCTGCTGGTAGGCTAAATACTTGTGCCTAGTCTACAGAAAAGAAGGACTAGGGGGAGGGGGAGTCAACTCATTTTCCAAAACACCAGAGAGCAGGACAAGAAACAATGGATGGAAACTAATCAAGGACAGAAGCAATCTGGAATTAAGGAGAAACTTCCTAACAATGAGAACAATTAACCAGCGGAACAGCTTGCCTTCAGAAGGAGGTTTTTAAGAAGAGACTGGACAGCCATTTGTCTGAAATGGTATAGGATCTCCTGTTTGAGCAAGGGGTTGAGCTAGAAGATCTCCAAGGTCCCTTCCAGGTCTATTCTGACTTATGACCTTACATTTTTTAAGGTTGATGACTCATCATAATCACAAGCCAGGTTTTGTGGCCATGTAAATACAATAAATAAATAAATAAATAAATCATCAAATGATATAAAATAATTTGCCTAATATAACAAATAAATTAATTATAATGAGTGGACTGACTTCAAGAATGGCTAATTTTTTTTAAAAAAAACCTTTGGTTCTTTTTCCTATTTTTCCCCATAGTGTCATCCAAGTGGTTGCTTAATAGATCTGTGTCTGCAAATGGGTGTAATCATGGTTTTAAAACAAATGTGGAACAATTTCATGGAACTTGGTTATCCGTAAGTATGATACATAGTATCTTTATATTTCTACAAAATAAAAATATTTCTTATGTTCTTTGAAAATTTTGATACAGACATGGTTGCCACCAAATTTCAGTGAGACCATAGCTTTATACATGCACACTTCCAGAAAAAACACATGAATTAGAAAATATGTTCAAATTAATTATTTAAGTATATGTTGAATACTATTTTGTGAAGATTTTTGTTTTAAATCCCTTGGATTAATTAGAAATGTAGGTACTGAATAGATTAATGAATCATATCATCTAAAAATGAACAGATCCAACTCTAAAAGGTAAAGGTTCCCCCGCACAGACGTGCTAGTCGTTTCTGACTCTAGGGGCCAGTGCTCATTTCCGTTTCAAAGCCAAAGAGCCAGCACTTGTCAGAGGACATCTCCATGGTCATGTGGCCGGCATGACTAGACGCCAAAGGCGCACGGAACGCTGTTACCTTCCCACCAGAGTGGTCCCAATTTTTTTAACTCTGCCTAACATTAAATATAATGCCAGAGCAAGATAAAAATAAGACTGTTTTTTGCCAATTTTATTTGTTGTGGAAAGTTTTACTTTAAAAAAAAAACAAGAGAGAGAGCATACCAATAGTAAAAGCAGGATTTATGCTTTTTTGTAGGGTACATATTGGAATATTTCATTATAACCCTTTTTTCAAAATATTTATTTTAGTAGCTCTGACCCTAATGCAAGGCTTTCACAAAATCAATATATATTCTACCTCAGATTGCCTTTAATAATTATATATTATTAAGAAAGAAAGTCAAAGAGAATTTGCACAAGCCATGAAGATAATCATTACTTCATCAGGTCTTGATAGGACCATCTGCACAAACAGGGATCTCCTTTCTTTAGGTGATCTAAGGAAGAGAATGGTGAATCCAAACATCATTTGGGGGGGGGAATCCTGCAAGGTAATGCTACAGGTTTCATGCTCTGGCTATCTAATGTAGGTTACTCCAGAATTGGTGGTCACGACGCAAGATCAAGAAAGGAGGACAGTTACTAGAGCATAAAGTGTCTTTATCTCAGTGGGAAAAAGATTGGAATCTACAGCCCATGAATCTCCATGGTCTGATGGATGAATACTTGGAAATGGGTGAGCATTGTGATAGAAAAGATGTTTCTTCTGAAGGGAGGTGGAAGATTTGCTTACCAAGTTTCCTATTTCTAATCATGTTGATTTTCTTTCTAGTTCTACAATTTGGCTTTACTACGATCTTTGTTGCTGCTTTTCCACTAGCACCCCTGCTGGCTTTGCTTAATAATATTATAGAAATCAGGCTGGATGCATACAAATTTGTAACACAGTGGAGGAGGCCAATGCCTGCAAGAGCAACTGACATAGGTGAGATTCCTCCATATGTAATCAGTGTGTTTCCAATATTAGACTTCTTCAGCAGAAATAGTTTGTCATTATGGATTCATTGCAATTTTCTCATTGTGAATTCTTTTGGGGGCAAAATTTCATTTTGCAAAGGTGGTTTACATTTTAGGGTTACATGTGCATAGATTCCAGTGTGTTTTTTATTAATAAAACAGATAATGTTGGATAAACTGAAATGGAAAAAACAGTAGTTTTGAAAGACATAAAGACCTTGAACAAGAGACCCTCAGAGACTTGCCTCTGTTCTGTGTAAAAATGCAATGAACTGGGTCAAACAAGCAGTTGTTGCATCTTTATATTGCCATCATTCAGCTGAGATTCCTGTAACAAATCTATATAATATGAAAACACCATTTTTCACGCATGCATGACGTTAGAATTATAAACAAGGCAAAATGGATTATCATTTATTGTGACAGCAAAGGGCAAGTTCATAGACTGTTTCTGAAAGCTGATGTTTATTTCCTAGATTAATTCAAATGAAAGGCAAGACACACGGCATTGTTGGAAATTGCTGTTTAATTCTGTTATGTAACTGGACAAATCTTTATGATGCTTTATCAGCTTTGTATTTAGTCATACTGTAATTCTTCTCTTCTAGGTATCTGGTATGGGATCCTTGAGGGAATAGGAGTTCTAGCTGTAATCACCAATGCTTTTGTTATTGCTATCACTTCAGACTATATCCCACGTTTTGTTTATGCATACAAATATGGACCTTGTGTCAACGAAGGATACAGACAGGAAAAGTAATTCTGCCTTTGCTATACTTTTTTTTTAACTTATGTCCTAACTTCTGTATTTTCATAAAGTTTGTCAGCAGATTTTCCTTCCCCCTGGGGGAATTTATCTCTTGCAATTTGTCTGTGACTGCTACTTTGAAAAACTACATCTAAACCAAAAGTTGTGCCAATGAAGCTCAAAAATCATGCTAACCAATCTCTGCTTGCAGAATCATTGTCTTCAGCCTGTGCATCTGAACTGTGTTGTTTTTACATTTGTTGTATTTAGTGGAACAACTTCACAGTTTCAGTGTCTTAATATGCAGAAGATTGTGAAAATTCTTTAAAAAATATGCTGCTGTGACAAATATCACACAAATAAAATATTGCAAGTTTACTTGTTCCTTGGGCCCTTACTTAGGATGAAACTAAAATCCAGAACAATGAAAATAGTATTAGGAAAAATTCCTAATCCCGTTCCCCACCCTCAGAACATTTATTTCCGTTTATCTCATATCCTGATATCACTATACCTAGCATTTCATCAACAGACCATGGCAGGGGTTTGCTTACAAAAATACAGATAATACACAATGTCAAAAGTATATCATCTATGTTAAAAGGAAACTACCTATGACTTTTCATGTGTTTTGGGCCACAACTTTAATGAACAATGTATTGGCTATGGTTGAAGTCCAAAACTTGTAGAGGTAATCAGATTGCTTACTTCTGAACTAGACAATTTATAACTTAATAGTATTCTATTTTATTTTCATTTATTTTTTCTATTAACAATTTTTCAAATTTCAATTGACAATGTTTTCTGATTCTTTGGTTTTACAGTTACACATTTAATAGGTAGGTATAATAGAGGAGTTATTGTATCATGCAGATAGGTGGTTTTTTCCCCCTCTCTAATTCTGCTCCATTATCCATGCTATGGCTCTAACCTTTTTTCCCCAGATAATCTTCAATCCTTTTTATAAAGAAATAAACAGATGAGCTTCTATTCTAAGCTTTAGCCCATGACCTCAATAAATGTTTCCATGAAAATGCCTTGGCATGGTCCTCATTTCATTAACATTTTCCTTTAGATCTGAACAGGAATACATACATATATATATATATATATATATATATATATATATATATATATATATATATATATATATATATATATATATATATATATATATATATATATATATATATATATATGCATCTTTGGTTATTCGGGTTTTTCCCCGCGTAGAACTAAAGGTGTAGGGGCGACGTTTCGACGGAATCCCATCCGTCATCACCAGGCTGGTGGCTTCTGCTTCCTTCTTCTGGGAGAAGCATGTGGCTGTTTGTTCCTCTTTTTTAAACTGCCAGAGGGGGTGTGTTCTGTGGGTGGTGTGCTCTGATTGGGTGGGGGAGTAAGTGTGTTCTGATTGGGTGGGAGTGTGTTTTGAATGGTGGGTGTGTTCTGATTGGGTGGGGGGTGTTTTGAGTGGATGGGCTGGTCTCAGCTGCCAGCCTTAGACCTGAGCTGGTGAGTTGTGCTGCTTTTGTTCGGCTTCGTGTTTGTGGTGGTGCCATGTTTTTATAGTGGGTGTCAGTTTGCTTATTGTGTGGTTTGGAGGGGTTTAAAGTGGCTGATGTTGCAGCTGTAGTTAGGTTTCTGTTTTGTGGTTGTGCCTCGTTATCTATATATATATATGTTTTCTGAGGTTTTCGCGGGTGTTTGTATGTGGATCTTTGGTTATTCGGGTTTTTTCCCACGTAGAATTGAAGGTGTAAAAGCAACGTTTCAATGAAATCCCATCCGTCATCATCAGGCTGGTGGCTTCAGCTTCCTTCTTCTGGGAGAAGCATGTGTATATATAGGGAGAAGCATATATATATATATATAGGGACGCGGTGGCTCAGTGGGTTAGGATGCTGAGCTTGTCGATCAGAAGGTCGGCAGTTTGGCGGGTCGAATCCCAAGTGCCGCGTAACAGAGTGAGCGCCTGTTACTCATCCCAGCTTCTGCCAACCTAGCAGTTCGAAAGCACATAAAAATGCAAGTAGAAAAATAGGGACCGCTACAATGGGAAGGTAACAGCGTTCCGTGCGCCTTTGGCGTCTAGTCATGCCGGCCACATGACCACGGAGACGTCCTCGGACAAGCGCTGGCTCTTCGGCTTTGAAACGGAGATGAGCACCGGCCCCTAGAGTTGGAAACGACTAGCACGCATGTGCGGGGGAACCTTTACATTATATATATGTGTGTGTGTATATATATATATATATATATATATATATATATATATATATATATATATATATATATATATATATATATACTGAGTTGAAATCAGACTTGCATGAGAACAGCATAAATTAGATCAAAATAGAAGTTTCCATGGAATCAACATTATCTTATATTTTTTGACATTTGTAGGATGGGTACTAAATATCCATCAACCAAATAATTATTTAGCAAACTGAAATATTACTTCTTTCCAACTTAACCATTCATGATACTTTGGTGTCCATTATTTCACCAGTGATATCATCATGGGAAAATAATGCCTCCAATCCACGATTCCAAATACAGATTATATTGTTGGGGCTATCTATCAGAATGCTGCCCATAAGCACAATTTGACATCCTTATTCACTTTGAGAAGGAAATTCGTTTCAATTAGCATCCCATAATTATTGAAACCAAACAACAGGACGGAGATTTTTATTTAGCTTTAGTTAGGATGTCTAAGCCAAAGAAAAAAATTCCACATGTGCATGCATCAATTTCCAAGGTATAAACATCAAACATACTCAGAGCTTTATGGTTTTCTTGCAACATAGTTCCTGCTACCCCCATATGAAATTCTATGACATTTTGCCTTCATCATCGATTGAAAATATGACCAGCATGCCATAACATATGTAGGCATGCATGGGTAAGGGCAAAGGGTGAATGAAACATGTGTTGCATGCCCAGTTCCTGCCAAAGTCATTCTTCAGGACCAAATGTATTAATTAGTCTTTTTTTTTAATCTCCTAGATGTTTGAAGGGATATGTTAACAGTAGCTTATCAATATTTGATCTGAGTGAACTCGGCAAAGGATATTCAGGATACTGCAGGTATGTATTACATGCATGACTCGGTAACTTCCAGGATGAAGATCATTCTAATTGTATGAGGAAGCCTGTTAAAATCTTAGATTCCACAATTGCTTTTTAACTTTCAATTAATGAAAATATTAATTTTGACCATGCAAATGGAAAAACATCCCTGTGTGTGGGGATTGAGTAAGAGATACTGAAAATGTTACCCTGCGTAACTTTAAGGGAATTCTATCAATTATGTTTGTGCGATATGCATTTATCATTTTTAATTGAACTAAAGTGTTTATATTCCTAAGTCTCTGGGGCAAGTGTCTGGGACTGAAAGCTACTTATAGCAATGCAAAAAATAACAAAGTCTAACAAAGTAAGGGTAAAAATGACAGAAACAAAAATCTCAGTAAAAGTTCAGCAACAAACCCACTAAGCAGAGTAACTGCTATTCCTTTGAGAAAGGCTGCAAAATGAACAAAAATCATTTTCACCTCTTTTTTTGTCAGCCAAAGTCCTCCCCCTTCCTACTTACATCTCCAGTGCACATGGTGTGGCTCTCCCAGAAATGGTGAAGGATCACATTTTATAATGTGCTTTTGCCTAATGCAGCCTAATGCAACCAACAGTTAAATGGCTTGCACTACAGTTGTCTGGAGAGTTTGAGATTAGGGAAGCAAGCTGACACATATTCATTTCCCTTTTTCCATTTGCTGTTGACCCAGTTCTTTTTCTGGAGATATTCCTATCTCTCTCTTTGTGTGTGTGTGTGTGCGTGCACGCGTGTGGGCGTGCGCACCCGTGCACATCTAGTATAAGAGATATATACTATCCATTATGATCATTAACCAGAAATTCAATATAATAAATAAAACCTGATAAGTCAGGGGTCCCCAACCCCTGGCCTGTGGAACAGTACCGGACCACAGCATGCCAGCAACCGGGCCACACAAACAAGGAAAGCCCCATCCATGAGATGCAGGCAGGACACAAAACCACACACCCTCTGGTCCTCAGAAATACCTCTCTCCACTGAACTGGTCCTTGGTGCCCAAAAGGTTGGGGATCTCTGTGATAAGTAATAAAATGTAATGAAATATCCAACCTTTTCATATATAAGCATAGTTATGCTGTCCTGTGGTGGTGAAAAATCTTTATTTGTCTGTGCATGGGTGAGATATATACATGTATATATTTATATGTATGTGGATGGATGGATAGATGGATGCATGGATGGATGCGTGGATGGATGTGTGGATAGATGCATGGGTGTGGGACTCTGTGTGTGTGTGTGTATCTACACAGACAGACAGACAGACAGACAGACAGACACACAATGTAGTTAGGCATGCATGGGTGTCGATGTGGACATCTGAAAAGGATCACTGGATGGATAGACAGATGGAATCAACTGCTGTCCTCTGCTTTTATAGGTATAGAGATTACAGAGCACCTCCATGGAGTTCAACTCCATATGAATTCACCTTGCAGTTCTGGCATGTTCTAGCAGCTCGATTGGCTTTCATTATAGTGTTTGAGGTGAGTTGGACTGAGACTTGAATGTAGAGCCACTTAGCTGTCTTATGCAGGGGAAAAATACAGGGGAAAAATATGCAAGTTTCTCTTAGTTCTCTTGAAATACGGCAATAGTGGCTGTATTCATGTGACATCATAGGCTAAACATATTGATTAGCAAGTGAGTGACCTACCAATGTATGCATGCATCCACTTGCACATATCCATACAATGCATATACATGTTTAAGCACATTTTATGATGTCTGGAATTATCCAAAACAGAGACTTGCACCCCTAGTGCCCAAATGCTGAAGAATTTATGAGCAACTTAATTGAAATACAGTGTAATTATTGTTAATTTAAAAGAGGCTTAGTCAATGCTAAAATGAGTGAAATGAATTTATTTACCTTAAACATGTGATACAGCAACTTAATTTTATTCTACAAAGAATTTATTTTTCACCAAGGATCGCACGTGTGCTGTCAGAAATCCTGCCTCTTACATTAAAGTCAATATGTATATTTGGAGATGTTGAAAGACCTCAAATCTATATCATATTTCTTAGTTAGGATAAAATCCATATGCCTTTTTATCTATCAGCAGTAGCATAAAGGAAATTAAAAGGATTAATAGAGATACAATCATAATTATTCACTTTGATGGAAAATGTGCTTCCCAATTTTTAATTAAAATGAGAATTAAATTGTTAGAAATAATAATAGTCATAATTCTAGTACTTAATGGAGTTAAGGCAACCAATGAGGTTTTTTCATTCTGCAATTGTATATACAAGCATCTGAGGCTTCCTTGATTTTCCCTGATTTAGTTGTCAATATCATAGTTAGTCTATACAGTAGTGACCAAAAGTCAAGAATTTGGTAGCATTGATAAAACATTTTATTAAAATGCCTAAGCTTTTATGAACTTCAGTTCACTTCAACAGCAGCAATAGGATGACAAAAAATGTGAGCCCCCCACAAAAAACCCCACCAAATAATAAGCCAAATTATCCAACAGAATAATACCTTTAATAACTTTATTGTCACTTTGAATGTACACTAATTGGCATACATTAAAATGAAATTTCATTGCATACAACTCTCAAAGGGTCACCACCTCTAATATACAACACATGAATATGACAAAAATAAATAAATACAGAATTAAGCATATACCCACATATATTATATGACACAGAGAGACAACACAATCTAATTTGGATTATGTATACATGTGCATGGCAAGAAAGACAAATCTTGAAAGTTTACCAGATGGCTGGCATAGGGAACAAAGCTATTACAGAATCGGGTAGTCCTGCTAGAAATACCTTGAAACCTCCTCCTAGAGGGGAGCAACAAAAGCAGACCATAAAGTGGGTGCGTGAGGTCTCTAATAATGCTTTGAGCCCTAAGCACATAGTGCTTATAAGCAGCATCCTGAATACCAGGGAGTGAGCTTCCTATGCTCTTCTCAGCAGTCCTTACCACTCTCTGTATGGACTTTCTATCTGAGGCACTGCTGCCACCAAACCAGACAGTGATGCAGTTTGTTAAAATGTTCCCAATCATGCCTCTGTAAAAAGTGGCCAGGAGAGAAGGAGAGAGATGTGCTCTTCTCATCCGACGCAGGAAATGCAGATGCTGGTTTGCACGCTTCACTAAGGATGAGGTGTGGAGAGACCAATTCAGACTGTTAGTTATCTGCACCCCCAGATACTTAATACTGTTGACCACCTTCAGTAACCATTAAATATTCCAAAGAAATGTTAAAGAACTCTGAAAATTAAAGTTTTGAGGAAACTGAGGGACAGAGCATCCATGAGGATTAGCAGTAGCACTTAGACTTAGATACTGCTTCACTGTGTTTTTACAGCCCCCTTTAAGAGCTTTACAGAGTCAGCATATTGCCCCCAACAATCTGGGTCCTCATTTTACGATCTTGGAAGGATGGAAGGCTGAGTCAATCTTGAGCTGATCAGGAGTTAAGGTTCAAAGGAGTCAAGATGGTGGCTATGGCATGACATTGGTACACACAAGACAAGGCTTTAATCCTAATGTGCCTGCCATCTTGCAGATGTTGACTCCCCTTTGTAGACACACAAAGGGGAATGTATGTCCACACAGGACAAATTTGCAAAAGGACAATGCACAAGGACAAATCTGGTTTCTCAAGAAAGTATACAGGAAAATTGCAAACCATGTCAGATCAGCATAAGGATTTTTAAAATGTCTTCTCCTCTTTCTCTTTCTCTCTCTCTCTCTCTCTTTCAGCATCTAGTTTTTGGAATAAAATCTTTCATTGCCTACCTGATTCCAGATATGCCCAAAGACTTATGTGACAGAATGCGAAGGGAGAAATACTTAGTTCAGGAAATGATGTATGAAGCTGAGCTTGAGCATTTGCAGAGAGAGCGAAAAAAGAATGGTAGGCAGTATCACCACGAATGGCCTTAGCTGATATAAGAAAAAGGATAAAAGAAAAAAGAAGGCAAAAACCACCAGCAGCAGCATCATGACCGAACATTTCCAGAAGTCAAGATGAAGGTGGGATTTGAAAAGAAGACAACAGAATCAAGCTGTGTATGAGTGTATGTGTAAAGAAGTAATGTTATCAAGCTTTCTTGTAAAATTGGAACAAATCCTGTTATCGGCAGACACAATCAACCGTTCTGCTTCTTTCATGTTCTGTGCTCAAAACAGACTATAGAGGAACAGAAGTCCTAGAAGAGGAGAATTTACTGGGCAAGCACATAATAAACCCAACAGATCTGAGAAAATATAGAGTCCATTACTTACTGGTTAAACTTTCATAGTAAGGGGTTTACTTTTTTAAAAAAAAATGATGTGCTTATTCACTACTTCTACCCCTTCTGTTTGCTTAACTGAATAAAAAAACTCAGATACTTGCTGCCTTAGTGGCCATCCGTTGATGCTGTAACAGTCCGTGAGGCTTCCCGTTTTGTCAGGTTTATCCTTGTCTCTTGCTGAGATTGTGGATGTTAAAAGGGAGGTCAGCCTGTCCTATATTTACTATGCAGTTTGATGTTTTGCACATCACTTTTTGTTGGTTTGTATGCATAACTCAATGTACACATGGATGTGCATAGACATACACTTGCAGACACACATATATACTGTATATGATACAGATACAGATACATATGTGCATGTGTCTGCATACCCATGTGTGTGTCTCCCTATGTATGTGTACACACACACAAACACACACATACAAAGCAAGACTTCAAGCCAAGATTCAGTGATCTACTACTGCATGAGGTATCTTGATTCTTCATGCAGAGCAATGTATATCTCAGCTAAAAGTCTTATACGAAGAAAACGACCCTGGGTCTGGAGAAATGACAGCTAAATGCAGAAACCTGTTTCATATGGCTGATTCTGCACATACTTTGATGTGCATAAAGCTGCATGAGTGTTTCTTTTCCCCAGCTCAGAAAACCTGGGATGCTGACTCGCCATTGCACTGCCCTTGATGACTCAACTCTTTGGGGAAAATATGTGGCATTTTCCATTGCTCTTGATATTCAATGTGCAACTAAAGGCCATTTCCTCATACCTCTTAAGTGAACTGTCCTATCCATGCTCCAACGTGGCATGCAGAAGCAGCATGCGGAAGTATAACTGTGTGAATATTTATATTTCACAAAAATGTCAACCTGAAATGTCTCAGTCTGTAGCAAATATGAAACCAATTTTATTATTTACCGTATGCAAGCTCCTGCTTATGCAGCAAATAAGGTATAACAGCATTGAACTGCATTTCCAAGGAAAAAATAGGACTGTATAGTATGTAACACTTTTTTCCTCTTTAAAATCAAATTATGGAAGTAGGAGGACAAATAAGATTAAATTATTCTCCAATGGAGTCTCTTGCCAAGATGTATCTAAAATTCCTTCAAAATAAATGAATTTACTATGGTGATACAAACTTTGATTCTGCCTGAACCAGACAACAGTTACACTCAGAAGGTGTTAAAGACAGGTTTGTCACAACAATTATTTATTAAGTATTTTTCTTCCTTTTTTTAAATGAAGAATAATATGAAACACCAAACTAAAACATCTTGCAAGATTTACGTATATGCAAACCCCCTCAAAGTTCTGCATTTTCCTTTTACAAAATGATCAGGTATACAAAAGTTTCTTATTTATATCAACCAAAGCAAGTTTAAAATATGTTCCACTGTCCAGGTTTTGTATCATTGTATATAGCAAAGCACAGCAAATATATCTCATGTAAAGAAATAGTTTATAGATGTGATATTATCCTATTTGCATGAAATGCATCTTCTCTCACTTGAAACCATCAGTGATTTCATTCTAATTTCATTCCACACCATTATTCTACTTCTCAAGGAGTTTTTCTTCCTCTGTTTCTTTCGTAGAAATACTTCCTTACATTATAACAAGCAGCTTTATAATATTACTATTGATACTGATTCTCTGATTCAGCAATTGCTTATAGCAATTACAGGCCTTCCTATCATTGGTTTCCTATGTGTTTTAATCCCAGGACATCTTGCCCATGTCAACAATGATGCTACTCCTGTGCACCCATGAATAGAAAAGCTTGCCAGCCTGCAAACTTCATGGTGAATCAGTTTGCCCCAAACTGTCAGAATCAGTACAAAGTGCACTTTTTTTTGCATGCTGTGAAGCATAGTTTATGTTACCTTTATCTGACATTTACGTTTTTCCATATAGCAATGCTGATTGCCTTGGCAGGAACCAAGCTTTAGAATGGATTCTGTTTGTCAGCTTGTATCCCTGTTAATTGGTCTTTGGTTTATCACTGTTTATTCCAATTAATCACAGGGCAAACTTATGCTGCATTCTCAAACCAGGTCCTGTGGTTTGAAGGACTTGCCAGTACCATTCATTTAAAATGTAAATTTGAAATTCTAAATTCTTTGCCTAGACAAGCAAATATCACACTGAATAAACAGCTTCCTAATAACTAAACAAAAATGCCAAAAACCTTGTGATGAATTAAATATAAGTTTGTACTCCTGTATCTTCAGTAGAAACATAATGAAAGTCTTAATCCAGGTTTTATCGTAGAAAATTACAGATTCTACTTATGAGGGGGTCCTTGGTGCTCTCTGAGCTTACTTGGTTTCTTGCAGATTCTAGTTACTTCCCCAACTGGAAGGTTTAATGGCTTTGATTTTGCAAACCTATAAATTTTGTTCCCTGGTTATTGGAAAGTTTCTGAAATAAAAAAAACTGTTTGCATTCTTTAAAATAAATAGGGTATCAAGAGTATCCTAGAGAATTGCTGATGTATAGAGATTTATATGTTTTAGCTGAAAGAAATGCTCTGCTAGGTTTGGTTTACTATGTTGCATTGAATGCATATTATCTTATAAAGATATATGGCACACACTGTTCTCAGGAAATATGCATTACATGAGTGCTGATTAAAGATTCAACTTCCTGTTTTTTGTACTTCTAAATACTTGTATTTTGAAATGACCAATACGAGTGGTATATGCATGCAAAGACGCAGAGCTTCAAAACTAGCATTCATGCAAAAAAAAATTGCTTTAGATCATTGTTGATCTAGCCTACAATAATTTTGGTCTATGCATGTTCTTTCAAACAGACTGCATGAGCAGCTACAGTCTGTCTTTCAAAATCTACAGTTTGTTATTAGTCCAGAATGTCTTAACTATTACCAACTCAATTCAGTGTCTTGGTGCATTCAAGAAAAAAAAAACTTGCTTGAAAAATAAACATTTGTTTACTACTTACTAGTCTTACTCTACTTCTCTCCCATTAAACGTTGTCGCTTACTGTATGAGAGCAGAAAAGTGGGAATTTATAAAAGAAACAAAAAGGTCTTAATGGCAGTCTTAGCAATTGACAAGTTCATCCCCATGTCCTAATTGTTTTCTTGACAAAATTTTGTTACGTCTTCATAAACCTCAGGGAATGGCACAGGATGATGTTTGTTTTTGAGCGGCAGTGGTGACACTAGGGATAAAGTTGAGTTGGACTTGTTGCTGCTGCTAAGTACCATTATTCAGGGTGGACTAAATGGGGGGGGGAGATAGCGAATTGTTTCTCTTTTGGGGGGGGTCTGTGTGTGACAGTTCAGCGGAGTATTTTCTGAATTTTTGACACACCAAGCCCAACAGGTTCACCATCACTGTCCCTAAACTAACAAATGATTCAGTCCAGACATATATTCATTCATAAAACCTTTATTTGGAAGCCTGGAAAATAGCCTTCCAAAGATAAAAATAATCCCTGATGCTATAATAATAATACTCAAAAGGTGCAATCTATATCATGGCTTGCACTTTTAACCCTGAGGGGGAGCAGCAACCCATGCTATGAACAAGATGATGAGGTTCTTTTAAACAAAAAAAGTTTTAGTTCTTAAAGTATTGCTAGTGTTTTAGAAACTATCCCTTATCTATTATGAAACTGACCTGAATAGATATGACCCTCTATTAAATAATAAATAAATGTCTTCTAAACAAATTAGTAGACATAAATAAAGTATGTTTTCTTCTGTTATTAATGAACTCTCTATGGTCAGCTATATGTCTTTTTTTTACTATTTGTGCTAAAAGTAAGATTCAGTCATGCTTGTGTTAGTATAGGATTTCTCAGAGGGGTTATAACCAGGTAAATTGTTTTTCCATCCATTCTTCAGCACATCATTTGCATCTGCCTTCGTTTCAAAGTCAATTTTCAATTCATCCTGAGAATAAATTTAAAAAACCATTAAATGAAGCAAGTGGTTACATCTAAATCTACAGCCACAACCCTAAATGGCCAGGAGTGAAACATGCATTTCTTATTTATATACTGAAATAATAGTAATCTGAATCTCACCAACTGCCCATCATCACTGTTTCAGAAATGAAGCTCTGATAATTCTATTGCTTAAAATTATATACTAACAATTTACCAGCTTTTTCAATTGATTCCTGATATTTTACTGTAATTTAAGCTTATTCAATGAGAATTCAACCTTATTATGGTAAAAATCATCCTGCTGTAACTTGGCTAAAATAAAGACATTATCAGCCTGATCCATAGGGTTCTTAGTGTAATCCAGCATGTGTTCTTTAACCAATTTTTCCAACTATTGCTACAAAATATTTTTTCTTGCATCCTCCTGGAGATGTAAGAAATAATCTCTCACACCAATCTTAGAAACATCCTCTGCCATCTATAGAGTGGCTGATCACAATTAACTTCAAAAATGCATCACATAGTAGAACATTACATCTCTAAGCAACCATAATCCACCATGAAAAGAAGCAAATATAAAAATTAATTTGAGGAAAAGAGTATTTGATTATTACATCCCATTGTTTTTATTATATAATCCAATAAATACAAAACTTATTGCATTTATTGTATGTTGAGATGGCTCAACCCCATCCATTACTCTGATATGTCAAATGAATAATACAATAATCTTACATGAAGTTCTTTTCTGTTATGATCCACTCCACACCAGCAAAGTGTCTTGTATTTAGGAGACCAGAAGCAAAATATATTGCAGATTGGGCGAATTAATAGTGGTTTAATATCTTTCCCTTTATTTGGACCTGGATAGAACAAAAAAAAAGGATAGATAAATCATTAATCATCCATTAAAAAAGCAAATATGTTTTATTTTCTAATATTTTGTACAAAATCTTAATTCTGAAATCAGACATTTTCATTTTTTGTTAAGTATAAAATAATTAGAATCCATGTCCCTAATTCATCCAAGAGTTTCAACAAATTTTGAAATAATGTAAATCTTCTCCACCCACTTGTCAGTTTCAGCAATCTACATTGGACCTTCTTCTGGTACCTGAAATTAATAGATCTTGGATATAGATCTTGATATCTCTATCTCTTTTCTAGCCATGACTTGTTCTCCTGAATTGGAATTGAACTGGCCAAAGAATGACAACCAGATGCAATATCTTGTTTACTGTTTGAGAAGTTAACCAGCCTTGAGAATGTCCAGATCATTAAAAGTAAAGCCATCTTTCAGCTGTATTCAGAATAGCCTTATATGTTAATGTTTTTTTCAAATATAAACTAGGTTTGGGTGAACAAAGACTTCCATCATTGATAGCCATCCTGGGATTTTCATATAATTTTTTTGATTTTATCTTTCCCCATACAGATTATAATGCATTTCTTATATAATGGTTTTGAAACATACCATAAAAAATGTGTGCCACCTAAGTTGTAAGTCATGTCCTTCTAAATATAACAACCTTTTATTTCTGAAGCTTAGGGTTATACATGTATTAACAGCAGCGAGGATTGTATTTGTGCAGCATTGGAAAAATGAGATAGCACCATCGGAGGAAGCAATAAATAAGAAAATATTGGACTGTGCGGAAATGGATAGACTCACATTGAGAATTAAAGGAAAAGAAGATACAGAATACTTTCAAACATGGAACCTATTTTATCAATGGTTGGGAAAACGAGATAGAGAGTAAGAACTTAACTTTTATGACTAAGCAAAAATTAACCCAGAAAACAAGTTGTTCATTAAGCACAACTGAATTGTAATGATAAAAACCTAATAAAATACTTTTTTTAAAAAAGTAAAGCTATCATTTTGCTTGTTTCAAAGAATAGTTAAAGCCCATAGGTAACAGAACAGTTAAAAAAAACTAAGGTTGTTTTCAGGACTGTAAAGAACTGACCTGTCGCAAAACTAATCAGTAACCCTGCAATTATACATCCAAGACACCCAACAGCACTGTAGTAGAGATATGACAAAGAATACCAGGAATCTGCTAAATAAGGCCTAGGAAGACAAAATGGAACAAAAGTCAATAATTGTTGTGCTGTAAACACAATTCCCTTTCCAATTGAGTTTACATCCTAATACCATATAGATGGTTGATAAACTTTAAGACACGATAAGTTTAATTGCAATTTGATTATATCTAACTACAACCAGATAGATGGATGATTGATAGATAGATAGATAGATAGATAGATAGATAGATAGATAGATGCAATAATAATGATGATGATGATAAATAGAGAGACAGACAGATAGATAGATATAAATATTGAAATATAATGACTAATTATAATAGTTGGCTATAATTACTGTTGAAAGCAATTACGAACCACTGCAATAAAATATATAGATAGGATAGGAATATATAGTTAGGTAAGAAAAGTACCTTTCAGGGGCTAAAGTAGGAACTATGGGTACAACCATATCGGTACTATTGCATCCAGTTGTTGAAAGGTAGAGTGGCAGAGTTTTTGATGGTGGAGCAGGATACACAAAAGCTCCAATGGCAACCCAAAATGCCAAAATAAGTCCAGTAGCGAGGCCACCAAAAGCACCCTTAAACAAATGCAACCATGAAACAGTATTACTGGAGTTGTCAAATTTTAAATACCTGTAAGTCTTCTATGCTAGGAAAAGTATTTGTCACTCTTGAAGGACATCAGCTGCAGCATTTCCTAATATCTGGCAAGAGACTCAAATTTTATGAAGCAATAAGAAGATTGTCCATATCACATGCTAGCTAATAATAAAGTGCCATAAAGGAGAGATCATTTGCTATGTTTGATATCAATAATAAAAAATCAACACGAGTGAGAGAATATATATGCAAAGATAATATTATTCTTGTTATTTACCTTCCAATTGGTACAAGGAAAAATAATTCCCAGTGTAAATAATCCCAGCATAGGTCCTCCACACATTCCATGGATACTAAGTGAAGCCTAGTTAGAAAACATATCACAGTTATCAAATATATGCTGTATACATATTGTATATGTCTCATTTCTATAACATACTGTTTAATTGTTTTACAGAGGGTTTTTCCAGAGCCCCTGGTTCTTGCATAGTACATGGGTATAACATTTTAAAAAAAATTAAACATAAAGTTTTTAAAAAGTCTTCTATGAATTAAAAATTAGTCGCTTGCACATAGAATTTGGCTATGTTAGCACAACATGACCTAGAAAATTCCAGATGAAAAGTTACAGGAGCAAAAAATTCCTTTAGAAAATTCACTTCTATAACACTATCCAACTCAAACTACCTCATCTGCAATAAAAAAAGAGAAGTATATCTATCTCCAACAAGTTATGTATTTTTATATCTTGCTTATTCAAATCCATTTTAAGCAGATTTTTATTTACTGTTTATTCAAATCCATTTTGAGCAGATTTTTTTATTTATTAAACTCATATGAAGAGGCAACTAATAGTTCTTTATTTAAATACCAGCCCTAAGACCTTGCTTGTGAAGACACTCAAACATGTGCATAGATGTGCAAAATTATCACAGCCATAATTTCTGGTTTCTTAGATCTATCCAGGACACTTCTGTGGTAGATGTGACAAGGCATGCTTAGTAAAGTAGGAGGACCCTGCATACTTTCATGGTTTAGGATTCATGAATGCAAATGAAATACAATTTAATCCTGCATATACACATTGCCTATATTTGTAAATGCCTTATTTATTCTCAAGGATAAAAGAAATAACATGTTTAATCAAAAAGAAAAGTTGTTTCAATTAAATGGGTTCTATGATTATTCTTCCTGATGATAATGTGTAGGGAAAGCAAATGATGATATATGAATATGAATGGGTTTAATAGCAGATGAAAAAGTCTGTGAATTTAATCTAAGCAGAGCTGTCTAGACTTTTAAAGCCATCTGCCACACGTTCTCACTACGGAAGTTGAAATTTCCTTATTCAGGGAGGATGATACAAATCCAAGGTCATACCAAACATTTAGTTGTGTAGTTACCTGCACAACACCACCCATGAGTGACGCAACTACAGCCATTGTAGTACACAGCCCTCCAAATACTATGCCTGGAGAAAAGGAAGCAATTTTCCTTAGGTACATTCAAATGTATTTTCATCAGATTATTGACAACTAATGACAGCAGTGGATGGATTTCAAAATTTCCTCCTATCATAAGAACATTCCCTGAGATTTACTCCATATGGGACCTTCCAGGTAGCAGAAAATTTGGTATAGAATATTTTGCCATTCTTCCCTTCTCCTTTAACCTCCATAATTGCCTGAAGCTTTCACAGAAGATTTTTTTTTACAGAAAAAATAACTAGATAAAGGGAGATGGGAAAATCAGCTGAAATCAGTGCCACATTTGCTCCTTCACCAGAAATTTCCAAGAAATTTTCACCTTATCTCCAACTTATTTTCAACTTATTATTCCAAACTGCATTATGCAGTATGATGCTGACATCATATATATATACATACATACAGAAGGAAGCTAAAGCCTGATGATGACGGATGGGACTCCGTCGAAACGTTGCGCCTACACCTTTAGTTCTACGTGGGGAAAAACCCGAAAAACCAAGGATCCACATACATACATATATACATACATATATATATACATACATACATATATACATACATACATATATATATATATATATATATATACATATATATACATATATATATATATATATATATACATATATATATATATATATATATATATATATATATATATATATATATATATATACATACATATATATATGTAAAGGTAAAGGTAAAGGATATATATGAGTCATATTTCTTTTTCTCCTTTCATGCTGCTGTTTTGAGGACACTGAAAGGAAGAACTTCACATTTCAATTACTCATGGATAGACACCAGTGTAATTTCCAATGAAAGCACATATTTAATGGCATACTTTCTAGGAAAAAATATGATATCTATCATGTATTTTATCTAAAATCATTTTCATAGGTCATGATAGGGATTGTCAATAAGCAAAGCATACATTCTGAGCATAAATATTTAAATCACAATAAAAAGGAAGAGTAATCCAGGCTCTTAAGTGGCTATTCATATGTATTGATGGCTGTGCTTTTAGCTGCTCGATTTTATATTTATCTTTGTTTGGATCCATTTCTTTCAAGAATGGTCAATAGATTAAAAATTCATGCCTTAATTAAAAATGTGTACAGATTAAGGAAGCATCTACTTCCTTTAAACTAGTTAATATGCAGTGGTCTTGAGCCTAAAGCTCAGAAGAAGGTGGAACATATTATGTTAACTCATTGATGAATCTATTAACACACTCACCCCTTGATTTTATAAAAAAAAAACTATAATCTAAGTGCATCTGATTAGGAACCCAACATCTTTAGATATACTACTCCAAAATTATTGCTGATAATTTGGGATAATAAACATCTCAAAAGGGAGCAAATCATTATTAAATAATCATACCTTTCTTTGCATACACTGATAAGAGAAACTTATCAGAAAGAGCCTTGGTGGAGCAGTGGGCTAATGCCTCCCTAAGTAACACCAGCTGCCTGCAATTAGTGCAGGTTCGAGTCCCACCAGGCTCAAGGTTGACTCAGCCTTCCATCCTTCCAAGGTAGGTAAAATGAGGACCCAGATTGTTAGGGGCAATAAGCTGACTTTGTAAAAATGCCACTGGGGGGGAAAGCCCTAATAAGCAGGCATATACATAGAATGAAGGCTATTGCTATTGCTAAGCACATTGATTTGTGCTTCTTAGATTGTAAGCTGCCCTGAGTCTTTGGAGAAGGACGGGATATAAATGGGATTAAAAAAATACAAAACCTGTAAGATTGCCCAGACAGAGTAATATTGTATTAAGGACTTTTGAAAAGTGGCAAGTTTAAACATATCAGTTTTAAAGACATTTTCATTTTGAACAATAGATTAAGAAAGAGTTTCATTTAAAGTTAAGAAAAATTAAAGTCCTGTTTTCCACCTACATAAGCCTTTGCTGGTCCAAGTGCTCGCACGCTCAGAAAGTTTTGGAAAAAAGTACTTGACAAAATCTTCAAATGTTACTGTTGCCAGAGCATTTATACTTGCAGCCACAGTGCTATAAAAGTAAGCATGTACAGTGTCAGAACAATAAATTAGTCCTTAAAATGTGACTTGTCCTGGGACAAGTAATACTAAATTATTTCCACCCATCTACCAAATAGCCTGCTATGGGATAGTATTGCAAAAGTAAAGGGAAAGGGAAAGCTTCCCCCGCCCATGTGTCCTAGTCATTTCTGACTCTAGGGGCTCATCTCCATTTCAAACCCGAAGAGCCAGCGCTTGTCCGAGGACGTCTCTGTGGTCATGTGGCCGGCATGACTAGACGTCAAAGGCGCATGGAACGCTGTTACCTTCCCACCATAGTGGTCCCTATTTTTCTACTTGCATTTTTACGTGCTTTCGAACTGCTAGGTTGGCAGAAGCTGGGACGAGTAACAGGCGCTCACTCTGTTACGCGGCACTCGGCATTCGACCCACCAAACTGCTGACCTTCTGATCGACAAGCTCACCATCCTAACCCACTGAGCCACTGCGTCCCTTATTGCAAAAGTAGCAGAAAGTAAAAAAAGAAATAAATATGAGGTAAATTAAATAGGAGAAAGAGACCCTGTTCTATATTACCAATACTACCACCATCACTCTGAATGCTAAAATAGCTGAATCTTCTGTTCCACAAATAATAATTATTAGTTAAATGTTGCTAACAGTCGAGATTCTCTTATGTTTGCATAATATACTAAACTTGGATTAAAGCATAATTTCTTGTTCTTATAACAGGCTAAACAAAATAGGTCATGTGGTTGCTTGGTTCATAACCTGCTAAAACAGTGAGATTCCTACAAAATCCATTCCATTTCAGCTTAGATTAGTATGTTGTTATGTGAATTTAGACTTTGCCCAATAGAGACAGATTCGAAATTTTGAAACTGGGAAAAAGTACACTTTATTTCAGGGCAAGAATTGATCTAACTGCATTCACTGAACAGAGATTACTTATTGGCTTCAGACATTATATAACACTATGGTTTGCTTTAATCCTAACTTCTTCATATAACTCCCTAAGTTAAAATCAAATAAGCATCCTTGATTAATACAGTGAATGAATACACTTCAACCATGTGAATTCTTATGTTGCAGCTTTTCCCATTATCTTATTTTTGAGACAAGGTTTACTAACACCATCATAGCTAAGGTCTATGACAGTGGTGGCGAACCTATGGCACAGGTGCCAGAGGCAGCACTCAGAGCCCTCTCTGTGGGCATCTGCACCATGCCCTGGAGGTGGCAACTGTCCCTCTTCAACCAGCCACCTGCTAATTCGCCAAGGTCCCATGTGGCTGAATGCATCCCAGCACGGCTGGTTTCCCTCCCCCCATCCCATCCCTCCTGGCCTCACATGCTCTCCTTTTCCCAGGCACGACCCACTGCATCACCTCCTCAGCTGTTAGCCAACCATCCATCTTGGAGGTGGCTTCTTTGAACTGCTGGCAATGGGCTGCGGAGCCCCAGAGTGCTCCTGTCAAGGAGCCGGCAGGCTGTGGCTACTGATGGACACTGTTGGCCCCAGGCGCTCACTGGCCTCTGTGTGCAGGGGCTGATGGTTCAGGCAGCAGCTGCCCCAGCCCTTGCCTTGCCCCATGGCAATGGCACCCCCACCCTGCCACAGGATGAGTCCTGCCTACCGCCCCACCAGCCAGAGACCTCCTGGAGCTCCCCCAACCCTGCCCACCCCCCATAGGTGTCCCTCCTCATGAGCAACATTGAGGTGACCACACCCACCTTGGCCACACCCACCCAATCTTCCATGACCACCAGAGCCACACTCAGCCAGTGGGCCACACCCACCTGGCACCCAGCAATAAATAAGTGGGTTTTGGGTTGCAGTTTGGGCACTCAGTCTCTAAAAGTTTCGCCACCACTGTCCTATGATATTTTTACTGTTTTTTTTATTTTTCATGAATTTTGTATTAGTTTATACAAAGAAAAAAATAAAATAATGGGAAAATAAACAAGGAAAAGCAGAAAAGGAAAAAACAAAAAGGGGGAAAAACAAAAAGCATGGACTTCCAATTCTTTTTAGTACAATAGAATAAGGTTATAACATGCAGCCTCAACTTTTACTTTTACACAATAATATATACTAGTCATTTCTGCAACAATAAACCTATCTAAGCAAAACCCAAAATTTAATTTTTATTAAGATCTCTGGATGTCTGATCTCTGAAGGATATTTAAATAGTTACCTTCAAGGAAAAATGGCAATATTAGGAAAGTCAACATATTATTAGAGTTTATCAATTTCAGTTTTCCTTCTAGCCTTTTCCAAAAATCTCTTTCTCTTTTGTCTCCCTCTCAATCCTACAAACGTAGCATCTTACAAGGAACAAGGAATCAGTGGAATAACTCATTTTCCCATTACAATGACACATTATCCTATTCTTAGGAATAAGCGGCCTTTGCCTCAAATGCCCAGTACTCATCCTGGCCTTCTGATTTTCAAGGATTTCTTAAAGAATCATTAATGGTAATACTCTAATGTATGCTAGTAATGTGCCATACATTAGATAACATATGTGCCACACACACACACGTAATCTAACAGTTTATAGATGATATCATGCTTTTAAAAATAAATGTGCTATTGCTAAGCACATTGATTTGTGCTTAGATTGTAAGCCGCCCTGAGTCTTCGGAGAAGGGCGGGATATAAATGGGACTAAAAAAAAGAAGAAGTTCTATGTCTGTCAAGTTCACTGAAGGCTTTGCAGTCAGAAAAACAGAGTGGACAGCATTACATTGTAGAAAGAGGAAAGGAGGGACACAAGACAGCTTTTTCAAGAACTTCATTCCCTCTAGTGCTTAGGGCCTCTCAAAGGCTTGGTTTGACACACCTCCATTAAATCCAGCATAGGACAGACCTTAATGTTCCACTGAATGCACATGCAACAAATAGGCCTGGAAGTCCAGGGATCGATGAAAATATTATCATCACAAAATATGGCATTAGCTGGAGGGGGGAAAAGGAGAGAGGAAAGATGAAGAACACTCTTGCTGTACAGAACAACTTTAATGCACATATAGACTGAGCTCATGAACTTCACAAATTTCAGGGTGAAGAATACCATCATGTGCTTTGCTCTCCAATGAAGTAAATGAAGCTAAGGAGCAGAGGGCCTTTGTTCCTGTAACATGATCAGTATAGGGCAGGGGTAGGCAACCTTGGCTCTTTTATGACCCATGGAGTTCAACTCCATGGAAACCTCTCCCTTCCCCTCAGCATGGCTGGCTCAGGAATTCTGGGAGTTGAAGTCCAAGAGTCATAAAAAAGTCAAGGTTGCCTACCCCTGGGGTAGGGTCTAGATTTCAAGAAGGGAAGGACAGCCTGTATAGTGGCTGATTCATCAAGAAGAAATATGACATATAAATTGGTAATTCATCTGAGATGAATACCTAAATGCTGAAAGTTCAATCTTCACCACTTCCTGGTCACTGACATCCCATCTTGAGAAAATTGCTACTAGGTGTGGATAAATTGTCTATGAATAAACTGTCTTCCTTCTATTTATTGTGTCCATCCTTTACAGTAGATTCAGAAGAAATGCTAAGACAGCAACCAGAAGAGGTACAACCAAGATTTGGGGCTCATCACACCCTTCCCAATTTTTTATTTTTTTAAAAAAAATTATAATTGAACAAAACTTTTTTCAAAAGAACAAGAAATAAGGTCATCTTAGTAGAGTTTCAAGCCACAAAGAATATGATTGTCCATTGAGTTTCAGTTGTCCTTCTGCACTAAACTAAATGGACTAGTTATCTGACTCATATAGATCTTTTAAGCTCTTCTGATGTTAGACCAGAGGTTTTAGACTCTGCCCACAGCCTAGAGTTTGACTCTGATAAGGGTCAAGGTTGACTCAGCCTTCCATACTTCCGAGTAAAATGAGGACCCAGATTGTTGGGGGCAATATGTAAACTGCACAGAGAGTGATCTAAAGTACTATGGGGTGGTATATAAGTCTAAGTATGCTTGCTTTTTAGTAGCTATTAATGTGTTTGCTTGCTGGTTCTATCTATTTATTTATTAATCATTCTGGTATTTATATGACTGCCCATCTCACAAGAAATAACTATGCAGCATATATGTACTAATTAGTTTGCAGTTACTGTTCCTCTCATTCCCGATAAGCACTTTTTTATTGCTACACATGGAAGTTAGAACTCAACAGGAGCGTTTGCAAATGTTCCCAGAACACTCCATTTGCACATTATTTTAAAAAATGTTACAGTGCAAGAAATACTCGAATAATTCTGTACCACTCAGTTCAGCACAGCTGCATTTAAGAAAGAATTCAGATCACAGAACAATTCTCTGTTTACAATTTTACCTGATCTGGTGCTGAAATGAAGTCTGCAGTCCAAGGATCACAGCTCATAAAAAAGGAATACATCACCAATCCAGAGAGGACTGCACATGTCAGGATGGCCCATAATCCCACCAAATTAAAGTAGAGCGCACTAAGGAGAAGAAAAAAGATCAGTTAGAAATCATTCAATAAAGGGGAAAAAAACATTTTTGTACACTGCTTTTTTTATTTTTAAAAAGTGTCCTGAAAATTCTTAAATGCTATCTCAGAGTATGATAGTCAGATTAGTTTTTGATAAGACATTTCTTACCATGGTAAAAAGAAGCAAAGATTTAAACTTTTCTCTGTGTGCCACAATGAAAGAAGTCCACAGTCTGCCCCTCGGTACATGTTCCCAGTAGTTTGAGATGTGTTCCTGTTCTTTTCATAATATATTTACTTCCTGCGACTCTGTATGTGCTCTTTTAGTGTCCAAGAGGGTTCTTTTGAAGTGTACTACTAAATTTCCCTGTCCCTGACACACATGAATGTGATTTTCGTGGAAAACAAGGTTAGAATCCTTCACTCTGTTGTGAATTTAGATGGAAGCAGAATTTCACATTTAATATTTAAAATCCTATCTTTGTGGCTAGATACTCTGCTAAGACTGTTGGTTTGTTTTCTAGTACTAGTAAATGATGCCAGTCCTGGGCAACATAAAACAGCAATTAAAAAGAGAAAATAAATAAATAAACAAACAAACAAAAAATAATCACAAAAATCAACAATCAATGCTAATAAGAGAATCGGTTTGCTCTACTAGTCTACCATGGTAGAAGACCATGAATTCAAGTCTCACTTGAACCATGCAGCCAGTTGGATGACCTTGGGCCAGGCACTTTCTCTCCATAACAACAGGTCGTTGTGAGGAAAATAGGAGGAGTAAGGTGTGATGAATATAACTTATTTGTAAAAATAATAAAGGTGGGATACAATATATAATAAACCCCACCCCCCAAAAAATCACACAAAGCAATGATAAATCCCCCAATAAGCCCAATAAGGGCAAGCACAGTCAAAGGTGATTGAAATAATAGTTAAAATCATAAGGCAGAAGTCAGGAGAGGGAGTGACAATATCCAGCTCAAGAATCCAAATAAAAATCCAGGTTCATTGTTTCCAAAAAACTGAGGAGTTTGGGCCCCCCCTTAGTTAGACAATTGTATGCTGCTTCCAAAGCTTTGCATACCCCAACCCATGTGTCTCTTATATTGTCCATCTCCGAAGTGGTAGACCAACATATGTTCAGGCCCTCCTCTTATATGGCCTTCCATCCATGCAACACAATCCTCGCAAGAGTAGGGAATTTTCTGCTGGATCTCTCTCAATGGCCAGTTGAAGCATCCCAAACATTACGCATGAGAGAGTTCATTTTAAAAAAATAATAGATTTTTTTAAAATTAAAAATAATTATATTCTAATCTTGAATTACATTAACTTTGATGGCTACTTACAGTTTGGCATGCTTTTCTGTTTTACATGAAATGCACCTTTGTATTGTGGACTGATTTACCCCATAAATTCCTAGCCAAGTAAATGTTCCTCCTACTGCGATTGTCCAAAATGTGTGTCTTTTCAGGGGGTCAACATCAAAGCTACATAAATAAGACATGAAAAATATTAATTGGCCATTGTTTAAATAGGAGAGTAGCTTAAAACTAATTTGCTTCTACTGGAATTAAGAAACTTCAAGGCAGGAATCCAGTAAACAGATCTAAATAAATGCACAGATTTGGAAGGAATAGCAATAGCACTTAGACTTATATAATGCCCTATAGTGCTTTACAGCCCTTTCTGAGCAGTTTACAGAGTCAGCATATTGCCCCCAACAATCTGGGTCTTCATTTTACTGACCTCAGAAGGATGGAATCTGAGTCAACCTCAAGATCAGTCAGAATTGAAATCCTGGCTGTGGGCAGAGTTAGGCAGCAATACTGCATTCTAACCACTGTGCCCCCAGGGTGGAATTATCACCCACACATAAACTGACTAATTGGTGTCTCTGATAATTTGAAATTCAGGTTAAAAAATAAGCACTCAAGTTGCATACCTAAAGAGGCTTATACTGTATTGAAATCAGGACTCCATCTTGAAATAGGCAACATGTATAATTCTTGGTCAATCTGATTTGATTTAAAAAAATCTAAATACTAACCAGACCCAATCCCATTTACACCTACACAAAGTTGGCCAGATGGTAAAATGGGAATCTTTGCACAAAGAAAAATGCTGGATAAATAATAGATTTCACCAAGAAGAAGGTAAGAAGTTCAGTACTGGAATTGTCTAGGTGGTCATCTAGTCCAGACAATTATTCTTAAGTCCTGCCAATAGACACCCCCCCATGGGGTTTAAAGTAGAACAGGAGAGCAAGAATTATGCTTGATTTTTCACTCACTTCTAAACCCATTAGACAAAATTAGTGGAATAGTTTATTGAAATCCCTATTTTCTTCCATTTCCTCCCTTTTATTTATTTTTTTAGCTATAATTCTGGAAGAGGGTATGGCAAACTGTTTGCATATCACTGTTGTAAACACTACGTGAATGTGTTCATGAAGACATCTGGACTCAAAGCCTACTTGAAAGAGATTTTACATTCTAAATGATTGTACTTCAACAATTACATTTGTAAATGTATTTTTTTTAATCTTTACTGTTTGGATGGCAACACGATATTTTTTCTCCAATCCATTTTTTCTATTTCACTATTATTTTCCCCAAACTTTCTCTTGCCCCATCTCGACAAAAAACCTGCTTCATTCTGTTCTGCTTTGCCATTTCATGTTAATATAAAGCTGATTGTGTTTTTCCTCCCTTATCACTGTTCTTGCTCTTTTTTATTATAAAAGAAACTTTTATAGAAATACCGTATATCTTGCAGTTCTTATTGAAATACCATGTGTTCTGTAGGGCAATTCTCTGTTTTTTGAATTGCCAGTTTTTTCTCATTGACCTTCCACTTTATGGCTGTTACCACTTTGCTTTATTTCCCCTGTACACTATATTTGTTCTACGTGATAACCAATTTGATTTTCTTCTGGCCATCAAATCACTCTTTTGACTCTTTTGAAACTGTCTTAAATTGCTTTATGAACATATTTTGTCCCTTCAGTCCTAAGTTTGCCTGAGATCATTCACATTTAACCTACCAGATTTCAAGAAATTTTATTTTGACACCTTTGGGTGTGGGGTGCGGTGGAGGAATGAGACATGATTACCTATCATTACAAACACTAAACCAGATTGTGAGAAGCCATTCTACTTACTCAAAGACATTGAGACGTGATCCATTTTGAGCATTTTCCCAAACATTTCTAAAACCCCCAGTCTTAAGAGTTCCTTGCACTAAAACTGTCAGGAACCCAGTCAGCATAACAATCAGTTGAAAGGCATCTGTCCAGACAACAGCTTTCAACCCTCCCTAAATCAAAGAAAAAAAATAATATTGTATTTATCTTGATTTTAGTTGCACCAATTCAGTTTAAAGCTCTAGTTTCAACCAAGTTATATTAGGTTAGATATTTATTAGCTCCTTTTTTTCTACCCACAACCAATTATTAGTGCATCATAGGACTGAGTTTATGTACAATATACTTTCTCTGCAGTGATTGTTCACAATAATCACATGCTCTAGAATAGACTATGAGTGGCCCAAGAGTATGGGCCACTCTTAGTCTACCTATGAATTTCCACTCATTGGTAATCTTTCCCTTCAATCCTATAAAATCTCTTCAGCCATTTACCAATATATGTACAGGCTTAAAAATGAATAAAGGACAGAATGGCTGATTCATGCTTATTTTAAGTGTGAGCACAGCTCCCAAATATTTATTAGGGATCACTTATCTCCAATAGTTTCTGCCCATTTAGTATGTTCCAGTAGAGTGGGTATACATTTGAGAATATAAAATGTTTGATTATTGTAGGAAAAAAATACTGAGGTTTCCTAGTTTGTCTTAATATTTGTGCTCAACTATAAGACCCCTCATTAGAACATAAATGCCAGTTATTTAACCATTCCTCTAAAAACATTTATAGTTGAACTATAACAGAAACATACCAGTGTACAGTAGAAGGTGCAAATAATTCCTGTTGCAAATACTGAGCCCCAAAGATTAAATCCAGTCACTGAAAAGCCAAAGGAAGTGTAATTAGATACACTGCAGGTTACTTTTTTAAAAAAAAAACACCTATAGTTTATTTTTAAATATACAAGAGCATGAGAGTAACAACTGTTATCTAACCTGTTTCCATCATTTTATTTTATGTGCTGCAGAACTAAAGTTCATTTCCACCTTTTATAGTTTTCTGTTTTTGTTTGCAAAAGGTGTTAAATTCATTTCATCAAATACATTGGCCAAATCTCAATGGGAAGCAAAATAATTCCTATCAGTCTAGCAAAAAAAACCTATCATTTACCAGAAACACCAGATCAATAGGATGAGAAATCTCAGCTTTATCCTGTTTCACATTACGTAAGGCATTAAAGCAATGGGCTGGAAGGACAGAAAGTGTCAAAGTACAGAAGAAAGTCTTGATCCATTATCTTAAACTGGGCCCTTTGCCCAGAACTTGAGAAAACTATTCAGAATCTATCTTCTCTGGCTACTTTTTAGCAAAAGGGGAAAAATAACATATATCAGAAGGAAAAGTAAAGGGGAAAGGTGCTTTCAGATAGGTAGATAACAGAAAACAAATTCCCCTTTTCTCCTGTCCTTTTCAAGTCAACAACAAAGCACTTACCTTGATTGAGAGCCAAAGCTGGAGCATAAACTACCACTCCTGTGTAAAGGGTCTGCGAAGAGTAGAAAAAGTATTTCAGACAAGAAAAATATTCATTGGGAGCAAATTCAAAAAAAGAAGACAGCTAAAATTAACAAACGAAGGAGATTCAGATGGGATCATATGCCAAGGTTTGGACTGGAAAGTGGCACTGCCACACAGACGCAGGCTCACACACAAATGGGAAGATACATTTATGAATAATATTCATGCATTCTTCTGCCCCGTTTTCCCCCAGTTTAACATGCCTTTACCATCTGTGTGACTATGTCCAGTCTTTTAGGTTGAATATGATAGAAGCAGTTCTAACTGCTACTAGCTGGGAAAAATAGCCATGCTTCTTGTCCTAAATAATACATATTGACTTCTAAATTATAGCATAGATATGTGGTTCAGCCAAGGGCTGCAAAGAAGAACTCAAAATGCATAAAATTCATAGAATACTCTTGGGTCCCTCAGGGTCTATTTTAATCCATGTGATTGTTTGGAAAAAATATGCAGAAAAGGGACCTTGTACATGAGCCTAACTTCTAGAAGTGCTGGACCTCAAATTCCCCCAGTTCCCATCTCAACTTGGCCTTCCCATAATTTCATTAACTGATGATGCCAGAAATATTGGAATTTACAAGGGTAATTAAATGTATTTAATTGTATGTATACATAAATAAATGTACTTATACTGTGTCAATCTACTGTTGTTTGTTCAAGACTGCCCAACTGTTTTAACTGAGATTTATTCTGTGGTAAGACTGTGATGGTTAACGTTAGAGGTTTGGGAAACCCTTGAAACTTTTCTTAACATATTACAATAGTCTTATTTTAATAGGAAGTAATTTTGAACATAGGTGTGAATAATCACAATCTGAAGCAAATCCAAAGAATAAACCAATCAGTCTAAAATCAATACCTGAGAAGATATTGGAAAAGACAATAAAAAACAGATTTGTGAACATCTAGAAACAAATAAAGTTATAGTTTAAAGCCAGCATGTGTTTGTTAAAAACAGATCATGCCAAACCAATCTTAATTCATTCTTTAACTAAGTGACTAAATTAGAAGACAAGTGAAATGCTGTGAACATAGTATACTTAGATTTCAATAAGGCATTTAACAAAGTAGACCACAATCTAAGGTAAAGGTAAAGGTTCACCCGCACATGCGTGCTAGTCGTTTCCAACTCTAGGGGCCGGTGCTCATCTCCGTTTCAAAGCCGAAGAGCCAGCACTTGTCCGAGGACGTCTCCATGGTCATGTGGCCGGCATGACTAGATGCCAAAGGCGCACAGAATGCTGTTACCTTCCCACTGTAGTGGTCCCTATTTTTCTACTTGCATTTTTATGTGCTTTCGAACTGCTAGGTTGGCAGAAGCTGGGACGAGTTACAGGCACTCACTCTGTTATGCAGCACTCATGATTCGACCCGCCAAACTGTCGACAATCTGATCGACAAGCTCAGCATCCTAACCCACTGAGCCACCGCGTCCCTTAGACCACAATCTACTTCTTGATAAATCAGAAAAATGTGTGATAGACAGCTTCACCACCAGATGGATTTGTAGCTGGCTGACAAACCATACTCAGTAGTTCTTAATGATACTACATCTATATAGAAGGAAGTAAGCAGTGGGATACCACAGGGTTCTGTCTTAGGCCCAGTACTCTTCAATATCTTCATAAATAATTTAGATGAGGGAATAGAAGGGGAACTCATCAAATTTGCAGATGACACTAAGCTAGCAGGAATAGCCAACACTCCAGAAGACAAGCTCAGAATCCAAAAATATTTTGACAGACTTAAACAATGGACCCTATCCAACAAAATGAAATTTAATGTGGAGAAAAGCAGGAAAAACCAAAGGTACAAGTACAGATTAGGGTGAAACCTGGCTCAAAAACAGTAACTGTGAAGTAGATCTTGGAGTTCCAGTGGATGATCACTTTTTGCAGTTCTACAGAATGTCCTAAAATTGCAAATTGAACCATTTCTAAAAGGTGCCAATTTACTGCTGATGCTTTTTTAGGTATGTGGAATTAATTTATAGAGTGGAATTCTCTTGGGAACAAACATTTCCCTAAGTAAGCAGATGCATGAAGTTGTCATCAAGAAAAGCTAATTAACTTTATACTGCTTACAAAGCAGCCTCAAACAGCAACAGAGCTCTCATCTTTCCATTGGCTATTTATTTATTTATTTATTTTTATTACATTTATATCCCGCCCTTCTCCAAAGACTCAGGGCGGCTTACAAGCTTAGCAGTAGCCTTCATTCTATGTATATGCCTGCTTGTTAGGGCTTTCACACACACCCCAAGCGGCATTTTTACAAAGTCAGCTTATTGCCCCCAACAATCTGGGTCCTCATTTTACCTACCTCGGAAGGATGGAAGGCTGAGTCAACCTTGAGCCTGGTGGGACGCGAACCTGCACTAATTGCAGGCAGCTGGTGTTACTTAAGGAGGCATTAGCCCACTGCTCCACCAAGCAGTATTTGTAATCCACACTACACTGTTTCCTGAAAATGATTCTTGGCATAGTTGCCTAAGATGTTGGAGGAAGGATTTTCTCTTTATCATCTGCAAAGTACAAATAAAGATGTTCCTAACTGTTCTGAAACAAATCACACTTAAAGAAATATTTACCTATCATACCTCTGGCATTCCGTTGAAAGACTTTCTTATTATCAGACACGTGAAAACAGAAATCTCACACAGTTATTAATTATTCCACATTCTCAACAAAGTTCTATGGGTGGTTTCACAAGTTGTGTGAATGCATCAAATTAAAAATAGTAGGGATTATCCCTGAAATGGCCAACCAGATCGCACTGCATATCTGGGGCATGGGAGGTTTTGGTGCAAACTATTCAAGGCAAACAATTCATTTGGTGAATGATCTCTGGAGGGCTCGGGATAGGGGATATTCCTCTGTCCTAGTCCTATTAGGCCTCTCGGCGGCTTTCGATACCATCGACCATGGTATCTTGCTGCGGCGTCTCAGGGGATTGGGAGTGGGAGGCACAGTTCTTCAGTGGTTCTCCTCCTATCTCCTGGGTCGCTCGCAGTCGGTGTTGGCAGGGGGGCAGAGATCGGCCCCTAGGTCTCTCGTTTGTGGAGTTCCTCAGGGGTCGGTTCTCTCGCCTCTCCTGTTCAACATCTACATGAAACCACTGGGTGAGATCATTCGTGGTTTTGGAGTTGGGTATCATCAATATGCTGATGATACCCAACTTTTCATTTCGACCCCAAACCACCCCAGTGATGCCCTCGCTGTGATGTCCCGTTGCCTGGAGGCAGTTCGGGTCTGGATGGGGAGGAACAGACTTCAACTCAACCCTGACAAGACTGAGTGGCTGTACATTCCGGCATCCCAGGACATTCAAAATGTTCCATTGCTTTCTATGGGGGGTGAGCTCTTACCCCCCGTGGATAGGGCTCGCAACTTGGGAGTCCTCCTAGACTCACGACTTACCCTGGAAGACCATATAGTAGCCGTGACTAGGGGGGCTTTTGCCCAGGTTCGCCTGGTGCGCCAGTTGCGGCCCTATCTGGACCAGGATGCCCTGTGTACGGTCACTCATGCGCTCGTGACCTCTCGCCTAGACTATTGTAATGCTCTCTACATGGGGCTTCCCTTGAAGACCACTCGGAGGCTCCAACTAGTACAGAATGCGGCCGCGAGAGTTGTCTTGGGAGTTTCCCGGTACTCCCATGTTACACCTTTGCTCCGCAAGCTGCATTGGTTACCAGTTGTCTTCCAGGTGAGGTTCAAGGTCTTGGTCATGATCTTTAAGTCCTTACATGGCATGGGTCCGGGATACCTCGAGGACCACCTGCTGCCGGGGTCAACTCCCCTCCGCCCTATGCGTGCCCACAGAGAGGGCCTCCTCAGGGTGCCTCCAGTCAGGGAATGTCGACTGGTGGCCCCCAGGGGGAGGGCCTTCTCTGTGGGTGCCCCGGCACTATGGAACCAACTTCCGGTTGAGCTCCGGATGGCATCGGACCTCCGATCCTTCCGTCGCGGGTTGAAGACCCACTTGTTTGAGTTAGCTGGTCTGGCCTGAAGGGGAATATGGGTTTTTTTTAATTGGTTTTATTATTTTACTATTGCTGTATTTTAATTGGGCATGGTTTAATTTTCTTTTAATTTTTGTATACCTATTTATATATGCCCTGTGAACCGCCCTGAGTCCCTAGGGAGAAGGGCGGTATAGAAATCCAATAAATGAAATGAAATTCAATGAAATGTGTCCTAAACCCCTGACATGGAACTGAGCTATGAGCTACTCTATACTGTACAGACCACATTATTTGGAGTACACTAAAGTGCAACATAAATGCTTGCTAAAATGATGGCAACAGGGATTAAATTGGAAAAATATGTGTTCTTTTACAGCCCCACAATCTATGTTGGAAACCTGTTCTACAACTGAAGCTGAAGTTTCAGAAGAAAATCTCACACTTGAATATAGAGTGTCATGGGAACCCGTAGACTAGGAAGAGTCTAGATTTATCATAAATGTTAGTTATCGGGGTGATGAAAATCCAGAAAGATTATGCTCTTCCATGTATAAAGGTAGAATTTAATGCTATGAGAAATTGAGGTGATTGAAAGTCTTGTATGTGCAGGATCCTATCACTCTTTTATTTCAGAAACACTACATAAACATCCTCTATCACATTAACTGTGTTGTAGAGGAAAATGGGGCTAATTTTGAACAAAAGCTCTATCCATTTCACGGACTATTGCCAAGATATTTAGAAATCATATTTATCATGCAAATATATGGACAATATGGCTTACCGTTTGCAGTATGTAAATCAGTGTTGCTACCATGCGAATTTGCTTGTTAAACCTTAACTCCAGGTACTAGAGGGAAAGGATGGTTACAGTAAATAAAAATATCTGTTGCTTTATCATCCCATTTTCTTCAAGAAATAGTTCCCATAATGATTGTGAAACTGGTCTTCCCATAGGCAATACCAGCAACTGGAAATTCAATGAATACTAGTAGTCCTTGATTGAGCCCAAAATTCCTGTTGCTAAGTGAGATAGTTGTTAAATGAATTTTGGGGGCCCCACACACTTTATGACCTTTCTTGTCATGATTATTAAGTGAATCACTGCAGTTATTAGTGACATGGTTGTTAAGAGAATCTAATTTTCCCATTGACTTTGTGCAGAAGGTCTCAAAAGGTGATCATATGACCCAAGGACACTGCAACTATCACAAATATGAGTCAGTTTCCAAGCATCTGAATTTTGATCAAGTGGCCATGGAGATGCTGCAATGGTCCTAAGTGTGAAAAATGGTCCTGTCACTTTTTCCAGTGCCATTGTAACTTTGTAACTTTGAACTAAATGAACTGTTGTAAGTTGAGAACCTCCTGTAATTTGTTCTACATCCTGGAATGAAGACAGGGGATTGACAGAGACCATAACTTTATTTAACCTGCAGCAATGGTCAGCAACATTGTACACCCAGGTTCAAGAGTGGACCATAGGAAGTTCTCCACAAATGTCAAGCATTTATAGGCTAACTTAAATTGTGCTGAAGTCTTCATCTTGCAACATTCAAACTTGGATCTGTTTGGATATCTGCCCAAATCATTGCATGGGTTACCAACTACACCTAGAACCAAAAAGTGTGGTCAACCATTACAGAAACCTGTAGTGTGTTCTATAATTACATTTCAAGAATTTGGAGCGTATTTTCTCATCATGAAATATTTCATTTCCTTTGGCAAGTAGAACACTATAATTTTACATCTATATATGAGGGTTGAATGGTTTCATTGATGAGATAATTGGATTCTTAGTGGCTTCTAATGGGAGGTTAGTTAAGTAATCTTTTATTAAATATTCCCCTATTAAATCATTAATCAAACAATTAAACTGTGAATGTAACATTAGAAGAAAATCCATTGTCCCAGAACCAGCGTCTCTTGTTATTGAGATGGATACTACGATCTATACAATTACTATTTGCTACAGTTTCTTGAATTTAGTTCCATACACATTCTGGACAAGTTTCATTTCTTTCTCTGTTTTATTATTCTAACTTTTTATGCAAATCATTCAGAGTTAGTTGGAGTCAAGCATTCTTTGAATCTATATAATGAATAGAATACACAGAATGAGAAATTTGAAATGAGAAAAGAAAAAAAGGAATTTTTTTAATATTGATTTGGTCTGTACTTTGTAAGAGATTCTAAATATGTCTGTCTAAGTCCCCTGGAGACACTCTCTCTCTCTCTCTCTCTCTCTCTCTCTCTCTCTCTCTCTCTCTCTCACACACACACACACACACACACACACACAACCACAAATACTCATACTAAGATGAGAAAAGTGTCTGAAACAGAAACCTTATATTTGATATCTCAGCATGGGATGAGCAGGTTTTTGTCAATATATCATTATGCCTTTTTTACTATTTCAAAAAATAGTATTTTCTTTTATTATTTCTCACAATCTAACGTTTAAATGAGAATTATCCTCCTGTCTTTGCAATCTACAGATAATTGTTGGGAAATAATACATTTATAAAAATTGATCACCACGGTCCCTTTCAATGTTGTATATAGTATGTTAGGTGTGTACGTGCTCACTTTGAGAGCGGACAACTAAAGTTCATTTTTGATGTGTGCCTTTGTGCCCACAGTAAAAAAAATGACAATAAAGGTTATCTTATCTTATCTATCTTAATTAAACAGACTGGAACCAAAAGCATGTCTACTATTACATAATACATATACAAATCCATTGTCTTTGCAAATTTTAACACATTTTCTTCCTCTGTATTAATGGAGTCTCCTCTGCATCTTGCTGCCTTTTAGATATATTGTGACTGCTTTTCCCAGAATGTCAAGTTTACAGAAGAGATGATGTCATGTCAAGCCTCTGCACAAAGAAATAACAACAAAGATGCTGCCAAAATGTCTTAGTTGGCCAAATGAAGTCATGGTCCAGGATCTGGAGCAAGAATCACTTTCTAGAAAAGGGGAACTTACCTCATAAGTGCTTGTGATCCCAGATCTGTAGAAAACAGGTAGAAAAAGTTCTGAAGTAAAAATGATGACAAACGTATATGCTATGCCAAACAGAAAGAAAGATGATCCATGGCGATAGACCTCAGCTGGGGTTCCCAGCACAGTGACGGCTGACATGAAACTCGCAGTGAGGGACAGAGCCACTGGTCCACATGACATCTGCCTGCCACCGACCAAAAAGTCCCCAGAGCTTGCTTTTTTCCGTTCCTTAATGGCAAAAAAGATTCCAATGCCAGAAGAGATGAGAAAAAGGGCAGCAAAGACTAAATAGTCCCAAACTACAAAATTTTGCACAACTGGAGGGATGAACTGGCCCATGGCTCTAATTAGCTGGCTATTTGTCAGGTGTAGCAATTATTTTGAAGAATGAACTTCCAAAGGGAGAACAAAGTTACAGTGCCATGACTTAGCAATTAGATTTTCCAAAAGACAAATATAATCCAGGATCCAACTGATATTTTAGATTTAAATTTCAGACCTCACTCCAGGGTCATGTTGCAGAGATGATTTTAAAAAAAATTGTGGATAGATTTTATTATAATTTCTAGTCTCAGCTTCTGCTAAGGAAGATTGGGGAGAAAAAAGGAAAGATCCAAGAGTTCACACCCTTTTTATCTGAGAAACTTTATTAAGGTTAAACATTACTTTAGCACATTGACTAACTGCATTGGATTGGTCAGCATGTTACACAATGAAAATTTAAGAAAAAAACATGCTAGATCTGACCAAAGGGCTATGACATCCAGTACTGTATTGTTGCAGCACTTTGCCAAATATGTATGAGAAATATACCAGCCAGGTGTCTATGCAATCAGGCTCCTCCTATAGATTACAATACAAAGCCTGTGATATTGAAATTCACATATAGTTAAGAAAATGAATTGCCCAAATAAAGTCAGTCTGGCTGAGCCAAAAATTAACATATTAATAGTCTGTGGTAAATTCAGAAACTTTGAAACTGTAGCAATCACTGGGCATGATCACTTATGGAAGATCCAGATAGAACTGTTGGAATCCTCTGAGAACTTTTTCCATTGACAAAAGAGATACTCAGACTTAGTAGTTGCTCTCCATGCCGGTAGATGATGACGACGACGACGACAACGACGATGATGATGATGATGGTGATGATGATGATGATGATGATGATGGTGGTGGTGGTGGAAGGAACATTGGAGGTCATCTAGTACAACCCCCTGCTCAGGCAGGAAACCCTAATCCATTTCAGACAAATGGCTGTCCAGTCTCTTCTTAAAAACTTCCAGTGTTGGATCATTCACAGCTTCTGGAGGCAGGTTGTTCCACTGATTGTTCTAAGTGACAGAAAATTTCTCCTTAGTTCTAGGTTGCTTCTCTCCTTGATTAGTTTCCATCTTCTTTGAGGCAAACCTTGAGATATTGGAACACTGCTATTATGTCACCCCTAGTCCTTCTCTTCATTAAACTAAACATACCCAATTCCAGCAAACATTCCTTACATGTTTTAGCCTCCAATCCCCTGATCATCTTTGTTACTCTTCTCTGTACTCTTTCTAGAGTCTCAACATCTTTTTTACATTGTGGTGACCAAAACTGGATGCAGTATTCCAAGGCATTGTAAAGTGGTATTAACACTTTATGTGATCTTAAGTATAGAACATTATTTTCCTACCTTAGGATCAAAACACACTACATTCAACAGTTCATAAGATCCAAAAGGCTATCTGTCTCTCTCTTAATCTTGAGAAAAAATATTTTTTGGGAATAGGATTTAGAATACAGAATTGATAGAAGGGTAGTTCTATCCTCATTTATCTGTGCCCAAATATATTCTCTTACACTTCCTCATCATCCCTTTATTTCCCATGTCTACATCAAAATCCCCAAATTTTCTATGCTTCTATTACACTTCTCACCACATCTAATTTGGCCTTTCAGATGTAACATGCTAAAGTTGTATAGTGATTAGAGTGCTGGATTAGAATTGTAAATATTTGGATCAATCTTCCACTTGATCAGGCAGCAGCTGGATAAGAGGGTACCTGTATGTTAGCCACTTTTTCTGTGCCCAATCAATTTATATAGTAGATAGGATTATAGGGTAGGATATAGGATAAATATATAGGACAGGAAAATAGGATCAAATAGCCAAAATCAAGCTTAATTGTTATTAAAATATAAATCTTCCTCAAAACTAAACAACTCAAGCTATTCAGGTGGAGCATGGGTGTCAAACTCAATCGCATCACATGATGTGTGATACCCAGAGCTGCCCACAGTTGTTGGGAGGTGCTACATTCTGTAAGTCTGTTGGGGGTGGACCAGATAAAGAGCAGAGACCTGGATTGGATCTTTTTGGATCTCCATAGGATTCAAACTGCATTTCAGCTGCCCAGAGTTGTTGGGAGGTGCTACATTCTGTAAGTCTGTTGGGGGTGGACAACAATGATGAAAACTGTAAACCTGAATGCATTTGGGTCAATATAAAAGGGAGAAAAAATGACATTGCCATAGGTGTATACTATAGGCCACCCAACCAAACAGAGGAAATAGATGAACTTTTTGCTAGTCAGCTAACTAAGGTATGTAGGAAGCATATCACAATAGTAATGGGGGACTTTAACTACCCTGACATCAACTGGGAGACAAATTCTGCCCCAAGTGGAAGATCAGACAGATTGCTGACCAACCTAGCAGACAACTTTGTCACCCAAAAAGTAGAGAAGGGAACTAAGGGATTAGCCATTTTGGATCTAATTCTCACTAACAGAGATGAAATGATAGAAGGTGTTGAAGCCACAGGAGCCTTGGGAGGAAGTGATCATGCAATATTGGAATTCAACATTATGGAAGCACAAGCATAGAATACAGTCAAACTAGAGTCTTGGATTTTAAGAGAGCTAATTTCAATAAACTTAGAGAGAGCTTGTGAAGGATTCCATGGATGAGAATCCTTAAGGGGAAAACAACTCAAGAAGCTTGGGAAATTTTGAAAAGTGAGATAATAAAAGCCCAGTCTAGCACAATACCAACAAAGGAAAAATAACAGCTCTCAAAAGAAACCAGCATGGCTGCATAAAAAACTCTCTGATAAATTGAAAGATAAAAAGGACAAGTATAGAAAGTGGAAAGAGGGGCACATACAGTAACTAAGTCAGAATATCAGCAAATAGCCCGAGCCTGCAAAGATGAAGTTAGGAAAGCTAAGGCTCAAAATGAACTAAGGCTTGCGACCAAAGTCAAAAATAACAAAAAAAGCTTCTTTCAATATGTAAAAAACAAGAAAAAAGTGAAGGAAATGATTGGTCCATTCATGGGTGAAAGTGGCAAGAAGGTGACAAGCAACAGAGAGAAAGCAGCACTATTTAACTCGTATTTTGCATCTGTCTTTACACAAAGGGAAAAACAGACCAACCTATTAAAAATAGTGGCATAAAAACAGAATACAAATAAAAGTTAAGATAGGCAAGAAAATCGTAAGTGAGCACCTGTCCAGTCTAGATGAGTTCAAATCACCAGGACCAGATGGATTACACCCCAAGGTTCTCAAGAAACTGGCAGATGTGATCTCAGAAGCACTGAACTATATTTTTCAAAGATCCTGGAGCACTGGGGAACTACCAGAGGACTGGAAAAGAGCTGTTGTAGTTCTCATCTTCAAAAAAGGAAAAAGAAATAGATCCAGGAAACTACAGACCTATCAGCCTGACCTCAATACCTAGGAAGATTCTGGAAAAGATAATCAAACAATGAATCAGTGAACACCTAGAGGCAAACAAAGTCATTAATAAAAGCCAACATGGGTTTGTCAAAAACAGATCTTGCCAGACAAATGTTATTACATTCTTTGACCAAAATTAATGGATCAGAGGAATGCTGCGGATATAATTTACTTGGACTTCAGTAAGGCATTTGATAAAGTAGATCACAAACTACTACTTGATAAGATAGAAAAATATGGGTTAGACAGCATCACCACGAGATGGATTTGTAGCTGGCTGACCGGCCGTACTCAGCGTGTGGTCCTCAATGGAACTGCATCTACATGGATGGAAGTGTGTAGTGGGGTGCCCCAGGGCTCTGTTCTGGGCCCAGTGCTATTCAACATCTTCATCAACGATTTGGATGAGGGGATAGATGGGAACTCATCAAATTTGCAGACAACACCAAGCTAGCAGGAATAGCCAACACTCCAAAAGACAGGCTTAAGATACAGGACGATCTGGACAGACTTGAACACTCGGCGCTATCTAACAAAATGAAATTCAATGGTGAAAAAAGTAAGGTTCTACATTTAGGCAAGAAAAACCAAATGTACAGGTATAGTATAGGAGGTACCTTGCTCAATAGTAGTAACTGTGAGAGGGATCTTGGAGTCCTAGTGGACAATCACTTACATATGAGCCAGCAGTGTGCTGCAGCTGCCAAAAAAGCCAACACAGTGCTAGGCTGCACTAACAGAGGGATAGAATCAAGATCATGTGAAGTATTAATACCACTTTACAATGCTTTGGTAAGGCCACACCTGGAATACTGCATCCAGTTTTGGTCACCACGATGTAAAAAAGATGTTGAGACTCTGGAAAGAATACAGAGAAGAACAACAAAGATGATTAGAGGTCTGGAGGCTAAAACATATAAGGAACAGCTGCTGGAATTGGGTATGTCTAGTTTAATGAAGAGAAGGACTAGGAGTGACATGATAGCAGTGTTCCAATATCTCAGGTGCTTCCACAAAGAAGAAGGAGGCAAGCTATTCTCCAAAGTGCCTTAAGGCAGGACAAGAAGCAATGGATGGAAACTAATCAAGGAGAGAAGCAACCTAGAACTAAGAAGAAACTTCCTGACAGTTAGAACAATTAACCAGTGGAACAACCTGCCTCCAGAAGCTGTGTATGCTCCAACACTGGAAGTTTTTAAGAAGAGACTGACCAGCCATTTTTCTGAAATGGTATAGGGTTTCCTGCCTGAGCAGGGGGGTAGGCTAGATGACATCCAAGGTCCCTTCCAACTTTACTGTTATAATTATGATGTATTGTGACGTATTCCAATATTTTTTGCCTTTGGGGAGCTGGGGTGGGCGTGGCCTGCATGCATCCAGCCCACAGGCCACCAGTTTGACAACCAGTTTGACAACCCAGAGGTAGAGGTTTTGCATTATTGAATTTTCTGTGAATTTTATCCTTTGATACGTTATTTTCTCTGTCAATGCATCACAGGAGGTTTCACCTGCACCTTGAGTAGTACAACCCCAAAAGACATTTAGCATCTGATTAAGTTTGAAAATGAAATTGATAACATTTCCATCTTTTCATCTAATTTGTGTTCTACAGCAGTAATTGTAATTTAGGAAACCAGCCTCACATCTGATGTTGTGATTTCATAATTCATTAGAAATCAAAGGCACATGTTTTGTACATGTCAAGGTAAAAAAACAGATTTATTTTGGAAAGTAGATTAAACTAAGCACACATGGGTAAAAAGAAGGTTGTCCTTTTCAAGTTGGTTGAAAACCCTACATAGCCTGGAACTAGGTTATTTGAAGGACTGCTTTTCCCTGACCTTATCCACTCATCCCACCAAGTTTCATAGAAGGGGTATCTTTTATTTTATTTTATTTTAATTCCATGAGATTCAAGGTACTGGTAACAGTGTTTAAAGCCCTTCATGGCATGGGGCCGGAGTACCTTAGGGAACATCTGCTGCCGGCATCAAGCTCCCTGCGCCCTGTGCGTTCCCACAGAGAGGGCCTCCTCAGGGTGCCACCGATCAGAGAATGTCGATTGGTGGCCCCCAGGGGGAGATCCTTCTCTGTGGGCGCTCCGGAGCTGTGGAACCAGCTACTGGTAGAGCTCCGGATGGCGCCCGATCTTCGCTCCTTTCGTCGCGATCTCAAGACGTTTCTGTTTGTTCAAGCCGGCCTAGCCTGATGGGGATTGGTGGGGTTTTTTAATTTTGTGCTTTAATTTTAACTTGGTGTTTTAGAATTTTATTCCAACTGTTTTAATATGGGCAATTATTTAATCTTGTTTTAACATTTGTATTTAGTATTTTATTCTGCCCTGTGAACCGCCCTGAGTCCTCAGGGAGAAGGGCGGTATATAAATATTATTAAATTAAATTAAATTAAATTTATATCCCGCCCTTCTCCGAAGACTCAGGGCGGCTTACAATTTAAAGCACAAATCAATGTGCTTAGCAATAGCCTTCGTTCTATGTATATGCCTGCTTATTAGGGCTTTCGCCCCCCCCAAGAGGCATTTTTACAAAGTCAGCTTATTGCCCCCAACAATCTGGGTCCTCATTTTACCTACCTCGGAAGGATGGAAGGCTGAGTCAACCTTGAGCCTGGTGGGATGCGAACCTGTACTAATTGCAGGCAGCTGGTGTTACTTAAGGAGGCATTAGCCCACTGCTCCACCAAGGTTTTTGTTGGGTTCCAACACAAACAGCTACATTTAGCAGCTCCCAAACAGGCTTTTTCTGCTGTAGTAGTGATATTGTGAAATCTTCTCCCCCAGTAGTAATGAGATTGGCCTCATTACTACTGAGCTTCTGAAAATCTGTCAAGATCTGGGCACTCCAGGAGACAGTGGGATTTATGAGGTGGTTCCCTTATTTCTCCATCTAGTTATTCCTTTTTCCTGTTTTAGTTTTGCTTTGGATATTTTTATTCTTTTCAGTAATTATTATACAATGGTTTTAACTAACAGCCATTTTACTTATTTATTGTTTTTAATGCTCTTTTGCATGTCCAAAATCACTTTCTGTATAAAGTTGATAAATAAATAAAGCAACCTAGCTTCACTGGGTTACTCTAGGGATTGAATTTTACAAATCAGCATTCAGACTGATTTTATTGTTTTGTTTTCTTGTTTGTATGAGTAGCTGCTCAGTTACACTTTAATTTCAGATATTCTCCAACTAATCTGACAGAAATCGATAAGAATGGGATTAGCCAAACAAAATTTACCTTCCACTATTAATATTAAACCTGCAAAATGGGATTAACAGCTCACCCGTGAATCTGACAATGATAATGTCACAACTTTACATCAAGGAAATCTTCAGGTCAAATACCAACTGGGGCTCCTGAGTAAATATTAACCTCATAATCCACAAGGATGATTTTGTTCTTGGATGATGAACAAGTTCACCATACAGTTAACCAACTAATTAAGGATATCATTTATTCCTTTTCATATCTATTAAGAATTTTTTTCTAGAATGTGAAATGTTGAAAAATTTATATACTTCTTCCAAGAATATGTATCAGCCTGGGAAAACATCATTTCCAGCAACAGCAACTTTAGTTGGAGCTAAATTGGGGTCATGGCAATTGAAAACGCATAAATATACTTTAAATATTTGAAAGTATTTATTAACATTATACCAGCCCAATAGAGTAATCATGGGGTGTTAAACATAAATTGTAAGAAAACAAAAACAAATAGAAAGGAATGGTATTGCCTGCAGATGGTTACCTGACTGGCAAATGCCCTAAATATGTCTCACACTTCTCTTATAGATATATATAAGTACATGTCTCATAATAAGAACATCATTTATAAACATGTAAAATATGTCCATATTTCATATTGAATTCTAAAATGTAGCCAGAATATAGAAGGAGAGATACAAGACATGTGAAGATTCCTGCTTTCACTTCAGTGTTTACCAGAATAAAGAACTATACATAGGAAACCTAAGTTATATCATTGGTGCAGTACGTCCTTCTTTTTAATCATAACAGTCACTAATGTGAATATTATTTGATAGATGATAATAATTAGTTAAATTTATATCCCTCCTTTCTTTGGAGATTGAAAGGTAGCTGAGATGGGACTTTTCCATCACATTCCCCCAGAGAAAGCATCATATCAGAACCTCTGGTGGCACAGTGGTTAGAATGCAGTATTGCAGGCTAACTCTGCCCACAGCCTGGAGTGCGATCCTGATGGAGCTCCAGGTTTACTCAGCCTTCCATCCTTCCGAGGTGTGTAAAATGAGGGCCCAAATTGTTGGGGGCAATATGCTGACATTGTAAACCATTCAGTGAGTGCTGAAAAGCACTATGAGGTGGCATATAAGTCTAAGTGCTATTGCTATAAGGTAAGTTAAGGCAGATGTACAGTCATGGTTGACTATGGTCTTTCTAGTCTTAAACCAACACCTTACCAAGTATATATTCTGCAGATATTCAAGAGATGGCCTCAAAGGTTTTATCGCAATCAGTTTTGGAAACATTTCAAATAAATATTAAATAAAAATATGTTTATTTTATTTTATTTATAGCATGGGTAAAAGCAAGTTAAAGAAAGATCCTACCTGGAATTAAGGAGAAATTTCTTGACAGTGAGAGCAATTAACCAAGGGAACAGCTTGAATTCCAGGTGCTCTATCACTGGAGGTTTTAAAGAAAGGATCAGACATTCATTTGTCCAGACAGTATAAGGACTCCTGCCTTGGGCAGGGGATTGACTAGAAGACCTCCAAGGTCCTTTTAGAGCAGAAAAAGCAAGGTTGGGGAAAGGATAACACCCACCCACAAGCATAATCTGTCTACTCTGTTGCAACTATCGTATAGAGAAGTTGGCCAAAGCAGTGCAATTTCTTCAACTTCAAAATGCAAAGTTTCAAAAAATGTTGTAAAATTACAACTCTGAAAACACCTTTAAAATAAGCTCTTACCTTTTCAGCTGCTTAATGAGGGAGCCACGGGCTTGTGTTTTGCTGCTTCGGATCTCTAGTTTTGTGAGGTTTTTGTGAAGTCTTGTCTCTGTCTTTATCTTTTAGTAGATTTTTCAATTTTCTGCCTTATTTCTTTATGCATAATGGGTTCAGTTACATGATGATGGTTGTTAATCGTAGTGCAGGAAACAAAAAACTGAGCAATGCTCTGCTGGATTGGAACCTTGATCCATCTAGTTCATCAGTCTGTGTTCACAATGGCCATCCAAGTGCTCAGAGAAACATATTAGTCTCCCGTCAGATGGCCTTTAGAGGCAGTTACACTGTCATCAAAGCTAATAGCCATGGATCCCTTGATGATGAATTGTTGAATAGAATAGAGCTGGAAGGGACCTTGGAGGCCTTCTAGTCCAGCCCCCTGCTCAAGCAGGAGAACCTATACCATCTCAGACAATTGGCTGTCTAGCCTCGTCTTAAAAATCTCCAGTAATGGAGCTCCCACAATTTCTGAAGGCAAGCTGTTCCACTAGTCAATTGACCTCACTGTCAGGAAGTTTCTCCTTAATTCCAGGTTGCTTCTCTCTTTAATCAGTTTCCAACCATTGTTTCTTGTCCTGCCCTCTGGTGCTTTGGTGAGTAACGTGACTCCCCCCCCTTCTTGGTGGCAGCCCCTCAAATACTGGAATACTGCTATTTCTTCTCTTTTTTTTTTAGACTAGCCAAATCCAAGTCCTGCAGCCGTTCTTTGTATGCTTTAGTCTCCAGGCCTTTGATCATCTTAGTTGCTCTTCTCTGAATTCTTGCCAAACTCTCAGCATCTTTTTTGTGATATTGTGATCAAAATTGGCTACAGTATTCCAGGTGTGGTCTTACTAGGGTTTTATAAAGAGGTACTAATACTTTGTGTGATCTTGATTCTATGCCTCTGTTTATACAACCCAGGATTGTATTAACTTTTTTGGTTGCTGATGCACCATGCTGGGTCACAGTCAAATGATCATCCACTAGGTAGGACTCCAAGGTCCTTCTCACAGTTACTGTTTTTAAGCCAGGTCTCACCTGTCTTAATTGGTTGAACCCCCTTTTTTTGGAAGCCAGGCAAACTGGTGGTCAGCACCACATCTCTTGGTGCAGTCTACCCCAGTTGAACAAGTAGGATCAGAACAGTTGTGTAAACAGATGCAAGAAAGACACAAAAGGGTATTAAGGAGGTGATAAAGTTGATTTGCCAACCAATCATACTAATGTCAGAGAACCTAACATACTATTCAACCAACCCCAAATTCTCTGTACATATCAAAAGTTACTATGTTTTCTTTTTTTTCTTAGAATTCAGGAGCAGAAGAAAAATCACAGATTCTTAAAATTACTGCAAAAAGCTATTCTGCTTCTGTTCATTAAACGGATCATGTCATTATTTTAGTCTAGAATTTATTTCATAATAGTGATTTGAACAAAATTCCATTGAACTGGGTCTCCAAAACATTGCACAAAACTAGAAAATAGTGTCACGTCTAAATTTGGGCCTCAGTTAAACTATGGCTACTAATAGGAGTAATAAGAGAAAGCTTCCACTGTGCTCAGGAATTTAACAATAGAAATTTAACCATATATTTTTAATAAACATATCTAACTTGTTTCCATCCTCAAACATGAAAATCCATTTGTTTATCTGTATAAATTTGCAGTTCCAAACTGAACTAATTAAAGACATAGAAATTATTCATATCATTCGCTTGTTAGCTTTTGCCTTATTCTGTTAATACAATAAATGAACCTGAAGCACAGCTTGTTCTGCCTTACGTGGATCAGTAATATTGGTTGTGCCATTTCTTTGACTTCCAGTAAGCTAAGTATTTTTGCGATTTTTTCCCTCTTCAATTATTAATAAATGTCTCAATTAAGTGAACCCTTATCACTAGGTTAATTTGTAACCAATATCTTAAAGTTAATTGGAAGATAACTTAGGTTCAATAAGGAAGTGGGAATGTGCTCTGTTTAGGACCCCTAAAATGTTTTGCAATCATTAGGATTTAACAGTGATGATTAGATGTACCTCTTGTAAGAATTTGGGCTGCCAGGAACAGCCAGACCTTCAAATGTTCCTTTGCTATCTGTTCCAAGTTTCCAGACTTTCCAGACAATTCAAATGATTGTCTGGATAAATATGTTGACATTAAAAGTGGGGTTTCAGTAATGTTATGGGCTGTGGTTGTGCTTTGTAAAGACAGCCTGTTATTTTATTCCATTATTATCACCATATGGATTAAGTAGGCATGTTATCCAGGAGTCACTTTCAGCACACCAACATTCTTTTATGCCCCCCCCAGATTCCCAACAGTAAATGAAGCATAATTTGTCTCTTCTCTTCTCTTCTCTTCTCTTCTCTTCTCTTCTCTTCTCTTCTCTTCTCTTCTCTTCTCTTCTCTTCTCTTCCTTTTCCCCTTCCCCTTCCTTCCTTCCTTCCTTCCTTCCTTCCTTCCTTCCTTCCTTCCTTCCTCTAGTTTCAAGGGGCAAAATTCTTGCTTTAACTACTGGTAGTAGATCCTTCTATGATTCAGTGCACTTTGGACATAAGTTCTTTCCAACATTTTTGATCAGTTGTGGTAGTTTCCATTTATTCCATCAGAAATCTATCAGGATTTTACAATGTTTGGCACCAAATTTTATGGAGCCTATCTATCTTTTATTTTCTTTGAGTAATGTCCAACTGATTGTGGTCTTAGCATGGTTTTGATCTGGAAGACACAAATAATGTCTCACAGAGTAAACTCTTTGTTTTTTCCACTATGTCCTATATCCGCTTTAGTCACTTCTTTATAAGATCACCATGTTGGTTATACAACTGCAATATGTAACACCAAGGATCATTCCTAGGCAGCACCATTGAAATACATTTAGACTTTGTGTCACTTACCATGTCATCTTCCCTGTTTCACTGGTATATATTACAGTTGGCAAATTAGGACTGTTGTAAAATCAGAGCTTTGTCTCAGTATTAATACGTTACACAAACCAGATCAGGTACAACCAATAAAATACTACAAATGTTTTTACAGTTCTGGATTTAATATCTATCATAGCAACTCTATGACTGCAAAATACGGATGTTTTCACATCCAACAAGGAGTCTTATGCTTCCTCTAGAAATTCATCTTACTTTAAGCTTTTCTTAAAGGAATCCTTTTAACTTCTTAAAACATCTGAAATCCTTTCCAAAATGAGCCTTGGCCCTGCCAGTTCTGAAGTGTGATTATTAACTGGGCCAAGCAAAGGTTGGTTGTTTTTAAATTGACAGGAGTCACATACACCTAGAATAGCAGACATTTTTAACAGACCATAAAGCCAGTTTAAAAATATTCCACTCTTATTTAATGAAGAGGGACATCTGACTGGGAATTCTGTCAAGCCTAAGTCCAACTTAACTGGAGAGCAATAGGTTTGAGTTGCAATAAAGCATACTGTAGAAAACTCCTGCATGAAATTCATCTGAACCTAATTTTACACTGCATGATACTTTTATACTGACATGTCAGTGGATGGATAGCAACATTAATCATTCCTAGAAACCATAGAAATTACATTTCATTTGGTATCTTATACAATATCCATATATATTACTGCAGATACCATCAGCAATGTATAAAATTCACAAATGTTGTATTATTGTAACACTGAGCATAAAATGTCAAAGACAGAGGTAGACAGAGAGGTAGAGAAAAGAAGGGAGGAAATGAATTTGGAATAGAGACTATTTTTTTTAACGTCTGAAGACTGGGTAGCAAAATAATCTACCATTCCAAACTTCCAAAGTTACCAATAACAAGTTCCAGATAACTGCAACTAACTTTGCTGAAGCTTATCCAGAATTCCTCAGGGAAAAGGCAGAAAACAACAGAGAGGGCTTCATAAATAACCACTTGCACACCACTGCCCAACTTTGGAGTTGTTGGTTTTTTCGTTTCTTTGTTGGCTTGTTGTTTTGGCATGCCTAAAGCAGCAGTGAAGCTTAGGAAACCCATCAGGTATTTGGCACGAATGAATTTCTCATTAACAGAATTCTCTGCAGCATCCAAATTGTATTTGGAAATCACAGCAGTGAATGGGGAGGTTTCCAAAAACTTAAAGTATTGCCATATAGTAGGATTTAAATTTTAAAATAATGCTCACTATTATTTCAATTTTTTAAAAGCTGCTTCCAAATAAAAACCAAATCTAACAAGACCTCTAGGTTCTTTTAAACCTCTTATTAAAATAAGAAATCATAGTTCACTCATTGTATGTGCCAGGACATTATTTGGATTCTTGCAGTGATGCCAAGGGTAGGATTCAGCCGGTTCACACCACTTTGGCAGAACCGGTAGCTAATTTTTTGTTGCCCAGGCCCACTGAGTGTTGCCTCATAAGTTACTTGCTCTCTCCTATCTCTGCTAAAATTCCAAATCCAACCAGTACTCTGGTTTTTATATAATAGTGGCTATGAATCATTTGTAAGAAACTTGGAAGCTAAAAATTAAACCTGATTGTACCTTACAGCACACCTTAAAATACCCATCTAAAGTCACAGTGAAATCTCTAATTAATCCTGATGTAATAGACCCTGGATGCAACTAGCCAAATCTATATGCAGAGATTCCCCTAAAATTAACAGACAAATTCATTGCATTCAAAGTAGTCCAAAAGAGGCAGTTCAACTTTATTCCTGGGTGTGCAGCTAACGAGTTGGCTGGCTTGGTCACTCAACAGTGAGAAACTGGTGAAGCGGGCACAGCAGCGCCTGCACTTTCTGCGTCGCATGAGAAAAGCTCATCTTCCTTCTCCTGTCCTGACCACTTTCTACAGGGGGACGATTGAGAGCATCCTGTCATACAGCATCACAGTCTGGTTTGGAAGCATCACTGCTTCAGACAGGAAGGCGGTGCAGAGAATGGTGAGGATGGCCGAAAAGATCATTGGCAGTTTCCTCCCTCCCATCCAGGGCATAGCACAGAAGCGTTGTTTGAACAGGGTCCGTAAGATTATCTGGGACACTACACATCCTCTTCACATCCTGTTACCTTCTGGGAGGAGGCTTCATGGTATCCATAGCAGAACAGCCGGATTCAACCATAGTTTCATTCCATACAGCATTAACCTTGTGAACTCTCAGGCTTCCTCTTTTCGTTATATATTCAAGATTTAATTTAATTTAATTTATTAATATTTCTATACCGCCCTTCTCCCGGAGGACTCAGGGCGGTGTACAGGGCAAGAATAAAACACAGAAATTTACAAAAACTAAAAGATAATTAAATGCATGCCCGATTAAAATACAATTGATACATAGTAAAAAACCCCGATAAAAATAATAAAAAAAACCCACCAATCCCCCCTCAGGCCAGGCCGGCTTGCTCGAACAAGTATGTTTTCAGATTGCGGCGAAAGGAGCGCAGATCGGGCGCCGTCCGGAGCTCAACCGGTAACTGGTTCCATAGCTCCGGGGCGCCCACAGAGAATGATCTCCCCCTGGGGGCCACCAGTCGGCATTCTCTGACCGGTGGCACCCTGAGGAGGCCCTCTCTGTGGGAACGCACAGGGCGCAGGGAGCTTGATGCCGGCAGCAGATGTTCCCTGAGGTACTCCGGCCCCATGCCATGGAGGGCTTTGAACACCATTACTAGCACCTTGAATCTCACCCGGAAGACAACTGGCAACCAATGCAGCTCACGGAGCAGAGGTGTAACATGGGAGTATCGGGAGACTCCCAACACAACTCTCGCGGCTGCATTCTGTACCAGTTGGAGCCTCCGGGTGGTCCTCAAGGGAAGCCCCATGTAGAGAGCGTTGCAGTAGTCTAGACGAGAGGTCACGAGCGCATGAGTGACCGTGCATAAATCATCCCGGCTTAGATAGGGCCGCAACTGGCGCACCAGGCGAACCTGGGCGAAAGCCCCCCTAGTCACAGCCACCATGTGATCTTCCAAGGTGAGCCGCGAATCTAGGAGGACTCCCAAGTTGTGAGCCCTATATATGGGGGGTAATAATTCACCCCCCATAGAAAGAGATGGAATATCCGAATAGACCCGGGATGAAGGTATGCAAAGCCACTCGGTCTTGTCGGGGTTGACCCAGCGGGGTTCACCCAGCGGTTTCATATAGATGTTGAACAGGAGAGGTGAGAGGACCGACCCCTGAGGAACTCCACAAACGAGAGACCTCGCGGTCGACCTCTGCCCTCCTGTCAACACCGACTGCGAGCGTCCCTGGAGATAGGAGGAGAACCACTGTAAAACCATGCCTCCCACTCCCAATCCCCTGAGACGCCGCAGCAGGATACCATGGTCGATGGTATCGAAAGCCGCTGAGAGGTCTAATAGGACTAGAACAGAGGAATGACCCCTGTCCCGAGCCCTCCAGAGATCATTCACCAGCGCTACCAAAGCCGTCTCCGTGCTGTGCCCGGGCCTGAAACCCGATTGGTACGGGTCTAGATAATCCGTGGATCAGTAATATGAACATACAATATGTTCACAAAACCCAATACAGAAAAACTTGTTTTTCTATTTCCCCCCTCTACTGCAGTGGCATCCATGGTATTCTTTTCAGTAAGAAAATATATTTACTAAAGATTTACAGAAATATTTTAATAGATAACCCTATTAAACCTTATCACCTTTGTGAATGATGTATGGACTCTGAAACAACCAACAAACTATTATTTATTATTTATTTTATTTATTTATTAATTTAATTTGTATACCGCCCTTCTCCCGAAGGACTCAGGGTGGTGAACAGGGCAATACATAATAAAACAAGATACAAAAATTAAAAATTATTAAAAGTAATTAAACAGAGATGCCCGTAATAAATTAGTACAGATTAAAAGTTAAGCCAATTTATAAAACCCAACCCCATCCCATCAGGTCAGGCCGGCTTGTTCAAAAAGGTGGGTTTTAAGATCGCGCCGGAAGGAGCGGAGATCAGGCGCCATCTGGAGCTCAACCGGAAGATGGTTCCATAAATCTGGTGCACCCACAGAGAACGCCCTCCCCCTGGGGGCCACCAGTCAGCATTCTTTGACCGGTGGCACCCTGAGGAGGCCCTCTCTGTGGGAGCATACTGGGCGGAGGGAAGTTGACGCCGGCCGCAGGTGCTCTCCAAGGTATTCCAGACCCATGCCATGTAGGGCTTTGTAGGTCATTACTAACACCTTGAACCTCACCCGGAAGACAACTGGAAGCCAATGCAGCTCGCGGAGCAAAGGTGTAACATGGGAGTGTCGGGAAACTCCCAACACAACTCTCGTGGCTGCATTCTGTACCAGTTGGAGCCTCCGGGTGGTCTTCAAGGGTTGCCCCATGTAGAGAGCGTTGCAGTAGTCAAGACGAGAGGTCACGAGCGCATGAGTGACCGTACGTAAGGCATCCCGGTCTAGATAGGGCTGCAACTGGTGCACCAGGCGAACCTGGGCGAAGGCCCCCCTAGTCACAGCTACTATATGGTCTTCTAGGGAGAGCTGTGAGTCTAGGAGGACTCCCAAGTTGCGAGCCCTATCTACAGGAGGTAATAACTCACCCCCCATAGAGAGGGGTGGGATATCCTGAATGTCCCGAGATGCCAGTACGCACAGCCACTCAGTCTTGTAAGGGTTGAGTCGAAGCCTGTTCCTCCCCATCCAGACTCGGACCGCCTCCAGGCAACAGGACATCACGTCGAGGGCATCACTGGGGTGGTTTGGGGTCGAAATGAAAAGCTGGGTATCGTCAGCATACTGATGATACCCAACTCCAAAGCCACAAATGATCTCACCCAACGGTTTCATGTAGATGTTGAACAGGAGAGGCGAGAGGACCGACCCCTGAGGAACTCCACAAACGAGAGGCCTTGCGGTCGACCTCTGCCTCCCTGCCAACACCGACTGCGAGCGTCCCAGGAGATAGGAGGAGAACCACTGAAGGACCTTGGGGGGGGGAACCAGACCCAGGAAACCAATCAGCCTAACATCAATACCTAGGAAGATAAAAAACAGATCTGCGAACATCTAGAAACAATTAAAGTTATAACTAAAGCCAGCATGTGAATATTAAAGATGGCGGACGTGCGGGCGGATCTGTTAGAGTGAGCTCTGCAAGTCCCAGAAAAATAGGCGTCCTAGGAGCCCCCCAGGGGTGTCTACACCCTCTGGGTTGGGGGGATAGCGAGGGCAATTGATTTGGCAGCTGAAGGATGAAGGTTTGGACTCCGTTAGCTGCCAGCTCTGCCGTTTTTTTTTTCCGACTGGATGTTGGCGGCGCCTACCTGCTCCCTCGGGCGTTTTCCGGGCCGTTTTCGCGGTGCCTGGTGGTTTTGGCGGCCGGCGGTTTCGGCAGCGGCGTCCTCGGCGGTGGCGGACCCGGCGTCCACGGGGGTCCCTCGCTGCTGGCGGCCTTGGCGGAGGCGTTTCAGGCCGTTTCGGGCCGCTTTTGTGGTCGGCTGGGTCTTTCGCGGCTCTCCCTCGGCTGTGGCGACGGCGGCGTTGTTGGTTCGTTCCGAGGACGACGGGGACGGCGGCGGCGGCGGCGGCGTTCTCCGGGGCTGTTCTGGGCCTGCCTTCCATCGACTGTTCGCTGGGCGTCCTCGGCGGTTGCGGAGCCGGCCCTCGGATGGTCCCTCGCTTCTGGCGGTTTCGGTGGAGGCGTTTCGGGCCGTTCGGGCCGCTTCTGTGGTCGGCCTGGTCTCCCTCGGCTGTGGCGGCGGCGTTCTTGGCTCGCTCCGATGGCGACGGGGATGGCGGCGGCGGTGGCGTTGCGCCAGGGCCGCTCTAGGCCTCCCTTTCCATCGACTGCTTATTATTCTCGGCTCCATCAGCGTCCTGGCGGCGGCAGCAATGGCGGCGGCGTCTGCAGCAATGCTCCAGTGGTGGCGGTGGCCCTGGCGGCTCAGCGGCGACGCTGTAATCAACTTATTGCTCCCTCTGCTTACTTTGTTCTTTCTAGATGGCCTGGTACTCTTACTGCTGTTGGTGGCCTCGAAGGTTCCTGGGCTAGCCGGTTAATGCCGGTGGATCCCAGTGGAGCCCAGTGGTCCCTTGGAAGATCTATGTTTCCCGTGGCACCAGTTGTGACTCTGGTTGGTGCCATTGGATTTGTGGACCTAAAAGAATTAGATAATTTGGAAGACCCCAATGACTGCAGAACTGGCCATGATCAACTTTTTCGAAGGACAGAGCAGCGGAGGATTTGGCCACCTAGTAGTGCAGACTTTGATGATGTAACACACTATCTCATCCCTTCTTTCGGACTGTTCCTTATTGCCATTCACATATCGGCCCCAAAGGATTCAGAGTCCCCTGGGTACTGGCCACAGTGAGAGGGTGGCCTGAACTTACATCTGCTGCCCCTAGAGGTGAGAGCTCTAGGGGACATGCTGTACCCAGGATGGATGTTTCGGACTATTCCCCCCTGGTATAGGCTCTCCAACTGTCGTGAGAGGGCGTTGGTTGGCCTGTCCTGGGGTGGCACCCAGCTGAGTGGCAGTGGCTGGGTGGAGGCTCGGGACATCTATTTGCTCTCTGTTTGGTTCCTCCTTAAATCAACTGACTATGGACTGCCTATATCTGGACTGCTTTTATGCCTTGTTTTAGGTACTCCTCTACGGACTTGCTTGCCCTCAGGGGTGCTCCCCCTTCCTGGAGGCGGCCCGCCTTTCCAGCCGAGTATAATCTCGAGGAAGGTCCCATTTATTGGGATCCTGAGAGATGGCCGGGCACGGTTATGGGCCTCCGACGTAAACCTAATAGGAGGTCCTTGATTTGTTTTTTGTCAAAAAATTTTTGGGGGTTAGGGAGGAGGGAGGGTTCTTTTCTTGGTTGTTTGGACGAGGGGGGCAGTCCAACTACCTTTGTTCAGGCTAGTGCTGAGGCTGATCGCGGAGGGGAGGAGCGGGGGTCGGCTGCTTCTGGGGCTCCAGGGCCAGTCGTGGGATTATCTATTCCCACGACGATAGGGAATGGCAGCAGGTGTAGGAACAGAGGGCCGTATCGGTCTCAGGGAAGGCCTCTCCGCTGCTTACAAGCGGTGAGGCACTCCGACCCTCTGGTTCCGCCCCGAGGTCCCGGGAGTGAGGATGTGCAGCCTCCTGAGCTCCGGCTGGTGTATTTGAATGCCAGGTCGGTCGTTAACAAGGCCCCTCTCGTCCTAGACTTGGTCGAGGGGGAGCAGGCTGACCTGGCTTGCATCACGGAAACCTGGTTGGGCCCAGAGGGCGGTGTTCCTCTGGTTGATCTTTGCCCACCAGGTTTCCGGGTGCTGCACCGGCCTCGGGCTCAGGGTAGGGGTGGGGGAGTGGCTGTTGTTATGAGGGAGACCTTGTGTCCGCGGGAGGCCACCGTTCCCCAGATAGTCGGGTGTGAGTCTCTCTTTTTGAGATGCGGCCCTGGTGCGCAGTTGGGCTTGCTGCTGGTGTACCTTTCGCCTAGTCACGCAGCAGCAGCCCTGCCTGAGCTGCTCGATGCCCTCTCTGAGCTGGTGGTTGAGTTCCCGAAACTTATAGTTTTGGGGGACTTCAACCTACCATCTCTGGGAGGATCATCTGAGTTGGCTCGGGAGTTCATGGCTTCCATGACGGCCATGGACCTGACGCAAGTAATTTCGGGACCGACTCATGAGGGAGGCCACACCCTTGACCTTGTTTTCTTGTCTGGACGGTGGTTAGATGATCTTGGTGGGGGCTCTCCAATTATCATGCCCCTGTCATGGACCGATCATCATCTCCTGCGGCTGGTCTTCCGTTTTGCCACCCCCCGCCGTGGGTGTTTGGAACCACTCAAATGGTACCGCCCCAGACGCTTAATGGATCCCCAGAGGTTCCAGGCGGCGCTGGGGTCCCCACCTGCCTCCCTTGCTCACAGCTCGGCCGAGGCCTTAGTGGAAGCCTGGGAAAGGACGGCCACTGAGGCCCTTGACCGAGTTGTACCCCTGCGGCCCCTGACCCGGTGCAGATCCCGTCGAGCTCCATGGTTTTCTGCGGAGCTCCGGGAGATGAAGCGTCGGAGACGGGGCCTAGAGAGCGGTTGGAGGTCCAGCCGATCCGAACCCGACCGATTGCGACTAAGAGCCTATATTAGGTCTTATCTCGCTGCAATTAGGGAGGCGAGGTCCAACCACTTCGCCACCCTTATTGCGTCCGCAGATAATCGCCCGGCTGCCCTGTTTAGGGTGACTCGCTCCCTCCTAAATCAGGAGGTGAGGGAGGATCCCTTGCAGGGACGTGCCGAGGAGTTTAACCAACATCTGTCGGACAAAATCGCTCGGATTCGGACCGGTCTGGACTCTGACTGGGCAGAGTCTGACGATCAGGACACGGGTGGTCTTGTCGATATCACCTGGGAGGAGTTTGATTCTGTGACTCCGGAGGAAGTGGACAGGATCATGGGGAGGCTGAGCACCACCACATGTTTACTGGACCCGTGCCCTTCCTGGCTGGTTTATGCAGCCCGGGAGAGGACACGCAGCTGGTTCCAGGCAGTTATATCGGCTTCTTTGAGTGAGGGTATCTTCCCCGCCGTCTTGAAGGAGGCGGTGGTGAGGCCTCTCCTCAAGAAGCCTGCCCTGGACCCGGCTGTATTGAACAACTTTCGTCCTGTCTCCAACCTTCGCTTTCTTGCGAAGGTTGTTGAGAGTGTGGTGGCGCATCAGCTCCCTCTGGTCCTGGATGAAGCGGATTATCTAGACCCGTACCAATCGGGTTTCAGGCCCGGGCACAGCACGGAGACGGCATTGGTCGCGCTGGTGAATGATCTCTGGAGGGCTCGGGACAGGGGGCATTCCTCTGTCCTAGTCCTATTAGACCTCTCGGCGGCTTTCGATACCATCGACCATGGTATCTTGCTGCGGCGTCTCAGGGGATTGGGAGTGGGAGGCACAGTTTTACAGTGGTTCTCCTCCTATCTCTTGGGACGTTCGCAGTCGGTGTTGGCAGGGGGGCAGAGGTCGACCGCGAGGTCTCTCATTTGTGGAGTTCCTCAGGGGTCGGTCCTCTCGCCTCTCCTGTTCAACATCTACATGAAGCCGCTGGGTGAGATCATTCGTGGCTTTGGAGTTGGGTATCATCAGTATGCTGATGATACCCAACTTTTCTTTTCGACCCCAAACCACCCCAGTGATGCCCTCAACGTGATGTCCCGTTGCCTGGAGGCGGTTCGGGTCTGGATGGGGAGGAACAGACTCCAACTCAACCCCGACAAGACTGAGTGGCTTTGCATACCTTCATCCCGGGTTTATTCGGACATTCCACCTCTGGCTATGGGGGGTGAACTATTACCCCCCGTAGATAGGGCTCGCAACTTGGGGGTCCTCCTAGATTCACGGCTCACCTTGGAAGACCATATAGGAGCTGTGACTAGGGGGGCCTTCGCACAGGTTCGCCTGGTGCGTCAGTTGCGGCCCTATCTTAGCCGGGATGATCTATGCACGGTCACTCATGCGCTCGTGTCCTCTCGTCTGGACTACTGCAACGATCTCTACATGGGGCTGCCCTTGAGGACCACCCGGAAGCTCCAACTGGTACAGAATGCAGCCGCGAGAGTGGTGTTGGGAGTCTCCCGATACTCCCACGTTACGCCTCTGCTCCGTGAGCTGCATTGGTTGCCAGTTGTCTTCCGGGTGAGATTCAAGGTACTGGTAACGGTGTTCAAAGCACTCCATGGCATGGGGCCGGAGTACCTCAGGGAACATCTGCTGCCGGCATCAAGCTCCCTGCGCCCTGTGCGTTCCCACAGAGAGGGCCTCCTCAGGGTGCCACCGATCAGAGAATGTCGATTGGTGGCCCCCAGGGGGAGATCCTTCTCTGTGGGTGCTCCGGAGCTGTGGAATCAGCTACCGGTAGAGCTCCGGATGGCGCCCGATCTTCGCTCCTTTCGTCGCGATCTTAAGACATTTCTGTTTGTACAAGCTGGCCTAGCCTGATGGGGATTGCTGGGGTTGTTTTATCTTTGGTCTTTTAATTTTTCTTGGGGTTTTTAGCACTGTATTTCTATTGTTTTTAACTAGGGCAATTGTTTAATCTTTTTTAATGTTTGTATTTGCTATTTTATTCTGCCCTGTGAACCGCCCTGAGTCCTCAGGGAGAAGGGCGGTATATAAATGTTATTAAATTAAATTAAATTAAATGTGTTTGTTAAAAATAGATCATGCCAAATCAATCTCATTTCATTCTTTGACAAAGTGACTAAATTAGTAGACCAGCGAAATGCTGTGGACATAGTATACTTAGACTTCAGCACGGCATTTGACAAAGTAGACCATAACCTACTTCTTGGTAAGCTAGAAAATTGTGGGATAGACTGCATCACCACCAGGTGGATCTGTAACTGTCTGACAAACCATGCTCAACAAGTCATCCTTAATGGTATGTATGTATGTATGTATGTATGTATGTATTTAATTAATTAATTAATTAATTAATTAATTAATTAATTAATTAATTAATTTCTATACCGCCCTTCTCCCGAAGGACTCAGAGCGGTGTACAGGGCAATAAAATGCAATAAAAATACAATATACAAAACTTAAAATGAGAATCAAATAGAATAGCCCAATTGCAGTAAAAAAGTTAATTAAAATTACAATTAAAATACCCCAAACCCATCAGACCAGGATGGCTTGTTCAAATAGGTGAGTTTTCAGGTCACGGCGGAAAGAGCAAAGGTCAGGAGCCATCCGGAGCTCAACCAGTAAATGATTCCAAAGGTCTGGCGTGCCCACAGAGAACGCCCTCCCCATGGGGGCCGCCAGCCGACACTCTCTGACCGACGGCACCCTGAGGAGGCCCTCTCTGTGGGAGCACACTGTACGAAGGGAAGTTGACGCCGGCAGCAGGTGCTCCCGTAAGTAATCCGGACCCATGCCATTTAGGGCTTTATAGGTCATCACCAGCACCTTGAATCTCACCCGGAGGGCAACTGGAAGCCAGTGCAGCTCGCGGAGTAGAGGTGTTACATGGGAGTATCGGGAGACCCCCAACACAACTCATGCGGCTGCATTCTGCACCAGCTGAAGCCTCCGAGTGGTCCTCAAGGGCAGCCCCATGTACAGAGCATTGCAGTAGTCTGAACGAGAGGTCACGAGTGCATGAGTGACTGTATGCAAGGCATCCTGGTCCAGATAGGGTCGCAACTGGCGCACCAGGCGAACCTGAGCAAAGGCCCCCCTGGTCACAGCTCCTATATGATCTTCCATGGAGAGCTGTGAATCCAGGAGGACACCCAAGTTGTGAGCCCTATCTACGGGGTAATACCTCACTCCCCCATGGTTAAAGATGGAATAACCTAATTTCCTGAGATGCCGGCACGTACAACCACTCAGTCTTGTCGGGATTGAGCCGAAGCCTGTTCCTCCCCATCCAGACCCGAACCGCCTCCAGGCAACAGGACATCACATCGAGGGCATCACTGGGGTGGTTTGGGGTGGAGATGAAAAGCTGGGTATCATCAGCATATTGATGATACCTGATCCCAAAACCACGAATGATCTCACCCAGTGGCTTCATATAGATGTTGAACAGGAGAGGCGAGAAGACCGACCCCTGAGGAACTCCACAAACGAGAGGCCTCGAGGCCCTCTGCCCTCCTGCCAGCACCGACTGTGAACGTCCCAGGAGGTAGGAGGAGAACCACTGCAAAACAGTGCCTCCCACTCCCAACCCCCTGAGACACCGCAGTAAGATACCATGGTCGATGGTATCGAAAGCCACTGAGAGGTCTAATAGGACTAGGACAGAGGAGCAACCCCTGTCCGGAGCCCACCAGAGATCATTCACCAGCACGACCAATGCCGTCTCCATGCTGTACCCGGGCCTGAAGGCCGATTGGTACGGATCCAGATAATCAGCTTCATGTAGTACATAGTACATCTACATGAAGGGAAGTAACCACATTTATGTACCATTGAAAAGACACAATGAAAAAGTTAAGAAGGTAACACGTTCTCTCCAGAAGCCTACATCTAGATAAGCAGGGATTGTTGTTGTTAGTTGCAAAGTCATGTCCGACCCATCGCAACCCCATGGACAATGTTTCTCCAGGCCTTCCTGTCCTCTACCATCTTCTGGAGTCCATTTAGACTCGCACCTACTGCTTCAGTGACTCCATCCAGCCACCTCATTCTCTGTCGTCCCCTTCTTCTATTGCCCTCAATCTTTCCCAGCATTAGGCTCTTCTCCAGTGAGTCCTTCCTTCTCATTAGGTGGCTAAAGTATTTGAATTTCAACTTCAGGATCTGGCCTTCTAAAGAGCAGTCAGGGTTGATCTCCTCTAGGACTGACCGGTTTGATCGCCTTGCAGTCCAAGCGACTCGCAGGAGTCTTCTCCAGCACCATAGTTCAAAGGCCTCAATTCTTTGGCTCTCAGAAGCAGGGATTAACACCAGACAAATTATTAAGCAGAAATCAGTACCCTAATCAAGGAACTACCAAAGAGAAAATCACACTCCCACCAACACTGACAGAGCAAGCTACTATATATAATCAGGGAGCAGACTGCATACTCACTAGAACTGATGATACGGTCTGGTTTAGTAACGAAGAATCTGCAAGCAAACAACCAAGCTCAAAGGGCACCAAAGACTCTACCCATCATGAGCTACATGTACTTTCTTTTGTTATAGTTCATTTTGCTTAAGAGAAGAGGTCATCAAAATTGCTTTGATGACCTATCTGAATGGCTTAAAAAGGCTCTAGATTGACCATCTCCATCATGACCTGTGTTTCTCACAGAATTACCCAAAGAGATTTAGACCTGATAACTTTGGTCAACACTGATGGAAAGTAACAAGGACCCTCTACTTTGCTCCAGGAAGCAACAAGAACAACTTAATTCACTTTTCTACCACATTAAAGGCTTTGTTTTTCATATTAAAAAGTGAGTAGGGTATTTTCATATGCTATTTTGTAGGAAATGACTTAGCAGGAGGCATGGCAGAAAGGATAATAAATTTGACACAAATATTTTTCAATGGTTCACAATTGATTGAATTTACAGGGAAAACTGTGGTCTTGATTTACACATCCTAGAAGCTAATTGTATATTTTGGTACATTCTATAAAACTTCCTTTTTAGTCAGGGAACTAGATAAATTCTGCATCATTTCCATAATTTTGGTAGCTATGCTTTCTGTTCTTAAAGTAAGATAATTCTTCCAAGGAAAATGATATCAGGAAGTCCAGTTGCCTTGTGAAAAAGCATCTCTGGGATACCATTAGGTCCCCCAGGATGTCTATTATCAGTTATTATGTTATTTTATTCATATCTTGGTTTTCTTAAAACCTCAATATTTCCTCTTCTATCATTTTAGACAGAAAGGTGGCAAAGTATCTGGTTTTTCAAAATAGTGTGTAATTAATACCATGGGCTAACAGATTTTATTATTTTTTAGCCAATATCTTTTTCTCATCGCTTTGCTTGAGTCTTTAAATTCCTCTATTTCTTTTTGTCCATTCTCATTTAATTATAAACACAAAGTGCCATAGCCATTTCATGAAACTAGTATGTAATTGCCAAGCATAATTCCTCTTCCCCTAGTCTTCAATCTTTTAAAAAGCTATTTCTACCAAAAGGAATCTTTCCTTTCTAGCAAAAGGAATCTAAAGGGCTGCTGTTAATGCGATTCTTTTTCTCATAGCCTTGGGAATCCAACAATGGTTAATTCATTTGTCCCATGAAACAAGGCTTTGTTCCATGCTGCCTTGTCGTTTTGCTTGTGCAAGGTAATGTGCAAGCAAATAAATAAGGCAGTAAAGTATGTAGGACATTGGTTTAATGCAACTTTCTGATAGAATGAAAGGTCAAAGGCTTGCATCAGTATTTTTTAAATTTGGTTTTCTGGTTTAACATCCAAAAAAGAGTAGCTGGGCATGTTCTGCATAAGACTATGTATGTGATTGTGAATAGACTGCACATATTGTTCATATGGTATTTTTTAAAAAGACAATGTTAGTTTTACCTTAAGACAACCAGTTTGGTATAGTGATTACTGGCATCAGGCTAGAAACCATGAGACCATGCCTTAGGCACAAAACCAGCTGAATGACCTTGGGCCAGTCACTCTCTTTCAACCCCAGAAAGGAGGCAATGGCAAACTACTTCTGAAATGTTTCTAAGAAAACTGTAAGGATTTATCTGGGTAGTCACCAATAGTCAACCCTGATTTGAACATTTTTTTAAAAAAATGTTCCATCTAGAATTCCAAAAGCAGTTAAAACTATATTATATATCTTACAACTCTGGGGATGTACTTTAAGATTCCAAGCAAGTATTACTCAGATGTAATAAGGAGACTAGCTTCCTTCTACTCTTCCTTATATTCTCCTTTTCTTCTTCTTCTTCTTCTTCTTCTTCTTCTTCTTCTTCTTCTTCTTCTTCTTCTTCTTCTTCTTCTTCTTCTTCTTCTTCTTCCTTCTCCTCCTCTTCCTCCTCCTCCTCTTCCTCCATCATAATGGTATGGAAGCTTATTTCAAAACTTCTATCTTGATAGATAATCATGAAAAGCATAATCATAATGTGAATAATAATAACCCAAATTGGGGGGAGGGGGAGGAAAGATATATATACTGATAGATTGATAGATTAGTACCAGTAATATGAACAGGAATCTTTTGTGTAAGAGGAAACTAATCATTTTGATAACCCAATGGTGGGGGCCTTTTTTACTTCTTTTTGTTCCATCCTGCCGATATATGTTGTTATTGTAAATGCAAGTTTAGGAATGGGATGGGGATGAAGCAATTTCACATAATGGAAAAGCTGCAAAGTAGTTTTGGATAGCCTCCTACAATATTGATATCCATCTGAAACTAAATCCTATGAAAAATATCTTTTTTTTAATTTAACCCATTTTTTTAGTTCCCACTTGAATGGAAAAATTTTACATTTTGAAGAGATTTATCCGTTCATGAAGCTTTTTCATTGTTTCAAAGGGTAACTGAGCACAAGAATTTTGTTTCCCTTAAGGGATATTCATTAGCTTTCCAAAAGATTTAGTTTCTAATTAAGCTTCTGGGGTTTATAACAAACAATGTATGCAGTCAAATGTTCTTGCTTAATCCACCTAAAGATTCATTATGAGATCAGTCTACTCATTTCAATTTATGTAATTATGACTGAAATTTTAGAAGGAAATAAAATAGGTTTCAATGCAAGAGTTTGAAAAATTGTGAAGAATAAACCAATTATTTTCAAAAGGTTTTAAATCAAACCAGAGCCCATGGCAATCTTGATCCTTCTTCTGTATGCAACCTTGAGTAGTTTTGATTTTAAAAATCTAATACATGATCATTATTATTACAGTAGTGCGGTATTTTACTTAGTTACTCATCCCTGGCCTTCAATGTAATCTATCTTCTATATCAATTTGCATTTAACTAAACGATAAATATTTATTTATTTATTTATTTTATTTTATTGGATTTATATACCACCCTTTCCTGCAGGACTCAGGGCGGTTTACAGGGTATTTAAAACAAGAAATACAAAAGTTAAAAACAATTAAAAATACTAATTACAACAGTCCCTGAAAAAGTAAAAAACCCCAATTAAAATTAAAATTAAAATTCTCAGCCTGGGCCAGAGAGCTCGAAGAGCCAGGTCTTCAGGTCCCGGCGGAATGAACGGAGGTCGGGGGCAGTCCTAAGCTCCACGGGCAGCTGGTTCCAGAGGGCAGGCACAGCCACTGAGAAGGCCCTCACCCTGGGTGTTACCCGCCAGCAATCTTTTACCGGCGGCACCCTGAGAAGTCCCTCCCTGTGGGAGCACACAGGACGAAGGGAACTTGATGCCGGCAGCAGATGTTCCCTCAGATATCCTGGACCCGACCCATTTAGGGCTTTATAGGTCATTACCAGCACCTTGAATCTCACCCAGAGGGCAACCGGAAGCCAATGCAGCTCGCAGAGTAGAGGTGTTACATGGGAGTATCGGGAAACCCCCATCACAACTCGCGCGACCGCATTCTTCACCAGCTGAAGCCTCCGAGTGGTCCTCAAGGGCAGCCCCATGTAGAGAGTGTTGCAGTAGTCTAAACGAGAGGTCACGAGCGCATGAGTGACTGTGCGTAGGGCATCTCGGTCCAGGTAGGGTCGCAACTGGTGCACCAGGCGAACCTGAGCAAAAGCCCCCCTGGTCACGGGTCCTATGTGGTCTTCAAAATTGAGCCGGGAGTCAAGGAGGACGATTTATACATATTTGAATAGAAGAAAATTATCTTCTACATGGACAGACCATAGAAGCTACATGGATAGACTATAATTTCAAAATGTGAGAATCTGTGAGCATCCTAGACCAAACTAAATCCAAAAATGCTAGGGAAATCCTGGAATTCTGACAAATCAGCCATACAGATAAAATACATATACAAATCAATAGAATGTGGCAATAAAAAAGCTAACAAGGAAACAAAAGACTGGAAAACGTCCTCCTAAGCAGCCTACATCCTGATAAGCAAGGATTAATATCAGAAAAATAGTTAAGCAGAAAACAATACCCTAATCAATGAGAAAACTACACTCGCACCAACACTAACAGGGCAAGCTACTATATATAAACAAAGAAAATAGGCACTGATGATGTTACCTAGTGAGGTAATGCAACATCTGCAAGCAAACAACTGAACTCCGAGAGCACCAAAGACTCCACCATTCAACCCCAAGCTACATATCTTTCTTCTATTGGCTAAGAAAAATTACCTGCCTACACAACCACACTATCTCAAGACCTGGGAGAACTAGTTTTTCCTTACAAAAGTTAGAGCAGCATAAAGCTCTCAAGTTATTGCCTACTTCTTCTAGGTTGACCAATAATCTAACTCAGTTCAAGTGTTCTACATAGGAAAGAAAACATAAAACATACAGTAATTCTGAAATTTTGATTGAAACTCACATGTTTTTAATATCTCTAAAGCAGTTGTCTTCATAAAGGGAATGAAACACCAGAATTATATGTAAATGCTATATTCATGCACATTTTTCCATGTTATGGATATTTATGCATGTTTAGCTGACTACTGATCCTGTGGGCTTCAGGACATTAGGCATATGAACCTGTAAGCAGATTCCATTCCATTTTCTTTCTTTTACTTGTGGAACCATGAGGTGAAAAGATGTGGTATCATCTCTCAATTATTAAGTATTTTACATTTCATTGGTTTGTGTCATTCTTCTGGTTTGTGAATGTGTAGGCATTTACAAACATGCATACCCAAACACATATTACATATACATTTTTCTGTAACTGTATTTATTATGTTCCTGGTTTAAGAATTTCCTCCTCTTTTTTTGCATTACATAATCAGGAATTATTATATCCCCTCATTATGTCTGAATATGGGCCTAGGTCAGGGGTCAGCAACCTGAAACAGTGAAAGAGCCACTCGGAACCGGTTCCCTCACAAAAGGAAAAACTGGGAGCCGCAAAAAATGTGTGCACATGCGCATACATGTGGGCATACGCAGAACAGGGTTTGACTGAAGAGTGGAGCCAAGGCGAGATATGCACCTGCCCTGCATATTTGAATTGATTGGTTGAACTTTTTTAGTCTCACTTTTTTTGGGGGGGGGACTGCACATGGCAGGGGACTGGGAGCCGCAGGAGACGGCTGAAAGAGCCACATGCGGCTCCGGAGCTGCGGGTTGTAGACCTGTGGCCTAGGTAATTGCTGAGACTTTGTAATATATTAGTCAACAACTCATTTTAACTTTTTAAATTTAATTTCATTGTTTCCTGCACTAATTTCAGTAGACAAAAGTACAACTATCTTTTTAAATAGCACCTTTTAATACTAAGAAAAAAATTATTCTGACTAAAATAGAACTATTCATAAGACTCAAGTGCCCCTTGCTTACTTTCCCCCTTTTTTAGTTTTACATTTTACTGCCATTTTCCTTGAAACTGAATTGAATGATTACCTTGTTGCATATATTATCTATAATGTTCTCTTATTTAATGAGTATATTAAACTGAGGTGCAAAATTGCTGTCAAAGTCAAGGAGAAACATTAACAGTAAAAGAACATCTCGTGCATAAAATACACGGAAGTCAAATATCACTTATTCAAGTTAAAGGTTTTTGTTTTTTTTACTTCAGATGGTTGAGGACTTTGACTGTTCAAAAGCACGGTTTCATTAATGATTACTTGTTCAAATAAACAGACACTTATCTCTTTATAATAAAGGTCAGCAGCAGAACAGTAAATCAGATTTCAATATATATTCTAAAGCTATAAAATATGTAGAATTTTATAATTTTATACTGCTGTTATACAAATGTCATTCTTTGAGAAAAATGTGACTTCTTTTTTGATGGAAAGAAGGTTGTTTTTTTTAATATGATTGACTATTGGGATGTAAGATACAAATGTCAAAAATTACTGCTCTGCAGTAGAGAAAAGAAGGACTAGTGGGGACATGATAGCAGCATCCCAGTATTTGCGAGCTTGCCACAAAGAGGAAAGGGTCAACTTATTTATCAAAGCACCTATAGGCAGGACAAGGAACAATGGATGAAAACTAATCAAGGAGAGAAGCCACCTGGAATTAAGGAGAAACTTCCCAACAGTGATAACAATTAAACAGCGGAACAGCTTGCCGTCAGAAGTTGAGGGTGCTTCATCGCTGACAGTTTTTAAGAAGAGATGGACAGTCACTTGTCTGAAGTGGTATGGGGCACAGGAGTCAAAGTGCCAGCCCATGGGCTGGATGAGTCATGGCAAAACTGCACCCACCCCATTGCCGGCAATGGGGAAAAAGTTGCAATACGTCGCGAAACATCATGTGATGTTGTGAGTTTGACACCCCTGGAATAGGGTCTCCTTCTTGAGCAAGGGGTTAAACTATATGACCTCCAAGGTCCCTTTCAGTTCTATTCTGATTATTCCAAGTATTTGCATCATTTATAGGGAAATATCCCATCATCACAGAGGGGTGTAACTGCAATTTCCTATGAAATAAATTTATAGAGAGAGTCTTGAATCATCATAACATGGAGGAGTACACATATATCTTGAAATAAGTATAAGCTTCCTAGACAATTACATTCATGTACTTTTTATCAGACCAAATAAACACTAATACAATCTAATAAAATAAAATAAATATTATGCCAGATGCAGGAAAAAAGGTGTATCAGATATGTTATATATGTGATAGAATCAAATTGAGAAAAAAAATGGAGTTAGCCAAGCTAAAGATTAGTTTATTAAATTAGGTGAAGAGGAATTAATGGCTCAATAAGAAAATTTATAAGAAATGAGAAGGACCTGAAACCTTTTATCTGTTCCTGGCATTGTACAATCACATATAAATCTTCAAGATATGTGCTAGCTCAGATTTGTACACAGCACTGGAGAAGGTTTTGCAATTTTAAAAAATTAATAAGTAATTATTTAGATTTATATCTCATCTTTCTTCTAAAATCTAATGATGGAATACATAGCACTTGATCTTTCCTGAGTTGATAAAGAGTAAACTTCTGAACAACCATTTTTATTTCTTCCTAGGACTTTGGACACAAGTGCAAGCCTTTTCTTTCTTTTTTCAGATCATCCAAATGTTGATCCTTTGGTTGCTAGAAAAATTGACCAACAAGTTTTTTACCTGAACTTGACATCATGGAATGAGACAAAGTGACTGGGCCAAATCACACAGTTGTTTTTAATGTCTATGGTAGGACTAGAATTCACACTCTCCTGGTTTCTAGCTTGGTGCCTTAACAACCAGACCAAACTGGCTCCCAATATCTTAACCACCATGACATGCAATATCTTACAATTTTATGAAACATAGTTTGCAAGGCAGTGCTACTCATTACTTCATTTAATTCTGGCTTCTATCTATTTTAAAAATGAATATGGTTATGTATATGAATGTATATGTTTGGTATGCAATAGAAGCAACAACACAGGAACAATGTAGTTAAAAGTTTCATTTTTATATGGATTAAATTTAACTTTCTTTTGTTTGTGAATGAAATAAACTCTTCTAGTTTATTTTATTCTTTCTCCATTTTTTATGAAAACATTGATGGAAGTATAATAAAGATTTGGTTATATTCACCATATTTACCTATTTAAATTACAACCAGAAGATGGCAGCCTCTTCATATTTTAACAACACAATTTGCTTCTGAGGGCTTTTTATTTGGGTTTGAATAGAGTTATGGACTGTACAAGGATCAAAAATGTTTCTTCAATTATTGCACGATTTTGAAATGAAAAATCAGTAAATACCTATTCAAAAATATAACATTATTGCATTTATCCCATGTGAACTAAATACAGAATTGTAATGTAAGGCTTTAGTAGCTATGAGAAAATAGTTGTTGTCAGAATCCATTTATATCCCATTCATAAATCTCTATCTGTATGTTCTAAAATCTTACATCCCTCACTGGATTCTGCCATTCCCAAGGAGGAGAAGAGAAGATGTTAATTGGCTATCCTTATCCATTTGTTGCAAGGGTGTTTATTTCAGCCTGCCTGGAGGCCGTCATTAGACCAGGGGAAGAACCTTTGAACTGAGAAGAACAAAGAAAGGGAGCGGGGGAGAGAGATCTGGTTTGTATCTCCGATTAGAATCTGAAAGGGAGGAAGGAAATGTCGTAAAGGCATGGAAGATCCCTTTTCCCTTGGAAGATTTTGACACCTGAACCTTAATTGATCCAGGACTGACCAAACGGACTGAGGGGAGGGGGTTTCACTCCGGGACACTTTAAAAGTACCAACCTGTAACACAGTTTTCAGATCCTGTCTAGATTTCTCACTGACAATTATGTTTTAGTAAAAGTTCCTTTTTGGACAATTCTGTCTCCAAGAGTTCTTCTTTCCTAAGACGTGGATCGGGGTGGGTCCTTACAGTTGTCCTACATACTCATCCAAGATGCTTAAATTGCACCAATTCTACTTAGTGCAAGTGTCAGCAATTACTAGATATAAATCAAAGAAATTCAAATTCGTCAACATTTAAATTATAAGGAACCACTTACAAATTTAGTGTTCAGGCTAAAATGTGTAATTTTGCATATACTGTCTCGGTGTAATATTTGACATGGACAAGTCAGTTAGATCACCAGGAAATGAGCTTGCCTTCAAGGACTGATTAGGAAGCCCTTGTTGGAGATGCTGTGCTATTAAAATGTGCAATTTGGGTAAGAGCAAATAAAAAACCACCAGTAATAAATCCAGTACAATTATTTTGGAAAAGTACCTAACAAGCAAGTACATAGTCGACCCATAAAAACCCTACATAACAAAGAAAGCTCTAGATTTTCTGAGAAGAAAAGGTCATCTGTGTGACAATAGATAAAAACTTCTAATCAGACAGTATTAAATATGTTTGCTTTCCAAAAGTCTTCCCAATACTATACCCCATAGAACCCATTGTTATACAGAACAAGATACCTATGTTATTGTAGTCCATACAACAGAATTCAGCTGGGTAAGATGAGCATTATTGGCTTCATGAAAATGCTTGAGGGGTGACATACTTTTCTTCAGCAAGGCATCTCACGCATGTGCACTTTTTCGAGCATATGGTTATAGGTGGAAATGGTGTCCATGGTATACAATAGTGTACACATAGCACACAAATGGAACTACTGTACTAGTTTCCTACAGAACATAAATATGTATGCTCTGTTTTTGTTTTTCCTTTGTTTGCTTCTTTGCAGAGATTCAACACAATTTTTCAAAAAGTATTAGAATCTCCTTTACTAGAGATGTTTAAACATGAAATTATTGCACTGGGGAGGGTATTGAGTTAGATGATCTAATATTTTTCATTCTATGATTTTATCTTTCAACGCTGCTTTGAAGAAATGCTTCACACAAAACTTTATCAAAGGAAAACATCCTTTCATAGGGTTGCACAACCCTTTAAAGGAAGTATTACTATTGAAATGACCTTCATCAACTTGTACTATCTGTCATTGGTCAATGTAATGTTTTATCCAGTTAAAGTTTTTCCCCTGTGTTTTTTTTTTGTGTTATATATGTAAAACAACTGAGTATTAATGAGAAACATCTACAAACAAATCTAAAGTAAGGAGTATGTACTATATACATATGTTGTATATAGTATGGTTAGGTGTGTGTCATGTGTGTGTTTCACTTTGAGAGCAGGCAACTAAATTTCATTTTTGATGTGTGCCGTTGTGCCCACAGTAAAAAAAAATGACAATAAAGGTTATCTATCTATCCATCTATCTAAGGAAGGGAAAAATAAAAAGGAAGGAATCAAAGAAATAGCAAACAGTGCAAGAAAAACTTGAAGAACATTGAAGAAAATATAAAAGAAAGAAAAAAAGATATAAGGAAATCTCTTTCAATATTCTTCAGAGTAGTTATAAGTGCAAATATATTTTAACCTCTCTCAAAAGTTACATCATATTCTTCTTTCTATAATCTATTCTATGCAATCCTCAAAACCATAAATTACAAGTTTGACATTTTTCTCATATTTACATAAAATGTTTTAGGAGGTTCCTGAAACCAATAAATGTAGATGTTTCTGCTCTAATTTTAAAAAGTCAAAGATTTAAAATAGATAAAAAAGACACATGATATGAAACAAAGTAATTCAGAATTTTAAATATAAGTGTTTACCAATGATGAATGTGTAATGGTTAAAATGTATAAACTTTTGTTGAAATTTGAAATGGAAGAACAGATCAAATTTATTGTATGATAAAATGGGCTAAGAATTTTGGTTATAATATACACAGGGCTTTTTTTGTCATAGAATGCTCAGAACAGACTTCCGGCACCTTTTTTGGATGGAACCTTGTACCGTAGGCAAGGCGGGTTGTATGACATGTGTGAGTTCTGGCACTTTTTTCTTTTCCAAAAAAAGCACTGAATATACTGATGGAACAATGTGAAAATATGTGCTCAAAAGGAATAGCAATAGCACTTAGACTTATACTGTATACTCCTCCATAGTGCTTTACAGTACTCTCTGAACAGTTTACAATGTTAACATATTGCCCCCAACAATCTGGGTCCTCATTTTACTGACCTCAGAAGGAGGGAAGGCTGAGTCAATCTTGAGCTGATCAGGATCGAACTCCTGGCAGTGGGCAGAATTAGCCTGCAATACTGCATTCTAACCACTGTGCCACCAGGGCTGAAATGTACACTGTGTTATGATCTCCAAGAGAATTTTTATAAAATGATGTATCATTGGTACATGACTCCATAAAAATTATGGACTATATGAAGGCATTTCAAATTATATTGGAAATGTGAACAGCATGAAAGGACATTTTATCATGCTTGCTAAATACGTAAAAAAAGCTTTTTAAAAAATGAATTCAAATATATATTTTCATAAAGATCAGTATTCAAATGAAGCCAAAACCTTTCTTTTTAGAATTAATTAACTGTTAAAATTAACAGTTAGAGAAAACTCACGGAAGATAGTTTCAATATATGATTACTGTGGCAAGATTACTATATACACAGAGTTGGAAAGATTTACACTATCCCCTAAGGAGGATCAGTTAGCAAATTTGACAGATTTTGTGACTTATTTAATTAAAGAAACCATCTATTATTTAAAAACAAGTAAGAGAAGTGTGCCTGGTCACTTTTCAGTCCACAGCAGGTCACCAAGTAGTGACACACTATACAATCTTTCTTCAGGAATCTGACTTTTCTGATTCTTTCCTCCCAGCTAGTACCAGTTTTCTCATTTCTCTTGAATAAACTCCAGTTATCAATACAAAGCACTTCAATATAAGAGGGTTATTCTGACTCAAAATCATCCTGAACCTATGATTGCCTGACATCAGTTGAATTCACCAGCTGAACTGATTTAGTTCTGGCTCTCAGAAAAATCTTCTTTTTTCCAGCACTGAAGTTTTGCAAATCTTTGGTGGTTTGTTTCCCTACTAAATTTATGTGTAACACCACTTCCCAGTTCTTAGTTTAGTTGCACCAGCAGGGCTGGTTTCCTCCTTCTCTTTTATAGAAGATAAATGTACATATGAACCATGGATTGTTTTTTTTGTTCCATATTTCCTGAGTGAAATCGAAGTGTGGTGGGTTTCCCCAGCAGAATGGAAACTGGGAAATGATTCTCTCCCTCTCCCTCTCATTTTGGGTGGGGGTGGGGAGAGAGAGACCTCTTGCTTCTCTTGCTCAGGTCAGATTCCCATTTCCAGGAAGACTGCCATGCACACACTCCAACAGGATGTCTTCAACAATTGAAGTAATTGTGCAGTGACGTTCCATAAACAAAAGGGAAAGGCTGAGCATCTTGAGCAGCTAAAAGAAAGATTGGAAAAGAAAAAAAGCATAACTTTAAGAAATGAGAACCTGGAAGGACCAGAATTCTCCCTTCTAAGCCATTCAAAATGAAATGCTCCCTGAAATATGAAGGAATTGTCTTCTTGGACAAAGAGAGACCCACAGAAGCAGGGCTGCTGCAGGATCAAAGTCCCTTGGATACTGCAAGTGGGCAGAGCAGCTGGAGTGAATTGCACAGTGGTGAAGGACACCATTCTTGTGCATTAAGGGGTTCAAATTAAGCAAAGACATTCATAAAACTCTGTCAGACCTACATGAGAATATATTCCACCTCTGAAGTATAACTTTTGGAAAGCTTGCATCAAGCATCTGGAAGAGAAAATGAATATGGATATAAATAAAATAAAGCTGCTGTAAATCAGTTAGAAAGACAAAAATTTCCAAGAAAGAAATTCTCATTGCTTTTATTTTAAATCCATACCCCAGAATGGAGATGGAGGAGATGGAAGTGTGGGTGTAGGTGTAGGTGTGGGAGGAGGAGGAGGAGGAGGAGGAGGAGGAGGAGGAGGAGGAGGAGGAGGAGGAGGAGGAGGAGGAGGAGAAGAAGAAGAAGAAGAAGAAGAAGAAGAAGAAGAAGAAGAAGAAGAAGAAGAAGAAGAAGAAGAAGAAGAAGAAGAAGAAGAGCTGCTGAACACTAGATTATGCTTCACAAAACCAAACTTTTCACACAAACTGCAAGGAAGAAAGCTATGGGATTTAAAAGGATTTTCAAAACCATTCTGGCTATTGTAAGTTACTCAGAATTGTTTAAGATGGGTGGCCATATAAATCTTTTAAATACATAATGATGGAAAAGGGCATGTCAGAAACCATAAGGTTACACAGATGGGGATGCACTCAAAAGTATGATGAGAACATCCATGAGATGTTCATATCAAAAGTAAACTATACTTCTATAAAGAGGTAAAAGTGGTGGGCAACATTTGTATTACCTTGTTATCCAGAGAGAAAGATGAAAGTTACTTCCACAACCAGAGATGATATAAAAGATAATTTCACATTCCTAGAGCCAATTTCGTGTAGTGGTTAAGCCATCAAGCAAGAAACTGGGAGACCGGGAGATCTAGTCTCATTTGAGGCACAAAACCGGCTGGGTAACTTTGAGCCAGTCATCTCTCTCAGCCCAGGGAAGTGGTAAACCACTTCCAAAATCTTGCTTAGAAAACTGCAGGAAATTGTCCAGGCAGATGCCAGGAGTCAACATTGACTTGAAGGCACTTTCCAACATCCTCCCACCCTCCAAATGCTAACTGAAGCAAAAAAAAAGGCACTATAGTTTTGTAAACTGACTAAAGCAAACTAAAAAGAATGAACCTTCACTTGAAATTAACAAATACAGAACTACAGTTGGAAAGCTCCTCTTCAAATCAGAATTAACAAGATCAGTCTTTGCTGCAATAGAATCCTGCGTAGGAAGATGGCACACCAAGCAAAGGGGAATGGATTGAAATCAATCAAGAGGATATGCAGAAACCTAACAGGCATTGAACATTATGCTCCCATGTTGCCATTTAGGAACTTCCCCACCCTGATAGATGATATGTACCAACTGGGCAAAAGAAAAGACAGATCAAAAGATGAACACCTATTCCTATATGTGAGTTTTCAAGACAAGTATGATATGAAAGAGGATGTTGGATATTTAGATTTTTGCAGCCTAGATAGAGTACCCTTACAGAGGAAAGAATACATTATTCCAAGGATGAAATTAGAGTTAAATTAACTATATAGCATACACTTGACATTTATTAGGAAAAACTGCAAGAGGTCTTTGTTCTTTTTTCAAAGGAAAGAAAACATGGGGTTTGCAAATCAAGACCATCATATGAGAGTTGGGGACAGTCAAATCTCCAGTGGCAAATAGTGTCTGATCAAAGCCATGAAAGAAATAAAACATAAATTAAAAGATCCATAGCTATAGTAACAAAACAATTAGTCTGGATTTGGTCATGTGCTACTATATAATGTACTATACATATTAAACTTTGATAGATATCTGAGAAATGAAATGAAGTTTCATGCTTCCAGGCATACTGTGTATGTTAGTGCTTTGACTTGTTATTTAACCATATCCTATATTATTGAGGTGATTAGAATATATTGTTATCTCTAGTTATCTTAATTCCTGATGTTGTAAATAAGAAATTACAATATTAAGATAGCAAATAAAACTCAAACACTAAATATTTCTGTAAGTTTAGTATAAATATTGCGTATAGAGTCAACTATAAATTACTTAAGAAAGCCTTTTAAGAAAAACATATGCTGGCATTAAAAAAAGTCTACAATTATTCTTAAATGACATCAGTATCTGATGTTTGAATTCAGTTTGCTCACAGAAGGATTTCATTTTTCGTTCATTTTGAAAGAGTTTATAATAGGAGACTGACATTTTATTAAAATTCACAAAGCCCTGAAAAATTAAACTAAGAAGGAGTTTTTCACTGCTGGAAATTAGAATAATTTTTTCTGGTATTTGTGGTTTTGCTTTTTGACAGGCAAAAACAGAATAACAGGACCAGGAGACCGACCTTTCCAATTTGGCCTCCATTTTCTTTTCCCCTCACCTGGTCACCAATATTATGTTAATGCGATAAGCAGTTTTCCTGAAAAACTAAAAATGTTGTCTCTTTGTACTGCATGTTCTCTTTTCTTCAGATAGAATATCAAGACATCACCTTTTAATCTATTTATATATTTTCCTGTGTTTTAATTTTTGATTAAGTTTTAAATTGTTTTGATTGGTTTGGTATGCATTTATTTTTGTTAGCTGGCTAAAGTGCCATTTACATCCTGATCCACAATTTAGCAGCATAAGCATGATTTATCTGTTTTTCAGGTGATAAAAGGAGGACCACAATTACAAATTAAAAGCAAACAAAATGTTTTGGATATTATCAGGGCAATTCTCTTCAAGTATTAGAATACTATTTCCAACACTGTACCTCAGAACATGGTGCCTAGAATGGCATTATACCCATAAAGGCCTTATTTTAAATTATACTTGAAGTTGTTCAGATAGAAACTGATTAAAATCTAGAGATGAAAAAATATAAGGAGTAAGAAATGACTCTAACAACATTAAGATTTAAGAGAACTAATGATAACAATATATTCTAACCACCTCAATAATACAGGATATGATTAAATAGTGAGTCAAAGCACTAGCATATACAATATGCCTGGAAGCATGCAACTTCATTTTATTTCTCAGATATCTAAAAAAAAATAATATGTATTGATATCAAGAGTTAATGTGTTTGATTTAAACGAGTCTCCAACTGTTTTGGAGGGAAAGTTAAGTTTAAGTTTGAGTGGGAAAACAGCTTTTGGTGTGATTGGTCGCCGCCTAGAGGCGGCAAGTATAAATAGCTGTCATTCTGCCGGTTAAGTTCAGTCCTGTTTATTCTGCAATAAATCGTGTTGTATTAACCCAGTCTGGTTAATGCCTCCAAAAGAACCACTACACAATATGTATAGCATAGTATATAGTAGCACGGGATCAGGTCTGAACTAATTGTTTTGTTATTACAGCTATGAATCTTTGAATTTAAGTACCTTTTATTTCCTAAGTATTCTGCTTTGACAAAGATAATAATGTCCTCTCATAACTGTGGATGATTGTTTTCTTTTTTTGTTTTCTCCAGTTGGAACATCTGAATATTGGTCTTCCATTAGTTCTATTTTTATCAAAAACTGAGAAAATGAAGACAAAGGACCAATGTCTGGCATTTTTGTTCTACCAAAAAAATGTCTGTTTCCAATGTTAATTTGGAATACTAACTCCTCTTTCACCATTCCATTTGTTAGCATTTGGACACATAAGTTTAGTACTTTTTTTAAAAAGTGAATTGAAAAATGTTTGCATTTAGGTTGTGAAATCTTCACAAATATTGTTCCAAAGGGAATAAAATCTCAAATAAAATATGTTTGGAATACGTTCTCCAAATTTCAGGAACAACAGCAGCAGAGAAATGAGTCATCTTAAGTTTTCTGTCCTATTAGGCCTGTTTCATTTTTAAACAAGCCACAATGTACTTATTATAAGATTAAAAAAAACAAGAGGGACTAAGAGAGGAAAATATCACTGCTTCCAGAAATAATAAAACTCTATCATAGAAGAGACTGAAAATAGCATCTAATATTATTTGCCAGCTATGCAGATTTGTTCCAGATGACCAGAATATACCTCCCCCGCCCAAATGGGAGAGCAAATCTATTTCCTGGAAAGCAGTAGCTCTGAACTGTTGATGGCACTACCATCAAAACTTACAACTGTTAAAATTAAGATTATTTGCAATTGTTGATGTTCAGAAATATTTGCTGGTGTTTCAGAGAAATATTCTGTAAGAGAGAATTGCTGAGTTCATACATTGTTTACCTTTGATAGCCTGTCATATATTCCTGACCCTTTATTAGTTTCCACTACTACAGAAACCACAAGGCTGATTTCAGACATCCAGGAACACATGTTTGCAGCACCAGATATTGCAATTCTGAATTATGCCAAATGGGGGGGGGGGAGAATGTTAAACTTGACCTGCATCAATGTATTATATTAAAATAGAAATAGCAATAGTACTTAGACTTATATACCTCTTCATAGTGCTGTTACAGCCCTAAGTGGTTTACAGAGTCAGCATATTGCCTCCAACAATCTGGGTCCTCATTTTACTGACCTTGGAAGGATGGAAGGCTGATTCAACCTTGAGCAGTGAGATTCAAACTGCTGAACTGCTGGCAACCGGCAGTCAGCAGAAGTAACCTGCAGTACTGCATTCTAACCACTGCGCCACCACAGCTCATGCACCAGCTTTGTTATGGTCCATTCAAGGAAATCTACAAAATTCCTTTCGATTGGCTAGTTTTATAGGGAGCCATATCTCAGAAATCCCATTCCTTTCTTTTTAACTGACATTTGTCCTTTATCAACAAATCTGACTACAGAAGTTACAAAAATATTTGTACCTGAAACTCTAGGGAAAATACAGTATTGTTTTATTTTGATGACTTTCAGCCTGTACTGTCAGAAAACTTTAGCTCAGCAGAAGTAAACTATTAGAAAGTAAAATATAAGAAGGCCACCGAGAAAATAAATTAGTTTGTTTCTGTTTAGGTATTCTCAAAATCACTTGAACTGAAAAACCAAATATACATTATTTTCTTCTAATTTCTGCATGGAACTTCCTTTGGTGGTAACGACAATATACTTGTTCAAATGCTGGAAAATCTATTCTAACCACTGGTGTGATTACAAATTTCAGGGCATTAAACTAGACAAAAAAGTGACATATATAAATCATTTAAGGATATTGGCTAATTCTGGTTCCAAATATGACTGTTTAAAATCCTGAAGTGTCTTTTTCAGAATAATTTATTTGCAATCATATATAGGTCTATCTGATTGAATTGAGTGAGGGTTATTACAGATTATTGCTGCTAGAAGGATGAAATTTTGATTTCCTTTCCCAAACAAGAAGCCAGAATGACAATGTGGATGTTATCTTTCAAAAGCAACAGAAAAACAGCTTGAATTAGTCAGGAGGGACTTTATCATGACAACTGTTAGGAGACAAACTCTGCCAAATGTAGTCTTTGCAGGAAATTCATCACTTGACTTGTTTACAATTTTCTCATTCAGAGAGTAGAGAAAGCACAGGAGGATCAATTATCCTTGATACTAATGATTAGAAAGGACTCAGTAAATGAAGGGAAAACTGGTTTTTTTTAGGAAAAATGTTCATGAAATACCATGTTATTGGAATTTCTGTAAAAGTTAAAGTTGAGTGATGTTAAATATCACTGTTGTCTCCTTATCAAGGAAGGAAATGAGTTATAATAAACACAGCAATGATAAGTAAGATTCCATAGCAGATGATGGAGCCTAATGGAAAAGGACCCTAAGATGGATGAGACAAGGAGACACTAAAATAAGAGTACCAATTAGGGGAAAAAATGGAAAGCAAAAGAAGAAGCCAACATGGCTTAAGTGAAAATATGAATTTAAAAGGACCTATTTAGGGGAGGAACAGAGGCAGGTCATGGAAGATTATATAGAGGTAACCCAAATTTGTAAAGATGTTGTCAGAAAGGATAACAATAAAAAGATAATACTGGCTCCTCTGAAAAGCAGATTTCAATAGCACAATTGTCCAGCAAGTTGAAGGAATGAGATTCCATAGGAGGCTTGAAAAAAATAGGGATACTCAAAACTTGCTAAATCTCTGAGATTGGACTCTGGAAATTCTACTTCTGCTATGTATTTCAGATACTATATTAAGCTGGCTCACATACCTGGCTATCCAGGGCTTGCTAATTGCTAAGAAACCAGCATGCTGAGTTTTTTCTTGAGGTTTTCCTCAACATGAGAAGAATCAGTTCTGTATAAACGCATTAGTGCAATAAGAGTTTGTCTTGATTTAAGTGCAATTCATAGGGTTCACAGGTACTGAGATAAAGAACAAAGGCCTCCATTCACGCTTTCCTCTTGGTTTATTATTATTTTTATATCACATATTTTTGCCAAACATCTCAAGTTAGTATGCATGTTTTCTCTCTTCCATGTTCCACCCCTCTAATAAATATGCTTTAATATGCTTGGGAAAATGGGTGAGGGTATTCCTCTTCTCCAGAATTTTTAGATTTCATATTCTTTTCCTTTGCTCCAAAGAATTGGAAACTGTTTTTCTACTGATCTGCATGATGAAAGCCAAAGGTACGACATTAAAAAGAAGTTCTGTACATATCTTATAGGTTTCATGATTATACAGGCCATTTCCTGGTACTGTAGAATTTGCTACCAGTTTGTGTGCCTATATGTGTGGTATAGTATCTGGCTTTTCTCCCCTCGAATCTGAAGCTATCACTCCTTTGGATCTGAGTTATCTCGGACTGAATTCCTAACTACTGGAAATTTTGGAAACAGACGGCATGACTTTATTTGATGGTGGGCTATCCAAAAATGTAGGTGCAATCATCCATGAAACCCGGCGTATGTTTATCTATCCATCTGTCAATTCTTTCATTCCTCCCTCCTAAATGGCTACAAATCTCAGCTTTTAGAATCATTCTCCCTGAATGAAGTATTCATTAACAGCTTCAGTAAGTAAATGAGTAAATCACTCGTTCCTTCCCGTCCAGTTTTCATTAGAAGGAACGGGCAAGAACCCAACTCTCAGCAGGTGAGACTGAATGAAAACAAGCTGTATAAACAAGGCAACAAACCGTGTCCACCGTTCCAAGTGCAGAGAAGCCCAATTAAACTGGTTATATGAAAGGCAAGCATTGCCACTGGTCATGTAACTCTGATGGAATTTTTTTTCTTTTCAATGTGGTTTTCCTTTCCAAAGGAAAATGCAAGAACTTCTTTTCTCTAAATAGATAATGCTTTTCATTATCATCCAGTAGGACAGGAAACTATGCATAATCTGAGTAGCAGTCATCTCCTGTAAGATAACACGAGAAAGCTAACAAATGTATGAGAAAAGCAAAGCATTAGTTTTAAAGTAGACATTCTGTCTTTAATTCTGAATTTGTGCATCAATAAAAAGTTAGCACTAAACAAAAGCAAAGCCCCTGAGTAAAATATAATCCAAGGTATTCAAGATGTCAATAAAGATGATGATTTTATGACCCTTTAAATTGTACAGCCTTATTTATTAACCTTTGAGAGCTCCACAAAACTATTGTTTCAGAAATACTTTGTTCTCACAAAAACTAGTAAATATTGAGATAATTGTAGCGCCACCCCCAAAGGGACCACTGAAGTCCGGGTTCTCCTAGCTCCCTTGGTCTGGCGGCCAGTCCAAGGGGTCCCTTACATGGACACCTCTGTTTGACAGGGACACATGGTGCGATGGTGCCCTGTCTCTGTCAGCAGCAACTCATGTGAGGTAATGGCGGTCAGTCTCTCTGCCCAGCAGCTCACATGAGAGGATGATGGTCAGTCTCTGTCAACAGGCAGCTCCCATCTCTGGCAGCAGCAGCTCACATGAGATGATGATGGTCAGTCTCTGGTAGCCTCAGCTCACGTGAGGTAATGGTGGTCAGTCTCTCACAGGCAGATCATGTGAGGTGAATAATAATAATAATAATAATAATAATAATAATAAGAAGAAGAAGAAGAAGAAGAAGAAGAAGAAGAAGAAGAAGAAGAAGAAGAAGAAGAAGAAGAAGAAGAAGAAGTTGGAAGGGACCTTGGAGGTCATCTAGTCCAACCCCCTGCTCAGGCAGGAAACCCTATACCATTTCAAGCAAATGGCTGTCCAACAGGAACCTCCCTTATTCTATCTCCTCTTTCCTCTCTGGCCTTTCCCCACTGAATCCTCTGCTTCTCTCTTCCCTTCTCTCCTTCAAGCTTGGTCTACAGAAACCTCTCTATTTCCTCTTCCCTCTCTGTCCGGCTTGCCCCACCGAAAGGAATAAAAACAAAACCCAGCCAACCTCCTACCTCGCTCTCCCTCCGTCTCACTTTCACCGCTGGAAAAAGAATAAAAGCCTCCCCTCAGTCAACCTCCTCTTACTTTTTAATCCCTCCACAAGAGCTGCACCCTGCCGCCAGCCACCATGGAGGCCGCCAGAGCTCCCGACCTCCACCCCAAATCCGCAGAGCTCCAGCAAAGCCTCCCAGCAAGCACTGATCCCACCGCAACTCCTCTCTCCACTACATAATTGCTTTAGAGAGAGCAGGCGAGACAGCAAAGTTAAGTAAACTTAACTTTATTAAGAACCAGGCAAGGAACAGGAGAACAGCGCTCTTATTTATACTTGCCGCTGTCACATCTTAACCAATCAGGGCTGAGCCGGTTTCCCGCGCCGTCTACTTCGCCAATCCGAGCCGGCTAGGTTTTGACAGCTCGGAGCTGTCATCGGTAGCATGTGCGGTAGCCAGGTGATTCAGACAGCCGAGAGCTGTCAGACGGCGGTGCCTGCGTAGTTCTGTCCGGCAGCTTTTGACAGCTGTCAAAAGCTGCCGCGGCTTTTACCTCAGCCCTGTGTTTGCTTATGTTTAACAATAACTTGTAAATACATAACACCCCTTACCCCTCCCTCTGATTGAGTTGTTGTTTCCCCGATTGTTTCTTTTTGGGTTTGCCCCATTCGAAGTCTTCTAAATAAGTGGGGGGTTTTTTTATTCTCTCGGACCGTCGGGGAATGGGTTCTTCCGTATGTTCTTTTTCTTGGTATGTGTTGGAATCTGGCTCAGGGGGTGGGGGGCTTGTCTCTCTGGCTTCGGGGTTTCCTTGATGGAAGAAGTCTCGTTGTGCTGGGTTATGTAGTGGAGTTGATTGTTCCGGGTTGTCTTGATGTGCAGTTGCCGGCAGCGGTGGTTCATATTGCATTTCCCGATTCCCCCTTTCCCCCATATTTTGTGGGCTGCGACGCCGAAGTTGGTCTATGTGTCTGCGGATGTGGGAATTATTTCCCGTGTCAATGACGTATGATAGGGGACCTGTTCATTCTAAGACGACCCCCTGTGTCCATTTATTGCCCCCTCTGTAGTCCCTGGCCCAGACAGCTTGCCCTGTGCTGAGATTTCTGTACTGAAGGGGAAGCTCTGGGTCTGGTGGGGACCTGTCAGGATGTAGACGGTCCAGTCTGGTAGTTAGTCTCTTGCCCCAGCGAAGCTCTGCTGGAGACTTTCCTGTAGTTGTGCAGGGGGTGGTGTGTTGCGATAAAAGGAATTGGGCCAGTCTGCGGTGCCAGTTGCCGGTGATGATTTTCCGCAGTGCCTCTTTGGTCGACTTCACCATCACCTCAGCCAAGCCGTTACTGGATGGGTGAAACGGAGCCGTGGTGGTGTGCCTAATAGGGTTCGCCGTTGTGAAACTCTGGAATTCGTAGGAAGTAAATTGGGGGCCGTTATCGGAGACTATTACATCCGGAAGCCCATGTGTGGCAAACAACCCCCTTAAAACTTGTACTGTGGCTGCAGTAGTTGTACTTGCGACTGGGGCCACCTCTAGCCATCTGGAATAGCTATCCACGACTATTAGGAATGTTTGTCCCTGGAATGGACCTGCGAAGTCTATGTGGATGCGTGACCAGGGTGTCTTGGTTGTTTCCCATCTGTGTATGGGAGCTTGGGGCTGGGCTGCTCTGACAAGTTGGCAGGGATAACAGCCAGCTACATGTGCTTCAATTTGCTTATCTAACCCTGGCCACCAGACGTAGCTTCTGGCCAGAGCCTTCATCTTGACGGTGCCTGGGTGACCTTCGTGGAGGCTTTCTAATACCTTTAATCTGTGTTTTTCGGCTATGACTACCCTGCTGCCCCATAATAAAAATCCTTGATGTGTGGATAATTCTTTTTGTTTCAAGATATAAGGTTGGAATTCTGGGTCTGGGGGTGTGGATTGCCAGCCTGACGTGACATATCCTAAAACTCTGCCCAGTGTTTTGTCTGCAGCTGTGGCTGCAGAAATGTCCTTGACGGATAATGGGCATTCAGGTAGTTCAGAGATAGCCAGTAACTTTCCAGCTGGAGCAGGGTCTGGGTCGATTACTGGTTGGGGTAGTCTGCTAAGCCCGTCAGCATGGCCCATGCTTTTCCCTGGTCTGTATTCTAAGGTGAATGAATAGGCTGACAAAAAGGTAGACCATCTCAGGATGCGGGGAGATAATATTTGGGGTGTCAGTTTGTTTACTGTGAAGATTCCTAATAGGGCCTTATGGTCCGTAAAGATGGTAAATTGACGACCATATAGGTAGTCATGAAACTTTTATACGCTCGCAACTATAGCTAAAGCCTCCTTATCGATTTGAGCGTAATTGCGCTCAGGTTTTGACAGCGTTCTGGAATAGAACGCTATAGGGGTTTGCGTTCCCTGCTTAGTTAAGTGGCTTAGGACTGCTCCAATGCCGTAGGGAGAGGCATCGCAAGCCAGACATAAAGGTAGCTGTTCGTTGAACAGTGCCACCATAGCGTTGCTAGTCAGTAAGTTTTTTAGAAGTTTAAAACTTTTGTCGTGCTGAGGAGACCAATCCCAGGGTTTGCCCTTATCTAATAGCCTGTGGAGGGGTTCAGCGATGGAAGCTTTGTGAGGCAGGAAGGTATGGTAAAAATTAACTAACCCTAGGAAGGCTTGCAGTTCCTGCTTATTTTGGGGGGTTGGTGCTGTCTTAATGGCTTTTATTTTTGATTCAGTGGGGTGAATTCCCTTAGCATCAATTTTAAATCCTAAAAACTCTGTTGATGGCACCCCGATGGAGCATTTGTCTCTTTTTAATTTGAGGCCAGCCTCCCTGAATCTAAGGAGCACCTTTGTTAATTTGTCAGCTAAGTCTTTTTCTGATTCCCCTGCAATTAGGATGTCGTCGAAATATGGACAGACCCCGGGGATCCCTTTGAGTGTTTTTTCCATGATTTCTTGGAAGATCCCCGGGGCTGCAGAGATGCCGAATTGAAGGCGGTTAATTTTAAATGCTCCTTTGTGGGTGACGATTGTCTGAGCTAAGGCGGTGTCAGGGGTGACAGGCAGCTGTAAATACGCCTGCGCCAAGTCTAACTTGGCAAAAATGGCGCCTGACTTAATGGCCGCGAGGATGTCTTTGACAGCCGGGACCGGGTAGGCATGGGCATTTAATGCGCGGTTGAGTGTCGCTTTATAATCGGCACATAATCTTATTTGGCCATTTGGTTTAATTGGGGTCACTATGGGTGTCTCCCACTCTGCCCCTTCTATGGGTTCTAGGACTCCTAAGTTAGTTAATCGGTCTAGTTCAGTTTCTATTTTTTCTCTCAAGGCGAAGGGAACTCTTCTTGCCTTGATTCTGACAGGCATTACATTAGGGTTTAGTTTTAGTGATACCGGCGGTCCTGTGTACTTCCCTAGCGAGCTGTCAAAGACATCCACGAATTGAAGGCAGACGGATTCTAAGTTTGACAGCTGAATGGCGTTGACGCCTGTCAACGCTATTCCTAGCGCCTCAAACCAGTCCAGCCCTAGCAGGCTGGTCCTGTTTTCTTGGGTCACTAGTATGGTAAGGGGTCCTTTAAATTGCTTAAACTCCGCTGGGACGGAAGCCTTTCCCCGTAGTTTAATGGCCATTTTTTGAAAATCCGCTAGGCGGAGTTTAGTGGGGCGTAGGGCAGGCCGTTTTCTGCTGCAGTTACAAATGTCCCTGTAAGTTTGCCAAGAAATGAGTGAGACGGAGGACCCAGAGTCCACTTCCATCTCACAGGGGATTCCGTGAATTAAGACGTCCACCTTGACTTTGGGTTTAAGGGTGCTGTGGACTGTGTGCTCCCTCATTTTTCCCCTCACATGTTGCACTAGGGGTTTGGATTTGTGCCTGACCCTAGGTGTGGGCTGGTTCATACCTGCAGGCGTCACCTCCAATTCATGCAGATTTTCTCGGCTCCGGCTGCGGCACACGGCTTTGAGGTGACCTGTTTTCCCGCATCCATGGCACTTGGCACTGCGGAACCGGCATGCTGCTCTCGGGTGGTTTCCGCCGCAGCTGGCACATTTAGCCCTGTTCGGCTGGTAGCTGGCGCTCTTTTGGTTGTTGGCAGGGGCCCCTCGGTTGCTGCGTTGTAGTCTGAGCCTTTCGAATCGCCGCTGCACTGCGTCGATGTCCATGGAGGCGTCGTCGTCCTCTGGACCACTGAAACCGCCGTCCTCCTGGTGCACGGACCTACTGGGCCCGCTATCAGGGGAACGTTGGTTGTCACCGTGGCTGTCCTCGTAGGCGATGACTTCCATTGCCACTTCAGCCAGTGTCAGTGCGGGCTTGGCGATCAGCTTCCTCCTCAGCCGCTCGTCTTTGAGCCCAATGACAATTTGGTCCCGGATTCGGTCCTCTAAATCAGGGAACCGACATCGCCGTGCGGTGTGTCTGACCCGGGTTATAAAGTCATTGGTGGGCTCGTCAGGAAGCTGTACTCGTCGGGCAAAATTTACCCTCCAGAAGAGCTCTGACTTCGTGGGCATAAAGTGTTTGCTCAGCCCCTCCGTTAGTTCAGCGTAGGAGATCGTTGCGATTGGTTCTGGACTGAAGAGTCCCACAGCGGCATCGTAGACGGCGGGCCCACTGAGCCAGAGGAGGGCGGCTGCCTTTGCCCGGTCATCCATAATCTTCTTCACCACCAGGTACCCTTCAACCTGGCCTAGGTGAGATTCCCAGCATTCTGGGTGGCGAGTGTTGAACTCGCGAATATGGCCGTGGTTCGTCATGCTGTCCGGTCGTGGGTGCTGCTGCTTGCGTTGTGTGGAAGCTAGGCTTCCTTAGTGACTTCAGCGAGTGACTAGCTCAGGCTAAGGGAAAAAATCTCTTCTCCCCTTAGGCAGTGACTTCAGCTATGCAAGCAGGCATCCCACCTTCATCGCCAGTGCTTTAGAGAGAGCAGGCAAGACAGCAAAGTTAAGTAAACTTAACTTTATTAAGAACCAGGCAAGGAACAGGAGAACAGCGCTCTTATTTATACTTGCCTCTGTCACATCTTAACCAATCAGGGCTGAGCCGGTTTCCCGCGCCGTCTGCTTCGCCAATCCGAGCCAGCTAGGTTTTGACAGCTCGGAGCTGTCATCGGTAGCACGTGCGGTAGCCAGGTGATTCTGACAGCCGAGAGCTGTCAGACGGCGGTGCCTGCGTAGTTCTGTCCGGCAGCTTTTGACAGCTGTCAAAAGCTGCCACGGCTTTTACCTCAGCCCTGTGTTTGCTTATGTTTAACAATAACTTGTAAATACATAACAATAATTTATATAAAGGTTAAAACCTTAAAGATCACACCAGCATAAATATTTCTTTATTCTCTACTGGTTTGAAAAACGGTGCCAATTTCTTTGTTTCCCCAGTGCCAGCACTTTTGAAGAGTTACATCAATTTGTGAACCTTGTTAGATCAGTTTCAACTAAGAAAAGAACCCTACATTCTGTTGTTTGAATAAATTATTTCCATCTACTTGAAAATAATTTGCAATTCCCCAAGAGAATGATGACACCCTGTTAAAAGAGCCATCATTTTATTTTAATTGTAATTGAGTCAAGAAAGAACTGTTTTCCCATAAAATTATTTTTATATTTACTTAAAAAGTGTTTTCCATATTATGTTTTGAAACTGAATTAAATTGGCTGCTGTCTTAATTTTGCATAGAAAGCTACGGAGATTCCATGGTCATATTTTAAAATAAAAACTGTTCGCTTTTTTCCATTCTGCACATACTGTGTTCTTTCCTTGCCCCAGTTTAAAATTAACCCAACAATTTATACAATTTAGAGTAGAGGAAAATCACTGAATAAATGCAATATTTAGCATGTGTAGCACTTTGTTGAGTTGGAGTAAAATGTTCATAATTTCTTTTAGGAGCAATAATGTATTGGTACAGCATTCAGAAAAACAATGCTATTGAAATAGTGCACTTATACTATAATTACGTATATGCCATCAGTTACTATTAAAGTCAAGGATTCAGCTTGATTTTTTTAAAAAAACAATGTGTGACATTTTGTCTCTCCTGTTTGCCAAAGAATCTCTGTAGAGCTTACTTTGTCTGTTCCTTGCTTCATGAGCCAGTTTCTTTCTTTTTGAGAAGCATTTTATTAAGCCTATTTTAACAGAGTTGAGACAACCACCTATGGGTAGAAAGCAAGATTACAACAAACAAACAAATGCTACCATTCCTGGGATTAGGAAGCTGCCCTTAGTTTTGTGTCTCACGGACTTGCCCTTGTCCTTCATCCAAAGAACTACTTTGCAAGTATGAGAAATATGACCTCTGATGACTGAGTTACCATATTTCAAACCAACATGTATGATTCTTTTCTTCTTTTCTGTTCTGTTCTATGTTCTTTAACTCTCCAGCCCCTTTCATCATGAGCTTCTTCTTTTGAACTCTTTCCTTTCCAAAACCTTATTTGGGACCAAAATAAATATAAGAGGAGGGATCTGTAAATGGGTGACTTATTTTGTGCAATCATTGTCTGTTTTTGAGTGAGGCAAGAGCTTCCTTAGAGAGGTGAAGGGTGACATGAATTGGAATCACAATTCTGGAGAAGGAATTTGCCTTAACTCTATTGTTATTGTACAACTAAGTTTAGATATGATCCTTTACCTCAAATGTTATCAGTTGTAAGGCTGATTATACATGTAGACGCATCTTGGGAAGTTAAGATAGGATAGTTCCCACTGCACAAATGTGATAATAAACTGGGCTAATAATTTTGAAATGGAGCTCAGTTGTTCTGTACAATGCAGGAAAGCGTGTCAATTGTCTGAGTGGCAGGAGAGACTAAAAATGAGCATACCTTATTCTGATTTCTTGAGATTGGCCAAATAGACCTTTTATTGCAGATCTGGACATTTTACGGCCCTGGGGCCACACCCAGTCTGTCGTCTGTCATTGTCAGGGACAATATGGGGGTGGGTCAGTGGGAAGCAGGGCAGCAGGGATTGTGACATCAATGAAGCAGGGCATCATTGTTGGGGGTGGGATATCAGCGGTGGTGGCCCTCCACAAGTCTTAGTTTCTCATATGGTCCCATGGGAAAATTAATTGCCCACCCCTAATTTATTGTGTTATGCTAGTAACTATTCTACTAATATCAGAAACCCAGTAGCTTAAATCATCTCTTCGATAACAGTTATCAAATATCAGAAACAGTTGTCTATATGAAGATGCAGAAAGATGCAATCTTCATTCTTGATGCTGTTCAGCATACAGTGACTTGCATCTTTGCCTGAACTCAGGTTCACTGAAAGTGCATTGCCAAGGTCACAGTAAAGGGAGAGTGATCATCACTTACTAGCATCCTATTGCACTTCCTCACTTTCTTGCTAAACTAAGCTCCAGAAATGTCTCCTTTACTACAGAGGTGGGGAATTATGGCCCCTTTATTATTGTGGACTTCAACTTCCAGCTGGCTCAGGAATTCTAGGAGTTGAAGTCCACATAGAATAATAAAATTCTTTATTGCCCAAGTGTGGTTGGACACCCAAGGAATTTGTTTCCAGTGCAAAAGCTCTCAGTGTACATACAAGTAATAGTAATAAATCATGATCATAAAAACATTCATCATAAATCATAAGATGCAACACTCAGTGATAGTCATAGAATACTAGCTAAGCAAACAACATAAATCATACTAGGATACTAAAAACAATATAAATTGTAAGATACAAACAACATAGTCATAAGAAGATAATGATAGGTAATAGGAATGATGATGAGAATCATAGTAATACAGCTTTACTAAGTAGTTTGACAGTGTTATAGGAATTAGTTGTTAAGCAAAGTGACAGCATGGGGAAAAAACTGTCCTTATGTCTAGTTGTTCTGGTGTTCAATGTCCTATAGCATTATCTTGAAGAAAGAAGTTGAAATAGTTTATGTCCAGGATTTGCGGGGTCTGTAGATATTTTCACAGCCCTCTTTCTTGCTCATGCAGTATTCAGGTCCTCAATGGAAGGCAGGCTGGTAGCAATTGTTTTTTCTGCAGTTCTAACTATTTGTTGAAGTCTATTTTTGTCTTGTTTGGTTGCAGTTATAGAGGTGCAAATGACAAACTCAATAATTCCTTTGTAGAACTGTATCAGCACCTCCTTGGGCAATCTGAGCTTTATGAGTTGGCACAGGAAGAACATTCTTTGTTGTGCTTTTTGATGACATTTTTTATGTTGTGTCCATTTTAAATTTTGGGATATTATAGAATCTAGAACCTTGAGGGTCTCTACTGTTGAGACTGTGTTGCCTAATATTGTAAGAGGTTATAGAATAGTAGGGTTTCTCCTAATATTTACTATCATTTCTACAGTTTTGAGTGTGTTCAGTTCAAGATTGTTCCGGCCACACAACAAGGCTAGTTGTTCAACTTCCTGTCTGTATGAAGATTTGTCATTGTTGCGAATTAGACCAATCACTGTTGTATCATCTGCAAACGTAAGTACTTTAACAAAGGGATCATTTGAGATACAGTCATTGATATATAGAGAGAAGTGGATAGAACACACAGTCCTTGGGGGGGGGGCTGTGCTAATTGTACAGGTATCTGATGTGATTTTGTCTAACTTCACTAGTCTTAAAAGGGCCATAGTTCCCCACCCCTGCCTTACTAGATGGCTTTCGTGTCTGATTGTTCACCTTCTACCACTATCTAATATTCCCAAGTGACACATCTTTCTGGATCAATCTGATTCTTCCAAACATTTATCCAGAACTCCATCTATTATACACTGCAATCTTATTAATGCGGTCCAGCCCATCTGGGACACTCAGCCCATTAAAAATACACAATATTCAATAATTAGTTTATGTTCCAGCAACTTCTAAAATATAAACAAACTATAAAACAAACCCTAAATTGTTAAACAGAGCCTCAACTCATGTTTTGATGCTTATTATTTTTTCAACGGCATCCAGCATAATAGCTTCATAAGCTGCCCTGAGTCTTCGGAGAAGGGCGGGATATAAATGGAATTAAAATCAAACAAAAAATAAATAAAATATTAAATTATATTCCTTGTCAAAGCAATAGCAAAACAATCCTGGGTGAATCACAAAATGTAATCCAACACTGAGTTTGTAAAGAAAATTGACCACTAAAATAATCAGTACTGACAATGCTTAGCTTAAATATTTTTTTAAAAAACCCTTTCCTTGATTTTTCGTACATCTCGTCAAAAAAGATAACAAGTAATTATGCAGCAAATGCAGATGTATTGCAATCACTTTTAAATGTTCTCTATAAGTATCATAAATACTGCTATCAACACAATTTGTGTGCCAAGCAACTTCTCATGTTTATTTTGTTTCCAGCTAACAATGGAATTGTGAGAAAATGGCTGTCAGCTACAGACCATAACAAAGATTCATCCTCTTTGGATTAGAGAGCCAAAACTGTTGACAACAATAATGGGAACTAGATAAAGACAGTCAACAATCTGTAAACAAGCACTAGCTTGTGCATATTTGAAGACTTAAATATTTTTTATTCAAGAAAGAGGAGGATTGAGTTATGCTGTGTTATATAATTAAATGGGTGGTCCTTGATTTATGACCGTAAGTGAGCCGAACATTTCTGTTACTAAGCAAGACAGTTATTAGGTGAGTTTTGCCCCATTTTATGACTTTCTTTGGCCACAGTTAAGCAAATCACTGCAACTGTTAAATGAATCAGGTTAAACCAATCTGGCTTCCCCCATTGATCTTGCTTGCCAGAAGTCAGTGTGTCGACCCAGGTGGTCAAGGCAAGGCAGGCCTCTAGAGAGCTCTTTATTTCTCTTAACAAATGTTCCAGCCAACGGTGCTCCAAAAACTGGCAAGGCTCCACCCTCATGCTTTCTTGAAGGCAGCCACCCTCAGTCCCCCAAACAACAGCCCCTATAGTACCAAGAAAGCCCCCAGAGTAGGAGCACGCTCACAGGGCAAAGTCCAGGATTCCAAGTCCAATGCACCAGGCAGGGTCCTAGGCACAAGACAAGGGCAGTCCTCAGGACAAGAAACAAGTCCCAGAAAAGAAACAGTTCCAAAGTCCCAGTGAAGCAAAGGCTAAATGTAGGCCACGAAAGAAAGGAGAGATCCAAAACAAAATGTGAAGGCAAGGCAAAACAGCAATAGGCACGAGTAAAAGCTGGGGGAGTATAAACCAAAGCAAACAATTGTTCCTGGCAGAGACCAACTCTTCTTAAGTTACTCCCCTCCAGTGTTCCTTGTGAAGAGGGGAGGGGCAACCTCCTCCCGCATAGACTTGAAGCCCTTCTTTGGGCTTTCCTAGGCTCCATTCTCCTTGCCCTTGGATCAATGGAGCAGGCAGCTGTTCCTTGTCACCACTGCCAGCCTGTAGCCGATCCTCCCCTGTGTCTGTGCAGGCAGCTATCTGTCGGGTCGACCACCTCCCCAATGACTGAGGGGCCCAGGACAGCATCGTCCTCAGACCTTGGCATGTCTTCCCTGTCAGACGGTCCCAGCTCCAACTGCTCTTCTTCTGCCTCTGAACTGGCCTCTGAGGGGGCTGTGACACAACGTTACAAATGGTGATCCCATGAACCTGGGACAGTGCAACTGCAATAAATGCACACCAGTTGCCAAGTGCCCAAATTTTGATCACGTGACCGTGAAGATACTGCAATGGTCATAAGTGTGAAAAATGTTCATAAATCCCTCTCTTCGGTGCTGTTGTCACTTTGGACAATTGCTAACCGAATGGTTATAAATCAAGGACTACCTGTATAGGTCCACACAGTTGGTTAGTGAAATAATAATACAAATGGAAAGGTGATAAATGGGTTCCAGTTCATTTCTGCTTATCTTTTATCTGCTTGCTATTCCACATCCAGCTCTCAAATGATTCATTTCTACCTTTCTGCCATCATTACCACACTACAGAGTTTTGGTTTGGTTTCTTACACCTAAACTCCCACAGTTTGCTGGAAGTTTTTGTGCAGAAAGAAGAATGAAGTGACTTCCAGGTGGCGCTTCAGCGGCGTGGACGGTTGGGATCGACCGCCAGCCTTCTGATTTCGTTAAAGCTGCGGAGCAGCCAACAATCAGCTGTTCTGTGGCTCAAAACCTCTTCTCCTCGGGTGAAGAGGGGAAGGGGAGACTCTGGGTAGGGGCAGAGCTCCCCTAGAGCCCCAGAATGTTTATTCTGGGGCTTGAAGGGTGAGAGCTCCCCCGAAGCCCGGAAATACTCCGGATCGGAGGACTTTTCTGCTTTTAAGCAGAACAAGACGCTGAATCCATTCCTGCTGGATTTGATTGTTATCTTGAGTAATTGATGCAGGTGGAGTGGATGCGGGAGCAATATAAACAGCAAGTATAAGACCTCAACTTTTTTCCTGTTTCAACGATCGTTTTTAAAAAGAAGGGGAAGATGGCGCCTGAGTGATTCTTTGTAACAAGAATTGAAAGCGTCTGGCTGGAGTTTTCTTTCTCAAAGTGAAAGTGATTGTTTGGATATTGAGGAGGAATATGCAAAGTGGATTCTCAAAACTTTAAAAGATTTTGCTAAACTTTGGAGCTGTTTAAAAGTGATTATAAGACTTGGATATTAAATTACAATAGCAAGTGGGGCGGGAAAGTGAAAGTGTGTAACGAAAGTTAATTAGGTGTTAAAATGGCTTCCAAACCGCCTAGAATCACTGTTCGTAAAAGTCCGGGGGCATCGCCTGTTTAGCAATCTGGAATTCAATCTTTGATGTTACCTTCTGCAGCTGCTGCACCTGTATTGACTTTAAAAGACCTACAAGATTCTTTAAAAGATGCTTTAAAGCTTCAGTCTGAAAAAATATCTGAGCAGGTGGCAGAACTTATTAAAGAAAAAAATAAGGAAATACGGGATGATATTTTGATGGCATTTCAGGGGCTCTCAGGTTGTATTGAGAGTCTGGATGAACGTGTGGAAGAAGTGAAACAAAATAATCTGATGCTGGAGGCTAAAATGTGTGAAGTTGAGAATAAAATGGATAAAATTGATGATGAAGTGGTGATGACACAATATAGAGACATGGAGTTTGCCCTGAGGATAAGAGGTTTAAAAGAAAATCCACAGGAAATCTGGAGGAGGTGTTGGTGGATGCTCTGGCGCCTATTTTGGGAATTCAGCTGGAAGATTTTTTTGTGGAGATAGATAAAGTATTTCATGTTAATTCTTGGATTGCTAAGCAAAGGAAACTGCCAAGAGATGTGGTTGTGTATTTGACAAAGAGAAAGATCAGAAATGAGATCATTCAAGCTTTTTACAATAATAGATTTAAAGTGGCTAATCAAGACATTTTGATTCTGAAAGAGATTCCCCCAAGAATTCTGAGAAAAAGGAAAGATTTTGTCTTTCTGGCAGATGAATTAAAAAAACAACAGCTTCAGTTCAGATGGGAGATACCAATGGGGATTGTGGTGAATTAAGCTGGAGTAAGATATCGTCTTAATACAGTCCTGTAGACACGTGATTTTTATTCTAATGTGCTGAAAGCAGGTTCACCGCCATCTTCAGAAGTTAAGGAGGGAAAGAAGAAGTTAAAGGAGGAAAAGAAGAAGGAGAGCAACAGGTACAAGAAGTACAGCGAATTTCGGAAACTGTGCAACCCTTGGTTTTATTAGAAGAATCTAAGACTCAAAGAGTGACACGGGCTGCATCTAGATGTAAGGAACAACAACAACAGAAACAGTGTTCTATAACTACAAGTCAGGAATCTACTTCTAGTGAAGCAGTGGGAGGAGCTAGGCCAAAGAGGCAGATGCTTATGGATCTGCAAGAAACACTCCGAAAGCTTCAAGTCACAAAAGATGGCAACAAAGTTTCTAACCAGGAATGTTAATGGATTAAATTCACCACAAAAGAGAAAGAAAGTATTTCAGTATTTGAAACAATTTTAAAATGATGTTATATGTTTGCAAGAAACGCATATTCACGCATCTGATCAAAAATATTTGATAAATTCTAGACTGGGTATACAATTTATTGCATCTGCTCCAGAGAAGAAAAATGGAGTAGTTATCTATGTAAAGAAAGACTTAACAGCTAATTTAATTGAAGCAGATAAACAAGGAAGATATATTATAATTGAAGTATTAATAGAGGGGAAGAAAACACTTTTAATTGGAGTATATGCACCTAATGAACAGCAAGGAGAATTTTATAAACTGTTACATAATAAAATAATTCAATGGGATTATAAATCGTGTATTTTAATGGGAGATTGGAATGGAGTGTTGGATACTCAGAAAGATAAAAAAGGATCTTTTAAAAATTCTCCAAGCCTCCAAGAAGGATATATAATGCATTGATAGAAATAGATTCAGAAACGGAACTTGTTAAAGAATGAAGTTTGGTGATAACACACTATAATTCTCTATCTCACAGATTACAGAGAAGGAATGTGGCACAAGATTGCTGGGTTTGGCAGCCATTCAGTCTTCAGTGTATCAGATGAGCCAATCCAACTGAAATAAAAAGACTGTCAGTTCTTACTATTCACAAATCACCACCGGTTAGATTCAGATTGGTTATGTTCCATGGAATAAAATAATTTTTCTAAGTGGATTTTAATGATGCTTGGGACGTCAAAGACAGATTGAAAACATGGCAAAAAGATGAGAAATTCTTTGACAAATTATCCTTCTTTCTCAGTCTTCCATCTGGGGAAAAACATTGGACTGCATGACTGTTTTAGTCACCCTGGGAATAAGGATAATATAAATTAATTAGAAGTCGGAGATAACATAAATCATCACTCCCACTCTGCTTTACCTCCCTCCAAAGAAATTGCAATAGAAGAAATAGGAACTGAAACCGTTTTCATTCCCGCATAGCAAATCATAAACAGATTGGTTCATGTCTGAGAAAGCAGAAAGGAAGACCGGTGTCCCATGTATCAAGAAATTGATCATTTTTCAGGCCTATAATGGTAATTACCTTCATACTATTTCCATTCAAGAAATGATAACAGGAAATGTTATTGGGAACCCAATGGGGGAGGACCATGGACTGGAGGAGGCTACTAGATTGATAGCAAAACCCACCTACCTCCTCCTCATTGCCTGCCCACCATTTGTTCTCATATCACTGTATTCTCATGGTTTTCTTTTTCATTGTTTATTCTATTGTTCCATTACTTTACTACTGTTACGTTTACACTTCTTTTCATTCCTGTTTTTATTGTTGTAGACCCACAGTGAGAGAGGCAGCAAATAAATTTAATAAATTAATAATTAAATGTCTATCCCGATACCGACTGAAAACATCAGGAGCTCGCATCAAGATGAGACATATTCTATGATTTCTTTTTCAACTGAAAAACAAGACTACGAGTGCAACATATTCCAGTTCCAGAGAATTATTAGAAGACTTGGGTTTCTTTTGCTTTCAGACTTATTTTGAAAACATTTAAGTAAAGCATAATGAATCAAAGTCAAGATTTCTCTGGAATACTGGGAGGGAAAGGAAGAGACAATGGGGAAATGATTTTCATCTCCATGAGAAACTGAATATATTCTACTATTTTCTGCAAATTTTTCCTTTAAATCCCCATTGAACTGGTGAGCAGGTGTGGACCTCTACCAAAATGGCAGCCCAGTTCATTCTTATCCATTATAGACTATTATTGCAAGCTTGTTTACGTTTGGTTTAACTTCTAACCACAGTCCCAGAAGAAACAGTAATTTTGAATTTATTTTTATCCCACTTTTATTATTTTTATAAATAATTCAAGGTGGCAAACATACAGCCATTTGTCTGAAATAGGGTTTCCTGCCTGAGCATGGGGTTGGATTAGATGACATCTAAGGCCCCTTCCAACTTTATTGATCATCGCACAGTCAGCCAGATGTTCAGACTGGATTTGGCATTTTTGTCTACCTATCGAGTCCTTAGCAAGGACATGGGATAGGCAGATGTGTATGTTTGATGGTATTACAGATGTCGCAGGATGGAAGCAGTTCCTAGTAAGGCCGCCTTTTGCAATTGACTAATGGCAACTTTGTCAGTGCCAATGGTGTTCAAGTTGTGCTCCAGTTGTTTTGGGATTGCACCCAAGGCGCCTATTACTATACCCTTGCTTGCCTTTGCCACAGTCTTTCTATTTCTATTTGTAGGTCTTTGTATTTTTTTATCTTCTCCAGTTCTTTCTTGCCTATTCTGCTGTCTCCAGGCACTACCATGTCCACTATCCAGACTTTTTTGTCTTTCTTATTGACAATTGTTAAGTCTGGGCTGTTATGTTGCAGGTACTTGTCTGTTTGAATTCTGAAAAACATACAGCCATTTGTCTGAAATGGTATAGGGTTTCCTGCCTGAGCATGGGGTTGGACTAGATGACCTCCAAGGTCCCTTCCAAAATTATTATTATTATTATTATTATTATTATTATTATTATTATTATTATTATTAAACTTTTATTCATAAAACATGAAACTCAGTCAAATGAACACTCAAATTGACTGGCACTAATGGTTGACATGGGTTGCTGCCAACATCCTAGTTATCAACCAGGTATCTCCTTAAAATGTAAGATGTTCCGAGTAGCACAGTTTGCAATTGTTTATTGTTGTTGTTGTTGTTGTTGTTATACCTAATACTCCTTTCTCCTCCTATTCACCCCACAATAACCCTGTGGAGTGGATTGGTCTGAGAGATAGGGACTAGCCCAAAGTGACACCACCAATTTTCACGCCTTACTACTGAAATACTGTATTTAAATATTAAATCTAGCTATTTTGAGAGTTTATTTATTTATTTTCAGAATTCCACAGACCAACGAGTCTTCCAATGCATCATTTATCCCTTTGAAAACATGGCAGGACAGTATATGGCTGAAATCTTATATTGAATGAGCAGATTTTCTCTGTCTGAAGTAGACATTGACAATACACACAGAGGATCTTAGAGGGAATTGCCCTCATTCCGCTGTCTGGCAAGTAATGTAAGTAAGCAACACATGGCATGCAGGGACAGTGACTGTGAATATCCTGTGACTATATATTTCTTTCCATCAGCAGATGGATGTTAAGAATTAGATTCAAATATGAATGGATTTGTGGTCACTATTTTATGTTATGCCTACAGCAGTTCTATTCATAGCAAGTGGGACATCTGGATAAAATTTGCTCTAGCACGCAGAACTGGCAGGGTCTGTTCGTGCTGGATGAATCCAATGCCACAAGCAGAAAGCTACAAGGAAAAAAGTAGCCACGGAAACCAAATGTGATTTGTATCTTATTCAAAGAAGATGATTGAATATACCTTGAAAATGAGGCTTCGGGCAAATGAAAGACTAACTAGTTAATCATAAGAACATCCTTATTTCTTTAAATGCAACTACATTCCACTTCCAGCAGTGCTAGGAGTTCTATTCCCTGTATATCTGGAGGGCAAAAAAGTTGGAAAAGGGATTTGTAGATCTTTAAGGTACAATTGGACTTTCTGACTACAGATAGTCCTTGACTTACAGTCATTTGTTTAATGGCCATTTGAAGTTACCATAGGATTGAAAAAAGTGACTTACAACCATTCCCATTGCCACATCATCAAAATTTGGGGCTTGGCAACCAGGAGTCATGTAATCACCATTTGCAACCTTCCAGGCTGGCTTCCAACAGGCAGAGTTAAGGGAGTAGGGAAGCTGGACCCCACCCCATGATTCACTTCACAATTGCAGTGATTTGTTTAACAACCATGGCAAAAAAGATTGGTGTAACTCACTTAACAACCACCTTGCTTAGCAATGGGTATTGTCATCCTAACTCTCATAAGTCAAGGACTACTTACACAGTCTAAGAGATTTTAAAAATAATCCATGAGTGGCTGTCTTAAATATGTGCTTGTTTTTTATTCGAGTTACAGTTATAACTAACTTTTGAGGAGGAGGGGGAAGTAGGCCAGTAGGAATAAATCCTGATCCTATTCAAACTGAAAAGGAAATTCAAATATTGGAATATGTCTATGGAGATTCTTAATCATTCAGGTCATGGTTGTCCCAAAGGTACATTTTCAAGTTTCCAGTTGCCTCTTAAAAATGCACCTTTGGGGCAAAGATTGGAATAATTCAAGATTAGTTCATAGGCAATAATTATGTTGCTTTTTTTTCTTTTTCTTTTTGCAGAAGGGATGAAAAGATTTTCATTGATGGATGCTTTAGAGCAGGGGTTCCCAACCCCTGATCCGTGGACTGGTACTGGGACGCAGCATGCCAGCAACCAGTCTGCACAAACAAGCAACGCCCCATCCGAGATGCAGGCAGCACAGAAAATCATGCACTCTCCGTCCGGGGGAAAACTTTTCTCCACAGAGCTGGTCCCTGGTGCCCAAAAGGTTGGGGACCTCTGCTTTAGAGAACTTCATTCCTACTAAATATGTTTCCTAATACATTTTATTATAATATTTTTTTGAAATATCATCTCAGTACCTCTTTTCCAGCAGAAGCAGAAGGGCTAAGGAAAAAATAAAAGTAAGCACATCAGAATCTAACTTATCTAGGTAAAAACCTATAGGCAAGCTTATTGAGCCAATAAAGAAATTATCCTTCTCCAATTTAAAAATATTTTCAAAAAAGCAATTTTAAAAATAACCATTTACTTTTCCACCTGTTTTTCTTGAGTACCAGACTTGGCATATCACTAAAGAATGACCACTGATTTTCTTTTACGTGTTGGTATAGCATTGTTTTGCAATGTATGGCAGTGAAAGCTGGACCATAAAAAAGGCTGAGCGCCAAAGAATTGAGGCCTTTGAACTATGGTGCTGGAGAAGACTCCTGCGAGTCCCTTGGACTGCAAGGTGATCAAACCAGTCAGTCCTAGAGGAGATCAACCCTGACTGCTCTTTAGAAAGCCAGATTCTGAAGCTAAAACTTAAATACTTTGGCCACCTAGTGAGAAGGAAGGACTCACTGGAGAAGAGCCTAATGCTGGGAAAGATTGAGGGGGATGACAGAGAATGAGGTGGCTGGATGGAGTCACAGAAGCTTAAATGGACTCCAGAAGATGATAGAGGACAGGAAGGCCTGGAGGAACGTTGTCCATAGGGTCGCAATGGATCAGACACGACTAACAACAACAACATACCGTAGCATTGCTACTTCTGATTACTGCTCAAATAAGCAAGCCACAAAGAAAAAGCTGTTATAAAATATGTGGCATATTATACACAGCTTTGTCATTCTATATGCTTAAAACATTGAATATTCAAACCACTCTCATCCTAGAGAATAATTTGGCACCAATTCACTTATGATCAAGATTTAAAGGTGCTCCAATCATGAAAAATTACAGTAACTCAAGAGTATAAACTGGAGTGGACCTATCACCCTTGAACCTATACTGCATTCAGACAACTAGGAACTGAATTTGATTCCTATTTGGAATTTTAATGAAAGGAGAGCAAAGCTAAGGCTTGTGACTGGACAGAGTAAAAAAAGGGGGGGCGGGTGTATTTTGTAGCAATAGCAATAGCACTTAAAGTTACATACCTCTTCATAGTGCTGTTACAGTCCTAAGTGGTTTACAGAGTCAGCCTATTTCCCCTAACAATCTGGGTCCTCATTTTACTGACCTCAGAAGGATGGAAAGCTGAGTCAACCTTGAGCCAGTCAGGACTGAACTCCTGGTTGTGTGCAGAGTTTGCCTACAATGCTGCATTCTAATCACTGCACCACTGTGGCTGTTTTGTAGAAAGTGAATTGCCAGAGCTGAGGGAACCAAGTTTAATGAGCTAGCCAATATCAGTCAATATCAGACATTTCATTAAACCATTCAACTCTGTCCCCCCCCCATGAATTTCAAATGAAGAATTGAAATTACCGGTATAACATTTTGTATTGTCTGCAAGATTTCCATAGATAATTGAAAAGCCATTAAATATCTCATGTACTTCAGAATCGATGGATTAAGAAGCAGGATTTCTTAATTTGTGAATTTGTCAGTGATTCAAGTCACTCATTTAGAACTCATACAATCCTAGCAAAGAGTGCATTAGTGTTTTTACAATTATTACCAGGCTTGCCATAAATCCAAACTTAAACAATTAATCCAGTCAGAGCAAGTTGTCATCTGTGGAGACAGACCATGGATATCTTGCCCAGCCTTCTGGCTCATTGCTTTAACTCTCTTTGTTGTTTTCTGTATCCACTTAAGGAGACTTTTCATACAGTTCCTGGAGTACATGCTGTTCTAAATGCTTGAGTGCTGCAAAAATAAAACAAGGCTGTGAAACCACGGTGAAGGAGGCTGAATTTTTGCAGTGGCTGCCAATATGTTTTTCATCTCTGAGAAGATGCGTCTTTCTAACACCTCTAATGGATGAAGTGGGGAGAACATCACTGCACATAATTGTGGAAGGGGATGCCTGTGTAGAATTATAAGTCATGTAGACAACCATTATCTTTTCCCTTTGCAAAAGATATGACAAGGACTCACCATAAAAACTGCTGCATATTCCAAGTTCATGTAAGGTTTTGTGAGGCTTAGAAGCTTCTAAATATGGTTCCAATAAAGAGGTAAACTGGTCTGGATGAAAAGCTACCAGCTATTAATGTAACATCTGTAGCTTATATAAAAACCCTGGAAATGTCATGTCAGAGCAAGTAAAAGAACATGCCCATTGTCCTAGCTTTACGTTTAAATAGTATTTTGGGTAGAACTGTATATAATTTTAAATTTAATATATTATAATTTTGTTATCCCATACATTTTTGTAATTTCCAAAATGGAAAAAATAATTGGAATGAAGGAAGGAAAAGATCTACAACAGATCTACAAATGGATGTAGTATAATCCATTAAATTTGCCTGCTAGAGGCATCTATTCCATTCTTAAAGGCTATACTGGGGTCCCCAACCTCTAGTCCATGGACTGGCACCAGTCTGCAGCATGCCAACAAGCAGTCCACACAAACAAGCAAAACTCCATCCTTGGGATGCAAGCAGTATTCAAAACCCCAGCCCCTCTGGTCCATGGAAAAACCTTTCTCCATGGTACCAGTCTCTGGTGCTCAAAAGGTTGGGGACCTCTGGGCCAGACCACATAATCTGAATTGATACATTATATTATGTGAAAGTTATTACACATTTTCATAATGCACTGCTCTTTTTAATTTTTGATTTACTACCCATAGGAATGAATTTTTTAATCTTTCTGACAGCCTTTTTTTTCCTATAGTAAACCTTTAAATCTTTTCCTCTTTGCCAACTAAATTACTACCTCATCTGAGTTTACATATACATGAAATTTGAACAGGAAAACAACCTAAACAATTTTCCAGCAAAATGTTGAAAGTAAAGCATTGTTGTTTCCTTTCATCCTTTAGTCTCTGTAAAACTTGTTTGAACAGCAGGAGAACAATGGCCCTAAATCAAAAGACTTAAAGCTTTGTTATAAGCTTATAATGAATACATTTGGAAAGCAGGGATTTGGTTACTTTTAAAAAAAAAAAGAAAAAAGAATGACTGTCTAATTGTATTGAAAATTGGAAACAGAAAATTGTTCCAAATGAAAAAGAAATTTCATCTTAGGCCTCCACTGAAAAATGCTATATATCCGTTACCTTTTTATTAATTGGAAAATGCCCATTACTTATCTTTTTCTACACTAGTTTTCTAGAAGATAGCCACAGACCAAATTGTTCCAACTGAAAAAGAAATATCATCTTAGACCTCCACTGAAAAATGCTATATATCCATTATCTTTTTATAAATTGGAAAATGTTCATCTTTTTCTACACTAGTTTTCTAGAAGATACCATACTCACGACTATTCTTCTGTAGAAGAAGAAGAGACAGAGTCTAGGGCTGGAGTCAAGAGAGGAATCAGTTTGGATTCGTTACGTTGCCACAATGATCCAAGTTCAGCCCCTCTTGAATTCTGTTGACTCTTATCTAGCACCAGTTTAGTGCTAGACCATTAGTTGACTAGATTCTTGTGTGTAAGCATGAGCAATGAATCAGCTTAACTGGAGCTTAACAAGTGGTCCTGATTCTTTGTGACTAGCACATTTTTTTCTGACCTTCTGAGAAAATAAAGATACTGGCTTTTTTCTCTTCATATTTCAGGCTGGCAATTCAAGCTGAAGTGGCCATAAAGAAAGTAACCTGCTATCTGGTTTTGTGCCTTCGATGCTGTAATCAAGTTTTTTCTAACCTTATGAAAACATAATGGAAGAAATAAATAGGAAGTTGGGGATAGTTTTCTTGGCACATTCTTTCTGATTCCACTTTCTTCCAACAGCTCCTGTTTTATATCTTTGCTTCTGACAAGTCTAAAATAAACTAAAAGTGTAATCCATTTCTCACTGGAAGCAGTTATATTTTATTATATTAGGCTCTCTGATGTTTATCATGTTTAATTGTCTCTGACAAAATCATTAATTAACCATTGTTTTTAAAATGCAAAGTAATTTATAATTGTTAATAATATAGATGTAAATATTAAATAAGAAACAGTGCTTTAGTGCAATGGCAGACTAGAATGTAGTTTGTCATCAATCAACAATTAAAATTTATCATAGTCTTAGGATCTAGATTATAATTATGTAGAAAATGCCTCAGAGTGACACACAATATTCACTTAGAACAGAAAACCCGTACAGTAACAGACCAATTGGCTTTGATACTTTGCCCAGTTTCCCAGTTTTGTCCATGCAACTTGCTCTTTGCATGGCAAAGAGGCAACATAATGGCTGCCCTCCTTTTTTGTACTGCAACCAAGCCAAGTCATTTTGGTGAACCTTGAAGCCTTTGGTTATTGATATATGCCTATTTTAACATTGGTTCCCTGCCTGCCTTCATAACATATTCAGAGCCACACAGAATGCAAAAGTCACAATCTGGTTCTGCCCCGCCTTCTTACTTAAGCTACATCCACAATCAGTATGCAGTTCCTGCCATTATTTTTAGCAAAACAGGGAGGAGGAGGAGGAGGAGGAGGAGGAGGAGGAGGAGGCCTACTTATTTACTATTTAGATCACTTTTTAATATGTCTTACAACCAATTCAGTATCAACTGATTAGTAATTATTTGTATTTCAAAAGATTCAAATATTTCACATTTATGAAGTACTTGCATGTGCTCTATATGTTTATCAAAACATTGTGTATTATTCTTTTTAAAGAAGGCTATTATTTACCATTTTTTCCCTTTGCAGATGAAAAACTGGAAACTGCATTGCTTTTAATTTCTTGGACTCAAGTTTGTCCATAATTAAAACACCTAAAATGTTCTGCTGTTCTTTACAATAATCTCTCATTTTTTCCAGACAGATACACCCCCACAAGAACACCATTTGCATGTAATTCCAACAAATGTAAGTAATGCCTGGGCTATTACAGGCTGAGCCATTTTTTGTTATTTATCTTGGCACAAAAATGCAGACTGAGTTTTTCCAGATCTCCATAGTTCATTAACACAAAAGATGGGAATTATGTCATTCATTGAAAAAAAGAAATACATCAGGTTTACTATAGAATTACTGAATGGATTGGTTGTACAAGACAGAGACCTTTCATTTGTTTCCAAAATCTTTGTTGACTTATTTTCCTTTTGCCAAGCTGTATGCAAATCTGATTCTTAGGTTCTATGGCACTTTGGACACATATTCACCACACTGCTACAAAAAAAACTGTGGCAGAACACAAGCTTGCTCTCATATGATAAAAGATTGGATAACTCACTTCCTGTCCCAAAGATTTTCTGCAACTGTCCCCATTTTGGCTCCATTTTCATGGCATAGTGCAGTTAGCTGGTAGGTGGCATTGTCACTACCTATCTGCCCTGGAAAGGATTATGGTCTTTATCTGGTGTCTTTCTTCTAACTCTTAACATATAGGATAGTTAGGGATCTCATAGCCTTATCTGGGCATTTCCTAACTTTGTTACATAGCATCATACAAAGAAGAACAAAAAGCAGATGTGTTTTACATTCCTGCAATTAATTCTTTTTCTCAATCAGTATGTCTAAGGGCTTACCATTCAGTATGACTGTATGTGACATTGAATGCAGGGCATACATATTTGCTCACCTCTGATATTTTCTCTCCCTTTTTTTCAGTCTATGCTGAGTACAACATTCTGACCGATCAGAAAGAATTTGAGTTAATTCAATCATTCGAGCTGTTCAGAAAGAGATGTTAAGGAGGGAAACAGAGAAAGACAACAATCTTTTTTTCTTTTTTTTGATCCAGCCACCTCATTTCTCTGGAAGGATTTGACCTATCCTGCTCATTGGAAGATTCTTTCTGGAAGATCCACATCTGGGCAATAGTAGCCTTCCTGGATTCATTATTGATGGAGTCATGGGAATGGCCTGGAAACTTCAATTTTCACTTCCTCACCCCTGGAAACTGGCCCTGCCTCCTCTTCAGGGCTTGATTTATATACCCTTTTGTGGCTCCTTTTTTGTACCCCAGTACACCAGCCGTCAGCAAAGAGCAGTACAATCAACATTGTACTGGCAGCTTTTTCTATTGCCATAGCAAGAGCTGAGCTTTGCTAGAGACTGCAAGTTAGAAAAGGTTCTGGCTGACCCTGACTATCATCCCAGAAGGCATTTAATTAAGAAACCTCTTAGCACGTTATCTCAAATATCTTGCCATATCGTAAGAAAAATATTCTCCTTTCTTGGAAAGAAAGAGGATGATTTTTTTCCCTATTAGAAGTATGCAATCCAGCTTGAAATGTGGTTTTCTGTAATACATTATCAAAATAACACAATAATAGAGTTGGAAGGGAGGTCTTCTAGTCCAACCCCCTATTCAGGCAGGGAACCATATACAATTTCACACAAATGGTTGTTCAATCTCTTTTTAAAAAAACTTGCAGTGTTAGAGCATCCACAACTTCTGGAGGCAAGTCGTTCCACTGATTATTTGTTCTGTCAGGAAATTTCTCCTTAGTTCTAGGTTGCTTCTCTCCTTGATTAGTTTCCATCCATTGCTTCTTGACAAGCCTTCAGGTGCTTTGGAGAATAGCTTGACTCCTTCTTCTTTGCGGCAACCCCCAAGATATTGAAACATTGCTTCATGTCTCCCCTGGTCCTTTTTTCATTAAACTGGACATACCCAATTCCAGCAACCATTTTTATATATGTTTTAGCCTTAATATACAATATTAAGCAATATTATATAGGATGTGTTATGTATTCACATATTATTGTTATGTGTTCACAATATAATAAAGATTAACAGGGCTGAGGTAAAAGCCGCGGCAGCTTTTGACAGCTGTCAAAAGCTGCCGGACAAAACTACGCAGGCGCAACCAACTGACAGTTCTACACGCGCTACCACTGACAGCTCCGAGCTGTCAAAACCAGCCGGCTCCGATTGGCGGATACGAACGGCGCGGGAACCCGACTCAGCCCTGATTGGCTAAACTGTTGACAGCTGCCAATATAAATAGGAGTCATGTTCTTCTGTTGTTTGCCTGGTTCGAAATAAAAGTTAAATCGTTCAACTTGCTGTCTCGCCTGCTTCTTGAGTAAAGCACTGGCGATGAAGGTGGGATGCCTGCTTGCCTAAGCTGAAGTCACTACCTAAGGGGAGAAGAGATTTTTTCCCTTAGCCCGAGCTAGTCACTCGCTGAAGTCACTCGGGAGCCGAACTCCTATATAACGCAAGCAGCTGCACCCACGGCTTACAGACAGCATGAGGAACCATGGCCACATTCGAGAGTTCAACACCCGCCACCCAGAATGCTCGGAATCTCATCTGGGCCAGGTAGAAGGATACCTGGTGGTAAAGAAGATTACGGACGACCGGGCGAAGGCAGCCGCCCTCCTCTGGCTCAGCGGGCCCGCTGTCTATGGTGCCGCTGTGGGAATCTTCAGTCCAGAACCAATCACCACCATCTCCTACGCTGATCTCACCGAGGGGCTGAGTAAATACTTCATGCCCACCAAGTCAGAACTCTTCTGGAGGGTAAATTTCGCCCGAAGACTACAGCTTCCTGACGAGCCCGCAAATGACTTCATAACCCGGGTCAGACACGCCGCACGGCGGTGTCGGTTCCCAGACTTAGAAGACCGAATCCGGGACCAAATCGTCATAGGGCTCAAAGATGAGCGGCTGAGAAGGAAGCTGATCGCCAAGCACGAACTGACAATGGCTGATGTGGCGAGGGAAGTCATTGCCTATGAGGACAGCCACGGTGACAACCGACGTTCACCTGACAGCGGGCCCAGTGGGTCCGTGCACCAGGAGGACGGCAGTTTCAGTGGTCCAGAAGATGACGACGTCTCCATGGACATCGATGCGGTACAGCGGCGGTTCGAAAAGCTCAGGCTGCAACGCAACTACAGAGGGGGGCCTGCCAACAACCAGAGGGGCGCTAACTTCCAGCCAAACAGGGCCAAGTGTGCCAGCTGCGGCGGAAGCCACCCGAGAGCAACGTGCCGGTTCCGCAGTGCCAAATGCCACGGGTGCGGAAAGACAGGTCACCTCAAAGCCGTGTGCCGCAGCCGGAGCCGAGAAAATCTGCATGAACTGGAGGTGACGCCCGCAGGTATGAGCCAGCACACACCTAGGGCCAGGCACAATTCCAAACCCCTAGTGCTAAATGTGAGGGGAAGGGCGGGAAGATACACAGTCCACAGCACTCTTAAGCCCAAAGTCAAGGTGGACGTTCTGATTCAGGGAATTCCCTGTGAGATGGAAGTGGACTCTGGGTCCTCCATCTCACTCATTTCGTGGCAAACGTACAGGGACATTTGTAACCGCAGTAGAAAACGGCCCGCCCTTCGACCCACCAAACTCCGCCTAGCTGATTTTCAGAAAACGCCCATTAAACTCCGGGAAAAGGCTTCCGTCCCCGTGGAGTTCAAACAATTTAAAGGATCCCTCCCTATACTAGTGACCCAGGAAAACAGAATCAGCCTGCTAGGACTAGACTGGTTTGAGGCGCTAGGAATAGCGTTGACATGCGTCAACGCCATTCAGCTGTCAAACTTAGAATCCGTCTGCCTTCAATTCGCGGATGTCTTTGACAGCTCGCTAGGGAAGTACACAGGACCGCCGGTATCACTAAAACTAAACCCTAATGTAATGCCTGTCAGAATCAAGGCAAGAAGAGTTCCCTTTGCCTTGAGAGAAAAAATAGAAACTGAACTAGACCGATTAACTAACTTATGAGTCCTAGAACCCGTAGAAGGGGCAGAGTGGGAGACACCCATAGTGACCCCAATTAAACCAAATGGCCAAATAAGATTATGTGCCGATTATAAAGCGACACTCAACCGCGCATTAAATGCCCATGCCTACCCGGTCCCGGCTGTCAAAGACATCCTCGCGGCCATTAAGTCAGGCGCCATTTTTGCCAAGTTAGACTTGGCGCAGGTGTATTTACAGCTGCCTGTCACCCCTGACACCGCCTTAGCTCAGACAATCGTCACCCACAAAGGAGCATTTAAAATTAACCGCCTTCAATTCGGCATCTCTGCAGCCCCGGGGATCTTCCAAGAAATCATGGAAAAAACACTTAAAGGGATCCCCGGGGTCTGTCCATATTTCGACGACATCCTAATTGCAGGGGAATCAGAAAAAGACTTAGCTGACAAATTAACAAAGGTGCTCCTTAGATTCAGGGAGGCTGGCCTCAAATTAAAAAGAGACAAATGCTCCATCGGGGTGCCATCAACAGAGTTTTTAGGATTTAAAATTGATGCTAAGGGAATTCACCCCACTGAAACAAAAATTAAAGCCATTAAAACAGCACCAACCCCTAAAAATAAACAGGAACTACAAGCCTTCCTAGGGTTAGTTAATTTTTATCATACCTTCCTGCCTCATAAAGCCTCCATCGCTGAACCCCTACACAGGCTATTAGATAAAGGCAAACCCTGGAACTGGTCATCTGAGCATGATAAAAGTTTTAATCTACTAAAAAGCTTACTCACTAGCAATGCAACGGTAGCCCTGTTCAACGAACAGCTGCCCTTATGTCTGGCTTGTGATGCCTCCCCCTACGGCATCGGAGCGGTCCTAAGCCACTTAACTAAGGAAGGAACGCAAACCCCTGTAGCGTTCTATTCCAGAACGCTGTCAAAACCTGAGCGTAATTACGCTCAGATTGATAAAGAGGCTTTAGCTATAGTGGCTAGCGTAAAAAAGTTTCATGACTACCTATACGGCCGACCCTTTACCATTTTTACGGACCATAAGCCCCTATTAGGACTCTTTACAGTAAACAAACTAACGCCACAAATATTATCTCCCCGCATCCTGAGATGGTCTACCTTTTTGTCAGCCTATTCATACAACTTAGAATACAAGCCAGGGAAATCCATGGGCCATGCTGATGGGCTTAGCAGACTGCCCCAACCGATAGTCGACCCAGACCCAGCACCAGCTGGGAAGATACTGGCTATCTCAGACCTGCCTGAATGCCCATTATCTGTTAAAGACATCTCTGCAGCCACTGCTGCAGACAAAATATTAGACAGAGTCTTAGGCTATGTCACGTCTGGCTGGCAATGCACACCCCCAGACCCAGAATTCCAACCTTATATTTTAAAGCAAAAGGAATTATCCACCCATCAAGGGTGTTTATTATGGGGCAGCAGGGTAATCATACCTGACAAACACAGACTCAAGGTGTTAGAGAGCCTCCACGAAGGTCACCCTGGGACCGTCAAAATGAAGGCTCTGGCCAGGAGCTATGTCTGGTGGCCAGGATTAGACAAGCAAATTGAAACGCATGTAGCCGGCTGCTATTCCTGCCAACTTGTCAGAGCCGCCCAGCCCCAGGCTCCCATACACAGATGGGAAACTACAAAGACACCCTGGTCACGTATCCACATAGACTATGCAGGTCCATTCCAGGGACAATCATTCCTAATAGTCGTGGATAGCTATTCGAGATGGCTGGAGGTGGCACCAGTGACTAGCATGACTTCAGCAGCCACAATACAAGTTTTAAGGGGGTTGTTCGCAACACATGGGCTTCCAGATGTAATAGTCTCCGATAACGGCCCCCAATTTACTTTCTACGAATTCCAGAGTTTCACAACGGCGAACTCTATTAGGCACACCACCACGGCTCCATTTCACCCATCCACGAACGGCTTGGCAGAGGTGATGGTGAAATCAGCCAAAGAGGCACTGCGGAAAATCATCTCCAGCAACTGGCACTGCAGACTTGCTCAATTCCTTTTATCGCAACACACCACCCCATGCACAACTACAGGAAAGTCTCCAGCAGAGCTTCGCTGGGGCAAAAGACTAACTACCAGACTGGACCGTCTACATCCTGACAGATCCCCTCCAGACCCAGAACTGCCCCTCCAGCACAGGACTCTCTGCACAGGGCAAGCTGTCTGGGCAAGGAACTACGGGGGGGGCAACAAATGGACACAGGGAGTTGTCATTGAACAAACTGGTCCCCTATCATACATCATAGACACAGGACACAATTCCCACATCCGCAGACACATCGACCAACTCTGGCGTCGCAGCCTGCAAAATATAGGGGAAAGGGGGAACGACAAAATACAGGCAGAAGCCCCGCCGCAAACACTTTCACGCCAACCCCCCCCGATCAGAATGTACCACTTCAAGACCCCGATCCAAACGACGCTGAAACGACGGAGCCATGCCCCATGCCCCCTGAGCCAGTCCTCGATACGCCTGGGGAAAGGGAACAACCAGCTGACACAACCCCCCGGCGCTCCGAAAGAATAAAAAGACCCCCCGCCTACTTAAAGGACTTCGAATGGGGAAACCCAAAAAAGAAACAGTTGGGGAAAAATCAACTCAATCAGAGGGAGGGGTAAGGGGTGTTATGTATTCACATATTATTGTTATGTGTTCACAATATAATAAAGATTAACAGGGCTGAGGTAAAAGCCGTGGCAGCTTTTGACAGCTGTCAAAAGCTGCCGGACAAAACTACGCAGGCGCAACCGACTGACAGTTCTGCACGCGCTACCACTGACAGCTCCGAGCTGTCAAAACCAGCCGGCTCCGATTGGCGGATACGAACGGCGCGGGAACCCGACTCAGCCCTGATTGGCTAACCTGTTGACAGCTGCCAGTATAAATAGGAGTCATGTTCTTCTGTTGTTTGCCTGGTTCAAAATAAAAGTTAAATCGTTCAACTTGCTGTCTCGCCTGCTTCTTGAGTAAAGCAGGATGCATGAATCAACTCAGTTGAAGGAAAGTACAAATTAAAATAATCACACACTAGAAAGCATAAAGTAGCCTTGTATCACCATAGACCGAAATCTTATTTCTTCCATGTTACAGGCTAAAGATACGAACACTCACACACAAAAGCCAAGCTTAAGATTTTATTGGTAAATGTGTGCGTGTTTATACAGTGAAATCCCACAGTGAAATCCTAAGTTTGGCTTTATTACTCCAAAATGATTGGATGCAATGTCAAATTATTTTACACTTGTTCTATACTTTGCTTCAGAAGAGAAAATGGGATGCACTGAGTAAATCTGAACAATTAATGAGAGAGAAAATTAAATTATATCATAAACACACTTAGAGGCTACAACCCTCAAACAGCTGCTTTTGCCAAAGCTTCTAGGGGAGAAATTCTCTCTGAAGAAGAAAAAAAGCAGAGAAGATTATCACAACAAAAACTGAAGAACCGGCAAGCAGACCAATTCCTCAAAACCTTTCCGAACAAGCAGAGGATGGGAAATTTATATATGCTCCAGGTGGCTGCTCCTTGCAAGGGGACCATTGGACAGCAGTTTCCCACAGGTTTGAGTACCTGAAAATAAAGGGATCAGCCATCATACTTACAACTAAAGTGGAACCTTTTAAAGATACTGGATTAATTAATTTGATGCTAGGGAGGACAAAAGATTCCAGGTGGAAAAGGAAAAAGAAGTGTAAACCTGTCTTTGGTTTTTTTTGATACTGTGGGAATTTACAAAAGATGTTTGAAATACTCCAGGATATTTTTGAAGAATGAGGCCAGAAATCAGTAGCTACAATGTCAGATATATTAGAAATGATGTCCTCTTCTATGGAATGCCCATCTCCAAAATGAATGAAAAGACAGATATGATACAAATTTTACAATAATAACAATAACAACAATAATAATATCCCCTAGAGATTATAAGATAAAGTGGTAACACAAATAACAAGCCAAGGAAATGACCTAGATAAGGACTTCGAAATAAATATAATAATCCAAGTGAATAATGTAGATAATATTGTACGTTATTACGCAATTAATTAGAGAAAGGAGGAAAAAAGGAAATCCAGGACAAGTGATTCAAATCTTTTGTACTTTCCATTTTTCTAATATGGGCATACTGACAGCTTTACTTCATTTCAGCTTTTGGCAGAGCAAAAGCCACATAACTGAAACAAATTTTCATATACATTCTCCTACTAAATATTCTTAATAATGTCTCTTGGGAAAAAATATTCATCAGTTCTTAAACCAAGCAGACAATAAAGTATCATCCTTAGTAGAACTTACAATAGCCTTACAATAGCCTCCAGACTTATCCTGCAGTAATATGGAGGGGTGGGAGGAGAGAGAGAGAGTCAGTCTTTGGGGAAAGTTTTAGAAAGGTAGAACAATATGCTAACGTTACAGTATTATCATTATCATTATAATCTAGTAGAATACTTACTTTCATAACTGGCAGAAGTCAGAATGGGGAAAAACATCTGCAAACTGCAGAGTCTGCTATTAGCAACATCCTGTCTGTTGGCTTCCCCAACATATCTGTCTATATAAAAGCTGAGATGTTCAGGGATTGTGACAATTTTATCCACTGAAAAATTTTAGTTCATAGACATGAATGCTGGCCACGTATTTATATGGAAGAAGTAAAGCACATCAAAGAAGTGAGGACCAATTTTCTTTTCCTGGATGTTTCTCTCACATTCTAAAATGTCCAAAACAGACACTGCATTATATCATGGAAAATAAGGAATCGTTTAGTTACCACTAACTTAAAAGAAGTGGGCTTTTCTAATAAATTCCACTTTTTTTGCAGCATTGATACCAGTTATTACCTTTTTCTGTAGCAACTGCATAAAATGTTCTTTCGTTTGAACTGGACTGAATCTCAAACAAAGCAAGTAATGCAGCCCGATTTGGCACATCTTGGAGCAGCTGAGGTTGCACAGCCAAACCTCAGCTGCAAAAAAAGGGAAGCTTTTTGTTTGTTTGTTTTTTGTTTTGGCAAAGGGTAAGGGCAAAGCAATTGAGTTAACCTCCCAGAAAGGTTAGTTCCCTTATTTTGCATGTAAATTCCCCCTCAGCCTTTCCAAATAATCTCCAGTGATATCACGACATCCCTGTTCACCCTGTTCATTACAGAGGGAGGGAGGGAGGCAGGGAGGGAGGAAGGAAGGAAGGAAGGAAGGAAGGAAGGAAGGAAGGAAGGAAGGAAGGAAGGAAGGAAGGAAGGAAGGAAAGAGAGAGAAACTCTGAAAATATTTGCAATTCCTGAACAGATGATATTTTAAGAAACTGGTATTTTGGTAAATTAGCATCAGTTTCTTTTGAGGTTTTTTTTTTGGCTTCCTCTGTCATCTTTTCTTGTCCTGCTTGAGTTTCCTTAGTTTCATGAAAAGAGAAGATTTATGTCGTGTCCTTCTTCTTGTTCTTTTCTCTTACTGGTGTCGCTTAGGCTACGTTTTGGGAGTCCCTCCACTTCCTTTCTTCTAACCTTCTCCCTTATATCTTATATTATTTGTCTAATTTATACAGCCATCCATCTCACAGAAAAAGTGACTCTGGGCAGTGTACAACAAATTAAAACAATCCATTCATATTTTATGACTATTAAAAATTAATCATTGTACGATTCAGTTGTTTCAGTTTCAGAACCAAATTTATACCTCATGGTATATAATTTTGCCCCTGTTTTTTATTACACAATGTACTAGAATTGGGACATCTTGGCTTGTTTTGCTCTATATGTTACCCAGTGAGTGCAATGGGCAGTAAACCTAGAAAACCTCTGGCCACCTACCTCTTCTGTGACTTAAAGCCCCCTGTGTTTTCAAATGTAATTGCTCAAGCTGGCAAATCGGGGAACAATACTGCTCTTCTGTCAATCCGGATAGAATAACTGTGGGACTTATTGTATACATATGAAATAGAGGTATTCCAGTCTCAAGGCTGGGAAAGAATTGCCAAAAACATAATTAGCCTTCCAGGAGGGAAGGTACTGAAAGGTTGAAGAGACAGAAGGTTAGAACAGTAAGGTTGAAGCCTGGAGAGGAATGGGATACAGGCAGTGGTGGGATTCAAATATGTGAACAATCGGTTCTCTGTGTAGTTGCCACTTCCGGAAGTCCATTCTGGGTCTGGGCAACAAAAAAATAGCTACTGGTTCTGCCAAACTGGTGCGAACCTGCTGAATCCCACCACTGGATGGATACAGGTAGTCCTCAACGTACGACCACAACTGAACCCAATAGTTTTTTGTTACTAAGCAAGACAGTTGTTAAGTGAGTTTTGTTCCATTTTACGACCTTTTTGGCCACAGTTTTTAAGTGAATCACTGCCGTTTTTAAATGAATCATACAGTCATTAAGCAAATCTGGCTTCCCTCATTGACTTTGCTTGTCAGTAGTTGGCTAGGAAGGATACAAATGATGATCAAATGACCCCGGAGGCAATGCAACAGTCATTAAATACATGCCAGTTGCCAAGCACCCGAATTTTGATCACGAGATCATGGAAGTGCTGTAATGGTCATAAATGTGAAAAACGGTCATAAGTCATTTTTTCCGGAATCATACCTTCAAACGGTCTAAATGAATGGTGGACTACCTGTATAGGATATATTCCCCTGGTTGTTGTTTTCTTGATCTTTTTCTATTTCTTTTCTTTCTATTTTTTGTATTGTTTTTACTGCTTGTGTGCTTATTCTTGTTGCTAGATGAGTCAACTGCTACAAGAGGAACAATTATGTGAACCTTTTAAATAAATGTATAGTCTGTTGACTCAAAAGGATAAGAAAAAGAGGTTTTTGTTCTAAATTCAGGGTTTCCTTCTTTCGTACATGCACACTAGGCCTGTATGATTGAATGTGTGTCTATGTGTGTTTATGTATATATTAATATATTCTTCAATATGCAGATTTTCTATATTAAAGCTACTAACTAGCAGCAAGTTCTTGAAACTAGGGAATTATTATCTAGTTCCTGAATTCGTCACTGAATATCTGGAAGAGTTGAAAGTTGGCCTGAAAACTGACACCAGGGCTATCTGTCAACAGCTTCTTCAGTAGTCAGAGAGGCGGAGTCTGTTAGAATGATTCACTACAAATTAATTAATTGACAGGCTGTTTTAAAAGTTGCATTTTCTACATTAGAACCATACTACAGCTCCCCTGTTCCTGATTTCTGAAACTGCAGAGCAATTGCTTCATGCCCTGAGTATTTCATGAGTGGGCTATTGTAACCAATCACTTCTGACTGATTTCAGTTGAAGAGCTTGAAGTGGTTATTTCTAATTAAATTTGTTTTTAATGTATTTATTTGTTTGTTTAACAAATTTATATGGCGACACCCACACAGGCGACTCTGGAAGGCTACAATGTTAAAAACCCGCAACATAAAAACCCATAAAAGCCCACCCTGATCCTACCCCCATGCCAGCAGCAGCACTCATTATTTATGTGTATTTCACATATAAAGATAATATTACAATCAAACATGATGTACATTTTCTCTTTTATTTCTCAAGGTGACATTTCCATTATATATATTTTAGACAAAAAGTCATGCTTTGAATTAATGTAAAATAAACAACCACCAGTCGGTGAGTAGGAAGTCGAACTGCAAAAGTGTCAATCTTAAGGGAATCCTTGCAGTTGGAAAAGTCTGTATTTTTTCTAAACAGAGCATTTCAATTCATCATCTCTTAATGCTATTAAAATGAAGGGACAAATAAGCCTAAATTTAGATAACCTCAGTTAAACAAATTGCGACTCACAGAAGCTCCTCTGGGAAGACTATCACAAATGTTCCATGGTTTGTTAAAGATGTGTTTTTAGGTGAGGTCTGGAACCAATACGATTCAAACAAGCTAGCAAACTTTTTTCTAGCAGTCAGAACTGTGTAAACAAAGTACAAACTTTTTTATACAATTCTGACTGCTAGCCCTTCTAATTCCTAACCCTGGAAGTCTCTCCTCCCTCATTCTTTTTTTAACTCCCAAACTGTAATTTCAAGCACACACAAAAAAATTGCTATTCAAAGATGTTGCTTACTCAGATGTATAATACGATACGTCATGTTCAGAATATGGAACAAACACCCACAGTAGCACTATTCAGTTTGGGATGCCTGCATTTGATTTCAAGTTATTGGTCTAGGAGGAAGATTTTTATCTTTAACAATTTTTTGGGTTCCAATGACTTATTTTTTTGCTCTATGTATCATGCACTGAAATATATAGACTAAGTCTTCCTGCCCTGCATGGAGTTATGATAGGCCTATTTCTTTATATAGATGCCATTTTAGTATTGGTGTCATGGTTCCGACAGATGAAACTCTTCAAAGAACTTCGAGGCATTGTTTATCTTAAAGAATCTTTATTTGAGTAGCATAGCATTGGCACAAACATAATTGAAGCCAAAAACTGAGATCCCCTCCCCTGAGCACATAGTATCAAAGCACAATTCCCTCCTCCAGTTAACAGTCATAAATCACATTCCCCAATTAGTTTGAAGTGCAGGCTTTCCCTCCAGCTCTCCAGCCTGCCAATTCTTTATCATCTCTTATTTCAACAACCTTGGTTATCACACTAAGTTCAATGTTATGCACAGTCCTCCCCCCTTCCCAGCATCATCTAACTCTAAAAGCAAAAAGAAGAAAATGGCTGCATCTCCATCTGTTGTTAATGCAAAGACATCCGATATTAGCAGCGTTGACATCCGCCCCCCCCTTATAATAAGGACAAATCATGTAACATAAACAAAAGCACATGTTAGGGATTGCCTCTCAGTTTATTACAGTATTTCCTATAGAACCTGTTAATGAGTTTGTCAGCTTTCACATCGCTAGACTTCACCCAAGTGGCTTCAGACAGCGAATATCCCTTCCATTGTACTAAGTACTGCAATTTCCCTTTAAAAATTCTAGAATCATAGTGGGTCTGAGCCGCCACCATAAGGGGTCCAGGTGCCTTCTTAGGGGGAGGTCCATTGCAGGCTGCAATGGAAGACAGGGTGAACTTTTCTTAAAAGCTTAGGAAGTTTTAATACTACATAGTATCAAAGCACAATTCTCTCCTTCCCTCCTCCAGTTAACAGTCATAAATCACATTCCCCAATTAGTTTTAAGCAGGCTTCCCTTCCATCTCTCCAGCCCAATTCTTTATCATCTCTTATTTCAACAACCTTGGTTCTCACACTAGGTTCAGTGTTATTATGTCTAGCTAGACTCTTATGCACATTCCTCCCCCTTTCCCAGCATCATTTAACTCTAAAAGCAAAAAGAAGAAAATGGCTGCATCTCCATCTGTTGTCAATGCAAAAACATCTGAAGTTAGCAGCATTGACATCTGGCATGTATTATTAAGTGAACTCCAGTTCACAAAATTCATTGCAGAATAGTAGTATTTATATTAGTTTTGCAGATGCCACACAGGGTCAGTGTAAGCCTTCTTTTTTCTTACCTGCAATAGAAGAGTAAATTGTGTTTCCTCCCATTTTCTCAGTTTATAGTGCATAAAGTTCATGGCCAGATAGTTTATTTTGGCACCTTAGACAGAAAATTCTTCAACAGTTTCTCCCAGTCCTGCAGATAAAAATGTAATGGTGACTTTAAAATATACAATAACTTACAACTGCTGCTTTACCATAATATTCATTTTGTGCTGTCTTACTAAGAGTAAGATTGTGCTTAGGTTTCTCAGAAATGTAGGTATAATTGTTATATTTTAAAAACTATCAAACAAGGTTGCTATATCTGAGCTGTAAGAATCCAGGAGACAGCTAGAGGACAGCAGAGGCATGTACTTTGCTACTTTCTACTCGTCACTTGGAATTTTGCAGTTAAATTTTGCAAAGTGTTACATGGTAAGCTACAATAGATAAGTTCATACCTAGTACCCAAACCAAACAGATCATAGTTATGGCATTGCATTTTATTACCAGCACTGACATCACTGTATTTTTGGAACGCACATAGAGACTTCATATATATGAAAATCACATATATGAAAATCACATGCACAAAAAAATCAGTCTGCACATAGAGAATCCTAAAATTAGTTGACTGCATTTTATAAGTTGCACCTTGCTCAATAGTAGTAACTGTGAGAGGGATCTTGGAGTCCTAGTGGACAATCACTTAAATATGTGCCAGCAGTGTGCTGCAGCTTCCAAAAAAAAGCCAACACTGTGCTAGCCCGTTTGGAGGTCTGCCACGTTCGTCAAACATGAACGAACGTGGCAGCAGTATGAACAGGATGGTGGAGGTTTGGAGAGGTGCATGCACACCTCTCCAAACCTCCACCGTCCCGTTTGGAGATCTGCCACATTCATTAATGTTTGATGAATGCGGCAGACCTCCAAACAGGCAGAGAGGTGCGCCGCCACCCATTTGGAGGTCTGCCGTCTGCCGTGTTCGTCAAACATGAACAAATGTGGCAGATCTCCAAATGGGATGGTGGAGGTTTGGAGAGGTGCGCACGCACCTCTCCAAACCTCCACCGTCCCGTTCATACTGCTGCAGCGTTCGTTCATGTTTGACGAACGCGGCAGACCTCCGAACGGGTGGCGGCTGTTTGGAGAGGTGCGTGCACACTCTCCAAACCGCCGCCGCCCGTTTGGAGGTCTGCCGCATTCGTCAAACATGAACGAATGTGGCAGATCTCCAAACGGGACAGTGGAGATTTGGAGAGGTGCGTGCACACTCTCCAAACCTCCACTGTCCCGTTTGCACAGCTGCCGCATTTGTCCATGTTTGACGAACACGGCAGACCTCCAAATGGGCGGCAGCAGTTTGGAGAGCTGTGCAGAGCTGCTGCGTTCCTCCGCATTTGAAAGAAACATGGACGAATGCAGCAGCTGTGCAAACGGGACAGTGGCGGTTTGGAGAGTGCGCGCGCACCTCTCCAAACCTCCACCATCCCATTTGGAGGTCTGACGCGTTCGTCAACGCGGCAGCTGTGCGAACGGGACGGCGGCGGTTTGGAGAGTGCACGCCCACCTCTCCAAACCTCCACCATCACGTTTGGAGGTCTGCCGCGTTCGTCAAACATGGATGAACGCGGCAGCTGTGCAAACAGGATGGTGGAGGTTTGGAGAGGTGCGCGCGCAGCTCTCCAAACTGCCGCCTGTTTGGAGAGCTGCTGCCTTCATCAAACATGGACGAAGGCAGCATCTCTGCGAACAGGACAGTGGAGGTTTGGAGAGCTGCGTGTGCAGCTCCCAAACCTCTGCCGGCGGAGGAGGACTGGTAGCCGCGGGTTGCCGACCTGTGGCATAGAAGAATCTGCATATCTAAGCCATACTTTATATATGTGTGGCTAGTTTTCTTATTGGTTTTCTAATTAAGTTTGGTTTAAATTCACTCTGTAACTCAAACACATAATTTCTTTCTTCTTAATTATTCATGATAGTTTTTATGAATTCCCTGATTTGACTCTGCCATCAATGTTGTTGACTTCCCCTCAAATCTACATTTAGCACTTAGCATTTTAATTGTCTTATTCTTAATGTATATTCAATAGGTAAGTTTCAATGGTAAATATATGGTGTAATTCCTTTATTTTGAAAGATTATTTCCCAAAATCAAATTGTTTTCCAGCCATTTCCAACCTGCTGCCTTCCAGTTGTTATATAAGAGTACAACTTCTACAATTCCCACACATGACACCAGGAGAGGAAGACCGATAAAAGCTAAAAGGTTTGTTACAAAATGAAATCAACAAGAAAGTATCTGGGAACAGAATGTTTCTCGGGGCCAGATTATAGTTTGAATTTGCTTGGATTTATATTATATTCATCCAAATCTATATATGACTTTAGCAACAAGATTGCATAAATGTTTTGAATTCTGACAAATCCAAACTCTAGGATTCAGCCAGGAAAAAAATAAATGAAATATTATTTCCTCAAAAATAAACAAATAGATACAATCTCATGATTCTACAACAGAAGTAAGATCTGTAGTGAGTATAAACAAATGTATGCTAATAAACATGGAATCGTAGAATAGAAACTGTTGGATAAACATTTGCAAATGATTGTTTCTGGTTGCTTCTTATGCAAAGAAAAAGAAATATTTACTTTTGGTTAAAGGTTTGTGAAAATCATGATCTGATTTGTAAACATAGTATAAAATGAATTATCCTGCAAAAGTGTTTATGACAATATTTCCAGACTGTCTTCCAGATTTGTTGGGCTCATTCAACGGGAAGATTGAACTAAGGAAAAGAAAATGGTGTATTCATTTTTATTTAGATAAGTAAATTTATTTAGGTATATGACGTTTGCTAGTGTATAAAGTATCAATTAACTCATTGAAATATCTCTTCATATATAAGATAAGGAATATATTTGGGCATGTTTGAATGTGCATGTATAGTCATATAAATAAAAAGAACTATGATCTGAAGTTTTGGTCAACTCTGGAAAATTTTCCTGGTGCTCTTATGGAAATTGTAATGTAGTGGGTCCGACGCAAGGAAGAGATGCCAGCTGGAGTACGTGTTCAGCTCTTTATTGTGTGGGGGGCTCTGTACTGATGAACAAGGGCTACCTGGCCTCCTTAAATACCTGGCCAGATAGGTGGCCAGCCAATGGGGTTGGCCCTAGGTTTCCCGCCGAAACTAGGTTTCCCACCAAACCGTCCAGGCCAACACCCCCTAGTGGCCGCTGCTATGCAGATGCCTGCACCTGGATACATAACACCCCTCCCCCCTTAGAGAAGAAACATCCTACAACTATGTACATACATAACTATATACAATGTGTGATAATACATATACAGTGAGTTGGTGGTCACTTGCAAACATAGTCTGCTAAGTACGCTGGTGTCCTGTGGGGCCTGGTGGACCGTCTGGGTGCGGTGTCGCCCAGGCCTTGAACGTCTGGCTCATGGTGCTCCTGTGCTGGGTTGAGTCTGGGCACCGGATTCCCGTTTCCGATGATGCCCTGCTAGTGCTGCAGGGCCAGCTGCAGGAGGCCATCCTCCTCTGGTTCAGGGACCGTGCCATTCCCAGTTGGTCTGGCCTCCTCTGGGGTGTGGCTATCTGGTTGGCCGTGGTTGTTGCACTCAGGGGCCCTTCCTCTGAGCTGGTCAATCTGCCGCCTGATGTGTCGATCCCCCTCCACCCCCACGATGTACGATAGAGGCCCCGTTTTTTCAACCACAATCCCTGGAATCCATGGGTGACCTGCCCCATAGTTCCTTACCCAAACCAGGTCCCCCATGTTGAGTACCCTATGTGATGAGGGCCTTTCAGTCTCTGCTGCCACTTGGTCAGGGTGCAGCCGGTCAAGCATGGTGATGAGGCACTGTCCCCAACGTAGTTCTGCTGGGCTCTTCCCTGTGGCAATGCACGATGTGGTGTGCTGTGCGAGCAAAAATTTTGCCACTCTGTGATGCCAGTCCCCGCTGATGATGCGCCGGAGTGCATCCTTGGTCGTCCTTACCATCTGTTCAGCTTGCCCATTATTCGATGGGTGGAAGGGCGCGGAGGTGGTGTGTCTAATCCAATTCACCTTCAAGAATGCCTGGAAATTATTAGCGGTAAACTGAGGCCCATTATCAGACACAATTACATCGGGGAGGCTGTGTGTGGCAAAGAGAGCCCTGAGCACCTGGATTGTCCTAGCTGCGGTTGTGTTGGGGACAGGGACTACCTCCAGCCACTTAGAATGGCTGTCCACTACCACTAAGAACAGTTGGTCCTTGAAGGGCCACGCATAGTCAATGTGAATGCGGGAACAGGGTGTGTGTGTGGCCTCCCACCTGTGCACGGGGGCGTGAGGCATCTCTGGCCTGGATCTCTGGCATGTGTAACAGGCCTTTACCCGTTCCTCAATGTCCTTGTCCAGCCCTGGCCACCAGAGGTAGCTTCTGGCCAGTGCCTTCATCCTAACCACTCCCAGATGTCCCTCGTGTAGGGATTTCAGCACTGTGCCCCAAAATGCTGTGGGAATGATGACCCTGCTCCCCCAAAGGAGGCAACCCCGGTGCGTGGAGAGCTCGTGCCGCCTGGTGAAGTATGCCTGGAATTCGGGCCCCGGGGACTTGTCCTGCCATCCAGTGCAAACCCATGAGTGTACACTGCTCATGATGTTGTCAGAGGCTGTGCTGGTTGCAATGTCCTTGGCATGTACTGGGCATTCTGGTAGTTCCTGCAGAGCTAGGATCTGTGTTGCTGGTGCCGGGTCTGGTTCAGTGGTGTCAATGGGTAGCCTACTTAGGCCGTCTGTGTGGCCCATCTCCTTCCCTGGCTTGTGCACCAGCTTGCAATTGTAGACTGCAAGGAAGATGGACTACCGGAGCATTCTGGGAGATAGTATTTGGGGGGTCTGCTTGTCTGTTGCACTCGATCTTGTGCTTGAGCGTGAAGGGGACTCTCTGCGGCCTGACCCTAATGGGGGAAACGTTTGGGTTTAACTTGAATGAGATGGGGGGCCCTGTGTACCTACCCAGCTTTCCATCAAAGACGTCTGCGAACTCCATGCAGATGGCCTCGATGGATTCTCCCTGGATCCGGTGGATCCTGGTGACTGCGATTCCCAGGGCCTCAAACCAGTCTAGGCCGACTAGGCTGGCTCTCCGGCCCTCTACTACTACTACCTCCATGTGCTCTTTGCAACTCTTAAACCCCACGGAAAGGGCGGCCTCCCCCCTTACCCTGACCAGTGTATTCTGGAAGTCTGTCAGGGCTAAATTTGAGGGCCGTAATTGAATCTGCTGCTTGCTCCGGCTGTTAATATAGTTAAGGGTCTCATCAGAAATGACGGAGACTGCCAATCCGGAGTCAAGCTCCATGTTGCAGGGAACGCCCTGCAAGCGAATTGTTAATTTAATTTTTGACTTGAGCAGCCGGCGGCTACCAGTATGGTGGATGGCCAGCCGGCTCTCAACATAGCCAATTCGTAATCGGGTCGGGGCCCCAGTACCTCTCAGCAGCGATTCATCCGGCTGCAGCTCATGGATCTCTTCTCGGGGATGGCGGCTACGACAGACCGCAGCTATGTGGCCTGTCTTCTTGCAGGCCTGACACGTGGCGGACCGGAACTTGCAAAGGCTGTGCACATGGTTTCTGCCGCAACCTGCTCACTTCTGCGAGTTGTTGGCCGGCTTGGGCTTGTCTGGGCATCTCATTGGTCAGGGGTCGACTTCCGCTGGAGGAGGTCGATGCTTTGTTCGTCCTCCTTGTCCTCGGCCAAGATGACCTGCTGGTGGATGCTGCCCATCTGGCTGCCGGTTCTGGACTCCTGGACAGCCTGGACAACCCCGCAGGCCGCTTCATGGGCCAGGATGGCATCCTGGGCCTCCTGGAGTGATATCTCATCTTTCGCGAACAGGCGCTCCTGCAGCCTCGTGTCTCGTAGGCCGCAAACCAGCCTGTCACGTAGCCGCTCCTCCAGGTTCGAAAATTTGCAGGCGACGGCGGCTTCTCACAGGGCGGCGATGTAGTCGGCCCCGGACTCGCTAGGACGCTGGTCCCTTTTTTCAAACTGCGACCTCGAAGCCAGTGCGGACATGCGGGGCCGGAAGTTTGCATTTAGCTTGGCAACGAGATCCCGATAAGAGATGGTTTCTATGGCCTCCAGGGCGAACAGGGTCACGGTGACCTCGAGGAGTGTGGGTCCACCTATGCAGAGCAGGGCTGCCACCTTCGAGCCGTCCTCCAAGATCTGATTAAATCTCATGTACAGTTCGGCGTGCGACAGATATTGGGCCCATTTCTCCGGGTGGCGGGTGTCGAATTCGCGGGGTTGCCCTGTTCGTGCCATCGCTCTTCCATCGGTTGCTGCAGTGTATGGGTTCAAGTCGCTGTTGCAGTGGCAGAGCCGGCCACGGTCACTCGTGGTGGCCGGTTGCGGTGGCTGGCAGTCGTGTTGGGGAAAAGAAAAAGATGCCTCTTTTCCTTCAGCATGCGGTGCGTTCCTCTAGTGACTTCAGCTCTTTTGTCGGCAGAATCCCACCTTCATTGCCACTGTAATGTAGTGGGTCCAATGCAAGGAAGAGACGCCAGCCAGAGTATGTGTTCAGCTCTTTATTGTGTGTGGGGGTCCGTACTGACAAACAAGGGCTACCTGGCCTCCTTAAATACGTGGCCAGGTAGGTGGCCAGCCAATGGGGTTGGCCCTAGGTTTCCCACCGAAACTAGGTTTCCCGCCAAACCGTCCAGGCCAACGGCCCCTAGTGGCCACTGCTATGCAGATGCCTGCACCTGGATACATAACAGAAATAACATGCATTTATTATTTTTCTTGAATGCTTTTTCTTTCATTAATCTTGAGTTGGTCCTCATTAATAGTATTGTGACCATTTAATTTAACTGTGGTTTCATATCACAATTCTGGTGAAAAAATTCCAGTGAAAATCAGATTTTGGGTTATATCTTTTTCTGTTGGCTTCCAGTTGGCTGTAATATGATATGATATGATATGATATGATATGATATGATATGATATGATATGATATGATATGATATGATATGATATGATATGATATGATAGACAAATAAATAAAAAATCACAAATATGATAAATAAGCAAATAAATATCAATAGTGTTGCATTAGCTATTGACACTAGACAAATTCAGTTTCTGAAGAATTCAGTAATAGTAATCTAAATGGAAAGATAATAATAGAAATTTAGCAGTAGCAAATTCCAGTGAAAACTATGTGCTTGGGCATTTAGTCAACATTGTGGCTTTAATTATTATGGTTGCAAAGCCACAGAAGAATATTATATAACAGAGAACAAATGAAGGCACATGTCCACATTTCCAAAAACAAGGATTCTTGCTAATCCTGTATACATACATTATTTAATTTAATTTAATTTAATTTATTAATATTTCTATACCGCCCTTCTCCCGAAGGACTCAGGGTGGTGTACAGGGCAGGAATAAAACATGAAGTTACAAAAATTAAAAAGTTATTAAATACATGCCCATAAAAAAGCAATAAATACATTAATAAAAAACCCCATAAAATGGTAATAAAAAACCCCAGCAATCCCACCCTCAGGCCAGGCCGGCTTGTTCGAACAGGTATGTTTTCAGATCGCGGCGAAAGGAGCGAAGATCCGGCGCCGTCCGGAGCTCAACCGGTAACTGGTTCCATAGCTCCGGGGCGCCCACAGAGAAAGATCTCCCCCTGGGGGCCACCAATCTACATTCTCTGACCGGTGGCACCCTGAGGAGTCCCTCTCTGTGGGAACGCACAGGGCGAAGGGAAGTTGACGCTGGCAGCAGGTGTTCCCTAAGGTACTCCGGCCCCCTGCCATGTAGGGCTTTAAATACCATAACTAGTACCTTGAATCTCACCCGGAAGACAACTGGCAGCCAATGCAGCTCACGGAGCAGAGGTGTGACATGGGAGTATCGGGAAACTCCCAACACAACTCTCGCGGCTGCATTCTGCACCAGTTGGAGCTTCCGGGTGGTCCTCAAGGGCAACCCCATGTAGAGAGCGTTGCAGTAGTCTAGTCGTGAGGTCACGAGCGCGTGAGTGACCGTGCATAGATCATCCCGGCTTAGATAGGGCCGCAACTGGTGCACCAGGCGAACCTGGGCGAAAGCCCCCCTAGTCACAGCTCCTATATGGTCTTCCAGGGTGAGCCGTGAATCTAGGAGGACTCCCAAGTTGCGAGCCCTATCTATGGGGGGTAATGATTCGCCCCCCATAACAAGAGGTGGAATGTCCGAATAAACCCGGGATGAAGGTATGCAAAGCCACTCGGTCTTGTCGGGGTTGAGTTGAAGTCTATTCCTCCCCATCCAGACCCGAACCGCCTCCAGGCAGCGGGACATCACGGTGAGGGCATCACTGGGGTGGTTTGGGGTCGAAAAGAAAAGCTGGGTATCATCAGCATACTGATGATACCCAACTCCAAAACCACGAATGATCTCACCCAGCGGTTTCATATAGATGTTGAACAGGAGAGGCGAGAGGACCGACCCCTGAGGAACTCCACAAATGAGAGACCTCGCAGTCGACCTCTGCCCTCCTGCCAACACCGACTGCGAGCGTCCCTGGAGATAGGAGGAGAACCACTGCAAAACCGTGCCTCCCACTCCCAATCCCCCGAGACGCCGCAGCAAGATACCATGGTCGATGGTATCGAAAGCCGCTGAGAGGTCTAATAGGACCAGGACAGAGGAATGCCCCCTGTCCCGAGCCCTCCAGAGATCATTCACCAGTGCGACCAATGCCGTCTCCGTGCTGTACCCGGGCCTGAAACCCGATTGGCACGGGTCTAGATAATCCGCTTCATCCAGGACCAGAGGGAGCTGATGTGCCACCACACTCTCAACAACCTTCGCAAGAAAGCGAAGGTTGGAGACAGGACGAAAGTTGTTCAATATAGCTGGGTCCAAGGCAGGCTTCTTGAGGAGAGGCCTCACCACCGCCTCTTCAAGACGGCGGGGAAGCTACCCTCACTCAAAGAGGCCGATATAACTGCCTGGAACCAGCTACGTGTCCTCTCCCGGGCTGCATACACCAGCCAGGAAGGGCACGGGTCCAATAAACATGTGGTGGTACTCAGCCTCCCCATGATCCTGTCCACTTCCTCCGGAGTCACAGAGTCAAACTCCTCCCAGGTGATATCGACAAGACCACCCGTGTCCTGCTCAACAGACTCTGCCCAGTCAGAGTCCAGACCGGTCCGAATCCGAGCGATTTTGTCCGACAGATGCTGGTTAAACTCCTCGGCACGACCCTGCAAGGGATCCTCCCTCACCTCCTGATTCAGGAGGGAGCGAGTCACCCTAAACAGGGCGGCCGGGCGGTTATCTGTGGACGCGATAAGGGTGGCGAAGTGGTTAGACCTCGCCTCCCTTATCGCAGCGAGATAAGACCTAGTATAGGTTCTTAGTCGCAATCGATCGGATTCGGATCGGCTGGATCTCCAACCGCTCTCTAGGCCCCGTCTCCGACGCTTCATCTCGCGGAGCTCCACGGAAAACCATGGGGCTCGACGGGATCTGCACCGGGTCAGGGGCCGCAGGGGAACAACTCGGTCAAGAGCCTCAGTGGCTGCCCTTTCCCAGGCTTCCACTAAGGCATCTGCCGAGCTGTGAGCAAGGGAGGCAGGTGGGGACCCCAGTGCCACCTGGAACCTCTGGGGATCCATTAAGCATCTGGGGCGGTACCATTTAATAGGTTCCACACACCCACGGCGGGGGGTGGCAAAACGGAAGACCAGCCGCAGGAGATGATGATCGGTCCATGACAGGGGCATAACAATTGGGGAGCCCCCACCAAGATCATCTAACCACCGTCCAGATAAGAAAACTAAGTCAAGGGTGTGGCCTCCCTCATGAGTCGGTCCCAAAATTACTTGTGTCAGGTCCATGGCCGTCATGGAAGCCATGAACTCCCGAGCCAACTCAGATGATCCTCCCAGAGATGGTAGGTTGAAGTCCCCCAAAACTATAAGTTTCGGGAACTCAACCACCAACCCAGAGAGGACATCGAGAAGCTCAGGCAGGGCTGCTGCTGCGTGACTAGGCGAAAGGTACACCAGCAGCAAGCCCAACTGCACACCAGGACCGCATCTCAAAAAGAGAGACTCACACCCAACTATCTGGGGAACGGTGGCCTCCCGTGGACACAAGGTCTCCCTCATAACAACAGCCACTCCCCCACCCCTACCCTGAGCCCAGGGCCGGTGCAGCACCCGGAAACCTGGTGGGCAAAGATCAACCAGAGGAATGCCGCCCTCTGGGCCCAACCAAGTTTCCGTAATGCAAGCCAGGTCCGCCTGCTCACCCTTGACCAAGTCACGGACGAGAGGAGCTTTGTTGACGACCGACCTGGCATTCAAGTACACCAGCCGGAGCTCAGGAGGCTGCACATCCTCACTCCCGGGACCTCGGGGCGGAACCAGAGGGTCGGAGTGCCTTACCGCTTGTAAGCAGCGGAGAGGCCTTCCCTGAGATCGATACGGCCCTCTGTTCCTACACCTGCTGCCATTCCCTAACATCGTGGGAATGGGTAGTCCCACGACTGGCCCTGGAGCCCCAGAAGCAACCGACCCCCGCTCCTCCCCCCCGCGATCCGCCTCGGCACTGGCCTGAACAGAGGTTGTTGGACTGCCCCCCTCGTCCAAACAACCAAAAGAAGAGCCCTCCCTCCTCCCTAACCCCCGAAAAAATTTTGACAAAAAGCAAACCAAGGGCCTCTTGTTAGGTTTACGTCGGAGGCCCGTACCCGTGCCCAGCCATCTCTCAGGGTCCCAATAAATGGGCCCTTCCTCGAGATTGTACTCGGCTGGAAATGCGGGTCGCCCCCAGGAAGGGGGAGCACCCCTGAGGGCGAGCAAGTCCATAGAGGAGTACCTAAAACAAGGCATAAGAGCAGTCCAGATACAGGCAGTCCATAGTCAATTAATTAAGGAGGGTCCAAACAGAGAACAAATAGGTGTCACGAGCTTCCACCCAGCCACTGCCACTCAGCTGGGTGCCACCCCAGTGTTGTGACTCAGGGCCAGCCGGTGGGTTCGGCAGCCGGCTCAGATGTGTCGGATGACTCAGATGAGGGGGAGGAGGACCGTGTGGGAGACGAACCGGCTGATGATGGCGTGGAGGCTTGGCAGAGTTCCCAGCCGGGGCCCTCTTCTCAGCTGCGTGAGCCCGATAGTGCGGAAGATGATGACCCACAGCTGGCCCTGTTCAAGGACGCCCGACGCAGGAGGCAGTCGAGCAGGACCAAACAGAGAAAGGCTGTGGGACTCCTCGGGAGGAGGCACAGGGAGGCCATGCCCTGATCTGTAAATAAAAGGAGTGTTTGGGGAGGGGCTGGTTGCTGAAAGCAACCCTTCTGTTTGAGGATTCAAGTTCCAGTGTTTTGTTTCTTGTTCGTGTAATAAATCTTGGCAGTCGCTTCTCAGCCTCAGACGCTCTCCAGTCTCTACTGATTGAATAGGGGTTTGCCTTATTACAAGGCCGGTAGAGGGCTGGTTCAGAACACCCAGGACAGGCCAGCCACCGTCCTCTCACGACAGTCGCAAAGCCTATTCCTGGGGGAATGGTCCGTAACACCCATCCTGGGTACAGGCTGTCCCCTAGAGCTCTCACCTCTAGGGGCGGCAGATGTAAGTTCAAGCCACCCTCTCACGGTGGCTAGTACCCAGGGAACTCTGAATCCTTTGGGGGCGATATATGGATGGCAATAAGCAACAGTCCAGAGGCAGAGATATAATAGTATCATTACACCATCAAAGTCTGCACTACTAAATAGCTGAGTCCTCCGCTGCTCTGCCTTTCCAGAAGATTGATCATGGCCACAGCTCCCTAGGCCCTCAGCTCTGCAGTCATTGGGGCCTCCCAGATTATAGTCAGCTAAGTCTAACTCTTTTAGGTCCAAAAATCCAATGGCACCGACCAAAGTCACAACAGGTGCCACGGAAAGCATAGATCTTTCGAGGGACCGCTGGGCTCCACTGGGATCCACCGGAATTAACCGGCTAGCCCAGGAACCTTCGAGGCCACCAACAGCAGTGAGGGTACCAGGCCGTCTGGAAAAAGCAAAGCAAACAGAGGAAAAGACAAGTTGAGTGCAGCATCGCCGTTGAGCCGCCAGGTCCGCTGCCACCACCGGAGCGCTGCTACAGACGTCGCCGCCATTGCTGCCGCCGCCAGGACACCGCTGAAACCAAGAATGATCCAGCCCTTCCCGCCACCGATGGAAAACGGGCCGAAAAGGCTCAGGCGGGAGCGGGCGAACGGTAAGGCAAACGACCAAGCAAGCAATCGATGATAAAAAAGGCCTAGAGCGGCCTGGGAGCAACACCAACGCCGCCGCCGCCGTCGCCATCAGAACGAGCCGAGAACGCCGCCGCCGCCACAGCCGAAGGCAGACCAAGCCGACCACAAAAGCGGCCTGAAACGGCCCGAAACGCCTCCACCAAGACCGCCAGCAGCCAGGGGCCATCCGAGGACTCCGAAAACGCCACCGCCGAAAACGCCACTGTCGGCTGCCGAAACCGCCAGGTATTGTAAAAACGGCCCGGGAAACGCCCGAAGCAGCTGGGAGGCACCGCAAACATCCAGTCCGGGAGAGCAGCAGAACCGGCAGCAGAGCAGCAGTCCAACAGCATCCAGCTGCCAAATCATTGCCCTCACTATCCCCCCAACCCAGAGGGTATAAACACCCCTGGGGGGCTCCTAGGACGCCTGTTTTCTGAGACCTGCAGAGCTCACCCTAACAGATCCGCCTGCACATCCGCCATCTTGGAATCAGCCCATTATGCAATGGCCCTATTATTTAGTTGCTTTGGCTTGGTCATGATGGGCCATCTCAAATGTTGTTATTTTGTGACATCCAGTGGGACTTTTCTTTAAATGCTACATATGAATTCATTTGTGCATTAATCTGTCTCACCTATAGTCAGTAGTGGGATTCAAATACCTGAACAACCGTTTCTCTTACTGGATGCAGGCCTAGGCCTCCAAGGCCTAGAACAGATTTCCGGAAGTGGCATCCACACACTTCCAGTGGGCTGTTCTAGGCCTGGAAGGCCTCCTCCAGACCTCTGAGGCCTAGACTGGACTTCCAGAAGCACTGTCATTAAGCCGCTTCTCTGAACTCAGCAAAATTTAGCTACTGGTTCTACTGAACTGGTGCGAACCAGCTGAATCACACTACTACCTATAGTCAAAGCTCTTTATATATATATATATATATATATATATATATATATATATATATATATATATATATGTGTGTGTGTGTGTGTGTGTGTGTGTGTGTGTGTGTGTGTGTGTGTGTGTGTGTGTGTGGCTACTGTCCTTGCCAATATATACATAAGCGCATTTAAGTTTCTAGATGTACAGATACTTAAACAAGTATATATGTCCAATTAGACTCACTCAGAGAATGAAAAGTGATTAGCAATGGGTTTCCTGACCCCAAAAGTTTAGACCAGACATATCAAACTCGCGACGTCACGTGACGTCGCACGACGTATTGGAACTTCTTCCCCATTGCCAGCAATGGGGTGGGTGCGGTTTCTTCGTGATGTGTCCGGCCCATGGGCCTGCAGTTTGACACCCCTGTTTAGACCATGTAGCAGCAGGAGAATTATCCAAGAGGGGGTGGGGAAGCAGTTTGGCTATCCAGACTGAGCCTGGCAAGTCACTGTCAAGACATTCCAATCTGGAGAAAAGTTTTTAAATCAGCTTAATGTCAGCCTGCACCAACATGGGACAGGAACAGCTTAAGGGTGAGGAATGGATATACAAAAAGTTAAATAATAAGTAAGTTGGCTATCTGATATATTTCTGGCTTGCTTGCTGCTTGAATATATAATTAATTTATCTTTTCGCTTATTCCAAACTTAACTCTTTTTGGTTTAACAAAACAAAAGGTCATCCATATTCCTTTCCTTCTTTCCTTCTTTCTTTCCTTCCTCATTAGAATAACTCATATTTCACCTTTTATGTTTTCTTTTTCTTTATCTTTAGTCTATTTTTCAAATGTCCTGCTATTTCAAGTTTTACTTTTTAAGTTCACTTAGTGCTATTTCCTATAACCTCTTTGACAAAAAGCCATCACCCACCAATATACCTACTGGTCCACTTCAATAGATACAAAAGTTGCCCATTTTAATTGCTCTTTAATTACACTTAACAGACACCCCTTTTCCCAGCCTGAACTCTCCTCAGCCTGGTTAAGCTACAGTATTTCTTGTTGAATTAACTGGTTTCCCCCCACACCCACACACACCCATGCCTGCAATCTACTTCCATTTAAGTTTTGGCAGCTAAGTATAATTAACTTCTTTTGCATTTTCATTGGCAGTCAGTTGGTAATTACTTTTTTTTTTACATGCAGTTCTAGCAAAATGGATTTCCTTAATAATGATTTCTCTCTACTTTTTTGGGTAATTTTCCACATTCACGTGCTCTGGTTTTCAATTACTCAAGGGCACTTTCCATTGTTCTTAATCAAATGTCCTTATCAACTAATTACCTTCCTAGGTGGTGACATCCCAATCACTTTCAAATTGGAGTGTGACTAATTACTGCAATCTTTGTAGGAAAAAGGGTAACAAAGTAGCAACTACCAGAAAAAGAAGCAGTGGAAGATTGCTGAATAGTATTGGAGAAAAAATGACTAAATACACAGGCTAAGCACTTTTCAGGAACATTTTTAATACTAAGAAAATTGCTAGTTGCAAAACTGGAAAATATTTAAGAAGCTTTGCTATTATGGTACAGCCAATTCTTCCAGGATTTGTTTCTCTTACACTGTTTTTTTTTATTTATCCCTTGCCAATGATCTCTCCACTGATGGAAGAATTAATTCCTATATATTTCTGAGTGCACATGTGTTTTTCGAATCAGCTATCAAGTTTGTACTTTATTAAAGGGCCAACTGTGTGAAAGGGGATATCTATGGACAAGCTGACTAAAATAAATGTTTTAGTGCTGCTTTTATAAAACCTTGTGATTAATAAAATGGTAACAATCCAGTAAATCGCAGCGGGACTTAAATGGAAGAGATCTATCTCAACTATACTGAATGTCATCAAGCCATGTCAAACATTTTTTTTTCTTTTATGCTGATGAAATAAAATATTTCCACATGAACTATTATTTGCTTGCAAATGTTTGCCTGTATGCAATTGACTTTGCTTGTTCTAAATTGCTGGATTTGTATGTTTGGATATAATAATGGATTTATTGCTAAAGACATTTAATGTGAGATCCCAAAGCCGATTTCCCAACACCTCCTGTGAACAGTGCAAAAAGCCAGTGTATGGCTTTTCCCTTGCTGCTTACCAAATAATGAAACATGAAACAATGAAAAAACTGCTTTCCTGAAATCTGCAACCAATACTGCTAGATCAGGGGTCTTCAAACTTGGCCCTTTTATGACTTGTGCATGCTGGCTGAGGAATTCTGGGAGTTGAAGTCCACATGTCACAAAAGCGCCCAGTTTGAAGACCCCTGTGCTAGATGTTATTTATTAGTTATTAAATTTGGTTGCACCCATCTCACTGCAGGCCTTTCTGGTAACATTTTTTTTTGGGGGGGGGGATATCATTTCTGCAAAACCGTACTGGTTGAGGTTGATAAAGAGTGCAGGCTGATAAAGCAGAACTAGTGTTCTTGCTATGACTTTACACACCTTTAAGACTTTATGTTTTTGTTTATAAAAGCAAAACCAAGACTTTAGATACATACTAGACTTAATGTATTTATAAAAGCAAAACCATGTTTACCACCAGTTACCAAAGTAAACAGGCTCCCAACTCAACTGCCAAATCTGCACAGCGTTTGGAAGTCTAAAAGAGTAGGAATCACTTGAACCTCAGAATAAGAAGCTATACCAAAGGGCAGAGTTGGCTAGCCAGAAGATTCACCTCCCAAGTTCCCAGAAGATAACATTTAAGAGAAGAACCTGAAGCATGCCTCTCCTATCTGGTCTACTAGGACAGGCAGATATCCTCAGGGAAAGGTGGTCATGCAAATAGTCTTGAGTCTTTGCCATGCACATTTTCAAAGGTTATCCAGCACCTTGAATTGCCACTGGCCACCAGAAGAAGTTTACACAGCAGTGCAACCTGAGTGAATTGTAGGGCATCCAAAACTGGGTGCTGCCACCTTCTGAACTGCAGCAGCTTCCAAATAATCCTGAAGAGCAACCCCATGTAGAACATGTTGTAGAATCCAAATGGGAGTTAATTGAGGTTTGAATGATCATGAACAAAGTCCAGCACCGAATGCAATTCGTGCAAAGGTCTCCCGGCCATGAGTAAGGCTACATGCTTCATATTTTGAGGTGTTTGAAACTAATATAATGGGGGGAGAGGGTGGTATTTCAAACTGACCAAAGCTTTTGATTCTGAAAAAATGATATAATTTAATTTTAACCAAGATGGTGTTTATTATGTTTTGTTTGTTTGGGTTGTTTTTTGTTTGTTTGTTTGTTTGTTTTTGTTTTTGGGACTGAGCCTATTTAACACTGAGTTGACACTATGTCAACAGGTATTACGACAGTCTCAGCATCCTGTGGTCACATGATCACCATTTGTGCACTTCACAGAGTCAGTGGAGAAGCCAGCAGCAAAATTGGCAGTTGCACTCATGTGATGTCTCACTTAATGTCAGCCTGTGTCATGGCAAGGACAGATAAGGAGATCAACAATGAGCAGCCAGTTCCAGGGTTGCCAGAGGAACTGCTGCCTGAGAAGCTGCATTCAGAGGAGGCTGCCTGTCAGGTAACCAGCAAGCACAGCTTCTGCCAGACTTTGAAGCATTTGTTCGTTAGCTAAGGGCTATTTTCTTGGAGCTGCTGTACTGAATTGTATAAATGCAGCGATTTCACCTTTCGTTTAAATTCTAGAGTTAAAAATAATAAAAGAAGTGCTCTTTATTTTTTTGAAAATGGGTTTAGTCAAATAATATTTAACATGTATATAAATAAAAATGATTTACTGTAACCATCTCCAGCATTAAATCATTTTAGCCTGTGTGTACATGTCAGAAACTCTGCTTGACTGAGCCCCTGGTAAAAGTGCAGGGAAAGAGCAGGAAGGAAAATGGATTTAACCATCTAGATTGATGGTTCTCTTGTTGAGAATCTACAGTATCAAGGCAAACTCCAGTGTCCTGACGTCAGTCCTGCCAAGTAAACTAGACAGGAGGCAGTACTAGATGAACTAATTCTATTTTATGGTAAGGCTGCTTTAACAGAATGTTGCAAGTCTGAAAATACAAGCTTCCTGTTGCCACTTTTAAGTGCTTGATCCATTAGGGCAGTTCCTTCGTGTTTCTTTCTTTGACCATTAAGCCTCTGGGGGCTCCTGCCTCTCTTGTCTGATTGTTTCCTAGACAATGTTGTTGTTGTTAGTTGCGAAGTCGTGTCCGACCCATCGCAACCCTATGGGCAACGTTCCTCCAGGCTTTCCTGTCCTCTACCATCTTCTGGAGTCCATTTAAGCTCACGCCTACTGCTTCAGTGACTCCATCCAGCCACCTCATTCTCTGTCGTCCCCTTCTTCTATTGCCCTGAATCTTTCCCAGCATTAGGCTCTTCTCCAGTGAGTCCTTCCTTCTCATTAGGTGGCCAAAGTATTTAAGTTTTAGCTTCAGGATCTGGCCTTCTAAAGAGCAGTCAGGGTTGATCTCCTCTAGGACTGACCGGTTTGATCGCCTTGCAGTCCAAGGGACTCGCAGGAGTCTTCTCCAGCACCAGAGTTCAAAGGGCTCAATTCTTTGGCGTTCAGCCTTTCTTATGGTCCAACTTTCACTGCCATACATTGCAACTGGGAAGACCATAGCCTTGACTATACGCAGTTTTGTTGACAGGGTGATGTCTCTGCTTTTTAGTGTGCTGTCTAGATTTGCCATGGCTTTCCTCCCGAGGAGCAAGCATCTTTTAATTTCTTGGCTACAGTCCCCATCTGCAGTGATCTTGGAGCCCAGGAAAATAGACAATATTCCCCCCCAATCTGTCCCAAGGTCTTCCACAGATTCAATTGCACTTTTGGATAATTTGGAATCCATGTTCACAAGCAGAACAATCTTAAGTGTATATGAATAACAATTACAATAACAGCCAGGTTGGCTTTTGATAATGACTTTGTTTGCCTCTAGGTGTTCGCTGATTTGTTGATTCATTATCTTTTCCAGAATCTTCCCAGGTATTGAGGTCAGGCTGATAGGTCTGTAGTTTCCTGGATCCATTTTTTCCCTTTTTTTTTTTTGAAGATAGGAACTACATCAGGTCTTTTCCAGTCCTCTGGTAGTTCCCCAGTGCTCCAGGATCTTTGAAAGATATAATTCAGTGGTTCTGAGATCACGTCTGCCAGTTCCTTCAGAACCTTGGGGTGTAATCCATCTGGTTCTGGTGATTTGAACTCGTCTAGGGTAGACAAGTAGAGATCTGTTGTTTAATATCTGCTGAAAATGAAACATAGTCCAGCACAACCAGAGGACATGATTGAGAAAAGATTTTATATAAGACATAGATTTCTCTGAAGTAGCTAGCCTATGCCTTAGAAACTCTGCTGTACTAATCATCAGGTGAATGTGGAAATATTGAAACTGGGGTAACCCTAAAACAGAGTTTATAAGCATTTACAAATTTATAAGAAACTAATTATAATCCTTTCCCATATACATGTAATAGGGAATTTAGTGTACATGCCCCCACATCTGCCAAAGGTTCTTTTTCAAAAAGTCTCAGAAATTCAGAAATTTTCTGAATTTCAAAAAAATTCATAGGTATAAAGAGATGATAAAGTCTCCAATATAATATTCATTTGTTTGCTTTGGACAATCTTTCAGATTTTTTGCCCTTATAATTCCCTATCAACCCCATCCAGTTTTGCTAACACACTTAGGTACCTTCTAAAAGACTGAATACAACTCTTCATCCAACAATGATTGCCAAGTCGTGTCTCAAATAAGAAACTATTGTGCATAGGGTGTGTGCCAATACATGGCAAGGTAGTTGTTCTTGTAATATGATGGTTCCATATGTCATCATCTATACATTGATTGGCATCTTTGGTAATCCATAATACTTGCAAATGCATTGCTCCATGTTGACCAAATGTTTCAAAGAGCTCATTGGAATGGTTACGTAATAAGAATACTATCTGGTTTGTGGTTTGTTTGCGTTTTTTAAATGTACTGCAATCCCTTGGGTTTCAAAAACAATCCTAGTGTTTAGAAGAATTTAAACCAGAAGCTCTAAATCATAGGAGAGGTTTGGCAAACATCCATGGAATTTACATCTGCTTGATATAACACTTGCCAATCCAATTTTCATGCAATTGTTCACAGATGGTTTGATCGGATGGGGATACATTATTTGGCTGTCATTCTGCCCAACGTTGGCTCAAAGTGAAAGAGTTGTCAGGTGCCACAAATCCTGGAAAACTGGAACTAGCAGTAAATTTGCACATTTTGGTTCATTTTCCTCTTTTCTCCTGTCTCCCATCTTGGTTTTGTAACATGATTTATGATAGTAAATCATTCCCCCCAGTTGATGAAACCTTGTTTTTCCCTGGAAAAAAGCTTAATAGAAGTTTATCAGTTCCTTGGCAGCATTACTTTATTGATCTATAAATAAAAACCATGACTACAACAGCTCTTTGGCCAAGACATCTGCTCTGTGAACAGTAGAATGGGGATTGGTTTATGACAATCCTTTTTGCCTGCCTTCTTTCATCTCAAATGTTTTATTTTCATTTTTGTGATTATTTGCATTCATTTGACAATATTATCCTGTAATAAAAGTGGCTGAATCATCTTGTCTGTCTGTATCTGTCTGTATGTCTATTTATCTTCTATCTAATCTACCTACTTACCTACCTACAGTATCTTCTGTTCACACAATCTCACCACATATAAACCTTAACAAAAAAATTCAGAGAGTCTAAGGCAAACAATTTCAGTATTGAAAATGTATTTGTATTATAGTATTTGAGCAATGGAGTGCCAAAAAAATCCCAGGGCTATCTTTCAATACAGGAATATAGGATCCCCAAAAAGCACACTTATTCATACTTCACAATATTAATATTTGTTTCTATCCTCTACTAATAAATCTATATAAATACTTGCCTTTTCTTTTTAGCTAGGGAAATAAGAATTTCAGATTGATTAATGAAATTTGAGACGCCTGTCTGGTTATTTTGCTGCTTTCAATTGTAAAAACAACAGAAAAAGACAAAGCATACAAAAGACAAAGAGAGGAATATAGTGCATACATATAAATGCATACATAAATTATCTTTTGCTGTTCTTATTAACATTATGTTTGCTATTCCATATACTGTACTCCAAGGTGAAAGCTGGGTAAAAAATCTGAGAAAGGAGGACATCAGTAATGAAATATTACTGAACTGGGAAAGTGTTGCAGATTCAAAAGTTTCACTTTTAAAAACAAGGCCTTAAACAGCAGGATCTTCTTCAAAGACTTTAACACAATCCTAAAAAAGAAGGGTTACTGTAGTGAAGGAATTATCAAGTGCTACGTAACTGGTATCATATTAGAACAACCAGTTGGTTGAACAAATATTCTAATTGCAATTATCAAAAAAAATTTTTTGCCATTCCCCAGTAAAAAAATAGGGGGGAAATGTATAATACTGGATGGATTGTCAGATTCTTGCTCTTTAGTGAGCAAGGACTGTGTTTTTTTTCTCTTTTGTCATACACCAATTTCTACAGTGGTTTGTAATCTTCCTAGCATCCCATACTGGAAGGCAAATCATTGGAAGGAAAGCAAATACCGATAGTTAATTAAAATGAATAACTCCTATAATAAGGGGGTACAACTAATAATGTGTATGTTAAAATATTTTTTATGTTGGTTTCTTAATGGAAAATACACTGTCTAACAAATCAGCTCTTATTTCCTGGGTTTTGGTCAAAAAGGAAGTCAGCCTACAAACATACCCAGATGCAGTGAAAAATGAGTGGGAAAGTTCCTTGGCAAGACAACTGTAGGAACTTGGCTTGTATACAGAGAAAATATACTGCAGATGTATAAATTATGCAAGCTCGGACAGTGCTGGTCAGAAGTTTCTGTGCTGGAGTCATGTGGGAAAAAGAGTCTAGACATCATCGTTTCATTTATTTCTTTTACATATGTATAATATTTTACATTTGTACAATCCCAGTCTTGTTTTAGCAAAAGAACATTTAGCAACATTATACTGTCATCTAATGTCCCTCTGTAAGTTCCAAAGTGAAGTTTTAGTCAAACACTTCTTTTGTTGTTGCTCCTTGTTACAAATTATATATGACATGGCAGGAAATGGTAGTGCTGTGGAAGCATCAGCTATTTTATTATTATTATTATTATTATTATTATTATTATTATTATTATTATTATTATTATTATTATTAGTATTACCCTTATTATTCATCAGTTATATCCTGCATTTCCTCCAAGAACTCCTTGGAGAATTTCCATAATTTTATGTTCAGAACAGTAATCGTGCTTTCCTTGCCTTTTGAAAGAGTTTGAAGATTTGGGTATGCCAACTCATAGGGGACTCATAGAGGACCACACAACCACCTTGTGGTTGGTTAACACCTTGAAGCACCCCTGCCTTTCTATCTTTTAATTTATTTTGCCCTTGTTTTGCCAGGCTTTTTTACTGAGATAGAAAGGTAAAAACTATACAAAACAATTATACTGTAATTGTACAGCAACCAGAGTCACTCTAAAAGTGAGATGGATGATCTCTAAATTTGATGAATCAATAAACCCAGTGTGATTGGTTGGGTTGGGAGAGTGTGATTGGTCCCAAAATGAGTTAAGGGTGGACCGAACCTGGTTTCAGTGATTAAAACACATTAACCCCTACACCATACTGACCAGTGTTCAATTTAGAAGTGTTAATTCCCTAACATGGATGTTTCTTCTATGATGCTATTGTGAGTATTCCATTGAAGAAAATGGAAACATCATCTCAAGCACATTTGTTTACAAAAGCAAGTCCATAGTTTTCCAATGTAATGTTTCTAAATAAAGATATAAAGCTGGCTTAGGCTAAGCTTGAACACAAGTAGCATTTTTCATCCAAATGGAGATCCTTCTTCATCACAATCCCCAGTCACAACAAAGTTCTTCTTACATTTGTAATAATATAAATAGTATGGGTTCCAAGTCTAACCTTTCGACTTGAGCAAGTGAAAAAGTACCCAGGGGTACTGAGGTTTTATAACTCTTTTGCATAAAAATTGAAAAAGAGCATAAGGCTTTTACATTTTGACTCTCAAATTTTATTTTTAAATAATAAAATAGAATGAGACTATTTGCAAAGTATCCCATTATTATACGTGCTCAAGTACATATCTCCACCTATGGCTTCAGAAACACTGCTATTTCGGAAGTACATGATGTCATTCAGATCATGAATGACTCTGAACTAATACAGATTGAGTATTCCAGGACATAGTTTTGAACTGTTTTATAGTCAGTTCATTACTCTAAGTCTGAATAGCAAAAAGTCCTCTTAGGATATTTAGGGGAACAACTGAAGTAAGATTACAGCCTTTCTTGAAATGGAGATTTTTTAAGAATACATAGGCTATCTCAGAAACCAAAGTGAGACAAAAGAGACTAGATGGTGGATTGCTTTGGCTTGCAGAAACAACTGCAAGAGAAATCTAAAACATGTCAGGCTGAGACAGAGTTATGGCTTTCCTTTATCTTCAGGTTGCAGGAGGAAACCGCAAGGTGTTCTTCAAGTCGGGGTAAGATTTTAAAAGGTTCAACATAAAGGTATCACTTGGACTGTGGCAAAGTTTTGCTGACCAAAGTCTAGCGAAAATGGAAATACCAAAAAAGAAGGCTTCAAAACTGCAAGTTCATGGTCAGCCATGGTGTCTTCATCAGGAAAGAGGTATTTTGAAAAGAACTTGGAGTTCAAAATTTTAGAGGTGTAAACATGGGCTAGATTTGAAGTTCCAAAAGAGAAGCAAAATATCTGCCTAGTGAGTCTAATGAAAAATCTCAAGGGAAATTGTGGAAGAAACTAGAAAGATGTGTCATTCAAGAGCAGCTTTTTCTCTTTCAATTCCTTATGTAAAAGAGGTAGAGCCAGGGGTGAGATTCAGTCAGTTCGCACCAGTTCGGCAGAACCAATAGCTAATTTTTTGTTGCCCAGACCCAGAATGGACTTCCAGAAGTGGCATCCACACAGAGAACCGGCTGTTCACATATTTGAATCCCACCACTGGATAGAGTATTCACTGAATAAAACACAAAAGAGAGTGGTTCCCTAAATAGGGGACTAGATAGAAGAAGAAGTATGATCTTTTTCTGCTTAGACTATGATGTATGTTTAGGTATGCTTTTGGGTAAAAATGAGCCATACAAAACCTGTAGGAGATTTCCATTTCCTAGTATCTTGAAAGAAGAATATTAATGACTGCACTGTCTGGGTGGCAACAGTTGTACTCAAATACATCTGGAAGTGATCAGGCTAGGAAAGCTAGTCTATATTTCCTGTAATCACTGAGTTATTGGAATTACTGAGCTTTTAAATTGCCTCATACTGCATATTGCAAAGGTGCAATGGTGAATGGCCCACATGAGAATCTATAGTCAATCTTCCCCAAATACTTTCCCTATACAGTATCCTAGAATACTATCAAAAGTGATAGTGCAAGCTTTGGGGACTCATTACAGACCAAGGCAGCTTGCTGGAGAGTAGAAGCATGAAGCAAAGCAGTGCTAATTTACTCACTTTCTTTATTTACCACTCATTCGCTCACCCATTCAATATTCATTCATTCTAAAGGCCAGACATAATAAACAATGAGAATTGTTCCATGAATAACAAAAGCATGATATCAGTTTAGACTAGGGGTAGGCAACCTTGGCTCTTTTATGACTCGTGGACTTCAACTCCCAGTATTCCTGACTCAGGAATTCTGGGAGTTGAAGTCCATGAGTCATAAAAGGGCCAAGGTTGCCTACCCCTGGTTTAGACTGACATAAGAGAGCTTAAGAACAACATTTTCATGATGAACAATGTTCTGTTGCACAGCTAGCTTGTTGGGTAATAATCAATTTTATTTTACATATGCCTATTATAAAAACCCAGACACTTTTGGCTGCTAGGTATGATTTGATCTGGCAAAAAATTGAAAAACAGTCTCAGCAGAGGTGAGATCCAAAACTCTCCATGCATGAGAAAAAGAGTCCTGTAAGAGGATTTATAAAAATATATTTCACCTTAACCCAAAAAATACTTTAAACAATATGACTTCACTGCAGAACAAATGGATGTGATTTCCTGACTTGCTTTAGCACCTGACATTTTTGGAATGGATTTTCAAAATATATATTGAAATCAAACAATACTGAACAATTTATATGAATCACTCAAACAGCATTCTTGAGGGTTAGCTTGTCTCTTTGCTTCATTTTTTTTCTTTTATATTTCATTGCACCAGCTTCAGTTTCTGCTCACTTAAAGTATTATTTAGGGAAAGCTAGCCAATTTGAATTTCATCATTTGAAATTATTTGGGGGGCATGTAAAAAAATCAAGAGGAAAAGCTGGTATTTCAAGAGAACTTATTTTTTTATTTTATTTTTACGATTATGATAAAGTTTTGAAGAAATGTAGGCATAGATATGAACCCAGTAGTTATATTTATTAATTTTGTACTACTATTTGGACAGAAGAAATTAAAAGTAGATAGAGAACCAAAGAGAGAAGCAACCTAGAACTAAGGAGAAATTTCAGTTAGAACAATTAATCAGTGGAACAACCTGCCTCCAGAAACTGTGAATGCTCCAACACTGGAAGTTTTTAAGAAGAGACTGGACAGCCATTTTTCTGAAATGGTGTAGGGTTTCCTGCCTGAGCAGGGGGTTGGACTAGATGATGGCCTCCAAGGTCCCTTCCAACTTTTTATTGTTGTTGTTGTTGTTGTTACATTATCAGTCTACATTATAATGAGGACAACTTATATGGTCAGGTGGTGATGAGGTGAAACCTTGATTACTTGTTAATAATTTATTTTTGTTGGGGGCACAAGGATGCATTAGAAACTATAATGGATTCTTAATACTGACATTCTTTCCGAAATGGAAATGACATTTGATATTGTCAGTAACTTCAGCAAATGCTGCCGTATCTCTGCTGACACTGAAATAATTATTTTTCTACCATACTTTGATATTATATACTTCTCTTCTCCAGGACTCTAGTTCTTCCGTTCACAAGGGATTTCATGTCCTCCAAGATGGGCTAGAATAATTTAATCTGCTCACAGCTACACAGTCGTAAAAGAGATTATATTGGAAACATTTCTAAAAGCTCTTTCTATGTATAAGTTCTTTTACTCAGAAAGATGGTTCTCCCAACCCTCTTGAGAGTGCAGAAATTCAGATGAGCACTAGATGACAGCAGTAAGCTAGAACAGTCTGTCTCTTTGCTTTCACCTCACCTGTCTGGATTTTTTGGCAACCCATACAAATGTGTCTTGCTCATTCCTCTTTTTTATATCACTTTCCATGCCTTTATTCATTCCAGAAAGAGAAAGAAGATGAATGTTTAATTCCAATTTAAATATTATACTGAATATTTAATTCAGAATCTTCATTCCTTTTGCGTACATTGTTCCATATTGCTTATTCACTTGCCTTAATGACTAGGATTGTTCCATTATTAGTTTTTTAAAGTTGGTTTGAAAAGTAATTTATCATCTCATTCCCTTTGGGAGAAAATGCTCTGAGTTTTCCTATTTTTTGTCAGTTGCAGAGCATTAGAACCAAAGTGAGGGAAGTTATGTTTCTCTTCAACTCTTTCCACCACAGAAGAAGGAGTGTATCTAGAGTAACCTGAAAGCCAGATCTTTTTTTTCCTTCTGCCATGCATGAAGTGCTGAAAGAAATCTATGAAAATTCAGCATGTTTGAAAACGTCAATTCCTCTCTTATACAGTTCCTGCCATACAGTATCTGTTCTCAAGCTTTTCTAACATTAGGAATTCCTAACATCATCTTCACCATATGGTGGACAAATGAAATTTTTGTTGCATTTCTTCTTCTGGGCATCCCAAAGGAGTTTTTTCAAAAGGCAACTGTACTTCCTTGGTTTTTTTCCTTGAAAATGTTTCGCTTCTCATCCAGGAAGCTTCTTCATTTCTGAACAAGAAGAAGCTTCTTGGATGAGAAGCAAAATATTTTCAAGGGAAAAAACCAAGAAAATCCAGTTGCCTTTTGGAAAAGTATCTTTGGGACAACCATGACCTGGATAATTGAGAATCTCCATAGACATTCTTCTTCTGGGGTTATAGCAATCTCCCCAATTTGGAAAGTAAAAATCTGACCACTCTGAGTTTCCTGTGATATTACAATATTCTAGGGGCTATAAAATTAGATTCTAAATCTCTAATTCTATTATCATTATATAACTAAATGGATTCATACAAGATTTTAAAAAGGTAGCTGTAGAACAACATGTTGAAATCCTCTATCTAGTGTGTTACTATATTTATTGTTCAGGGCTAAATACAGGAGGTATAATGACTGGAATACAATAAATTTGATTAGTTAGCATATTTAGCTAAACACATATCACAATGGAACATATTTCAGATAAACGTGAACATTAAATATTCTTTAAAAAGGAAATCTATAAGCAAAGAGAATGCTGAAATATTAGGTAGAATACAGTGGATTGCTTGAAAAAAAAATCATTAAAATCACTGATTGTATATTGGCATTACATTCTGCTCCATAAGGCTTTGTGAGAGTTAAACTATGTCATGATACAGGAATCTTATAAGCTAACGTGTATCTCCTAAGGTCATGTACACTATAAAGCATGAAATATAAGAAGCATCTGTTGGCAGCACAATGTAAAGGTGTGGACTCTTTTAATGACTAGACTGAAGATTAATGATGCAGCCTGTTACAGGCATGGGGGGAGGTGCCTTTCTCTGGTGACCTCTGAAATCATAATGAAAAAAGCATGTCTACACTTGAGAAGAACAGTTGCTAGAGAAATTCTGAACATCTCTGGTCCACCCATTGCATTATAGTAAGTCTTGGCTTTTAAGCTCAAATATTAACTAACTGGTATCCTTTAATTGAGGTTCCAGAAATACAAATAATAATGCTTGTAAATTTGTAAGTAAATACAAGTAATCATGAATAATATATGTAGGCTGGGCTAGGAGGATTGGGCTTGAAATGACCCTTTGTGCTAAATCCTATATTTAATATTCCATTACATTTGCTTAAGTTTCCATGTGAAACTAGATGACAAATAACAGACAAACCTTAATTTGTTTAATTCATAGATGTCTCACTCCCCAAATATTAGTATAGACAGAATATATACTGCTGTTTTGATGGCATTTGGAAACTATAACTACAGTCCATTCCAAATTGTGGATTAGTTGGCAGCCAAAGGTACATTTCCAAACAAAAAAACCTTACTTTTTCATTCATTCATTTTTTCTAGGGCCTTGTATGTAATGTTTAATTGAAAAGCAGTAACAGTACTGATTTGCCTTATTAGAAACACATTACAAATAATTTTGATAATATTGTCAGCCACAATTAATCAATCTTAACACTGGCTTCTATTTTACCTACACAAAATGTGGTTTCTCTACAAAATTGGAATGAAGGAACTATTCTGAGTACCAAGGGTATACTGTTAGAAAAACATAGCTAGATGTACACTGACATAATGCAAACTTTTTTATTTCTATTATTCCCTAAAGCAGTGGTGGGATTCAGTCAGATCACACCACTTCGGCAGAATCAATAGCTAATTTTTTGTTGCCCAAGCCCAGAATGGATTTTCGAAAGCAGCATCCACACAGAGAACCGGTTGTTCACATATTTGAATCCCACCACTGTCTAGATCTATATATGAATAAGTAGCATGAGTGAATAACATAGTAATATAAGAAATTTCCAGTAATAGCAGTACTGTATACCTGATTTTAGTTGTTCAAGTTTTATTTATAAGCATACAAACATACAATCCTTCCTTCCTTCCTTCCTTCCTTCCTACCTACCTACCTACCTACCTACCTACCTTTGTAGTGAAAAATGCCACATCTCATAACATCATATAGCCATAAAATTACAGTAAAGAGAGTGTAGCACACAGAAGACTTTATTAATAGGGAATTCATTAACAAGATGACTACCACAGAGAAGATCCAATCTCCAATCAGGAATCCTGCGAACCCTTCAAATCATTTGCCAAGAAGGAATCCAAAGTGACATGGCTGAAACAAGTTGAAGTTTCCTTGATATGGGGCTTTGTTGTTACTAACTGAGTTCTTATTGTATATGGTTGTACCACAAATATTTCTTTGTGCATTTTCTGTAGTCTCAGAATTTAGCTGTCTCTAAGCAATAAGTATTTCCTCCAAAATATTTGCAATTATCTATAGTATTGGTAATATCTGTCCAAGAGCAATAAAGACCAAACAAACCATTCATCTGGCATATTGTTTTCCTTTCCATTTCCTTTTGGGTTATTGCTCTGGTCATCAGAATGTATTAGTTATCTCTGGAGAAAAAATTAGTAATCCTTGATTGTTTTTGAGGTTTAATGCACAATCAGCAGTTTCAATTACTGGCTACAACCCCTTTTGCTTTTAGTCATCTCTAATGATGATATGGTTTCTCCAATAGTAACAAGCAGAGTCTCCCTTCATTACTATAACCATTACTATAATGGCTGTGGTGGGATTCAGCCAGTTCGCACCACTTCGGCAGAACCGGTAGCTAATTGTTTGTTACCCAGGCCCAGAATGGACTTCCAGAAGTGCAATCCATACAGAGAACCGGTTGTTCACATATTTAAATCCCACCACTGCATAATGGTATGAAAAATTATCACAAGACAAATTCATCTTTCCTGGGTTATGGAAAATTTGACCTAAAGTATTTTTTTTGTGTGTTACAGTGACATTAAAGGACCAAAAAAAAATTAATGATTGTTAGGAGTTGAAAGGAGACAAAATGGTATATAATAACATTTGGTATAAAGAAAAGTGTGAAAGATGGGGAGCCAGTAGTCAACCAAGGAAAACATGGAGTATGTAATAGCCTCATCCATTCATCAAAATTATTACACAAATCATTTCATTTTCTAAATCATTGGTAGATATTTTGCTATAGTTTACACATTTCCTGTCCCAAACTGCATGGGAGCCAATGAGCCAATGTTTCAATAACAGTGGACAGAAACACCTCCGGGAATTATTAATAGGAGACATGGAGGTCACATGTGGCCATTGGTCTTCATATTGACCAACTCTGTTCTATATTAAATCCTACATGTAACATATACTGTATTCCATCAGTTGCACTTATCTGTGATATAAATAAAAATCATTAGAATAACTCTGTGATCTTGCTGATGTAAGCATCCCCTGTAAGTTGCAGGGCTTATAAAAGAGTCATACTTCCTCTTGTTGCCAATGAATAAATAGAAAAAAATATGTTTTTTATTAATCTGTAATGTCCCCTTGGTGCCATAATTCTCAGACTTTTTGGATTCAACTACCTAGTCCTACAGTGATAGAAGCCAGATCCACATTCAAACAAACTGAGACCAACAAAATATTAAATGGGATTTTTTTTTACCTGTTGGTGTTTGTGAATATGTATGCAATCAAATGTACACATCTGATAGTATCTATGATTTTTTACTAACTTTGACCTGTTCTTTTGAATGTCAAACTGTGGATGATGCTTCCCTGAGAAATATAATTATTTCTAGTTAAGACTAGAATCGGATTCACATAAAGTGCTATAATGTAATATTTGCTTGGTTTGGGCTAGCCTGTTTTGCAAATCAATATTAAGGTTATTGAAAACCATCTTAAATAAATTATAGCTTAGTGCAACATATGAACCCAGCCACATATTTCTCCCACTGTGTGAGAGTTGAGGCTGGAATTGGTGGTCCCCTGGCCAGAGTGGCTTTTGTGTAATATATACAACTATTTATTTGTGTCTCACTTTTATTATGTTACAAATAATTCCAGGTGATGAACAGATCCGACATACCTTCATCCTCCTGTTTTCCCTACAACAAATCTGTGAGGTGAATTGGGCTGAGAGAATACTGTAACTAGCCCAAAGTCACCCAGTTGGCTTTTATGTTTACATAATAGTAATCTAAGGCCGGGAATCACTGATCTCTCCTCACAGTCTCTGATTTATTGTTGTGAAATAAGAGGCAGTTAAAACTGAAAACTTATTCAGAAGAAAATGACATCATAAATATGAACTTCACCAGGAACAAAACTAACGACAATTATTTTTTTTCTGAAACTGGGCACAAGAATATTACTAGTTTTTCTAACTTTCCTTTTGACCAAGATTCAAGTAGGTCAAGTATCTGAATCCATCATTTATCCCCAGCCTTTTTCAATTTTCATAGTATTTTATATTCTAGCAATCCTTTGGGATGAACCAGCTTTGAGCATAAACTCAAATGTAGTTTGGTATAACGACCAACAATGTATACATGAATAAATAAACATAATAGTATAACTTAATAGTATTCCTAGAGTATGGTACTAAATGTTTTATTGCAAGGGTATTCTCAAATCTCCATGGGTTATATAAAAACATTGGCCTTGTAAGTATGTTTAGGAATGCAATTTGGGAACTGCCCATATGGATGGCTTTTATAGGGATATTAACGATTCAGAATTCAGACATCTTACACAGAAAAGAGGAACTTTTTCAAAGCATGATGTTGGGGCTGTATGATAGACAATAGCCTCTATAGTGTAGAGAGAGTTTCCTCCTTTAAATTTCTGGGAGTCTACCTCTGTGAAGATCTGACCTGGAAAGTTAACACAACTCAGGTGGCTAGAAAGGCCCAACAGAGGCTTCACTTTCTTAGGATCTTGCAGAAGAACAGGGTAGAACAACAGCTAATGACCCTCTTTTACCGGTCTACTATAGAGAGCGTCCTCTCGTATGGTATTGTGGTTTGGTATGCTGGTCTGACAGCCGCGGATAGGAAAGTATTACAGAGGGTAGTGAGCACAGCACAAGACATTGTGGGCTGTTCCCTGACACCACTGGATGACATCGCCAGGGCTCGTTGCCTTGGAAGAGTGAGGAAGATTCTCAGGGATGACTCACACCCTGGACGGTATCTCTTTACTCTCCTACCATCCGGTAGGAGATATAGGAATATAGCCAGCCGTACCAACAGGCTAAAAAATAGCTTTTATCCGTGGGCTGTTAGGCTTTTAAATGGGACATAATCTTATGCAGAATTGACTTGGGAGGCCGGTGTGTGGTGTAGTTGGTTCACATAATGTGGTGGGATGGAGGGTTTGTTGTCACTGTGTGTTGGGGGGAGAGAGCATGGGGGGAGGCTCAGATAATCTCAATGTACACATGTTGTACTTTGACAATAAAGGTATTATTATTATTATTATTATTATTATTATTATTATTATTATTATTATTATTATTATTATTATTATTATTATTATTATTATGCCGGGAACCAGGAGCTGTGGGGTGAAACTAGAACAAAAGAGCAAGTCAGGACAGAAAATGAAGAACAAGCTAGGAATTCAAATATAGCACCAAAGAATTCAAAACACTCCAAGGAAGCCACAAACACAATTCAATTAGGATAGGAAGCTTTCCTAAGGATCTTTTTGTCTAGAAAAATCCAGTGGCAGCTTTGGATGGACAGGTTCATTCCATGTCCAATGACTGAATTGGCAAAGGAGATAGTGCAGCACATATTATAACAATTGCCCCTAGAAGCTTATGGTGCACAAGCCCAAGGTCCAGTATTCAATCAATCAAACCTTTATTATGGTCAAAGAATAGCAGAAGAGTCCAGTACCTTTATTATTATTATTATTATTATTATTATTATTATTATTATTATTATTATTATTATTATTATTATTATTATTATTATTATTATTATTATTATGCCGGGAACCAGGAGCTGTGGGGTGAAACTAGAACAAAAGAGCAAGTCAGGACAGAAAATGAAGAACAAGCTAGGAATTCAAATATAGCACCAAAGAATTCAAAACACTCCAAGGAAGCCACAAACACAATTCAATTAGGATAGGAAGCTTTCCTAAGGATCTTTTTGTCTAGAAAAATCCAGTGGCAGCTTTGGATGGACAGGTTCATTCCATGTCCAATGACTGAATTGGCAAAGGAGATAGTGCAGCACATATTATAACAATTGCCCCTAGAAGCTTATGGTGCACAAGCCCAAGGTCCAGTATTCAATCAATCAAACCTTTATTATGGTCAAAGAATAGCAGAAGAGTCCAGTAAGAATTTGGATATCTCCTGATAATATATCTACCTTGTGGTCATCTCTGATGTTCCAAAAATGCAGAAGAAGGGGAGGATATTCTCAGTGAATTGAGCAGAATTCTGAGAATTTATAGTCTTAGTTTTCTACTAAAGCATTTCATTAATATTTTGTAATTGACAGTCTCTATGTGGAATGTAGATTTTACACCAAGGATTTTTTTTTGTCTGTTGTACACTTATTCCCAAGGACACTTTAAGCTTTGAAAAAGTTTCCCAGCAATGCTTGATGCAATGCAGGCATCAAAAGTTATTTCACAATGAGTATTTGGCAACTTGTTTATTTGAAGCTAAGTATAGCTGCTTTGCAGGCCATTTCTTCCAAAGGAAAATGCAAAAGAAAGTCATTTATAATCAGATTGACCAATTAAAATAATTCCTTAGAAGTTCTACAGCTGTATCAGATTTTTCATTTTTGGGTGGGGAGTGGGAGACAAATGTGACTCAATAGGTTTTTAGTTCAGTTAAAAATATAATTTAGTAAACTGCAAATTAATGCAACAGAAATACAACTTTTCCAAAGAAATAGGAATAAAAAGACCTTTAACATTATTGTTTCTGAGGGCTTTTTTAATTTAGCAAGCATTGGTAAAATTCAACCAGTGTCCTTTCCTCAACAGAGAAGCCTACTAATCTTTGCAATTGTTCTTCCTTTTGCCAACCCCTGCACCACACTAAACCATAATTTGAGGAAGTAGACTAAATAGAATGACTATTTTCATTTTTACTATCAGAGTTTCTCCCTTAGTGCAGAATCCATTTGGATTTTAGTTTTATTTTTCCCCCAAACAAAATGGATTTTAGAATCACCATAGAATTAAAGGTATCATACCCCTATAAAAACCAATGGACTCTGTTCCTCAAGGGTATCTGCCCTGTGATAAGATGGATGATCAATAAATTTTATAAATAAATTCATGGAGGTAGGATCTTGCTACTTTAGCTCTAGGAAAAATGATGTTCCTGAGAAAGGCAATACCTTCTGTTCATATTGTAAGAGATCACTACATGAAGATAAATGAGGGCTGACTCCAATGGCTTTAAATGCTTACATTTTCCTTTTAAATACCATATCACCATAATTATCTAGTTAGGCTGAAATTTAGGCTCCTAACTTTTCAGGTTGGTTTAGACAGAAACATGATTTGTAAAATTTGGTTTCCAGTTTGCCAAGCCATGTGCCCAAATTCACCACTTCCTATTTCTTAGAACACTTATATTCTTTCCATGACAAGATGTCAGCGTGCATTTTAGCTGGAACATAAATTATCCCTGGTTATTGTGGCTATTGTTATTGTGCTTCAGCAGAGACAGGCTTAATTAAGAATCACTGGAACAATTGCTCATTCTGAGAAATGCCGCATGATTCAGGCTTTGAATCATATGGCACCAGCGGAAACTCACTTAGTGTACACCATTTCAATTCAATTAGTACATAAGAACCATAATTAAAACACAGATGCAACTAAATTAGAATACAGATAGACGAAAACTGTAGGAGGTGGGTTAACAGAAGGAAGTGAGACTGTTAAAACTTCCCTGTTTCCCCAAAATTAAGACCAGGTCTTATATATATTTTTTTGCCTCCAAAAGAGGCACTAGGTTTTAATTTCGGAGAATGTCTTATCTTAGGACCACCACAGCCAGCTTGCGTCCAGATGCCATATGGTGCATTGCGCCATTGCCACTCCTCCAGGCAGGATACTGCATGGTGCTTTGTGGTAGGATGCTGTGTGGCTCTTTGGGCTGTTTCTGCAGTGGAAACGGCCTGAAACACCACCTGGCCTCCTGCGGCGAGCAACAGAAGCAGCCCGAAGCATGCAAGCAAGAGAAGCAGCCCGAAGCACTGCACAAGCAGTGAAAGCAGCCCGAAGCACCATGCAACATTGTGCCAGGAGGAGCGGCAATGGTGCAATGTGCCAAATGAGAGGTGGCAAGCAGCCACAGAAGTCAAGTAGCGGCGCGATAGGTGTGGGGGTATGGGAGGCCTGGCTGTGGTGATCCTACTGATAAGGTAAATCGGGTGTGGGGCCCTACCCACCACCCTAGCTTGATTTTTAGGGGTGCGCCTCACCCCAAAAATAGGGCTTAGTTTTGGAGCAGAGCTTATATTAGGCCCACCCCCCCAAAATCAAGCTAGGACTTACTATCAGACTGGGTCTAACTTTCAGGGAAACACGGTATGCAGCTCAGAAAAGAATAAAGTTAGCTTGGTGGCTCAGCTTTGTCTTAGCAGGATCCCACAATCTTGTATTCTGTCCTTTAACAAGGGAGGGGAGACTGCTGTTTTTCCCAATTTATTTTTATTTTACAGGACTTGTAAACATGAAAGTCATGACTTGGTAGCATCATGGTTCTTTCTAAACCAACTTGAAAAGTTAGGGAAGCTAAACTTCAGCCTAACTGGGTAATTATGATGACATGATATTTAAAAGGAAAACATAAGCCATGCAAAGCCATTGTAGTTATCTCTCATTTATAGCATTAGCAATAGCTCTTAGACGTATATAAAGCCCTAGAGTGCTTTACAGCACTCTCTGGACAGTTTACAGTGTCAGCATATTGGCCCCCAACAAACTGGGTCCTCATTTTACCAATCTTGGAAGGATGGAAGGCTGAGTCAACCTTGATCAAACTCCAGTCTCTGGACACTCTGCAATGCCGCATTCTAACCACTGCACCATTAGGGCTCCTTATCATTTATCTTTGTGTAGTGATCACCAAGAATTAATTAATGCTTTCTCCAGCTGATCAGTAAAGGAATATGTCAAATTTTCTATTAAATCCCCTTACTGTTATTCCATATTGAATAAATGTCTCCCATGAGTTGGGTTATCAACAGTATTGTGACCAGGTGTTACCACATCTACCATCAGAAAAGTCTTCAATGCAGACAGGAAAATATAATACCGGATGAGTGGAGAGCTGAGAGGCTGGGAGTCAGGAGGATTCAAGAATTCCTACCAAAGGGAAAAACAGACTGCTCATGAGTTCTGCAAGGCTGAAATGTTGCAGAGAAAATACCAACCTTTGATCTGTTTTTTTTTAAAGTTCTCAGCAGAGCTGTTAAACAAAAAGCACTAACACAATTCAGGTCTCAAAGGCAACTGCTATCATATAATTTCAAACCAACGGATGGGCCATTTGAATTATGACTACCCTAGTTTTCTATATTAAAAGGTCACCAAAGCCATTCATACAGAGCCTGGATAATGCTGTTAGCAATTTTGTTATATACTTTTCTTTAAAGACATTTCCATGGAAAGTTTTCATAAGAACACATGACATTAAAATGAGACAGCACTGGTACAGGAAATTTTCCCATGGTTGATTATATTAGTGGATATTCCATGTAAAAAGAAACCTGCATTTTAAAATCTCTTAGTATAGGTTTAGGATCCAAAACTTTCAACATTTCTGCTGATATGTGCATATTTGTTAAGCTGAAACAACTCCTTGCTGCTTCATTAATTCATGAGTTTCTGCTGAATATAGAGAACACATAAGCAGTCACAGTTATCCTCTTCCATCATTACTAGCCAAGAAAACAAATTTTCTGAGATCAGTAAAGTCAGAGTAATTGTGCTTAATACATCAAAAATCATATTCTAGTGGAAAAAATTATGCATGCATACTTTAATGTAAATATTATGAAATACATTGAATTTTTTTTCAGATAACATCACATAAATTACCCCATTGTTTGTCAAGTTTGTAAAAAGGTCTTTTAGAGGAAAATTAATTGGCTGGTTGGTTGGTTGGTTGGTTGATTATGTGCAATCAAGTCAGGAGCCACTTAGATTTTCTCCATGTCAATTTGTCCCCAACCTGGTCCTGCAGGTCCTCCAACAGTGAACTTACCACCACTAAGTCCAACCATCTTGCTGCTGGTCATTCTCTTCTCTTTCCTTCTACTTGTCCTAGGTAGTTTTTCACTTAATATCTGAAATAGGATAAATTGTGTCTGGTCATATATGCCTCAAGTGAAAACTTTTTTTACTTCTTTGTTGAACTATTTGTTTGTTTTCTTGATTGTCCATAGTATTCTCAGGAATCTTCTCTAATACAGTAAATGCGTTAAAAAACTCCAATACACTTTCTATCTGGCTTATCAAAATTTTAACTTCTGCTTCCATAAAGGGATACATTGTCTGCACTATTCTTTGTAGGTACAAAGAGGGGAAAAAACAAGTAATTTTTTAAATTGAAAAATAATAAATTCCCTTAGATGTCCAATGTTACTGCACTGGATTTTGAGCAAACCAGGGATTTCTCTTCCAGTCATTGGAAGTATTACATTTTCTCTGCAAAATAATCATTGTGTAATTAATTAGTAATTAAACAGCTACACTTTTATATTGGGATAGCACAACTTTTTATGGCAGAAAGCAGCGGTCTTCAAACTTGGCCCTTTTATGATTTGTGGACTTCAACTCCCAGAATTCCTCAGCCAGCGTGCCTGGCTGAAGAATTCTGGGAGTTGAAGTCCACAAGTCATAAAAGGGCCAAATTTAAAGACCCCTGGCATAAAGGAAGGAGACAATGTTAGAACAACAATTGCTGTGATAAAACTGAGCCTGAAGCCTCAGCATTCAGTATTCAAAGTAATGCCGCAAAAACTTAGCTTTCTTTGCCCAATGCTTAAGATTTCCCATTTGCCTAGAACTTTGTATCAAAGGCAGCCTGACCATTTTCTTAACCATAGATGTTTTAGAAAAGAAGAAAGTATTGCATTTTTAAAGCATAAGGAAGTAGCATGGCATGAAGCCAACAGAATATGCATTTGTTGTGTATTTAATGATGATGTCACTAATGAAAGGCTATCTCTTCTGTCCCCTTCATGGATTACTGCCTTGTCATGGCAAAGGGGCTTGCATAATGAAACTATAGCTGAGTTCTGACAAAATGTGATCCACTGGAGAAAGGTATGTGTAGTTTAATGAAGAGAAGGGTGAGGGGTAACATGATAGCAGTGTTCCAATATCTCAGGGGCTGCCACAAAGAAGAGGGAGTCAAGCTATTCTCCAAAGCACCTGAAAGCAGGACAAGAAGCAACGGATGGAAACTAGTCAAGGTGAGAAGCAACCTAGAACTAAGGAGAAACTTCCTGACAGTTAGAACAATTAACCAGTGGAACAACCTGCCTCCAGAAGTGGTGAATGCTCCAACACTGGAAGTTTTTAAGAAGAGACTGGACAGCCATTTGTCTGAAATGGTATAATTTTTCCTCCCTGAGCAGGGGGCTGGACTAGATGACATCCAAGGTCCCTTCCAACTTACTATTATTATTATTATTAAATAGCAACCCACTCCAGTATCTTTGCCATGAAAACCCTATGGACAGTACCAAAAGGAATAAAGATATGACGCTGGAAGATGAGCCCCTCAGGTTGGAAGGCATCCAATATGCTACTGGGGAAGAGCAGAGGGCTAGTACTAGTAGCACTAGAAAGAATGAAGCGACTGGGCCAAAGCTGAAAGGACGCTCAGCTGTGGATGTGTCTGGTGGTGAAAGGAAAGTCCAATGCTGTAAAGATTTTTTCTCCATAGGAACATGGAATGTAAGATACATGAATCAAGGAGAGCTGGACGTGGTCAAACAAGAGATGACAAGACTGAACATCAACATCTTAGGAATCAGCGAACTAAAATGGACAGGAATGGGTGAATTTAATTCAGATGACCATCAGGTATACTACTGCGGGCAAGAATCCCTCAGAAGAAATGGAGTAGCCTTCATAGTCAATAAAAGAGTAAGAAAAGCAATACTGGGATTGTTGTTGTTGTTAGCTGCGAAGTCGCGTCCGACCCATCGCGACCCTATGGACAACATTCCTCCAGGCCTTCCTGTCCTCTACCATCTTCTGGAGTCCATTTAAGCTCACGCCTACTGCTTCAGTGACTCCATCCAGCCACCTCATTCTCTGTCGTCCCCTTCTTCTATTGCCCTCGATCTTTCCCAGCATTAGGCTCTTCTCCAGTGAGTCCTTCCTTCTCATTAGGTGGCCAAAGTATTTGAGTTTTAGCTTCAGGATCTGGCCTTCTAAAGAGCAGTCAGGATTGATCTCCTCTAGGACTGACCGGTTTGATCACCTTGCAGTCCAAGGAACTCGCAGGAGTCTTCTCCAGCACCATAGTTCAAAGGCCTCAATTCTTTGGCGCTCAGCCTTTCTTATGGTCCAACTTTCACTGCCATACATTGCTACTGGGAAGACCATAGCCTTGACTATACGTACTTTTGTTGACAGGGTGATGTCTCTGTTTTTTAGTGTGCTGTCTAGATTTGCCATGGCTTTCCTCCCCAGGAGCAAGCGTCTTTTAATTTCTTGGCTGCAGTCCCCACCTGCAGTGATCTTGGAACCCAGTAAAATAAAATCTGTCACTACCTCCATTTCTTCCCCATCTATTTGCCAGGAATTGAGAGGGCCAGAAGCCATGATCTTGGTTTTCTTAATGTTAAGTTTCAACCCAAGTTTTGCACTCTCCTTCACCCGCAACAAGAGGCTCTTTAGTTCTTCTTCACTTTCTGCCATTAGAGTGGTATCATCTGCGTATCTTAGGTTGTTTTACTGCAAATCATTCAATATCACAGTAGTCCAAGTCTATGCCCCAACCACCGGTGTTGAAGAGGATGAAATTGACTGGGTCTATGAAGCCCTACAGCACCATATAGAAGTAACACCAAAAATTGATGTCCTTATCATCATGGGGGATTGGAATGCTAAAGTAGGAAGCCAAAAGATAACCGGAATAACAGGCAAGTTTGGCCTCGGAGTACAAAATGAAGCAGGGCACAGGCTGATAGAATTTTGTCAAGAGAATACGATGGTCATAGCAAACACTCTTTTCCAACAACCCAAGAGACAGCTCTACACATGGACATCACCAGACAGTCAACACAGAAATCAGATTGACTATGTGCTCTGCAGCCAAAGATGGAGAAGCTCTATACAGTCAGTAAAAACAAGACCAGGAGCTGACTGTGGCTCAGACCATGAGCTTCTTGTTGCAAAATTTAGGCTTAAACTTAAGAAAGTAGGGGAAAGCACTAGGCCACTCAGGTATGAACTAAATCATATCCCTGATGAATATACAGTAGAGGTGACAAATAGATTTAAGGAATTAGATCTGACAGACAGAGTGTCTGAAGAACTATGGACAGAGGTTCGTAACATTGTACAAGACGTAGCAACTAAAGCCATCCCAAAGAAAAAAAATGCAAGAAAGCAAAATGGCCGTCTGAGGAAGCATTGTAAATAGCTGAGGGAAGGAGGGAAGCGAAAGGCAAGGGAGAAAAAGAAAGAAACACCCAATTGAATGCAGAATTCCAGAGAATAGCTAGAAGAGATAAGAATGCCTTCTTAAATGAACAGTGCAAAGAAATAGAAGAAAACAATAGAATAGGGAGGACCAGAGATATCTTCAGGAAAATTGGAGAGATGAAGGGAATGTTTCATGCAAAAATGGGCATGATAAAGGACCAAAATGGCAGGGACCTAACAGAGGCAGAAGAGGTTAAGAAGAGGTGGCAAAATTACACAGAAGAACTATACAAGAATGAGCTTAACGTCCCTGATAACCACGATGAGGTGGTCACTGACCTCGAGCCAGACATCCTGGAATGTGAAGTGAAGTGGGCCTTAGGAAAGCTGAGCAACAACAAAGCTAGTGGAGGTGACAGTATTCCAGCTGAGCTATTCAAAATCTTAAAAGACGATGCAGTAAAAGTGCTACACTCAGCAAATTTGGAAAACTCAATAGTGACCACAGGATTGGAAAAGATCAGTTTACATTCCAATTCCAAAAAAAGGCAGTGCCAAAGAATGTTCAAACTATCGCACCATTGCACTCATTTCACATGCTAGTACAGTTATGCTTAAAATCCTACAAGCTAGACTCCAGCAGTATGTGAATCGAGAACTACCAGAAGTACAGGCAGGATTTCAAAGAGACAGAGGAACTAGAGATGAAATTGCCAACATACGCTGGATCATGGAGAAAGCTAGGGAGTTCCAGAAAAACATCTACTTCTGCTTCATTGACTATGCTAAAGCATTTGATTGTGTGGATAACAACAAACTGTGGTAAGTTCTTATAGAGATGGGAGTACCAGACCACCTTATTTATCTCTTGAGAAACCTATATGCGGGTCAAGAAGCAACAGTGAGAACTGGACACGGAACCACTGATTGGTTCAAAATTGGGAAAGGAGTCCAGCAAGGCTGTACACTGTCACCCTGCCTGTTTAACTTATATGCAGAGCACATCATGAGAAAGGCAGGGCTAGATGAATCAAAAGTTGGAATTAAGATTGCCAGGAGAAATATCAACAACCTAAGATATGCAGATGAAACCACTCTAAAGGCAGAAAGTGAAGAGGAACTAAAGAGTCTCTTGTTGCGGGTGAAGAAGGAGAGTGCAAAAGTTGGCTTGAAACTTAACATTAAGAAAACCAAGATCATGGCATCCAGCCCTCTCAATTCCTGGCAAATAGATGGGGAAGAAATGGAGGTAGTGACAGATTTTATTTTCCTGGGCTCCAAGATCACTGCAGGTGGGGGTTACATGATAGCAGTATTCCAATATCTCAGGGCCTGCCACAAAGAAGAGGGAGTCAAGCTATTCTCCAAAGCACCTGAAGGCAAGACAAGAAGCAATGGATGGAAACTAATCAAGGAAAGAACCAACTCTAGAACTGAGGAGAAATTTCCTGACAACAATTAATCAGACTTGCCTCCAGAAGTTGTCGGTGCTCCAACACTGAAGGTTTTTAAGAAGAAATTGGACAACCATTTGTCTGAAATGGTATAGGTTTTCCTGCTTGAGCAGGCAGTTGGACAAGAAGACCTTCCAACTCTGTTATTCTGTTACTTCAGTTCAACTGTAAAACAGGTGCAATGGTTGAAATCATGGGGAAACCTCTAATCCATCCTCCAGCATAGAAAACCATGTGGTTTCTTTGGGTCAGTCACACTCTGTCATCCCTCAGGATTATTGTTATGAAGAACAATAGGAAAAATGAACACTGCATACTTAAGTTCTTGAGTAAAGGCATACAATTGGGCAATGTTGCAAGACAGTTTGGAAAATAAGCATATTAATGTGGTACATTATGTTAAACACCATAAAATTTGTTTAAGGTCAGTGGAGTAATAATAATGTGATGATGATAATGATGATGATGATGATGATGATGATGATGACCATGAATGATTATATCATGTATCAATTATTGAACAGGTTCTAAATCTTAAATTGTAGGTTAAAATTAAGTTTTAAAAAACCAAGAACAATACTTAGGTCATAATGTAATCAATATTTCATATCTATTTCCTGCTATAACCCATTGCCCAACATAGGAGTAAAGAAAAGTAATTGCCAGAAGATTAAGCAATGAAACAAATTAAAATACAATTATAATGTCTAAGTTGTGTCATTTCGTCGATTTGATATATGTTAGCCTTCTGTAGCCTTCACCTGCAATCAGTTATGATTCAGATGTTTTGCATTAAAAAGAAAAAAAATGAATAGCTATTAGAATCTAAAAAATGATTTATAGTTTGGTCCCCAAATTAGATTTGATTATATACTGTTCTGATCAAACAACACTACTATTCTGTTACAAAACTAATACAAAACTATTTCAAAACATTTTCATAAATAAACACATTGTCATAATTTTAGCATTTTTAAGGAGACTATTTTGGTATTTGTGAATAGACATCCTCTCCAAAATCATGCATTTTTTGACAGTGGATTATTATTTTATGTTATATTTCATGCATTTTGACAGAATGGGTTATTCATCTGCAGGATAATGTATTATAGTTTACTTTCTACTGGATTTCAAGCAGATTAACATATTATAGTTTATTTTCTACTTTCAAGTGGATTTCAGAAGCATATTATTAAAAGGGAAAGTTTGTACAGAGTGCACTGTGAGAGATAGGCAGTAGTAGTTTGTGATATATCTTTGGGGTTTTTTCCCCCCATGAATATTAAAGATATATACATATACATATACATATACATATATTTGACTTTGGTAAACATTTTCAGAAGTTTTTTTATGTTGTTACAGAAAGAATACTGAAAGTTATTGGCAAACACATTTTGAGGGCATACTGGGGAAACTATTCAATCCTGTTTCTTTTTATCCCAGTTTATACAACATAATCTGCATCCAGGTAAGGGCTATATGCAAAGAACTTGATGAGCTAGCTGCATACACTGCTCTAAGTTACATTGGTGTTTTCAGAGTATCCTGAATATCATACATGTAAATCTCTGTACCTCTACATTAGATATTAAGACTTGCAGGGGGAGATGTCAGGACAAAATTGGCCATGCTTTCTTCAATATTTGGTGTATGCTCATCAGCCAAAATGTAATAATGTTTACAAATCAAAGGTGGCAAGATTCAAGTTGAATTTTAACTTAGAGATTAGAAAGCAACAAGACTGAACCATTTTGAAATTCATTTCCAATTTCAACCATATAACTGGGAAATATCAAAAGTTTACAGTTGCTTCAGTTTTTAGAGGAATGAAGTGAAAATAGTGAGACTGTTGAACCTCTACAGGACATCAGTTCTGGGAAGTTTGAGTAATTTTACTATAATAAAAATCTGAAAATGTTGGCATCTGTTATAAGACAGTGGTAAAACAAAACTGCAACACAGCAGCCTTCAAATTGACTACAGAAAAGTTAGATCTTTTTTTTTTCTCTCACACTTGGCAATTTTAAGATGAGTGGACTTCAACTCCCAGAATTGCCTAACCAGTAGCTGGAGTTAAAGTTATTTCATCTTAAAGTTGCCAAGTTTTAAAAACACTGAATTAGACTGAACCAATACAGAAAATGACCTACACTGGGAAATCCATGGGAGCTCCAGAAGTGAAGAGAATGACAACATATGCATCATCACTTCATAACATATAGTTATAGTATCACCTTTTTTCAAAATTAAAATTTTGCTAAAAATAGAAAAGCCCATCCCTCTTGACTATTTTTGGTCTTGCAAGCTTTTTTGCCTGGCTCAATGACCAGACTCTCATGTCAATGTAAAGGAGTTCATTACAATACACAATCTTTAGCTTCACATTACTTTTCTCCATGGAAGAAAGGAAAGCTGTAACAATCAGACTTTGCAAAACTAGAAAACACTCAAGAGACCAACAAGTCAAATTTTAATCTGATTTGATCTGCTTCAGTAATTCAGTGATTCAAATATAAGGGGTAATCCATTTAGTTGTTATTCAAATTGCAAAATTCCTTGGTAGATTCACATAGCTATTCTTGCTAGGTAAAAAGATATGCACTCTTTTTACTGAACACAAGTATAAAATATAAGATACTCCTTTATCTTACAATAAGTATAAAGTATAAAGGAAGGGTTGTGTATCAACAGAATCTTATTAAGGATGCCTTTGTGGATTTTTACTCGAAATTATATACTAAAGAGGACATTAATGCAAAAGATATTGATACGTATTTGGAGAAGGCTAGCATCCCGGTTCTTACGCAAGTACAAAAAGAGGGGATTAACCAACTGATTACAGAAGAAGAAATTTTTACAGCTATTAAGGAACTGAAGGTGGATAAAGCACCAGGCACTGATGGCTTGACTGCGGCCTATTATAAAAACTTACAATTAGAGATGATAAAACCGTTAAAGGAACTGTTCCAGACAATCCAGAGGGGGGGAAAGGTGCCCCCGTCTTGGAGAACAGCTTTTATCTCTTTGATTCCGAAGGAAGACCAGGATGCTACTTTAGTTAAAAATTACAGACCGATATCGCTTTTAAATACAGATTATAAGATATTTGCTAAGGTTTTGGCTAATAGACTGATGAGGGTTCTGCAACAGGTGATTCATGGGGACCAAACGGGGTTTATTAGTGGAAGACAAATGAAAACTAATGTGAGACATATAGTTGATGTGTTAGAGTTTTTGGAAAGGCACAACCAGATCTCTGCTGCGCTAATCTTTTTAGATGCTGAAAAGGCTTTTGATCAATTGAACTGGCAATTTTTGTTGAAAGTTTTAGACAAAATGGATTTTGGGGAAAATTTTTTACAACCGATTAGGGCATTATACCAAAAACAAACTGCCCGAATTATAGTTAACAATAGTTTGACAACAGTATGTAATATTGAGAAGGGCACAAGGCAAGGGTGTCCGCTATCGCCCTTGTTATTTGTATTAACATTAGAGATATTATTGGTTAAGATTCGGAATTCGGAAAAAATTAAGGGGATACAAGTTGGAGATCAGGATTACAGATTGAGAGCATTTGCAGATGATCTGGTTGTTACAGTGACCCAGCCAGAGAACTCTGTTGTGGACCTGATGGAGATAATAACACAATATGGGAAGGTTTCTGGATTTAAAGTAAATATACAGAAAACTAAAATTTTGGCTAGAAATATGACAGTTTCGCAGAAGGCTCTCCTAGAAGGATTAACTGGATTTGAGATTGTTAAAAGGGTTAAATATTTGGGGGTGATTTTGTCGCCCTCTAATACAAAGCTATATAAAAATAATTATGAAAAGTTATGGGGGAAAATTCAAAAAGAACTGGAGAGTTGGGAAAAATTGCAATTGTCTTTGTTGGGACGGATTGCAGCAGTGAAAATGAATGTCCTGCCCAAATTTTTATTCTTATTTCAAATGATACCGATTCTTAAGAAAGACTCTAACTTGGAGGAATGGCAGCGTGGTATCAATAAATTTGTGTGGGCAGGGAAAAAGCCACGAGTTAAACTTAAGATTATGCAGGATACTCGTGAGAGAGGTGGCCTTAAAATGCCTAATTTTAAATTATATTATGAAGCTGCTGCACTAGTAGGAATAAGTGATTGGATTAATTTGACACAATCGAGGTTATTAAATCTTGAGGGCCATGATCTGTTGTTTGGCTGGCATGCATATTTGTTGTATGATAAGAAGGTAGATACTGTGTTTAGGATGCATATTTTAAGACAGGCATTGCTGAGAGTTTGGAAGAAGTATAGACATAAGTTAAGCAGCAAGATACCATTGTGGGCAATCCCAAAACACGCAATAGAAAATATACATGCTGGCTTCAAACATGATGAGACTACTTACAAGGAAATTTTAAGTTTGGAAAGGAATATTTGGTGCTTGAAATCATATAGTTTCTTGCGAGAAGAGAAGGTTGTTCAGACTTGGTTTCAATATATTCAGTTACAGGCCAGGTGGAAAGAAGACCCAAAAAATGGATTTGCAACGACTGATGAAAATTTGATAAAGCAAATTAGAAATCAAGGACCAGCACATATTAAACGGATATATCTTGCATTGATAGAGATCGATTCAGAAACAGAGCTTGTAAAGGATTGTATGATAAAATGGGCCCAAAACATTCAGGAAGTTATTACAATGGACACGTGGGAAAAGATCTGGGTGAGGAATGTAAAATTCACTCAAGCTCAAAGTCTAAGAGAGAACTTTTACAAAATGTTTTATAGATGGCATCTAGATCCTAAAAAGCTTGCAAGTATGTATCCGAATTATCAGCCTAAATGTTGGAGGTGTGGTGATGAAGAGGCAACATATTTTCACATATGGTGGACATGTAAAAAGGTCAAGGCTTTTTGGATAAAAGTCTGGTGGAATATGCAGAAGATTTTTAAACGGAGGATAAAGTTTTGTCCGCAATTTTTTTTGTTGGGAATAATTGTTGACGCTACAGTTGTGGACTCTAAGTTGATGTTGAATTTAGTTACGGCAGCAAGACTTTTGATAGGTCAATATTGGAAGAAAGAGGAACTGCCGACTATACAAGAGTGGATTTTAAAGGTTTCCGACTTGGCAGAGATGGCGAAGATTTCGGCCTATTTGAAAGATTACTCGCAAGAACATTATATTATGGAATGGAGAAAATGGATTGAGTTTATCCAGAATAAGTATAGGGTCAAGAAGTTTTATCTAGCATTTGAATAAGTCTTCTTTCGTTTTCTTTTTTCTTTTTTTATTTTGTCTTCTATATATATTTAATAATGCTAAGTTTTGTTTGATCCTATATAAGTTAGAGAGTGATGGATTTTAGAATTTATAGTTGTTAGTATATGGTTGTTTATGATTGCTTTTTTATATATATATACCTTGTATTTAGCTCTGGGAAGTCCGGGGGGGGAGGGGGGTTGGGGGGAGGGGGGGAGGAGGGAGGGGGGGAGGGGGGGAAGGGGGGAGGTAGGGAGGGGAGGAGGGAGGGGGAAGGGAGTTTTTTAAAGGAAAACTGTATTTTTAAAACTTTTCAATAAAAAAAAATAAGGTATACTGTCTGAAACAGTACATGAATGAAACACACGAGACAAAATAAAACAGCTGGTAAATCAGTCACAGCACAATAATATCCTACTGCAAAAGCTAGGTCTGATCTTAAGATTATTCAAAAGATATGCTTCTTATATGATTCACCCGTTGGAAGAAAAAACTCCACATCCATCAGATTGTTAGCATTATTGCTGAATTATTGTTTGTTGTAATGTGGCAAGCCATTTCTGAATTCTAAAAATGTTGGAATCACCAGATGGAAAACTTCCTTTACCAAAACCACTTTTTAAATTAATTTCTGATGTGTATCATTGCTTCATGTAGATTACGTATATATGATAATAACTTTACAAAAACCTCACTAACCTAGTTAGTCATTTAAAAAATGAATATCCTGAATTTTGGAAAGTTGTCCACTGGAATAATTATCTATCGAGGGAAAAGAATCGAGAAATCAAGTCCTAGAGCAAATGTTAGTGCCAATTACTTTCCCTAATGTTTTTTTCTGGCAATCACTGCATTAGATTCCATCAACCAGATATAGCTTTTCTAGAGGTATATGCAGTGGTGGGATTCAAATATGTGAACAACTGGTTCTCTGTGTGTATGCCACTTCTGGAAGTCAATTCTGGGCCTGGGCAACAAAAAATTAGCACCAGTTCTGTCAAAGTTGTGCGAACTGGCTGAATCCCACCACTGGTTATATGCCATATTCCACCTTCAGTGCCCTTCAGTAGCCAAATAGGACAATTCCAGTGGTGGGACTCAGCCAGTTCACACCACTTCAGCAGAACCGGTAGCTAATTTTTTGTTGCCCAGGCCCAGAATGAATTTCTGGAAGCAGCATTCACACAGAGAACTGGTTGTTCACATATTTGAATCTCACCACTGGACAGTTCCTATAATAAAATTTAGTACAAAGCATGAAATAAAAAAAATGAAGGTGCAAAAAAGGATCATCATTTTTACTCTTTCCAAATGTGCTGTCTTCAGAGGCATTCATTCAAATAGATCAAAATATCTCCTCAGCAGCAATCAACACTCATATGAGCAGAGATTAACCCCAAGATTAACACTAGGTCAACAATCAAGTAAACAATTACCAAATGACGGAACTAGCTATCTGGACAAACACACTAACTGTAAACAACAGCTTAATCAAGAAACAACCAAGAACATTCCCATCAATACTGGTAGGGCAAGTCACTATCAGCCACAGTATATAAAAATAAAAGCAGATCACGGTCCTTTCTAGAACTGATAATGTTACCTAGTTTGATAATCAAATGCCTGCAAGAAAACCATCATGCTCAGAAAGTGCCAAGGACCTCACAGATTCATCCATAAATGTCCATAAAAATATTACCTAACATATTTCCTCCTCCTATTTTCCCTACAACAACCCTGTGAGGTGGGTTGGCCAAGGTCATTCAGCTGTCTTTCATGGACAAGGAAGGACTTAAACTCACAGTCTCTTGCTTTGTAGCCTGCTGCATTAATTGCTAGACCAACTGCCTATAAGCGTGATGAAAACCCACAGTTAATGTATATGAAATATAGATAAAACAACTGAACATATATGTAGCTAAAATGGCACCACCTACGTAAAATAGGGGGAAATGAGCCTGTTTGTGATAATTCCAAGTTGGGCAGATTGGAAAGAATCTTTGATAATTTAAGTGAAACATACCATGCTCAATATCATGTAGCAGATACATTTGTTCTAGTTGTCCAAGTAATTTATCTTCTTTATCCTTTGTTTTCTTGCTCTTAAAAATTAAACCTTGGATTATAACCATGTGTCTATTGTTAAACTTCACACATCAGGAGATGTGGTAATGAATGCCTCAATTTTCCTCATGAAAAATGGCTACTACACAATTGGTACCATTGTTTAATATTGTGAGAAACTTTGGCTCCAAAGGGCATGGCCACACACCATAAAACTAATTTCTAATATGCCAGAAGAGTGAAATTAATTTCTTAAGTATACGGGGTTCATAACATTTATTGAATTTCATTAATGAAAGTAAATGTAGTTGATTAATGACTTGGTGAATCTGTTTTGATTGCTGATTTAGTTGAAATGTTATTGAAGCTTCTTTTCAAAGTTTGGCAACTTCCTAGAAACTACAGGGACAATAAATGAGGAATGTATCATTAAAAAGTAAAATAATCCAGTTAAACACACAGGAAAATGTTTCAGAAAGAATGTTAATTATAAATTGCATCAGAATAAGGCTAGTAGACAAGAATGCCAAAGAAGTAATATTAAAACTCTTAAGGCTCAATTGCTGGATGGAATTTTCATATCAACTATACTCTGATAAAGGAGGATTAAAACTTTCCAGGCATTTACAAAAGTTTCTTCAGAGCTATTTGAACATTAACAATTTGAAGTAACTGAAAGGATTTTTTTCTTTATTGTTTTACTCAAATTCATATAGCTTTATGTTGTTACCAAGAATTTGTCCTGCTTTAATTCATATGTGAATTAATATTGAACATGATAAATATTGCTTTCTGGAGCATTCTGATAAATTATTTACATTTTGCCTGCTCAGAATTGAATAGGCCCATTATAATTTTCTACAAAAGATAAATTACTCCAATTTTTCAGAAGATCAGCCCAGTTACTGTAAGTCTACTGTGGGGGAAAAAAAGCTGCATAAATTTGTAAAACATTTGTTGGCATCTTGTAACTGCTTGAATTGAGTTCTTCAGTTCCAATAGCTTTGTATATAATACACAATGACATAAACACAAACATCGAAGCAATAAACATATAATTAACTATGCAGATATTACTAGTACATCTAATAGGAAGTACAATAATTGCTGCTAAAGTCTCAGGGTACAAGAGAATAATGCCGTGCTGATGTTGCTGGCGAAAGCAGTGTTGGGTTTAGTCATTAAAAACTATGAAATGGCCATAGTATTAAAAGAAATATTAAAAGAAATATTGCTGGTGATCATAAAATGTTATTTTATATGATTGTGTGTTTTATTTGGAACCTGCCAAGTCACAGAAGCGAGATGGATGGTGTAGAAATTTGATAAACAAGCAAACAAACCTTCACATACCTGCTTTTTACACCTGTCACACATAGTATAGTGACACATTTATTAAGAGGAGGGGGGTTTTCTGCAGAAATGAGAGCATCCATCTCTCTCTCTCTCTTTCCCCTTCCCTCCCTTTCCCTCCCTCTCTTTTTCAAACAGCATATTGCATTGTATGACTGCAAAAAAGGTGTATGTGCTATTTTAAAACAAATTGTTATGGAAACAAAAAAAGCAAAGATAAAATGACAGAATGGGTGTACTTGGGTAAATACAGAGCTAGCAAAGCATCCATGGGATGTCAAGACTATCTGATTTTTGAAGTTTTTGAAACATTCTTTCTAGAGGCAAAAGCACTTGTTTAACAGATTTCTGATTGGTAAAGTGCTTTGTTGTATATTTACAGTGCAGGAGTTTCAATTCCTAATTTACACAATTGTTCCTTGTTAGAGAGTCATGAAATATGCCTTACTCCAAAGTTGATAAGCATATGAAACAAATCAAGCACTCCTAAGCCTGTACATCCTTGAAATTCAACCTCAAATGAAATGATTCATAAACAAAACACTTAACTTCAGAGTATTAAATTCCTACTGAGATTCCATAGAAATCGAACAGAGTATTCTACAATCAGTCTGGATTTGACGTTCTTGGTGGAAGGTAGTTAAAAACAATTTTGCATCCTACTAACCAATCTGGAATCAAAGTAATACAGAATAATATTTATTTGTGGGCATTCAGAGGTTGTAGGGAAATAAGTGAGGGCAGTTAATTAAATAACATATAGTTTTTTCACACTGAATTTGCCAACAAGTCAATCTCCACCTTGCCCTACTTTAATGATTTTATACTTCTTGCAATGACTTCCTTGCTGACTTATTTTTGTTTTTGCTGGGTTTAGTAAAATCATAGAAGTGCAAACAATACATTGTTACAAAGATTCTGGCATTCGTTGCATATCTTCTGGAAGAGATATATCCACCTGTAGTTTCAATTTTAAAGAAAGGGAAGTCATCAAGCACCTCCAAAAGCAAACAGATTTGCATAAAATATCTTTATACTAATTTGTAGGGTCTTTCATACTTCAAAATTATTTCAGAAAAAAGGGGTCTGGATCTTGTGCGTGCAATACCACACTGTTATTCATTAGCACAGCTAATTCTTTATGACTTTTATGCAAGTATAAAAAAGTGTAAAAAGAGAAGACAGTGCTTTCAAATGCTATTCTGAAAACAGCTGCATTAAAAAAATGAGATGGAGCATGGAAGCCAAAACAATTGGACTCCTCACAGAAATTAGTTGTGTTTATTCAAGATTTGAAGATCTCCAAATTATATAGATGCACATGTAGAAGTACTGTAATTTAAAAAGGATTATTATACATCTTACTAAAATGGAGCAGCCCTTGGCCACATACTCTGTATGCATTCCCAGTTAGCTATTGAAATGTCATTCTCTCTATTATTATGGTCCTTTAAACCAGATGTTGACTGAACAACCCTGTCTGACAGACCTTCAAATTAGAGGCTATATTCTCTATAGCAAATATTTTACTCTACAAAGAAGCAGTTAGTTTTTGGCTTCCATATAGATCTGGGGCATTATAGTCCTGTTTCTTTTAAAGGTTTTTGAACTTTAAGCTTCCAGGTATGCTATATGGAATCCAGTGTATGAGGTTTTTAATAATGAGAATGTGCAGGTCAAAGTACAAGTTTATTGTTGTGCTGACAACTGGAGTACAACTATGGGTTGAGTTTTGTGTTATGCATTCTGTTTTACAGTGATGAAATCCTAAAATCCCCCCAAAACATAGACAATAATCACAAATGAAGGTGAATATACGTATCCCAGGATAATTTGCAGGATCCAATTTGAGTCGGTCATCAGGATCAGAGGTTTAGTCTTCCAAGCTTTTGGACTCTTGCTGGAATTTCTCTCTAGCAGAGTATGTGCTGTCCTATGTGTGGTATTTATATTGCAAGTGGCTTTTCAGATGTTGACTGGGGCCTGTTGATGGCTGACTTTTAAGTCATTAGCTGTCATTTGCTTGTGCTGCCCAGCCCTCGCCTTCTAAGTACTTGATAGGTGTGTGGTAAATCAGAAATCCTGTTGACTGACAGGGGGCCTGTTTCCCAGGCTTCAATCACCTCCCTGGCTGTTTTCGTGCCTGCTCATCCAACAATCTTAGTAGCTGCAAAATTGAATGTGTGTCCTTGTTCATTGCAGTGTGAGGCTACCAATGAGTTTGGGTCTCCTAGTCTGACCCCTCACTATAAATCCCATTTATATCCCGCCCTTCTCCGAAGACTCAGGGCAGCTTACAATCTAAGCACAAATCAATGTTTGTGGTTAGCTTCCTCCCAGTCTGTCCTACATAGTCACAGGGGCAATCCATGCAGGGGATTCCGTAGATTACATTGGAAGTATCTCCCACCTCCAAGCAATCTTTACAATGCATAATTTGTAACCTTTGGCAGCACAAAAACAGCCAGGGAAGTGATTGAAGCCTGGGAAACAGACCCCTTGTCAGTCAACAGGATTGCTGTTTTACCACCAGCCTATCAAGTACTTAAGAGGGCTGGGCAGCACAAGCAAAGGACAGCTAATGACTTAAAAGCCAGCCATCAATACACCCCAATCAACATCTAAAAAGCCACTTACACCATGCACTATAAATACCAGACACACTCTGCTAGAGAGAAATTCCCTGAAGATGGGCTCCAGCACCAGTCTGAAAGCTTGGAAGGTGAAACCTCTGGTCCCAGTGGCTGACCCAAATTGAGTAGACAATAATATTGTATTTTAAATATGAAAATGCAAACAAAAAAGTCACAGGAAACCAACACAAAATGGCTATGAGACATTGCTGAAAGCATTTTATGGCCTCATCAGTCATTTAATAAAGCTTTATTTGGATTTCAGATACACAAGTACAAAAAAAATCCCCTCTCCCTTTAACAAAATTCTTGGCTATAAGAAACCACCAGCAGAATTTTTATTTATGAAACTGTGCTCTCAAAGCCTATTGGGGAAATACGTATGCATATATTTATGCCTCCAGTTTTATATAATGTAGCTCTAACCATAAAGAATGGCTACATAATTAAGGTAAGTGAACAAAGCATCTATCGTTATGAGTTTACACAACCTGTTCTTCCCGACTTGTGAGGGCCAGCACTAACATTCTGTAGATAATATTCTGTATATAACGTTCTGTATATAATCATATTGTTCCAATGGCTTATGAGAAAATATTGGGTGAGTTCTTTTAAAATCCTTTGAGTCCTTTACGAATCTATCAGGCAACAATGACAAAAGAATCCCTTCCAAATATAACTCTACCATACTCCATTTTAGTACTGGTGGCAAATTGTGCTGTTTGATGCAATACGGGAGTGGCGGTCTATTATATTCAGGAGGCATTCAGGTGGAAAGAAAACAAAGTGTAAAATTCAATCAATGGAATAAAACTCCTTGTTCCGAAACAAGTCTTTATCTGCCCATCACAATCCTAACCAAATGAAGCAGGGTAGAAAAATAACATAGCTTTTTTTATTATTATTTTTCTGGCCAAGTCCTGGAGATGAACTGTTTTAAATAGAAAATAAAAAAGCATGAGGTCACTTTTCTTGGCGAAAAAGCATGCACAGTTTCCATCAACTTCAGTAGCAATATTAGTCTCTGCTATGAAAAAACTGGGCACTGACTTCTGTGGTGTCACTTGGAGGACAAACCAGCCCCAAGAGCAAACTTCTCGTTGTCCTACGGAATTTAAGCCAAAACAAAATTTAATTTCATAATGTAATATTGCGTATTTAAACAGCTGTATAGTGGCTAGCTGCCATATGTCAGTTAAATAAAATATTCTCTGTAGGTAGGTTTATGTATATGTGTGTAGGATGTCTATGTGTGTCACTTTTTTAAAAAAAAATCTTCAACATTAGACAATAGAGCCATTCTTTTATTTATTTATTTTACTCTGGTTATCATTTTAACCCCCTTTATATGCTGCCTAGGTTGCTTTGTGATGAGGCTCTTACACACTGAATTAATCAAATTAATCAATAATATATAGATGATAGATAGATCCTGGCTTTTTTCTTCTCCTCTTTCCTTTGTTTTTAATGCAGCCTAGTTTGATCTTGCTTGAGAAAGCATCAGAGACAGATTTTCTTTGCTCTTTGCCATACTAGCTAGCACTCCACAAGCTATTTAAACCATCTTTTTTTAATTTAATCCCATAGAAATGTGATGTATACTACAACCACAAGGCAACATGCAAAGGCATCTTTGTATGAAAATCCATTGGTTTTATGACTGAAGTAGTGAGGTTTGCCTTTTGCCTTCCAGAAATTCCATCAAGAAAATTAAGAATCCTAGAAAGACAAGTGTGTGTGTGGGGGACACCAATTAAGTCAGCAGAACTGCTTTTAACCACCCGTTGCTTATTAAAGTTCTGCTGGGAAGCTCTATGAATGTTTGTAATAGAATGAAGAACTGGCTCTTTGGGTTATTTTGGACCAAAAGGGCTTCATAGACCTTTGAAACAGCAGTAGTTACTCATTTTATAATTGTTAAGGATTAGAAAGTTTAAGGAAAAACCTTGCTATTTTGGTAGAAAAATGCCTAGCACTCTGAGCTTTGAAAAGGATCATAAATGAGATTCAAAAGGAGAAAAAACTGGAGTATCTGATGGATGAGGAGCACAAATAAACACCTGAGCCCTTACTGTATAATCTTACATACCAGCTAATTCTTAACTATTCTTCCCAAGTACATTCACCTCTCATATTTGAAGGTAACAATATCTTAGTAGCTTCCAGATATATCCAGATATGTAATCCTTGCCTTACAACCATTCAATGGACTGTTCAAAGTTACAACAGCACTGGAAAAAGTTATTTACAACCTGTACACGACCTGTTGTAGTATCCCCAGTCTTGTGATCAAAATTTGGGTGCTTAGCAACCGGTATGTATTTACAATGGTTGCAGCATCTTGGGCTCATGTGATCATTTGCAACCTTCGCAGCTGGCTTCCGACAAAGTCAATGAGAGAAGGCAGATTCCCTTAATGACGGTGTAATTTGCTTACCTGCAATGATTCGCTTAATCACCATGGTCATAAAATTGGGCCCAACTCGCTTAACAACCACCTTAACAATCCACTTAGCAACATAAATCTGGTCCTAATTACAGACGTAAGTTGAGGAATACCTGTAACATTACCTGATTGTAAATGTTACCATAATTCCAGAAAATGTTTCTTCTGTCGTGCCCACAACAGGTATTTGAGCTCTACTTACCATCCGGCAATACAATTCCATTTAAACAAAGATTCCACTAGTTGAATGGTACATTATTATTTTATACTCCTTCTAATACATGTATTAAGTTCAATGTATAATGCCTGCCATTTCCTGGATCTTCCCACCCTGGACCCATTTTGAAAAACTTAACTGTTGCCAGCTTTAACATTTTGGAGTTAGGTACTTGGAGAAGATGCATATAAGGGAAGATGCCAGGATAATTATAATGTCTGTAAGCCACCCAGAGTCACTGAGAGTGAGTGGGCAGCCATACAAATTTTCTAAATAGGTAACAAATTATTGATAGTGCCAATACTTACAGCATGAAATCTTACTTCATTTGTCTAAGGTGTGCTTAGATAGAAAGAAGGAAGGAAGGAAGGAAGGAAGGAAGGAAGGAAGGAAGGAAGGAAGATGTAAGTGAACCTTTCTGCTCACCAGACATATAAATGGTTAGTATGAGCAATCCAGGACCTTGCTACACAAATCAGTGTGATGGGTTAAGTGATGAATAGACCCTTGGGAAATCCAGGACAAGTGCACTCTGAGTCACAGAAACTAGTGGGTCTCTTGGAAGCGATCTCTCAGCCCAACCTCCTACACGGAGCCGCTGCAGTGGGGGGAAAAATGTGAAGAGGGTATCTCTGTACGTCAACTTGCACTCTTGAATTAAATGTGAGATATAAATGGAACATACAAATATTGTTGCTGGGATATAGTGGAAGGACAGAAGCCTTTTGATCTGAGATGACTGAGAAGGAAATGACAGCTGAATTCAAACACAGTTGAACATCACTCTGTTGGTTACAGCAGAGGTCCCCAACCTTTTGGCCCCAAGGACTGGTTTTGTGGAAGACAATTTTTCCACAGACTAGGGGGAGGACAAGCATGCAAGCTAGATTTCTCCCATGCACAGTTTACAGTAGGGTTCACACTTCTACGAGAATCTAATGCTTGATGATCTGAGGTGGAGCAGAGGCATTGATGCTAGTTGCTGGAGAGTGGATGCAAATGCAGATGAAGCTTTGCTCGCTTGCCTGCAGCTCACCTCCAGCCGGGCGTCCCAGTACCTAACAGGTCACAGACTGGTACTGGTCCATGGCCCAAGGGTTGGGGGCCCCTGGATTAAAAGCACAGAATACCAGTGGGAACACAGGCCATTCTATCCAGAACAAGATGTAGAGGACATTTGTTAGTACAGTATGGATGATTCATCTCCATTCTACGATGCACTATTCTATTATGTCATTTAGATTCCTATCATTTCTATTTTGAGAATAAAAAAGCCATACTTTGTAAACAACACACAACTCTGGTTTTCATGACCATTTCATGATTTCACTGAATATTCCAGAAAAGTTACTTTCTAGTTGGTTTTTCTGCACCCCTTTCACAAGCCCAAGGATATTCCAGGAAAATAATACTCTCAGTTTACTCAGCTTATTGAACTATTTATTTATTACATTTATTACATGTTAAACTTGCATTTTCAAAAACCAGCCTCCTACTGTGGTCTTCAAAACTAGGCTGACCAGCCTCATTTGGAGTTTCTGCTGGAAACAGGTTGCCGGCATTTCTTCCTAAACCGAATCAATCTGACAAAAAAAAACTGATTTGATGAAGAGTCTTTACAAGATCCCCCCCTCGCACAGGATTTCTTTTTCTACGGGAAAGTCCTCTCCTCTAGAATCGTGGGCTCTTCAAACAGATGATACTATAGCTTTAATAATGATATGGAGGTAAGGATTCATTCCAAACTTGGTGTCTGGGCTTCTCCGTAAGCAACGGGGCCCACTGCTGTAATTTGAGAGGAGGAGGAGAGACAAGAGACCGAGAGATCCTACGGCCAAAAGCTGAAGTCCCGCGTTAGCACCAATCCCGATGTAGAATTGGAAAAAGAAAAAAAAAAGTAGCCCAAAGCGGTTGCAGCAACTCCGGGCAGGTCTCACTCAAATCTGGACTCAAGCACGCCCTCTCTCCCTCTCCGTTTTTTTTTTTTTACTTGGAAGTTTCCTAACGCGCGTGGAGAGCCAGGAGAAAGGAAAACGTGGTTAAGGAAAGTTGGTGGGAAAGAAGCCAGAGGCTCCTCCTTAAGGTTTGTTGATCTTCCCCGACCACCCCCTTCCCGGGGAAAAACGAAGCTCTCGCGGGCCAACCGGTTGCAACGGAGAACTCGCTCAGCGGGGAGCGAGAAGGGCCAAGCGACCGCTTTCCCAGCGGGTCCCAATGAAGCCCTGCACGACGGGCGGCTACCAGCAGAGGACTTGAACCAGGCGCGACCGGAGTTGCCTTTGCCCTCCGCTTCGGGACGCTTAAGTTTGTCGGGCAGCTTCCCTTCCCCGCCCTCCCTCCCCCCCCCGTCCCCGGGATGCTGCTGGGGCTCCGCTCGGTGTGGCTGCTGAGCTGTTCGATCAGCTTGTGCCACGGCTATTTCGACGGCCCGCTTTACCCGGAGATGTCCAACGGGACGCTGCATCACTATTTCGTGCCGGACGGGGACTACGAAGAGAACGATGACCCGGAGAAATGTCAGCTGCTTTTCAAGGTGAGCGACCGCCTGCGCTGCACAGCGGACGGGGAGGCTGAGCGCTCGCATCCCGCCGCGGCGCCCACTCTGACGCTGCGCGAGGAATTCAGCCTCCTCGGCCGGCAGGTGGAGGACACGGCGCGCGTGCTGGAAGGCATCCAGAAGAGCATCGCCTACGACCTGGACGGCGAGGAGAGCTACGGCAACTACCTGCGCAGGGAAGCCACCCAGATCGGCGACGCCTACGCCAACTCGGAAAAATCGCTGGGCGAGCTGGAAAACAAGTTCCGGCAAGGCCAGGAGCACGAGAGCCACGAGGAGAGCCGCCTCAACGACGACTTCCTGGCAATGCTGGTGCATGCGCGGGCCCTCCTGAAGGAGACGCTGACCGTCTCGGCGGGCTTGCGGGACAAGTACGAGCTGCTCGCGCTCACCGTCCGGAGCCACGGCGCGCGCCTCAGCCGTCTCAAGACCGAGTATCTCAAGGGTTGAGCAGGAGTGGCCCCCCCCTTTTTTTTTTTTTCCTCCCCTCCTCGGTGGCCACGCGGCGGAACTCTTGCCGGGCACGCTTCCCACGGACGGGTTTTCTTCTCCAACCACATCCCGACCGACCCTTTGCTGCTGGTACCACAGTGCGGATCGTTGGCGAATTTTCATCTGAGCACCTTGAAAGAGCAAAGTAAAGGGCCTGCCTGCCTTTAGGTGGCGTGAAAGACGGCTCAGACGACAAATCGACAGTTGTTTCCCCTTGTGAAGGGGGGGGGGAAACAAACTGATGGGGGCGCTCTTTTTGCTAGGTACCCAAAAAAAATCCAGAAGTGTGTCATCAGCCCATTTTTTAAGTTCGTTTCTTAGCTTTCTGACAGATGGAAATTCAAGTTACTGGGGGTGGGGTGAGGGCCATGTCAGTAAAAAGAGCGCTTTGTGGGATTCCCACTGGCAAAACGTTGAAAGACGCACACGAGCTTACTGCACACAAGCTTACTTTATTCCCTTCGTCCACATTCTTTAGCACAGCGTTTCCCAACCTTAGGAACTTGAAGATGCGTGGACTTCAACTCCCAGAATTCCCCAGCCAGCTATGCTGGCTGGGGAATTCTGGGAGTTGAAGTCCACGCATCTTCAAGTTCCTAAGGTTGGGAAACGCTGCTTTAGCATAATGTATCTGAAATAGAGGGAACAAATAAAAGTTGACCATTGGGACAATCTATGTACCTAACTTAATAACTCATTGGCCTGGCTTTTTCACCTATGGTTGGGTTGCAAGTTTTTACTCAATTACTTGAAAGTAAGTTCTATTGAGTAAAAAAAAGACCGAATTTGGAGGCAATAGTTGTAAGAGTTGCAAAAAGCTTTAAAGATAATTCTTTTAATACCTTTTTAGTTCAAAAAGAGAAACAATGGTATAGTCAAACATATCTCAGTTCTGGAGATTTGGGAGTATCTGATATGTTGCAAGAGTTTTAGAATTTATTGGTCGCAATTCAGCAATGTTATATACACTTAAAGTCTTTTATTGTTTTATGGAATTTGTTGTTGTACAACTCTGGGGGGAAATGTTATAGACAGGAGATGCTAAGTTACAGCTTTTGAACCTTGTCCTCTAGTTCTTTCAAATGAAATCTTCTGAACTTCGATAGTGATGCAGTATTACTAAAAATCAATAATCGATAGAATTTCTGGTGCCAAGGTTTCCATATATTTCATTTAGCTTGTTTTCAAAATAAACCTATATGGTTGCCACTGCTTGCCTGATTCCACATTGACAATTGAGGAACTCAGTTAAAGTAATGTATTAATCCTTTTACTGATTGATGATAACTGCCCTGGAAATTTGTGATGTTATCAATGGTTTGGGAAAAATATGGAATGATAGTTTGGGATTTTGGAAAAATTATGGAATGATACTTATTTCATTTTAATTCATCAGGAGAACTAAAAAGATAATGCTTTCTATTAGATGTGAAAGTAATTTTCCCCATAATTTTAGTGCTTTATGGATATTTTATGGATATTGGTCATTTGAACAAGAATATGATAGTTATAAACATGCACTCAACACCAAATAACAGTTATTTTCTCTCCCAGTTTTATTTTAATTTGTCCTGAATCATGATTACCCAAAGAAATGTCTTTAACATTATTTTAAACATGCCATTCATAGAAAAGTGCAGTTCTTTAGTACTGCAGTAAAAGTTGTAAATCTCATACACTTTGTTCACAATCCATGCAGAGTACATAACTGGTTGCTGCATTTATGGCTGTGTTCTAAACTTTACAGAGAATAGCTATCAGAAGATAATATTCTGGTATCAGAAGACCAGTTGCTTCAGTTATAGTTTGATGTAATGGGTATTCTAAAATAAGCAAGTTTTTTTTAAGGGGAAACCAACCTCTATGGCTTCCCAGGAAAACTCAGCCAAATTGGAAGCAATAACTCACTGTGCCTCTCCCTGTTCTGCACAAAAGGCTTTAAATTCCTTAAAGAGATTTTGCAGAGCTAAAGCTACTGTTAAATGTTGCTTGGCTCCTTCTAAGATAACAATTTCCTTCCCAAAGAATTCTTTTAGATTGCCAACAATTAGGCAGATATTGGAACAATTTACCAATCCAAGAATGCCTAATCTACATTGTAATGTTCCATAACTGATGTCCATAGAGTTCTATAGAAATTTTTATGTTATGCTGATAATATAGGCATAGCCTTCAGAAGCAACAAACAAAAAGATTTAATAGATTTTTGCCATTGATACTGCACTGTAAGGAGTTTTATGCTTCTGGATGTCTAAAGCAAACCTAGTAACTCTTTGAAAAGAAATGAAATGTTGGCAATCCAAACCAAGGTAACAAAAACAGGTTTGAGGTATTTGTCCTTTTCTTTTGCACAGAAAACTCATATTTAAGTTGAAGTGAGATTAATTTAGATTTGTCCCACTTTTCAGAAGAAAATGGTTGGGGTGTTTGAGGCTTCTAAAATCATGAAAAGGGGTGAGGGTAGAGGGACAGCCAGCAAAGCTCCAGAGAAACTAAACAGCAGCTTTGCACTACAACTTAAGACTAAATGACTGTAAAATACCCTTTACTCTTTGGGCTTATATCACCAATGCTAAACTGCTTCAACAGAACACTAACCCCACTGGTTGTGGTAGGGCATTGCCACATGTTAAAATAAATGATGCTCTGCAATTGCAAGATACGTGACACATTTCTTACTCAGATAGGATATTTGGAAACAGGTACCAGAACCTCTGGATATGGTTCTGAACAAAAGATACTCAACTAAATTCATCATCATCATTATCATCATCATTTTAGTCATTGTCTTTCCATTCAGGATAAGGCCTCTTCCACATGTTTCCAACCTATAAGAGTCCTGAGCTTTGTTTTGCCAATTGGGCCCACTCAGCTAAATTAAAATATATTAATTTTCCTGCCGTTGTTTCTCAAAGCAACAACAATTAATTTGCATGGTGCTGAATCCTATAGTTTTGATTTTTTTCATACTATTGTGATATGTAGCATAAGGTCACAAAAGATCTGATTTTCCATTATGGTTGAGAACTATAGATACACAGTGTCTGCAAGAGCAATATTACCAAAAGCAACCAACAGCAGGCTTACAATGATTCTACATAATGTTTTCTTTAGACATATTTAATAATATTGTCATTACATCAATGAAAACCTAATCAGGTTCCAAATCCATGAAATCGGCCCATCATCATGGCATATCCCGGGCTATATTGCTGTATGTGAAAATGCTGTCATTTCTGAGAAAGTTCATGTCTTCACTTTTACTTAAAATGTATGCATCATTTTTGCATCAAAGCATAATCCATAATAAAAAACATGGCAGTATCAACTTCATTCCCATCAAATAATATAAGGTGATTTTTTAAAAAAAATAGCACAATTCAAAAAAAAATCAGCATCATGAAGCCCCATTAACCTTAAAACATAATCACCGCTTGAATCTTTCTTTGGCATTAGCGAGGCTTCAGTTTTTGTGGAATTAAGTTTAGAATTATTTACTTCACCTAGATTTTTTTTTAACTTCAGCAAGGCAGAATATTTTCTTTATTATTGAGATAACTTAGTAAAGTGAAAGATTGCCATTTAGCGCTTTAGAAAGTCTGATATGCTTACTTTGGAAGAATCCTCCAATAGTCTGCTTCTTAAAATGTGATTTATGAGCTGTATGTTAGTTTTTAACCAAAGTTGCTTTTTCAAAAGGCAACTGGATTTTGTTTTTCCGTGAAATTGACTTTTTGAAAAGCACCTTTGGGACATCCATGACATGGATGACTGAGAATCTCCAGACATTTATAGTTTTTAAGTTTATTTGTAATTTCTATACAAGAAATATATATGATGCTAAAAACTAAATTAAGCATTCTAAATTTTAATAGCCTTTTTATAGTCCAGTTTATCTCCAATGGCAGATGATGTACATTTTTTTTTACTTTCTCTAAAACAAACGCTTGAATATTAAGAATAAGCCAAGAAATTTTAGATTCATATCTTGGGATCTATGACTCTTTCTCTTAACCAAACTGTTTACATTCTTATTTTCTTTCGTTTGATTTTATTACTCTCCCAGTTACAATCTTTGAGCAGAATCAGAGCTCCTGTTGCTTCAGCCAACATGCTGAAATAGGCATGGGCTGTAGTCTATAGCTAGTCTCATATTTTTTTGGGGGGGAAAAGAATATATCTATGGTACTCTCAGAAGTCTTGTAATTTAATTTGGGAGGAAGCGTAAACAGTGGATTTTTCTTGAGATTACGGTATTTTAGAGTAAGAAATTTAGGGTTTATAAGGTTCTGGGCTGCTCTGTCAAGTATTTAAAGCTGTCATGTTTCCTTAAAAAAATAAAAATAGTAAATAATACTTTTATTTCATTTGAAATCTTCATTTTAGGGGGCTCAATAGAGCCATATTCCTATAGTTTTAATAATATAGATAGCTTACATATTAGTTTGCTTGCCTATTTCCACTCTATATTAAACTGAAAAGATTCCTGTTCCCTTTTGCATCATTATTTTCTCCCTTCCTTTGTATTATAATTTTTCTCTTTATTATTCACAGCATGAATCCATATTTATGAGAAGTAGCTGCTTTTTCCCTCAAGATTCTAAACATATTTCCTTGAAAGACTTGTTGCTACTATGTAAATGGTTTGGCTCCTAAAGCTAGTTGTAGTTCTTTTAACATATATCATCAGTAATTTTGTCCTTTCCATGCTTTTTGCTAGCTTCTGTTTCTTGAAATCATTTATCTTGTTGGACAACAGCAAAACTGCATGGAGGGATTTTTTTAAAAAAAATATTGTTCTAAATTGAATATTAATTCAATTAATAATTCAGTAACTAATGTTAACTTTCAACATGGCAAAAAGGCAATTTTGCATTTAGTTTTCATACATATTTAAGGAATACTTAAAAACATGTTTAACTCCTGCAATTCAGAGAGATGTTAATATTTATCATACACTTTGGACAGATTTTTCTTTCAGAATGCCAAGGATTTTTTGTAGATTGTGCGGTTTGTTAAAACTTGGTTTATTAAGTCCAGCTTACAATGAACAAGGATAAAAGTGATAGAAAATAGATTAAGGCAGCTACAGATTTAACTGCTGTGTAAAATAGAAACTTTCAGCTCAGTTTCCTTTTCAACTTAAAACAGTAGTAGGTGACTTTTTGCAGGATTCTTGAACTAAATGTGTCTTTAAATCTGCTACAAGGACTCAAATCTTTCCTAAATTCTTATTCTCTTTGTAAGTTCTCCCAGTGAACATTGTCCCTATGCTTTGGACTACATGAAGAAGATCCTCTTATATATTAATTCCTGGAATATTAGAAAACAAAGCATACTATGTCTGGGCTGCAGAAATTCAGAGGACAATTAGCAGTAAAGGTATCTGCATCTCTGCTGCCATCCAGTGGTTGTCCAGATGTTTGTAGTCTAAACCGTTTGTAGTCTAAATACAGTGCTTTAATGACCTATGGTTCCATTTGCTTGGAAAAATCGAAGGCAATCAAAAAACAAATCAATAGAAGATCAGGTAGGCAGATATTGCCACTAACTCAAATACAGCTTTACAGGAGCTCAAAGGAGAAAACAAAATCCATTAGGCCATAAATAGTTGGAAATGACTCAGACTCAGCAACTGTTTCTCCATGATTTAGTCTGCTTTGGCAATTTCTCTTGGCTTGGAATGGCAATGACAGAAAACTTTTATGTAGCCACTTCACAGATAGAATTCAGTCACAATGACATTGCTCTTCCAGGGATTATATAAATCAGGGGTCCCCAACCCTCGGTCCATGGACTGGTACTGGTCCTCAGCATGCCAGCAACTGGTCCACACAAACAAACAAAGCCCCATCTGCGGGATGCAGGCAGCACACAAAACCACGCCCCCTCCGGTCCATGGAAAAAACGTCTCTCCAGGTAACCGGTCCCTGGTGCCCAAAAGGTTGGAGATCTCTGATCTAAATAATGCCTGTTCTTTGAATTTTCAATAATACCAGACATGGACTTTGGAGCAACATTGAACTTTTCTGTGGAATCATATTATGATTTTGTTGAATAACTTGACTAAGTTTGTTCTTATCTTAAGTAAATACAGTATATGGCAAGGTTAGCAGGAAAAAAAATTAAATGTTTTCCAAAGGGATGGAGCTCAAATCAGAACTTAATGAAAAAAGAGACTAAATACTGAGCCAAAGGTTGACCCAATTAGTATACATGAAATTGATTGTGGAAGCAAAACACAAATATCATAACCTTGCTACTTTATTTGGATATTATGATGTTATGTTAAGAATGTTTCCTTACAAGTTTTAAATTTTTAATGTCATTATTGTTTCTCTGCTTATTTAGCATATAAGTGGACATGATTAAAAAACTAATACTGAGCTATGAGAAACAAAAAGCATTCCATTTTTACCAGTTACAAATGTAAAACAACAGCTATCTCTTCTAATTTGTTTCCAATCAATCCATGTTTGATTCTGAATTATCCTGCTTATCAGGTGATAGTATTTCAGTAATTGTCTCTATACAGGATGCCATAAGTACATATTCTTTACTGTACTACATCTTCTTGTTATTAAATTAATAAAGTATTTTTATTCTTTGAAATTCTTATTTTGAATGCTCCATTACTATATATTTTTTAAAAATTAGCCTTTTCAAGGACGCCTAAGTGTATATATAATTGTTTGTATATATACACAGATTGAAAGAGAAACAAAACTCCTTAATCTTAGAACACATAGATTCAATCGTAGTTTCAGGTAGGAAAACTTAAGCAACCTAGACCAAGCTAAATCCATGCTAGGAAATTTCAGAAACTTGGCATTCAGATAAATCAGTTATGAATAGGCACATGGATAAACCACATTTACATACCATTCAAAAGAGAGAATAAAAAGCTAAGAAGGAAATGAAAAAAGAACACATCCTCTTCAACAGCAAAACACAAATAAACAAGGATTGGTTATGATTCAATAATAGCATCACTTAATGTCTTTGGTCTCAATTGTGATAAGGCAAGAATTACCTATGATGTAGTCATTCACTGTGACTGGATACAGCAGCACTTTTTTAAAAAAAAATAGCATAAAAATATTTGGAATGAAAACTAGATGCTGGGAAGTAGTCACATCTGGATGCCTTTTAAGATTCAGTGACATTAGAATATAAGGAGATATTCTAGTAGATAATCAAGTTTCAAAAACCTGTTCAGCCTAACTATCCACTTTATTATGAATATACAAAGGAGTTGCAAGAAGAAACTACGGTATGTCATCTTAACTTTCTTTGGGAAACGGCAGTAAAAAAAGGCATAGTAAATAACTTCAGAAACACACATGGCTGAAGATGTATGGGATTACTGCCCAAGGTAAAATGCAGAATAAAATAATAATAACTTGATATACTTCAGTTTAATTAGTTGGTAATGATGGTCAACCTGGGAACTTGATGGAATCTGTAAATTAACTTACCGTAATATCAAATGTTTCAGTAAAATGCTATAGTAACAGCAACAAAAATGTGTAACACACTATAAAGGAAATGAATTCCAGATTTGTATTACATATTACTCTAGATATTTCTAGTTAAAATACTTATTTTATAAGCATTTTGAAAATAGAAGGGAGTGAGTCATACATCTGAACAATTATGTAATCTAAAAGGGAGCAGATTTAATTTCAGTTGGATAATGTTCTTTTCCACTTGGATCTCAAGTACCCTTTATACTTTTCATCAGATGTACCAATCAAGCAAACATTTCAGACTGTATTGTTCATGCATAGCTTGTGTGCAAAAAGCTGCAGAAATATTTTTAACTCTCAGAATACTATGGTCACACCATCTTTCATTTTATTGCATTTTGTAAAATTATGCAGAATAGCAGAAAAAGGGAAAGAAACCGTAAGTAAAAGCATGCAATAAGAAAAGGGAAATATGCCTAAACCAACATCATTTGCTACATCAGTCCATCGGTTTCTATTTTTGCAAATCAATCTTGATTCCAAAACAGATATGCTTCATACATTGCTTTTGTTCTTTACATTTATTACTCCTGTCTGTTTCTGGAGTTCATCAGCCTCATCCAACCAAATGTTCTTGGTCTTCCCCTCTTAGAACCATACACACTTCTAGGTATTTGTTTTGTGATTTATTTTTTGACATGATAAGTTTCAGGTCTACACTGCTTATTACATCATAAAACCACCAAAATATCATTGTAAATCCTTCAGATTCTAGCCAAAAATACAGAATCCTCTACTCACAAAAATACTTACATATCCACATTCCCAACCAACACACTTCTAATGTCATTTTTCAAATTAAACATTAATAAGTACATTAACTTATCAAGGGGTACATCTTACATCTCTGCTCAATGTTTAACCATTGTTAAGCATTCTATTTATTCTCATGTATACTTTACTTCCATCATATACTGTATTACTCTTATTACATTCAGCAGTTCAGCTACTCTTATTGCATTCAATTCCATATTTGCACCAAATACGGTACTCAATAATTAAAAAATGATGAAATCCATTTTATCCTACACCTTTTCTAACTCAACAAATATGCAATAAAATTCCTTTCTCACATTCATTTATTTCTCAGTGATTTGATAAATAGGATAATTCAGTCCGCACATAATTCAGTCTGCCAGACATAAAATCAACCTGTACTTCCCAAATTTTGTTATTACCTTTCAATCAGTATTCTGCTAAATACAGGCACATTTCACAAATAATAGTATTTTTGTTGTTGTTAGTTGCGAAGTCGTGGCCGACCCATCGCAACCCTATGGACAACGTTCCTCCAGGCCTTCCTGTCCTCTACCATTTTTTTTTACTCTTGTATTATAGAACAATAATATCATTTCTCCTATCATGAGGCATAGTGTAGTCCTCACAGAGATACTGCATAACAAAACACCTCCAATTTTTTAACACTTATCAAGTTACATCATTTATACCTGCTGCCATACTGTACTCTTCTAGAGTAGACTAGATTCAAGATCAGAATCTGTATTCTAATATGTATCCATTCTTGCATATTCTCTTTCTTGGAGTGATTCTGCGATTATTTTAATTTCTTTTATTCTTCCCATTTCTTTCATGGCCATTCCTCCCAAAATCCATTTTTGCTGTTATAAAATAATGCTTTTATAACCTTTAATTGCATTAGTATCCTTCATTAATTCTCTCAATTTTTCACCATAAACGGTCAACACAATCATGCTTTTAGAACTGTACAGGTAATCTGGAGTTTAAGAACAAGTTCCATTCTCAAGGTCTATCCTTAAGTTTGAATTTGTATGTAAGCCAGAACAATATAATTGCATAATACTGAAAAGCAGTATTGTGTGATGAACTTGAATCACTCTGTATTTAAGTTGAATCATTGTGTATTTAAGTTGAATTTTGCTACAATAGCCTCCATTCTTAACCGTGGGTTGTCCTTAAATTATTAACCCATGGACTTGTTGTATTTATTTTGTTGTCTTATATGAACAATAGATATGCTTAAACCACACATTTGAAACAAAGAGATCTTTTTCTAATTAGATACTGTACTCACCAATCACCCTTCTAATTTATTCTTGGGCTTCTGAAAGACCCAATTCCTTTTTCTTTATTCACTTCATTCTCACCATTCTTTCATGCCATTTAACGGAATTCTTCTTCCCCTACTACAATCCTTCAGAATATTATACAATTCCGGTCAAAAATACTCTGCTTGTTCCATTGTTACTATTCTTTGGAACAAATGTGCAACTAATGTTAATTTAAGGATTGCTACTTTCATTTGCACCCACAATAAACTAGGTAACGCAAACCACATTTTCTGAACTGTGAAGCAATTGATGCCAAAGATTTTAAAGAAAGAAAAAGGAAATCTGCTGGTACTGTCTTTTTCTCTTTTTGTTCAGCAGAAATATTACAAACAGAACTATACTTGGAAATGAAATGGAATCATGACATAAGCTTTCTGAATCCAGTTCCAAGATTCTACCTAAAGAGATCATTGCCTGCTTTAATGGTACCAAATTAAAGCACAGTTTAAGCATAGGGTTATGAAATCTTTGAACAACTGATTTTCAAAAATGCACCCTCTAGTCTAGACATTTGAATTAATTCTCATAGCACTCAAGGAAGCTAAGATGGTTCACCAAGAATAGATTGTTGAAATCCACAGCTATGGACTGATTAGAAAACCAATACTGATGATTACAGTTGAGATTTTAGAATATACATCTAAGTCAGACATGTCAAACACAAGGCCCGGGGGCCGGATCGGGCCCGTGAAGTGGTTTCATGTGGCCCCCGAAGCCATCCTGGAAACAGTGAGGGAACAGCCCCCACTGCCTTGGCCCTAGCCCAGAGACCCTCCTTCTGCCACAGACCCTCAGATCTGTCCCACTCCTGCCCAGGCCCCCATAGGCACCCTTGATGCCAGTGATGTAGAGCTGGCCACGCCCACCCAGGAGGCCACAGGCACTCTAGCCATGCCCACCCATTAGGCCACGCCCACCCTGGCCACGCCCACCCAGCCCCCTGAGGGCAACCGCAATGCTGATGCGGCCCTCAATGAAATTGAGTTTGACACCCCTGATCTAAGTGGTGACTAAGAACTGACAACAACTTGATGTCACATAATCATTTTCAATGCTTGGAAAGACTTGACAACCATGATTAACTTGGTGCTTTCCAAATGAGTTGGACCACTCTTATAACCTTCACACTGCTTCCAGTAGTAGCTGAGGATAAGGAAAATTAAGAGAATTAAAAATTCAATCCATTTTTCAAGACACCAGTCTGGGGAAGGCTGATTCAGAACTTACCAGATGATAGATGCATTAAATGTGTGTTAAAAAAAAGTTTTAACTATGTTTATTTTTAAATAAAGAGCAGCCCATTGGAAACGGCAGGGCCTGTGAGCTAAGAGCTTGCTGGCTTATCTTTTCTGCTACCCCTTGGAAGTAGGAGAACTCCCGATCAGGAGCGGCATATCCTCCCCCACATACTTTCTGCTGCAGGTTCTGTCATTTCTGACTACTTCTTAAAAGTAAAGAGGCAGGCCAGAGAAAACAGCCGCTGCTCTTCATCTTCTCCCTGGCTCATCCCCCCTCCCCCTCTCAATACTATGAAGCAGAACATGCTTCAAAAGCCGCCTTGAGAGCCTGTGCAGCAGAGCCACCCTGTTCGGACAGAGAGATAAGGAAGCCGGAGAGAACTAGCTCTCCCCGTTCCCTTCTTTCCTTCCCCCATTTTCCCAAGCAACCTGCAGCAAGCAGCTTGCCCTCATGCCACCTGCCCTCCAAGGCGGGAGTAGGCCTATTAGAACAGCGTTTCCCAACCTTAGGAACTTGAAGATGCGTGGACTTCAACTCCCAGAATTCCCCAGCCAGCATAGCTGGCTGGGGAATTCTGGGAGTTGAAGTCCACGCATCTTCAAGTTCCTAAGGTTGGGAAACGCTGTATTAGAAGGTCTATTGCCGTCAGGCACATTTGCACCCACATTTGCACAGGAGCAGGTCTAACTCGCTCCAGTGGGTCGGAATCTCTCGGGAATCTCCTTAGTAATCAACCAAACACGCCAGCCCTGTGGGCGCAGCCTTCCGCCTCGCTTTTCCCAGGGTGTTCTGAGCAGGGAACATTGGCTCCACCGATACCGAGGGGACATCTTTCTGCCTCCCGTTCCGCACGCATTATTTTCAATAAGCGGTGGCAAAAAGCCAACAACCCTACAACATCTCCCAGGGTGCAATGCGTGCGTAGGTTTCCGCTGTCCCCTAAAGGCTGAGTTGAGCGTGCGCGCGAGTCTTCTTTCCCTGAGTGCCCTTCGGAGTTCCTGCTGTAGTTTTTACGGGTGGCCGAGCCCGACAGCCGACCTTAGCCCTATTTCTAGGTTTCGTGGGCTGCGTCCGCTGGCTCGCTTTCCCTCTGCGCTGTCAAAGCAGGAACGAGCCAGGGCCCTTTGCCGCTTGTCCCGTTTCTGATGTCTCTCGAAAGTAAAGAAGTTGCACCGCAGCTCTTATAACTTGTAGAAACGTTTGGTGGTCTTCCCATTTTAGCTGCGGTTTGCCTGCCGGGCAATCGGGAACGAGAGTGACCACCTTTTCCGTCCTGGCCAGGAGAAGTATTGCCCACTGTATGATACTGGAAATAGATGGGTGTAAAGAAGCCTATTATAAGTCTTCTTCCTCTGTAAGGTAGGATTTTATAAGAACCTGTTTAGTTTATTAGATTGGTCTAAGTAAGTATGTCATATGTGAGACATATTAATAGGCTAAGTGTATCTCTGCATCCAAAGCAAAAAAAAATTACGTAAAACAGAAATTTGTGTAACAGCAGTGTGAATGCAGTTGATTTTATTTCAATCAATAAACATCTCCGTGGAAAAAATGGGGCAATCCCCCATGTGAATATGCAGCCATGCGATGAGTTCAGGGGGATGCCTACTGTATTTGGAGACCCATTACAAGATCAAAAAGTAAATTAAATTTGAACATTCAAACACTCCTTGAAATTTTGTAGTTACATTCAGGATTGTGAAGTTCCTCACTGGTGACAGTTGATTAATTGTTGCTCCTGTTGGCCTTCACAATACAGTAACAGTGGGAAAAGCACATGCCTGAAGGTTGGATTCTGTGCCAAAGAAGTCACCACTTAAAAATAATAGTAATATGTTTCAAAGAAATGACTTGGTATTGTACATTAAATTGAACTTTGGTATAATTAGGCAGAATTGAAAACAAGTTTCCTGTGCCACAACCCAAAAAATGTATACCAGCATAGAGTTATTTCTGTTTTTGTAAATGTATGTATCTTAAAGTAATATTTATGTGATATGTAATATTTTACTATAAAGGGATCATAAACTTGGAGATGAGACCCAATCTTTTTACACCGTGTGAGTTCTGATAATTCACTTGGCTTGCTGCAGAGGACTAAACCATAAATTTCATTTAACACTGTGAGAAATTAACATGATGATAGACCACTGAACACTCTGAACCTTTAAAAGATATTATAGACCGTAAATACTTGGAAATTGATAGTACAGATTTATGGATGGAGGCATCTATTGGCATGGCACCGATCCCATTTTGTCATTTCTGGGGGGTAATATTTATTTGTTTGTGCATGTATTTAATTTTTCCGCCCCTTACTATTTTTCTAAATAACCCAAAGCAGCGAACCCACCTAATACTCCTTCCTCCTATTTCCCCACAACAACAACTCTATGAGATAAGTTGGACTGAGAGCATGATTGGCCCAAAGGCAAGACTGGTCTCCTGATTTCTAGCCTGCCTTATCCACTAAACCAATCTGGGGTTTTGAGTCTGTGAATCTCAAGAAAGTGGATAAAGTTTTCTGTGATTTCAGTTCTGCATCTGTGGATTGGACAGCCTGCCTCACTTGGCTTGTGAAAGCTGCTAGGGAGAGGACTCAAAGCTGGACCCAGGCTGTAGTCAATACTTCTTTGGGAGAAGGTAAGATCTCAGCAGCCCTGAAAAGCTGATATGACTCATTCCTCAACAGGTCAGGAATCTGAATAAGTTACAAGGCTAGATGGTAGAGAGTTGTGGATTAAATTTGTGCGCAAATGGTTTTATGAGTTTGTATTAAGGATCTAGTACTACCCAGAGACCAGTAAAAATGTGTGCAATCCAAAGACTGAATAACTCAACTATTTTATATATACACACACACACACACACACACATACAGGGACGCGGTGGCTCAGTGGGTTAGGACGCTGAGCTTGACAATCAGAAGGTCAGCAGTTTGGCGGTTCGAATCCCGAGTGCCGCGTAACAGAGTGAGCACCTGTTACTCGTCCCAGCTTCTGCCAACCTAGCAGTTCGAAAGCACGTAAAAATGCAAGTAGGAAAATAGGGACCACTATGGTTGGAAGGTAACAGCGTTCCGTGCGTTTGGTGTCTAGTCATGCCAGCCACATGACCACGGAGACGTCCTCGGACAAGCGCTGGCTCTTCGGCTTTGAAACAGAGATGAGCAACGGCCCCTAGAGTCGGAAACGACTAGCATGCATGTGCGGGGGAACCTTTACCTTTTACCTTATACATACACACACACACACACACACACACACACACATGTTTTATGTCCACTTTATGGCACTAAACACTGTTTATTCCTTTTGAATAAGATATTTAGCCTATCATTAATCTTTATTTAAGAAGAAATCAATTAATATTCAGTTTTATTCAGAGAAATCATAATGTATTAGACTGGTAGTATAAAAAGGTTTCATTGTAGATAAAGTTTGATAAATCAATTCCAGCAAGATTTTTTAAAGAAGCTGTCCAAATCAAATTTTCCTATAGTAAAAGAAACTTTAAATCTAGCTTAGTTGAACCAGCAGATTTCTTAGTATTAAATTCTATGTTCAAGATATGAATTTGCTTTGGGAGAAAGGATCCATATTTCAAGCTTACGTCCCAAGTCCTCAGCAGTTGCAGCTGGTATCCATTGGTGCTTAAGTGACAGAAAGCACAGTATCAATGAAATCTGGAGCCAAGGAAATTGTTTTCCACCATTCCAGTCATCCAGTTTCACATTCTGCTTTTTTAAGGAGTTTGGCCACCAAATTTCAAACCATATCCCAGAACTTTGAAAGTTTTGCAGCTCTAAAAAAAAAAGATGGGGGATGGGTAGAAGAACCAGGTATGTGTGAATGAAGGAGGCAGCTCAGGGAAAGAATAACATAGAATATTTCCTTGCTTACCTGCTGGCTACATATTACAGAGCTATCCACATACCAGCTGGCTGCTGCAAAGAGAAATTGCTTCTTAATGTTTAAGTTTCTGTTCATTTACATCGTGCTTGTGTACATGGTGATTTGATTTCCACTCTTCAAATACATGTTTCTGTATCATCAACACAGTTAACCATAACTTAATCTTTTGTTCAGATTAGGGAAGCATTTAAAGGGATCTGTAAACTCCTTAAGCTGAAATAGAGAAGCCTATTTCACTGAAAAGAAATGAAGCATAGTAGGTAATTCTGTTGAATAGAGTGAGGGATTGGTCTAAAAGCAATATGATTTGGAGGGAATGAAAGCAGTATTTTCATTAGTTTGAAACTAACATAATGGGTAACCAAAGTCTTGAAGAGAAAATGCAAAGTGTCTAAAAGTGAAAAGGATCAATAATAGTAAAGTGGGGGTTGATGGAGAGAGAGAGAACTACAAAGGCCATAAGCACATATAAGACCATAAGTTATTAGTAATAAAGTTGTTCATGATTTAGGCAATGATCCCAATCTATATTATGTACATCTTATATACAAAGATCAATTTCTTTGCTGTGTTTTGCAAGAAAGTTTTTTCAAAGCTATATATTTTTCCCCTACCCTCGCAAATTCCAATATGCACCTACAGGACATTATTGAAAATATCGTATCCATTTCTTTAAGATCGCCAAGAAAACTATGAAGACATCAGGAACTGAACTTGTCTCAAAGTACGTTTTAACTTTATCTTATTCCAAAGATTATGATAAACTTTAAATACCAGTTGAAATCAACAGATTTGCTAAGCTATGTAATTATGAAGTCAATAAGAATTATGCATCTCATAATTTTTACTACCTTAAAAAGAGCTGCTACGTGATCCAGGTAACTAAAATAAGTAGATTTTCTGAGCTGTGAATTTTTTCCTAAAGAAAATAGACTAATATTGTAAATCCATGTTCCCCCTCTGCTTATAATTGAATAGGTCACAACCGGACAGATTTGCAGGCCACCTGAAAAACTCTTGGCCTGACCTTGCCACTCAATTATCAGAAAGTTGATGGGCAAAAGATACGAAAGAGCTTTCCCTGCCTCATTTTAATGCTAAATTTATATAAGCCCATACATGCATATACCAAATAATAATAGCAATAGCACTTAGACTTATATACCACTTCACAGTGTTTTACAGTCCTCTCTAAGCGGTTTACAAAATCAGCATAGTGCTCCCAACAATCCTGGTCCTCGGGAAAGATGGAAGGCTAAGTCAACCTTGAGCCAGTGAGAATCAAACTGCTAGCAGTCGGCAGAAATAGCCTGCAATACTGCATTCTAACCACTGTTCCACTACGGCTCTTATAGTGTATTATTTCCATAAGTGGACAAAAGTGCATATAGTTACAGTTATACTTGTATTATCACTGTTCCATGTGCTGCGTTGCTCTGGTTTCAGTAGGGTCACTTCCTGTTACAAATAGCACTGAACAGAAGTTCAGTTGCCCCCTCCCATGTTCCCTGACACCCAACAAACCCCATCAGCAATAGTGAAGATATTCAATCTGAACAATAAGGAGACAACATACCGTAGTTTCCGGCATATAAGACTACTTTTTAACCCATGAAAATCTTCTCAAAAGTCAGGGGTCGTCTTATATGCCGGGTGCTGAAAATTTAGGGACAGGGCTGGCTGGAAAACCTGGAGCGGATCTCCCATTTAGTCTGCGCAGGGAAAGCGGGACCAATTGGAGAAGAAGCTGCAGTCTGTGATTTTTTACAGGCTGGGGTCTGGGCGTCTTTTCTTCTAAAGTTGAAGAGCAGCTGTAGTATATCCCAACTTGAAAGGCAGGTGGGGAAGGCAGCAGCAAAGAGCAGCGGCTTAGCTCTAAGGACACATTTGACTCAGGAACTGGGTGGGCTGGCTGGAAAACCTGGAGCGGATCTCCCATTTGGTCTTTTTTTTTAAAATCCCATTTATATCCTGCCCTTCTCCGAAGACTCAGGGTGGCTTACAATTTAAAGCACAAATCAATGTGCTTAGCAATAGCCTTCATTCTGTGTATATGCCTGTTTATTAGGGCTTTCACCCCCCCACAAGCAGCATTATTACAAAGTCAGCTTATTGCCCCCAACAATCTGGGTCCTCATTTTACCTACCTTGGAAGGATGGAAAGCTGAGGCAACCTTGAGCCTGGTGGGATGTGAACCTGCACTAATTGCAGGCAGCTTGTGTTACTTAAGGCTCTGCGCAGAGAAAGCTTTAGAGTGAATTAGGAAAAGTGAAAAAGTGAATTAGGAAAATAGAGAATGGTTGCTGGAATCAGGGACTGCCACAAAGAAGAGGGAGTCAAGCTATTCTCCAAAGCACCTGAAAGCAGGACAAGAAGTAATGGATGGAAACTAATCAAGGAGAGAAGCAACCTAGAACTAAGGAGAAACTTCCTGACAGTTAGAACAATTAACCAGTGGAACAACCTGCCTCCAGAAGTGGTGAATGCTCCAACACTGGAAGTTTTTAAGAAGAGACTGGACAGCCATTTGTCTGAAATGGTATAGGGTTTCCTGCCTTAGCAGGGGGTTGGACTAGATGACCTCCAAGGTCCCCTCCAACTACTACTACTACTACTACTACTACTACTACTACTTATTATTATTATTATTATTATTATTATTATTATTATTATTATTATCATTATTATAGTTTAATCCACTTGCACTGTTTTATGTTTACATGTTTGATGACAAACAGCCTTATGTTTATAAGTGACAGTTTTCCTACTAAGCACCTGCATGTCATAAGCATTTGAATTAAAATTACCATATTAAAATCAAATCTGATGTTTTTTAATTTTTATTTGGTGTGCGTTGGAAGAGGGGTAGTCTTATACGGCAAGTATAGCCCAAACCCTATAATTTAACAGGAAATGTAGGGGGGTCGTCTTATACGCCCAGTCGTCTTATACACCGGAAAATACGGTATGTAGCAGATTATCTGGTTGTTTCACTTAATTACACAATGCCATTTCCTTCAGCATGTTTTGACTATAAGGCCATTGTGGAGATGTGAGTCCAATTGTGTGCATGTTTCTACTTGCCCGTGTGTGGTAAGTAAGGGTGGATCTATAAGCATAGAAAGATATAAGTATTATCTTTTTGCATGCACATAACAGAAAATCAACAGTGATTAAATGCTTTCCAGATGTTTGATCTCATTACTGTGGTGTATATTATTATTAAAAAGTATATTGTGACTAGTCTTTCCACATATCTTCATGTTCTACCACAATAATTTATTGAGTTTTCCCACCCCACAAGCATATGCGTGTTTTTCCCCCCATAAATTAGTGATGTTTTTCTTCAGAATAAAACTGTGTATATGTTCAGAGACTTTCACTCAATTGCGTTTTTGTGGGGGAAGGGAATTTAATCCTAAGCAAAAGGTATTAATTATGGAAACCCATCACATATGGAGGAAACCAGGTCAAAGAAGCTTTTCAGTGATCTATGGGCCATTAATTTTACATTCTCAGAAAAGCTTTGTTTATTGAGATGCCAGTGCCGCATTCATAGCTACCGGAAAGTATGGATGGGGAAGAGAGAAAATTCAGTTTACCAAGCAAAGCAGCTTGGGCAACGGTTAGCATGTATAGGGAAGTGACAAGGAAAAGAATCAGTGTACAGCTTTACCAGATGTGTTTAATTTTGTTACAGATGCTTGATGCCTAGCTTCCAGTGTTTTTATCATTTGAATTTATATTCCACTTTTTTATCCATAGGGCATTCAATTCCTCTCTCTCATTAAATTAATGAAAACACCTTTGTACCTTTGTACTCAGTATTCAAAAAATAATTCCTTATTTTAACAAGACTCAATTAACATGCAGAAATACAATCAGAGAGATTTTGTTAGATGGGGGTGGACAGTAGGGGGTAGGGAATCACTGAGAGCAGAGAGAGACACTCCTTCAAATAACACTTTTTTTCTCTTCCAATTATTATTTTTTTCTTACAGAACTGGTGGAAGACAACTTTCATAGGAGAAGGCATTGATGAAGGGAAGACCAAGCAAATGAAAGCAAAATGTGGATGTCGCTTGCCAAAAATTTGTTAAGGACAAAAGACTCTTCTCGAGTTTTGTTGCAAACACCAAAGGGCAAGCCGAGTTATCAAAAGAATTTTTCACTTAGCAGGAAGCCTTGGCTACATTCAGCAAGGGTAGTACCACCGGCAGTTCAGACCCTCAATGTTGGCACAACTATCCAGAAAGTGGAAACTTTAGAGAAAAAACAGTTTATCTGTGTTCATTGGGAAGATGGCAGCGAGAGCCTTTACCCGTCAGTGTGGCTACGAGACAATTGCCAGTGCCCAGACTGTTTCCTACAGTCTGCTAAAGCACGCAAACTGCTTCTGGAAAATCTAGATATCAATATCAGTGTGAAGGATGTCACTCTATCAGAGCAGAAAAAGGTAAAAGAGTTTATGTGTATGTGCACTTGTAATAAAATGAATACAACCATTGTAATACAGCAGAATAAAACCATGTAATAAAGCCATAAAAAAAATCATGTGACTCAAGGTGTTTTGGCCAAAGCAGACAACACCTCCTCTGATTTGGATATTAGATTTGTGTTGTTGCACCCTACAATCTACCTTTCTGCAACCACATCATTCTGCCGGCCAATATTTTCTGCAGTCTACTGCTGTTCCAAAATCTTTTTTAACAAGTGTTTTACCAAGCCAGTTATCTCTCATCTTGTAACCGTGTTGTTGTCAGCCTGTTAAATTTTGTTCTTTGCAAAGGTACCAGACGTTCACTTGCATGGAATTCACTTGGCCTTGCATTCTCTGCAAAGGCCAAGCGAACTCCATGAAACAATTTTGAATGAAGACTGTGCTACACACAATACAAATGCATGCCTTTCGATGTTTGTTTCTATTTCATGGAAGAAGGTAAATATTGTATGGCCAGATGACCACACCAGTGAATTTGAGGCTGAATGGTTGAAGAAGAGATGTTTTTCTGACCAGGCTAGAGCAAAAGCACAAGAAGAATTATTTTTATCAGGTAAGAATGTATGTTGTTGTGCTAATGTATTAAGAGTCTTCCAACGTGATCCATAGGCCACATGCAGCTCTCCACGTCATTTTCTGTGACCTACAACAATACTTTGTAGGCACTGAGGTTCCTATCTAGGAAGGCCCTGGTGCCAGACACTACGTAGAGGCACGGTCTAGGTTGTGATGTGTGTTCTTACAATTCCTCCAGTCTTAACTCAGCAGGGTTGAGTTAACTGGACTGTGCAGTTGGCACCTCAAAGTCTATCGGGCCAGGCAGTGCTACCCTATGAGAATCCTTTACCATGGCAGGCCCTGCTTCTGAAGCAGCTGTAAGAAGACCGTCAGAAATGAGGCTTGGTTAGGGAACAAGGGCCAGGAGGTTGCCTAAGGGAAGGAAGGAGGAGGCAGCTGAGAAGGACTAGATCTCACTGCCATACTGTAGGGGTTTCTCTGCCAGATGAGGATCGGAAAGACATCAAGTCAGCAAGATTTTGCTGTTATGCAAAGGAAAGAAGGATTCTGCTGGGCCAGGAAAGAAAAGAAAATGAGAAGCAGGCAAAAAGAACAAAACATCTTTCCCCTCAGGAAGGAAAGAGAATGAAAACAGTATTTTGGCAGTTCTTAGTGGAATAGAACTCCTAGATTATATCATTGTAGATGATATAATCTTAAAGCAATAAATACATTACTTGCAAACTGAGTAAGAAAAACCAATTTTGATTTTATGGCCAGTGAAAAATACTGCTACCTAGATGGTCAAAGTGCAGTGCTCTATTTCTCAAATAGTTCTGATTTGAGGGTGGTTGTTTTTTTTTTATTAAACGCGTTTATATTTAATTGCATACTGTGATTCTACTCATTATATTCATTTTTGACTCACTACAAACTTTTGCATCAGTTTATGAAAAGGCTTTAGAGTTGCAGCCGTTGGGCTAATGATAACAATGGCACTCATGATTATTTGAATTGGAGAGCTCGGAACTATAGTGCAGAATTATGGGTATGCCAGTACGCCATTATTATTTTTCTATATGTATTTATATTGCTTTTTGTTAAAACCCGCACTAACACTTGCCTTTTAAGAACCAAGTGAATTTCTCTACTGTATAAAGTAGCTTTAAAGTAGCTTGCCAGCTGGATTAGAAAGACTCATCCTATCGCTTGCTACTATATTTTCTTGGTGACCATTTCTGGGTAGGGCATAGTTTAGCAGAAATGAGAAAAATATGCTCTCTGTAGCCAGCAGTTAACTGTATGGGTTTGCAGCAAAGATTTGAAACTCAGTTTTACATGTAGACTTTTCCCTTATTCTCCTGTGCCATATACTGTGGGTAATGAATAGAAAGCTAAACATATGGGGGTATTTTCAATGGAATCAGCTATTTCTCCCAATAATACATCCAACCATATATCTTCTTGACTGCAACAAAATCAATAAAATCACCCTACGAATAGCTGCTTTCTGAAAAAAAAATGTTCTCAGATCTAATTCAAATTGCTGGTTAAAAACTTTATACTACTTGAGTTCAAAGTACAGGAGCGAAGCCTTCATTTGTATCGCTTTTTCTCAGAAAGATGTGTTGCAGAGATTTGTGTATCTATATTGTGGGCATACAATTCTATATAAATAGGTACAGTTATAAAGCATTATCCTCCAGTTAATCAACAGGTTATGTTGTTACTTGAGGATAGTTCTGCCTTCTTATTTTGCTGAGCATGCAAAAGAGGGGGGGAGAGAAATGAAAGGGAATATGAAATACAGGAGCTGTTTTGTTCCTTAGCTAGAGGCTTTTGCAATTCAGAAACCCAGCTCTTCCCTTGAGAGCAGTTAAAAAAAATCATAAATGCCTTAATTGAATAATATAAATGGTCTCTGTTAACCTGTCCATTAACATAATGTTTTTATACCAAATTCCAGGAAAGGAAATGGCTTCATAGAATGAATTGATTTCTGGAATTTTCCTTAGATTATTATTATTATTTTTGTCTAACAGAGGCTTGAATTATTTAGTTTGTCACATGATGGAGAGAGTTGCCCTCCCTTGGTCACTAGAGAGCAATGGGATCTTTCCCTTCTATCCCACTGCATTTAGTTTCATGAATTAACAGAGACATGAAAGGAACACATATTTTCACTTGTCTTAATTTTTATATCATATATTATGAAAGCAGGCAAGTAAATGCTGTACACCAATTTAGATAATACAGTTTATAAACCAACATATAAGCATTTCATAATATATAATATTGTAAATAAAGTTTTCTGCAGGATCCAATCAGGGCTGGTCACCAGACCAGAGGTTTTTTTTTCTTCCATGCTTTGGGACTCGTGCTGGAGCCCATCTTCAGGGAACTTCTCTCTAGCAGCCCGCCTTCCTGCAACTTTATCCTGGGACACATATATTTGCCTTTATTTATTATAAAGTTTTCCAACTATAATCAAGGGTTTATCACTTAGTCAAAATTAAGCATAAACTAAGAGCATAATTAAGCATAAATCAATACAAGTAGTCCAGTGGTGGGATTCAAATACCTGAACAACCGGTTCTCTGTGTGGATGCAGGCCTGGGCCTCCAAGTCCTAGAACAGACTTCTGGAAGTGGCATCCACGCACTTCCAGCGGGCCATTCAAGGCCAGGGAGGTCTCCTTCAGGCCTCCGAGTCCTAGAACAAACTTCTGGAAGTGGCATCCACGTACTTCCGATGGGCCATTCTAGGCCTGAGAGTCCTTCTCCAGGCCTCCGAGGCCTAGAACGGACCTTTGGAAGCAGTGTGTATTCAGCCGGTTCTCCGAACTCAACAAAATTTAGTTACCAGTTCTGTTGAACTTGTGCGAACCGGCTGAATCCCACCACTGAAATAGTCCTAAATTTACTACCAATCACTTAGTGACCGTTCATAGTTAAGACAAACTCTCCAAAAGGTGCTTACACTGTACATACCCCACTGTCATGTGATTTGTTTTGGTTACTTGGCAATCAAGCCTGCATTTACAGCCATTTGCAATGTCCTGCACTTATGTGACTACAATTTATCACTTTTTTTGCCAGAAACTTGTGTTTACTTCTGGTGTTTGGGAAAAAAAGAGTCCATTGTGGACAATGGATTTACTTAATAACCGTGGACTTTCTTAATGACAACTACAAAAAAATGTAAAATTGGGTTGGTCACAGGATGACCTGCTTAATGCCCAGCATGATTTAAAAACCATAGTTCCAGGCTCAATTATGGTCATAATACAAGGACTATGTGTAGCAGGAATTCAGGAAGTCACAATTATTAATGAAATATAATTAGACTCTACTATATCCTTATCTTTGCATGCCAGATCTCTAATATAAATGATCCAGAGTCTTATAGGGGCTGTATATAAGTCCTGGTGAAGAAAAGTTATATAAATAAAATGATGACCACAAATTATTTGTCCCTTGATCCTTCTCATTCTCACATCAGTAATCCAGTAGATGGGAAAGGCTTTTAGAAGATGTCTATAGGATCTGGCCTTAAGTAGAATAGAACAGAAGAAGAATAACTTTATTGTCACTTTGAATGTACACTAATCAGCATACATTAAAATGAAATTTCGTTGCATACAGCTCTCAAGGGTCACCAGCTCTGATATACACTACATAAATATGACAGAAATAAATACAGAATTATGCATATACTCATATATATTATATGACACAGAGAAACAACAGTCTAGTTTGGGTTGTGTATAAATATGTATGGCAAGAAAAACGAATCTTGCGAGTTTACCAGATGGATGGTATAGGGAGCAAAGCTATTACAGAATCGGGTAGTCCTGCTAGAAATACTTTGAAACCTCTTCCCAGAGGGGAGTAACAGAAAGTAAGACAGCAATAGCAACAACCTGCTTTCACACAAATGTGTACCCCGTTTCTTATTTCTCAATATACAACAATATCAATATCCATAGCCAGGGCTTTTTTTCTCATAGAACGCTCAGAACGGAGTTCCAGCACCTTTTTTGGATGGAACCTTGTAGGGTAGGCAAGGTGGGTTGTATGACATGTGTGAGTTCCGGCACCTTTTTCTTTTACAAAAAAAGCACTGTCCATAGCCATGTTGGGAATATTGCTTTCTATTTAATTCTCCACCAGATTCTGGGGAACAAAGAAAATACAACTGTTATAACTATTTTATGTGGGTATTTTTCATATTCTGTAGGAAAGATGCATTTTAAGAGCTGATATTTACATGAATAGTGGGAATTCCTATTCCTTCTGATCCTCCTCTGTATTAAAGCAAATTTGGGGTGATGTAGGTTGAGTTGAGGAACAATATTGTTAGCAGGCTTTTTTATAGATTCAATTCTGTTTAACCGGATGTTGTATGTTTTAGTTAAAAGAACTCTCTAGAATCAGTTTTAAAGACTTTTAAAAATTGCACTGAAAGGATACAGATGTTGTCAGTTACCCTACTTGTTAAAAATTCTCTGTCAAGCCAGCCAGCTTTTGTGGTCATTCCTTCCATACATTAGCTAAAAGGGGAAAAATCAGAGACAGTTCTACAAAGTTGGAGAGAAACAGCTTTTCTGTTTGTTTGGGGAGCTACAATGGTGGACCTCTGCACAAATGCATCCTTTAAAACATGTAAGATCTATTGTGTCTGTGCAATCATAAATGGGAAGCAGGTGATGGCATATTTTTCAATGTACCTTACTACAAATCTATGTTGCTACTTTCAAATATTAATAGGTTTTTTTTCTAATTCTGAAGTACTCAAAAAGTTACATGCTTTAAGGTCTGAAGTGGAAGGAATAGACGTTCAGAGACTTAAATACTCTATTTGCTTGCTTCTACTTTACAACTGAAATGCACAATCAGTGGACTGAGCCATCTGATGCTGTCCCGGGCAACTTCAGACTAATGGTTAAAGAATCTCATGACTGAATCCAATAAAAAAAACACCCCGAAACCACCTCACAATTGGTTAACAAGGGACTTTCTGTTTGTTGCATTTTATGTGTTATTCAGCCAGTAATGGCAGATATACTTCAGAGGGGGGAAAACTTTGATAGAATTAGTTAATGTAATGAAAGACATAATCTTGGGCAACATGAAAAGAAGACTTCTGATGAGTCTTCTAGAACAAGAGCCCCCAACTACCAGGCTGTGGGCTGGTACTAATCTGTGGCCTGTTAGGAACCGGGCCACACAGCTGGAGCTAAATGGCCGATGAGCGAGCAAAACCGAAACCATCCCCGGTTCGTAGAAAATTTGCCAAAAAGGTGGGGGGGGGCGCTGTTCTAAAGAGTCTGTTCCCCCTATCGTAGATCTGTTTTTCAATAGTAATGACAAAGTTGGTTTGAAAGCCATGAACGGATTCTACTGAATTTCCTTCTGATTTCTAAGCTACTAAAGTTGCCTTCAAATTGTTTTGACAGATAAACCCATTTTTCAGTGCAGAGCTGAAGCAGCCTGTCTTTTTCACATTTCTTAGTAAATACAGCAGCAAAGTGGAAATTATACTGAGTGTGGTTAAGAAGTAGAAACAAGGTGCATCCTGAAAGAAGAGTGTAGTGAACATGTGATTCCAACAAAACAATGCAGTCACTATGGGAAACAATAATAATTGGAGTCATAGTAATAAACCTTAAGCAATATAAGTGTTCAATATGTTTTATATCTTCTGGGTTCACACTGATTCCAAGTTCATTGCTCAATGAAGATATCAAGCCAATTCTGCACGGTGGCTTTATTTATATCTCCCCACTGATACAGTATATGAGTAGGATTATCCCACTCTTAGAAATTCAGCCTAGGAGCTTCCCTGTCATGCACCCATGGATTCCTCTGCTTTCTTTCCTACTTTAAATAGTCAAGTGTATCAATCTTTTCTGAAGATTGATACACTTTTCTCTATATAACTAGCCATCAAGAAGCAAAATTAATACATAGGACCTTGTGTATGCTCTATGTTTGTCTTGAATCATAGTTAATCAGGCAGTTTAATTCCTATTTGATAACATTAACAGATTTTAGATAAAAAGGTAAAGGTAAAGGTTGCCCCGCACATGCGTGCTAGTCGTTTCCGACTCTAGGGGCCGGTGCTCATCTCCGTTTCAAAGCCGAAGAGCCAGCGTTTATCCGAGGACGTCTCCGTGGTCATGTGGCCGGCATGACTAGACGCCAAAGGCGCACGGAACGCTGTTACCTTCCCACCGGAGTGGTCCCTATTTTTCTACTTGCATTTTTACATTCTTTCGAACTGCTAGGTTGGCAGAAGCTGGGACGAGTAACAGGCGCTCACTCTGTTACGCGGCACTCGGGATTTGATAACATTAACAGATTTTAGATATGTACAGGTAAATCCTTGCTTATTGGCTGCCTTGTACAGTGATCATTTGAACTGATGACAGTAATGAAAAAATAACTTTGAGACCAAGGTGCATGATCTGTACAATTCAATAAGTATTAAAAAAGGATAAAAAGGAAGATTTGTTTTTAAAAAGCAATGTAAGCATATCTCTCTCTCTCTCTCTCTCTCTCTCCTCTCTCTCTCTCTCTCTCTCTCTCCTCTCTCTCTCTCTCTCTCTCTCTCTCTCTCTCTCTCTCTCTCCTTCTCCCTTTCTCTGTTCCTATGAGCATTTTAAATCACAGTTGTATGTTCCATATGCCAACTCAATAAATGATCAAATGATCAGTAACAATTAACAACAGTTTCAAGTTTGGGTTGGATCTGTTGAATTTATTAAGAACTGAGATTTAATAGTTGAGGAACTTGATCCATTTAAATATGTTGCTAAAATATTTTTATTTTAAATTTAATGGATGTTTATTTGAGCTATCTTTCAGGGGGGATTCTTCTTCTCTGCTGTTAGAAAAGAGTTGCTGTACCAGTTGTAATGGTTTATTATTGAAATTTTATATCGTGTCTTTTTATTCCTATTATTTGCTTTGAGAAACTTTGTAAACTGAAAAAATAAGTTATGCGCTTCCAGATAAATAATCTAATTTGAGCTAATTTCCATTGGTACGTTTCAGTGTAATAAACATCACAATGGACTGGCACGACAAACTCTTAGCTCAGGAGTCCAACAGTTTCCACAATGAAAGTATAATTTTTGTAAGCTGTTAAATAATCTTATATAAGGAATCATAGCCTGCAAACTGGGAAAGAGGCCATTATACTGTCCAAGATATCATAAATTGAGTAACTCTGTAAAGGATTAAGAAAGGGCCGAAGACCAACATCCTACACTGTATTCTTAGTAAGCCACTCAAAGTATGACATCATCACTATATATTGCCATATCCATAGATTCATATATTGCTTCTAAGATGCAATCACGAGAGCCAGAGAGCATTCTGTTAGAGACCACCAGTTTCTCACGTTTATTTTCTGTCCTAAACAAGGTATTATGTACTTTAATACGTAAAGACGATGCAGTTTAGGACTGTTGTAGGTAGTTGCTGAGTCTTTTTTTTAAAAAAAAAAGTCGTCCTTTATTGGCTTTTTAATAGTATTTGTCACATTTTCCCAGGAAAATATCTTTAGTAATTGGGCAAAAATATTTATTTAATAAGACTGATTATTATCACAATCTTTACAGTTAAACCACAACGAAGATAGATAAGGGATTGAGATGTTGAAGTTGCAAATCACAGCCTTTCTATGGATTCTATAATTCATTTAACACCTTCAGTTTGTAACATTTCCAATCCTGCAGAACTGTTTCTCCCTACAAATTAAGTTCGTCCTTGTTTAGGGACTGCCTCTTTTGGCAACTGTTTGCAGTTACTATGGTGATGACCAAGTAACTTTGTAACCAGTCTTGCATTTATGACCTTCACAGGTTTGTAAAACAAAGAAAAGCTGATGTAAATGATAAGCACAACCGAGGCTTCATTAAAGCAACCATTTAGCTTAATGGCAGAGTTGCTGGTTCTACTTGTTTGTCGGTAAACAAGGGACTACCTGTACAGAAAAGCTATGTATAGCAGATAACAGCAAACATAGAATATAGCAAACAATAGAATAAAAAAATATCATTTTTCCAGATTAAAAATGTAGCTTCCAACCTAGAAAGATCGACATTGATTCCAAAATGACAGTGTTGTCAAATATCTGTAATTTGTGTACAACAAGAAAATTTAGACCAAGTATAAGAAATGGCAAAACAGATCTTTTATCTCTTTTTAATATCTATGGTCAATTGACTTTAGCTACTTATTCCTAAAAAATAGTGTGGTGTCTGGCATATTTATAAAGAGCTTTCAGTCCATGTCAATAAAGGACTCTAATAAGGATTAAAACCTACAAAGATATTGAAAACTTTTTTAGAAGCTGAGAGATAAATGGGTACAGGAACTAGAAAAATATCTGTAAAAAGGGACAGATCATGCCCTACTGTTCCTTTTCGGCAGTACTGAAATGTTTGTAAATCATTTGTCATAGTAAACAGAAATGTTTGATCCCAGCTTGTTGTAGTTGAACCAATAGTTGCTGGAAATTCTCCCTTTCCCCACAATACCCAATTAATTGCTGTTAAAATATCCATGCTATTGGTTTTTAAGCTTATTTTATTTGCATTTTTTTTAAAAAAAGTAATTTTCCTATGTGTGTCTGTTACCACAGTTCAGATTAGCTTTTATACAGCCTGGAGGAGAAATGTAAAATCTCTACCTTTAAATGCCAGATGCCAGTGACTGAGCCAATATGACCTGTATGAAAATATGTACATTGCTACTATACATTGCATTGTATTCCCTCACAGAAGGGGAAAGCTAGCTGGTAATTTAATTAGGTGTTTTCATTAAAAACTTCCACATTTTTCTTTGATTTATGAGTTGGTATACCTGGAGCAAAATGTTCCACCTCTCAAGATTTCTGCCTCTCTATTGCTTCTTTTCCCCACCATGTTTCCTCCAGATGTGCTACATTACTGCTCCAGAATCCTCAGCCAGAGTAAACAACAATTTTGCTAGCTGTAAATTTTGTAAGTTAAAATCCAAGAGGGCATGAAGCGGGGGAAGATGGCTGTATTTCATTACGTACACCTCATATGTCGTTCTTTTCCTACCTCTTCCTTCAGCCCATTATAATCAGGTTTTCATTTCTAATTGGTGGAGCCTTGGTGGAGCAGTGGGCTAATGCCTCCTTAAGTAACACCAGCTGCCTGCAATTAGTGCAGGTTCGCGTCCCACCAGGCTCAAGGTTGACTCAGCCTTCCATCCTTCCGAGGTAGGTAAAATGAGGACCCAGATTGTTGGGGGCAATTAAGCTGACTTTGTAATAATGCCGCTTGGGGTGTGTGTGAAAGCCCTAATAAGCACGCATATACATAGAATGAAGGCTACTGCTAAGCTTGTAAGCCACCCTGAGTCTTCGGAGAAGGGCGGGATATAAATGGAATTAAAATAAAATAAAATAAATAAAATAATTTCATTTGGGCTTCTTTTTCTTGAAAGATTAGCCTATGGTTTACTGTGGCCAAACTAAACACCTTGTTGATGATTGTGCTAGTTTATTTATCTGTTTGTCTTCTTCACACATAAAATGAAGAAGGGGAGTTCCCATGCAAAGGAACTAAATCCTCCTATCATTTGAGGTATTCCCATTTCCCCCTTTCCCTCCCATCAGACACAGAGTGGAAGAGGTTGAAGAAGCAACAGAGGGAAAGAGAGTTACCATCTTAACTTAAAAATCAGTCCACGCACAATATCTCACTCTTCATAAACTGAGCAAACATGACAACCACAAATATGCTTTCCTCCACTATGTCTGTTTTGGCATCGGTTTCTCCCCCAAAGGATCCCCACAAAAGATGTTCTCTTGTCAAAATCTAACTGACAGCAGTAAAAGAAACTGGCAAAGAATACCTAGCTAAATCCCTTGGCTGTCCATTATTATAGAGTGCTTTCTAAAAGAGAAAAATTCCAAGGAAATCACGTCATCTTTTTAAAGATCTGCATGTACACATACTGCACGAGCACACAGATGTAGCATATGTTTCTCCTGGCTCCAGATCCTGACATGCTTTATGCAACTGCCTTTTTATTATAGATAGATGCATTTCTTGTCTTTCATGATCCAGCAGTAGTTACTTTTTCGATAGTAAAGTACTATCACAGCCATTGCTAAAAGTAAATATTGGGTATTTTATTGTTCCTGGGAAAGCACACAACCATTCCATCAGATAAATAAATCTGGTTTAATCCAACAGCCTGGGGAAGGTCGTGAAAACAGCAACAGACCCACATTTTTTAACCCTCCTTGCCCCAAAGTGATATTCCAGAAAGACTGTTTCTAAACCTAGAGGTTCCTGAAAGGATACTTATAACATTCATGCCTGAACCAAGAAATTTCCAAGATAGGTATGATTTGATATTCCCTGTGTAACGAACAACAAAAGGAATTTTTCTTTTTTTAATTGCAATAATTAGTTCAGTTAGGCAATACTTTAGGTTGTTTGTAAATGCAAAGAGTTTTTCAGATTTTCTTTAAACGTTTGTAGTTATTTACATCTTGCAACTTTATATACACAGTTTAAAAGAGCAACTGCTGTCCTGAGAAATTTTCCAAATGTTACTTTTGAAATTTAGCCCTTTTCTGTATTTTTAACAATGAGAAAAGCTTTTCCTTTTGGCAGACAGAATTCCCCCAGCTGTGTCATTTCATGAGAGGTTGCAAAAGGCTACAACCACATTGTGAGAGTTCCTGATAAGGAACTTTACAACTTTTCTAGGTATTTGGGAAATAGAACGGTAGCCATTTTAAAGAGTCATTTATTTCAAAAGCATTATAGGGCCACCCATCTTCACAATATAACCTTGAGCAGCTAACAACCAAACTAATATAAATATACTAAACAATACAAGTATAATCTCCCCTCAAAAAATTAAATCTCATTACACTATCCAAGACACCATAACGACCTCACATTGTCTGTGTATATGCTGGTCTCAATTCACTTCCTGGGTGAAGAACCAGGTCTTCATGGCTTCCTGGAAGGCCAAAAGCGTAAGAGCCCTCTAAATTTCAGTAGGGAGGCTGTTCCACCACTGTCACTACAGACAAGTCACATGATATCTTTCATGTAGGCTAGATTCTTTGCACATTAGAATAGTTTACCACTGTTGAGGTGCTGTTCTTCTGAAATCAGCTAGTTCTACATAAAGAGTTAATGTTGAACTGTTTTGTTCAGTAATGCCAGTTCTTTTTATGTCTGTTCACCACTAACATTCAGTACGGGACTTGTTCCATAATAATCTTGCAATGTTACCCTGCTGCTTTCAGCCTGCCTTAATTTGCTTTATTATTTCTAATTGAGTGCTACTAAAGAATTACTATTCCTATTGTATTTATTTTATTAATCTTCCATTCCATTTATAAAGCAGTCCAATTCTCTAATGACTATTTCCAAATGTCTGCAAAAACAACCATTCCAAATGGAAAAATACACAGGACCCGCCAAACACTCTAATCCAAGGCTTGGGGGGAACCCAAGTTTTCAAGGCTGTTTTAAACACGGAGTGCACACGAGATAAAACTCAGTGGGGGAGGGGGATATTGAAGAAGGCAGGTGCTGTGACAAAAGAAAGCACATTTCTTAGGTCCCATTAGATGACTGTTTCTTGGAGGAGACAAGCGCATGTCTACTGTTTCTGATTATTTCATCTGAGCAGAAACTGCATAAAACAGCTATCCAGGCCCTGTGCTATGAAGAACTTGACAGGTAATAAGCAATTCTTGAATTGCACCCAGAATCTATTGAAAACCAGTGCAGTTCATGTGTTAAATGAGCATGACACGACATGCCCCTAATTACCTATGCCACTGCATTCTGTATTAGTTGCAGCTTCCATGTAGTTTTCAAGGGTACCCCCAACTAGAGCACATTGCCATCATACATATGTGAGATGACCAATGTGTGAGTGCTGATCTGAAAGGCCTCCCAGTCCAGATAAAGTCATAATTGGCATACAGGTTGGACTTAAATGAAGACCTTAATAACCAAACGCCCACCTTCTACAGTAACTACGAGTTCATGGAGACCCCCAAATTGTGCACTAGTTCTGAAGGGGGCAGGATTAAAGATGAATAATTCCCATCTCTATGGCATCCAAAACCCAATTATTGCTAGATTTTGTCAGGGATGTGCTTGAACTGTTCCTTCCAACAATCTCCACCGTTGCCTCGATAGTCTGGAATCTTAAGTATTCTCCATATATTGATTATATATGACCACAAATCAATGAATGTCCTCACCTGATGGTAAATGTTAAACAGAAGAGGAGAGAATTATGCCCCATACTAGAGGCTTTGGACTTTACTTCTTTCCTCCTATCAAACCAAGTGAAGCCAACCATAGAGATAGTAAGTGAAAGACTGAACATTGTGTCTCCATTCCTAAACCCTGTGGGTAGACCAGAAGGGTGCCATGTTCAATGTTATTGAAAACAACAAATTATTGTTGCACTCTTGTTCTGGATCCATCAAATTGAGTAGTTATTAACAAGAACAACTTGAGCTTCTCACTACTATATCCAAGTCTGAAATCTAACTGGGAGGGGTTGAGATATATCAGTTTCTACCAGGGTCCTCTTTAATCACAGCCTAATCACTTTTTCAACCATCTCTAAAAGGCCAGGTTGAAAATGGGATGAAAATGATGCAGTACAAGTTGGTTTCAGCAAAGCCTCTTGAGTGGACGTATCACCCCTTCCCTCAGTATGTATCCAACCTTTTACCTTCTGGACACCCTTAGGCAATCAGGAAGGACATGGATATAATAAACATCTGGTCATATTAGCCAATCCAAGGATAGTGTTCACCTTCTCAGGAGTTATAGCAGGGGTGTCAAACTTGCAACGTCACGTGACGTGTCACGACATAAGACATTGGTCTTAATTTTTGTATTAATGTTTTAAAAATTATACCCTGTAAACCGCCCTGAGTCCTTCGGGAAAGGGCAGTATATAAATTCAATTAATTAATTAATTAATTAATATGACCTTTTTTCCATTGCCGGCAATGGGGTGGGTGCGGTTTTGGCATGACGCATCCGGCCCACGGGCTGGCAGTTTGACACCCCTGAGTTATAGGCTCAAACCCATAGCTACTCATGTAAGACCTTGCTTCTAACGTTAATTAAGACTCACAATGCTTCAAGTGAATCCTTAAAACTTTATTCGCCAGTATTCTTCACAGTCACTCTGCAGATGGTCCTGTAATTCGTTCTTCCCCAGCAGGGTATAGATCGTTTTAAAAAAGGGAATCTGGATGACTATTTGTGGACATGATTAAGAGTAGAAAAATAATGTTTTGCTGCTCTTATTGCTACAATGTAGCGGCTAATATGGGATCCTATTTGTGCTCTGATTTGCTCTTCATATTGCTCCAGCAGAGTTCTAGGTGTCTGAACAGGATCAGCAAACAATAAGAGGCGATAGGGCAGCAATTCAACCAAAGGCCCGTTACAGACAATGATCAAAGTCTCAGCTAAAATGCTCATCAGATCCTTAAGGAAAAAAAATATCCAAGCTTCTCCTGGAAGCCAGCAGGGTTTATTGTCTGTGGCAGATTAATCTAATAGGTCCTATTTTTCTTCTGGAGGAGGTAGCATTAGTAGACTAAAAACAAATTAAGGAGTTACCTGACTATGGCAAAAGATTAACTGTAACATCCTCAAGAGCCAAATGCACATTGCCCCGAAATAAAAACCAGATTTAGTATGTGACCTCTGGTACATGTCAAGCTCTCAGTTATGTGGGTGGCTCCAAGGTTACCATGGTAGATGTCAACTCCTGAGCTGACCCAGCCTCAACCTCAGCTAGGGAGAATTTGAAGTCCTCCAAAACAACAAGCCTTGGGATTTCCATACCAACTTGGGGATGAAATTTATCAATTCAGGCAGAGATGTTACTACACAGCAGGGAAGCTGGTATAACAGCAACAATTCCAAGAGCTCCTGACAGCTGAGCTTCAGCCAGAGAATCTTGCATTCAAAACAGCATCTCTACTGTAAATGTCCATGAGACCTCCTTAATGACCACTGGCATTCATTCCACCCTCTCCCTGGAGGCACAGCTAGTGTTAGACTCAAGAGCCAGGTGGACATAACTGCGAGCAGGACAATCTCCCTCTAAGCTTACCCAGGTCTCATCTGACAAACTTAAAAAAAAGATAAAAATAATAATTAAAAATAATAAATACATAAATTAAGAAGAAAACAAACAACTCAAAAGGGCAGATTTGATGGACCACAATGTCTTTTCCTGCTGTCAGTTTTCTGTGTTTCTACAGCTCAGTTATGCACATCAGATTGGTGGCTATTCATCCACAGTGAAGGTCTTACTACATATCAACCTGGTTCTCTGACTAATTCCTTCCACTATCTGCTAGAATTTTTTTTAATATTGACCTATAATCTGCCTTTCTATAACTGGAATCCGTTATTTTGCATCCCATTCTACGGCATGATGGAAAATATATCTTAAATCTTTCTAACAATATTTTAGGATTTAGAAGTTCTCCATTCACTCTCCTCTGGTCAAGTGTACATATTATCAAATTACTTCAGTCACCCTTCATATGACTGATTCTTCCCCCTTGATCTTCTCAGAATTTATAGTATGATACCTAAAACTGAACACGAAACCCAAGTTGAAGTCTGATCAACATAGAATAAAATGGAATTCTCTGTAATAATAATAATAAAAATAATAATAATAATAATAATAATTGATTTATATATTTCTTATGCAGAGCGCCAGTATTGGGGTTCTGATCTTGAGCTCCCTACTATGGACTTTGAAGAGGTATTGCACAGTGATGAAAGTGCATACAAGTGGTTGGTTACCCTTAAAAAGGTGGGAATTGTGCTACTAACTGGAGCTGCTGTTAAACAGGGAGAAATTCTGAAGCTCGGGCAGCGCATTGGATTCCTTCGCCTCACATTTTATGGGTAAGTTGTTATATTTTTATTTTTAAATGTTTATTTCCATTTGTTAATTGGATTTTGGTGTATTAAGCCTACAAGCAAGCTTACAGTGTATTTTTATCTTGTTTTAGCAGGAAATTATACCTCTTTTTTTTTGGCCATTGAAATTTAGCAATATAATTTTGGGAGATTCAGGAATGATACAAAAAGGGTTTTGTCAGCCACATAGAATTTGCAGGCTGCTGCACATGATGTTAAGTAATTCATGGGATTTACATTTCAGATGAACCAGTTTTTGGCATAGATAAATGTAAAAATTTTAGCCCGTAGTGCCATAATTAACAGTAAAAAGTTTTAGAACCAGCTTCCCATAAATCCCAAAATCTTTGATTATTTGCCCGGCTAGACCCAGTTAGTGAGAGTCATAATTGAAGGGATTTGGAGGTCATTAAGTACCATAGATTAACACACTTTTCATTTTCCCATTTTGTATCCCGGATATAATTAAAAAGAAATGTACTATAATTATGGTAAGCTCTCCCTACTCCCAATATGTGCGTATTGGCACACTAGCCCAGGGGTAGGCAACCTTGGCTCTTTTATGACTCGTGGACTTCAACTCCCAGAATTCCTGAGCCAGCCTGGCTCAGGAATTCTGGGAGTTGAAGTCCACGAGTCATAAAAGAGCCAAGGTTGCCTACCACTGCACTAGCCAGTGGTGATAAGAGACACTATGGATTATAAATAAAATTTGTATTTCCACTGAAGGCATTAAATCCATCATTTAAGCTCTCCACCTGCAATAATGATATTAGACTTCAGAAATCTAACTTCATGTAAAACTGATTATACGCCTCTGTTCAGGGTCATCAATTTCCCAGCCATGGTATCTTATTGCTACCTTGCCCGTCCTATATTTCAGTTTATTTCTCTTGTTAGTCTTAAAACAGCCTTTAGGCATCTGTTCGGAGTTTGTTGCTATGGTTAATATGGGTTAGGGGAAGCTTCATTTTAAATGTTGCTAATATCCTTCAGAAACGTGACTGTTCAATTCAAATGTGCAGTAGAAACATATTTTCCAGTTCGTTGAGAAATAGGTTTATGCAGGAACACTTTTTATTACGAGCATATTTAATTCTCTCAGCAGAAAGATTCTTGTAGAAATGAGGAGAATGTTTTGTGTGAATTGTACTGTCATTTAAAATTTTATTTGTTTCCTTAAATTTATTACCCACTCATCTTACCACGTGGTAACTCTGGGTGGCTTAGAATATTAAAATGATTGTCTTTTTTTCCAAATTCTACAACTGGGAAGTTAGGCAAGCTTGAAACTTTGATTTTTGTTGGTAGGATTATCATATCTGACTGCCATAATCCAGATTATCATTATTAGATTTTTATTCTATCTTTTCTTCTACATAACTTAAAGTGACAAACAGACGTAATACTCCTGCCCCTTAATAGGGAGAAGGGCGGTATACAAATCAAATAAATAAAATAAATAAATAAATAATATCCCTACAACAATCCTGTGTGGTGGATTGGGCTAAGAGAGAGTGGCCGAACCAAAGTTACCCAGCTGATTGTCATGGCTAAGGGAGGCCCAGAATTCACTGTCTACTAGTTTATAAGCCAGCACCTTAGCCACTATTAGATTACTAGGAGATGCAGCAAAGAGAAAACTGTTTAGTGAAACCAAGTGGTTATCTGGCTCTTTTTTAATCCAAATAATAGTAGCTTTTTCTATTGATTTAAAAAACATTAGCTGTTTCTGTTTGCCATTTTAGTAATGCCTCCAAAATCTGCATGTCTATAGAAGACTTTCCCATTGCAAGGAAAGGACAGCATGAAAATTATTTAGGGAATCTTTATACAGGCTAGGAGATCCTCAGTATTTCCAATGCCTCATTTAAGTACATTTAATGATCTGCTGAAAAGCCACAAAGTCCAGTATATTCAAAGGCTTTCAGCCAATAAGAATTATTAATATTTTCCCCTCTTTTGTTTTAGATAATATCAGTTATTCTTGTTAGAAACCAAAATTTCTTTACTTCTTTTCCCTCTGTATGAAACTATTAAAAACAAACAGGAAAAAGGGATTACATACACACATTCCAAACCTTGGCTAAAAGATTTACATTCCTTTCAGATTAGAACACAAAAACAATTATTCACACACCCCCAACCATGATTTTACGCAAGGTGATATGCAGACTCCATTTGGATATGCAGCATTGGCTTTGCCCCTTTTACCCAGGTTGATAGAGGTTGATAATCCATGGTTGGAAATGGCTAGTACAGACAGTTCCCTACTTATGAACTTTCAAATTACAAACTTTTGTAATTCCAGTCTAGAAGGTCCTTTAAGGTAGAAGGAGGCATCAAAGGCTTAGTTTATGGCACCCCACAAGTCTACTGTCAAGAAGGCTGGCTGTGGCCCATTCCCAAAGTGCAGGGCTGGCAGAATGCCTTGACCAACCAGAGTCTAAAAGAGGGTTCAAGCCCCCCGGGATGGGAAAAAGTCACCAGGATGGGGAGAAGTTTGCTCCACTCGAATGTTGACCTAGGAAGAAACGCAATTGCATAGAAAGGGGGGGGGGGTCAAGCCACCATGCAGACAAAAAGGCTTATGGTGGGAAAACATGGCTGCACAAGAAAATGGTTAAAGGGACCTGGGCCCAGGGGCCTCTTGTCACTGGGAACCTCGATCAAACTCACCCCTCCCCCTTATTCCCATGGAGAATGGCACAGCAAAGGGTGGCCGGCAGCTGTTCATAGCGTCAAGACCAACCTTAGTCCTCTGGCCATGGGTGACACAGGATGGCAGCACCTGATTGTCTTGCCAATGGCCTTTCCCCAGTGACAGTCCCCATGGAATAACTGGCCAGCCCCTAGAACTGGTGGCCAAAGCTTCAGTGGATCAATGCACTAAAGCAGACATGTCAAACACAAGGCCCGGGGGCCGGATGCGGCCCGCGAAGTGGTTTCATGTGGCCCGCGAAGCCATCCTGGAAACAGTGAGGGAACGGCCCCCTCTGCCTTGGCCCTGGCCCAGAGACCCTCCTTCTGCCAGAGACCCCCAGATCTGTCCTACTCCTGCCCAGGCCCCCATAGGCACCCTTGATGCAAAGGATGTAGAGCTGGCCACGCCCACCCAGTAGGCCATATGCACTCTAGCCACGCCCACTCAGTAGGCCACACCCACCCAGGCCACACCCACCCGGCCCCCTGAGGGCAACTGCAATGCTGATGCGGCCCTCAATGAAATTGAGTTTGACACCCCTGCACTAAAGGATTTCTGGACCCAGAGCTGATCTCCCTCCACTGGTTGGGAAGATGCACCCTCGGCCATACCCTACAAGCAACAGTTAGGAGGAAGTAGAGTCATTTGCTGGTGCTTAGAGGGCGTGAGGGTTAAGGTTAGTCTGCAGTTGATCAGGTGGAGAAGAAATGTGACTTAAGTTATGTAAGGTAAGAACTGTGCATTTTTAAAAAATATGCTTGGTTGAACTTATGAACAAAATGAACTTACGAACAGCATCTTAGAACATAACCTATTCATAAGAGGATTGTTTGTATGTTGGGGGCTGGAAGAATATGTACATCCAAATTTACTTTAATGCTGAGAATTAATAACAGAGTTTTATCTCTCATTTGTCATGTAGTTATTAATGGAGAGGAAAAGTAGTTGTGAATAATTGAAGGAAAATGATTATATCTTCATCCCTTAGGTAGAAATGGTTTGTTATAAACAGTAAAATTGTGGAGCAATTGATGATCTCTGAGCACCAAGAATTCCACAATTAAAACCTGAGCTACAGATATTCACTTCTATTGGAACAATAAAAATTGGTAATCAAAGCCATTTCTGGAGTCTGTGCAGAAAAATATTCTCAAAAGTAGAGGATGTCATTATGTTCCAGCAGAAAATCATTGGCACTGGATGTGCCATCTCATGTTGCATTTCCAAATTACAGGCCACTTTGAAATAGACTCTCTTTTTTCTGATTTCAGAATAATTCCAAGACTACTAACTTAAAAAAAATTAAGTTAGACAAATAAAACTAGGGAAGGAAGGAAGGAAGGAAGGAAGGAAGGAAGGAAGGAAGGAAGGAAGGAAGGAAGGAAGGAAGGAAGGAAGGAGATAGTTTTTACTGTATCCTCCTATGATTTATCACCCTTGCATGTGGAGAAAAATATTTATTTTATAATTCTATTCTGTCTTTCTGTCTGTCTGTCTCTCTTTCTCATTCATACACACCACCCACTCACCCACAAAGATAGAAAGAGTGGGGGGGGGGAACCCAATTACAAATAGTTTAATTACTTGGGGTTGAGTTAATTGACTATGACCAACCAAGTTTAGCTAGACTGAAGTTCCCACAAAAAGCAAGTTAATATTTGTTAAATAGAAGAGTTTGTTCCAAGTTAAAAATAGCAAAGCAGTGGTTTGGAAAAATCATTTCTGCCAGTTGACTGTAATGGATAGTGAATATGTGATAAATTAACCAGGCAATGTTTGGCAGAGGATTAGCCAAGGGGCTGGGGAAGACAAGAGGAACAAAATGCACTGAATGAAGTCTGTGTACAATAGCATAAAATAAAATGATGTGAAAAGGGCTAAAATTTAAAGGTTCAGGAAGGGGGAACACACAAAAAATTATATCACACTGCTCATCTCATCCTTTGGTGGAGTGGAAGTTTCAGTTGTATAGTAATTACACACGTTCATTTCCTTTCGAAGAGGAAGCTACTGAGAATTTTTAGTATTTCTGTACCATGGCAATCTCTTAAGCCTCTGAGGATTGCATAAGCACCATGCTGTGATTTAGTGTCTCTCGTACCATCTTCAGTGTGATGAGGTTCAGCATTTGGACCACGGATGACTTTCCCGGCCAAATCCTGTCCAACCTTGAGTCATTCTTCTGTTACAGATAAAACTTAGTTGAAGATTGCATGCTTGTATAGTTTTTAACTGCGGCATACTGGCTGGAACCTTTTTAGATGTAAAAGATATATCTCTGGTTTTAGTATGCTGTAATACGTGGCTACTTGCATAAGGTACACATCCTCTTCACAACCTGCTTTCCTTGTTCCTTCTGGGAACAAGGGCTTCGTGGTATCTGAAGCAGAACATCCAGATTCAGTCACAGTTTTGTTCCATATAGCATCAACTTTGTGAACTCTCAAGTTTCCTCTTTCCCTTATGTATTCAAAATGGACAGTGATTAATATGGATATGGAGATAGATAGATAGATGATAGATAGATAGATAGATAGATAGATAGATAGATAGATAGATAGATAGATAGATAGATAGATAGATTAGATAGATAGATAGATAGATAGATAGATAGATAGATAGATAGATAGATAGATAGATAGATAGATAGATAGATAGATAGATATGGATGTGTGTGTGTGTATAGCATGTGTATAGGTGTGTTATGTATGTGTATGGGTAGATATATACTTTCTTTTGAGAGCAAATAACAATTTCATTTTTAATGTGTGCCAGTGTGATCGCAGTAAAAAATGACAAGGTTATCTTATCTTATTAGGTGTTTGATCTGTCAAATGCCCAGTCCAAAAAGTTTTATCTGCTCAGTTTGAACATCAAGGCCAATAGCTTCACCAGATTTCATATTTTTATTTTATTTTATAACTGCGTCATTATAAAAATATCTTTAAAATGCTCCTCCTCTTGATGTTCCTTTGGCGTTCTCTCTCCCTCTCTCTCTCTCTCTCTCTCTCTCTCTCTCTCTCTCCCTCTCTCTCTCTCTCTCTCTCTCTCTCTCTCTCTCTCAAAATTTATTTGGAAGTTTGCTATTTAGGAGTACTTTGGTTGCTACTTGATTGGCTGCTGCATTTTAGTGCTCTTCCATTTTGCCTGCTCATTGTCTGGTTTTCTAATTGGGTTCCAAATTTTCCTGCTGTTAAAGCTCTTTTTTTGTCTTCCGTTAATTCCTGCTATTTCCTTGTTCTTCAACCAGCATTGCTTCATCCCTTCTCCCTCAAGTTCCCACAACTTGAAAACCTAGCTCAGATTTCTTGGGGTTCTTTTTCACTCTGTGTCTCCATTCTAGCAATTTTTGTTATTTTTTGCACTGACACAAAAGGAAACCAGATAATTTGTAGTTGTGTGAGGAACAAATAGATTCATTCAGAATCTTTTATGACCCTCCAGTTATTTCCTCGCTATTAGAAAGCGTTTGGGAAACCTAGGATAGTTGCAGAGGGTTTTTTCCAACCCACTCTTGAGATATGAGCGATAATAAAGAACAAGCTGTTCCAAGCAGTTCATTTCTATGTTGGATCAAAGTAAAGTATTCAGGTGAAAATGGAGTAGAAAGTGAAACACTAAATGGGCAGTTCTGGTTAATATTAAACCATGATATGGCTTTCTAAAACTTTTCTGTCTTAAGAAAATTACAGCTTTCTTGCAGTCTGAAGAAGGGGGTAAAGGAAGCAAAAGAAGTTCCCTTCTCTCCTCTTATTTACTTATTGAAAAGTCACTCTCATGTTTATACAGTAGCTTTATATTGTGATGTTTCTGCTCCTGGGTCCTTCAGAGAATTTGGAGCACACTCACATGGTATTTAATTTTAACTGTCTCAGATCACTGAGATTTGAGCCATCAGTGTAACCTCCAACTGACCCACTGGAGAAGGCAAATAGTGCTAGCTCCCTAACACCAATTCTGTTGTAACGTACAGTAAATCTCTCTATGCAACATGGCCAGTGTCCTTGGTTCATGATTTCTGTTTACATGTCTCTGTTGGCAGGCAGACAGACAGATGTTGCTATTGAAAAGAAGCGTCATGGTTTCAACATGCAATTGTCTTGCTAGCACTGAAGGTGAAATTGTAGCATTCTACTTTTGGTGTGGTTTTGTATCTATGTGCATGAGTCAAGTTGTGGGCAGTTATGTTCTCATTCTTTCACTTCATTGAACTTGCAGTGGAATCATTCCACAAAGGATGTTTGTGGAAGACACACTGATGTATGTGACTACAGTAGTACTCATTACACAGCAATACTTTCAGGTTACAGCATTTCAGACTTGACAAGTTTCATACTCTCTTTATCTGAAATTTCAGAAATGCTGCTTTGTGAAGAAGAAGATAGCTAGTTTTAAGGAACAAAAGACACAAGCATTTATCAATATGTGCAAAAACTTTTCTGTGTCTAACTGAGCACAATAGTTTGTTGTATTCAAAACCAATTTCTTCCATTTGTGAGGATGTTTCTTAATAGACATACCAGAATCCCTTTTACATCCAAACATTAATTAGTAAGCAAGAAAGATTCTAGCTGTTAATGTATTTCTTTAAATATGATGGATTATGAATTTAATGGATTTTTTAAATTATCTTTTTGGAAGGAATTTATTTGTCTTTGAAAATGTTTTAAACAATTATGCCATGTTACGTTTATAGCTGTCATCTGAGTAACATTCCTATCTAAAAGAGGGGCAAATACCAAAGAAATTTAAGGAGCATTTGAATAAGATAGATGTAAAATATAGAAGAGGCTATAAATGAAAGGGACAAAAATTAATCAGTGCAAACACGTTTGCGTTATAATTGCTATGAATGACATTGATCATTGTAGCCTACTAAATAATAATAATAATAAAATAATAATAATGATAATGATAATAATAATAAATAATAATAATAATAAGAAGAAGAAGAAGAAGAAGAAGAAGAAGAAGAAGAAGAAGAAGAAGAAGAAGAAGAAGAAGAAGAAGAAGAAGAAGAAGAAGAAGAAGAAGAAGAAGAAGAGTTGGAAGGGACCTTGGAAGTCTTCTAGTCCAACTCCCTGCTCTGGCAGGAAACCCTATACCATTTCCAACAAATGGTTTGTCCAGACAAATTTTGATCAATAAATTTTCTGGGCTTACATGTTGTACAAACTAAGATTTGTGGCTTAACAGGGCATGTAAAACTGGTGAATTGTACTAATTCAGTAAAGAATCATTACAGAATTATGGAATAATGTACAGTATGAACTTTATATATCTGTAAGCAGTTAACAATTAAGGTACTGGCAGGGCAGAGAGATTGCTTAAACTAGTTACCTCTTTCTGAGTTGTTTTTCTCTGCAGTGCAGTACTTCCCTAAACAGTGCTAACTCCAAGTTAGCAAGCTCAGCTCATCATAATATTTGGTGCTTAATGTGCAAATTGGTTGGAAAATGATTTTCTATTATCATTTATTACCATTGTATTTACAAATAGAAATTTAAGGAGCATTTGAATACGATAGATGTAAAATATAGAAGAGGCTATAAATGAAAGGGACAAAAATTAATTAATATAATTACTATGAATGTCATTGAAAATTGTAGCCTACCAAATCAAAAATTATCCTTAATTTTAATAATAATAATAATAATAATAATAATAATAATAATAATAATAATAGTAAACTAGGAGTGGATGTATGTCAAATTCTTATTGTCAGCGTTTCTCAGAGTATACAGCCTTTCTCGTTCCTTTGCTAACCTGGAGCTAGATTGTTCTCTTCATATTTTACCTTCCTCACTTATATAAAGGATTCATATGAAGACAATGGAATGTTGTGGGATTCCTAGCACATTCAACAACATGATGTGACTGACACAATCAGGGACCTTTCTTATAATTAGAGTAACACACATACCGACTTATTTTTTTTTTGGTCTTCTTTGACTTTGCAATTGTGTAGCATGCATCAGCTGTAATATCTCTTGTTCTAAACCTTTGCTAAACATTTGAACATACCCATGTCCACTCAGAGCTGTAGTCTGTATTGCACCATCCTAAACATTATTTTACTAGCATGTGACATTAAGGGTATTGCACAGTAGTTTGCATTAAGGATATTGCATAGTAGTTATATCACCTTACTATATTCCAGTTTGTTGGCCGCAGTATCATTCTCCAAATTTACTGGCATATTTTCGTAGAAACCTTTATTCTTTTTTTGTGCTTGTCATGTTTTTGTGGCCTGTAGCCTTCTGATTTGGTAATGACTGGGTTGTTAATCTGCTTCATTTTTTAGAATTTCTTGTAAATAGGAAGTATTTTCTAAAGTATATTGGATATTGACATATGTACTGTACAGTATTTCAATATATTCCGTTCGTCTTTCTTGGATCTTCTTAGAATTGGCTATTATCTGTCCATTGGCATCCTTTAGCATACCAATTCAAGGTTGGAATCTCCTTCTGAGTTCAGAAAAGAAAGACAAATAGACTGTTATAGTCATTAGCTGGTGCAAAGCATTGCCAGTTAATTGTTTACATGGATGAATACAAATAAAAGCTGGGCATATTATTTTTCAGGAAAGGGAATTTCAGACTTGAACATTCCTTTCCAGATGTGTTATTAGTTGCTTTTCTCCTAAAGGAAAGAGCAGTTTTGCAGGGTGAAGAAGAAGAAGAAATTCAAAGTCCACATTTCTCTCTTCCCTGTCACCTGTGAGCACGATCATTATCCTCCCCATCTCAAACAATTATTACCTGCATTGTTAAAGTTTAATAAATGCTATTAACAAAATGATAAAAACAGTGAGACATTAATAATTTAATGTTGATATTAATTTTAGGATTATTCGGGTTTTGGATCTGTATAATTTGTATCTAGATTTTTACAGGCGAATTATTATACTTTTGTTTTTCATTTCTTGTTCATTATCAAGGCCTACTTGGCAAGTGCAAGACAAAATGGATGCCAACAACGTGGCATACACAACTGAGAAGCTAAGTTTTCATACCGATTACCCTGTTCTACAATTTCCACCAGGGGTAAGAGAAACATAAAAAGCAAGACAGCAGGAAAATAAATAGCATCGTAATAGAAATATTTTATTATCTTAAGCCATATATTATATTGTACGAGAGCCAGTTTGGCATAATGGTTAAAGGCACCAGAATAAAAACTGGGAGCCCCTGAGTTTTATTCAGAGAGGACCAACATAAAAAGAAGTGTTTTTTAAAGAAAATTTAAAACACCAACATTGGCATCTGTGGCAGAACTTCCCGTAGGACTCAGCTTACAACTGTGTCATGAACAGTAGATCTTCTCCTGAAGCTCCTGAATGTTTATATAAATAATGGTATTATTTGAGTTAATCTGATTCCAGATTGTTTAGAGCTTTGTGAATTAACACTATCATCTTGAAGCTGGCTCACTAACACACTCAGACATGCTTAATCATCTTCCTAGTGTTTTCTGAACTAATTGCAGCTCTGAACTATTCCCAAGTTCACAAAGCACATCATAATAATCCAATTTTGAGATGCTCATTGCAGGAAACCTAATAGTCAAGGTTTCCAAGTCCAAAAACAGGCAACTGATTTATGAAAGGCAGATAATAATAGGAACTAGCTATGCCCGTAGTGAAGAGAGGAGATTCAGGCTAAATTAACATAGAATCAAGATCATGTGAAGTGTTAATACCACGGCCACATTTGGAATACTGCATCTAGTTTTGGTCATCACAATGTAAAAAAGATGTTGAGACTCTAGAAAGAGTACATAGAAGAGCAACAAAGATGATTAGGGGACTAGTGGCTAAAACATATAAAGAACGGTTGCTAGAATTGGGTATGTCCAGTTTAATGAAAAGAGGGACTAGGGGTGACATGATAGCAGTGTTCCAATATCTCAGGGGTTGCCACAAAGAAGAGGGAGTCAAGCTATTCTCCAAAGCACCTGAAGGTAAGGCAAGAAGCAATGGATGGAAACTAACCAAAGAGAGAAGCAACCTAGAACTAAGGAGAAATTTCCTGACTGTTAGAACAATTAATCAGTGGAACAACCTGCCTCCAGAAGCTGTGAGTGCTCCAACACTGGAGATTTTTAAGAAGAGATTGGAGAACCATTTGTCTGAAATGGTATAGGGTTTACTGCCTGAGCAGGGGATTGGACTAGAAGACCTCCAAGGTCCCTTCCAACTCTGTTATTCTGTACATTCAATAAATTCTGAAAATTTCGGTACAAATAGCTTCAGATAAATTTTAAATAGCACTGATGATACAATAGCACTTAGTACCAGATTTTACTTCCAGATAAATCTTTGTTTCTGCCAGTTCATAAAGTGTATTATTTGTTACTCCTGAGATAAGAAACCTTGTACTCATTCAGACATTTTACATAAAACAGCTGCAATATTTTGCAGTTCACCATAGTCATAGTCATAAGGTAATATTGTGTTACCTGTTGTGTTATTTATGGCACATATCCTGAATTTTAACTGACAAAGTTATTCATATGTCATATAAGAGTGAAAAAAAGATAGAGCTCTGCAACATTGCATTGAGAAGATTCTAAAGTAATGCAAAGTTAACATCGTTTAAGTCCCCTAATAGAAAACAGTGAGATCTGAAGAGGATTCCACTACCACATGTAGCAGTCAGAGCCCTAATTTAATGTAATCATTCTATTTAAATTTATAAACAGCTCCAAATGAGGCAAATTGGCCTTTGTGAATACCAATTCTGGTGAGGTTTACACTGATTCCAAGTTATTTTCTACATAATCACTTTAAATCAACCATGTACTAAATTATATTCAGCTCACAATGCATCTGTTGGTGTAATAAATGTACAGTGCAGAGAAATGCTTAGGATTTCTCAGATGGATTCATGGGAGAAAATCCAATGGAGAATATGTATATGTATTTCTGTTCATTATTTTAATAACCTACTGAACTTCTAATGCTGCCCATATTTCTGCCATTCTTGCTGTATTTGCAAAGATGGGGAGATTAATGTGGTCTGCGTGTTGCTGTAGGAAATTTTTACTCAAGGCCTTCAAACAATCTGTGGTATCGTACTTTTGATGAATTAAGCAGATTGTGTGCTATTAAATAGATGTCATTTTTTCAGATTTGGGAGTTATGTTGAAAATTCATTTAGAGGTTGTAAAAGTACATATGGTATGGCAATCAAGGGGACATTTTCAAATGGGAAAGAAAAGGAAGTTCATATTCTAATTTATGCCAAGAATCACACCAAGATATTACTTTGAAATGCTTGTAAGAATTTTTTAAAACATAGTTTATCTTTATAGTCTCTGTATGTTTCTAGTTTGTGATTTTTAAAGAATTAAACCATGTCATGTTATATGACATGTCTAAAGACATTGATGGTATAAAATATAAATGTAGAGCATAATGTTGCATTTATAATAATAACCTGATATTAATTTTTTTCAGATTCAGTTTCTGCATTGTATAAAACAAACTTCTACTGGAGGGGAGAGTGAAGTTGTGGATGGATTTCATGTAGCCAATAAGTTTAAGGAGCAAAATCCTTATGCCTTTAAAATCTTGACCTCTACATTTGTAGATTTCACAGACATTGGAGTTGATTACTGTGATTTTGCCGTGCAATCCAAACAAAGAATTATAGAGTAGGTAACATTGAATGATATGGTAACTTTTTTTCTGATGCTGTCTAGATGCTTATTCCTGAATTGCAAGCAAAAGTATCTTTTTGCGTTATTTATTTAGCATATTTATATGGCCATCTATCTCACTGGTGAAACTCTGGGCAGTCAATTTCATTGAACAAAATAAAAAGTGTTAAGGCTATCCCTGCCACCTTGTGGATAGGAATACAAATCAGCTTTTTTAAAAATGTTATGTGCTGTTCATAAGAGAGAGAAGGAGGAGGAGGAGGAGGGAAGGGGAGGATGTGGGGAGATGTGTATGTGTTTGTGTATAGATATAGATGGAAGCTTTATAATGGGCAAATGGTTTAATTTCTACATTAATTTTATAAGGATTTTTTTTACAGTTGAGACACTTTTAGTATTAAGAGGTGACAGCAATCCAATGCCACACCAAACATATAGTTGTATCAACCATAATGAAGCCTCAAAATTTAAAAGCAAAACACTTGTCTCTGCCAGGATGAACTAAATCTGTCCGTTTTTGCTTTCATTTTTAACTTTTCCCTAATCTCAAATTGATAAGGAAATTTAATTGCTTTAGTAAACTGAACCAGTCAGATTCTCAATTATTTACCATATAGCAGTTAATTCATTGTAAGTTTCATAGTTTATTCATTGTAAGATTTATAATCCTAACCCATTTATAAGAACAGTGAATGAAGAATGGTGTTACATAAAACTGTTGAGGATAATCTGAATTGTTCTCTCATTTCTCAACAGTATAGATGAAAAGGGCCAAGTGGTTCGTATCAATTTTAACAATGCAACCAGAGATACAATATTTGACACACCTGCTGAAAAAGTAAAGCCATTTTATGCTGCTCTCAAGGACTATGTTGATCTCCTAAATAGCACGGATTATAAATATTCATACAAAATGAAGCCAGGTAGGCCTGGATGAAATGGTAATCGGGTTTTTTCCAATTGATTTAAAAGTCTCTTTCAGTAGAAATAGGATGAAATAATGCAAAAACTCCTTCAGAAAATTCCCCAACTATTAAGGGTATTTTTTTTTCAGATACAAGGGTGGCTCCAGGCAAAAGAGATTGTTCTTTTTTATAAATTTCTATCCCATGTCACTCATTGTTTTTTATTAGCAAGAATAATAAATTTCCTTATTTGCTTTATCTATGGCAGGGGTGTCAAACTCAATTTCATTGAGGGCTGCATCAGCATTGCGGTTGCCCTCAAGGGGCCGGGTGGGTATGGCCAGGGTGGGCGTGGCCTACTGGGTGCGCGTGGCTAGAGTGCGTATGGCCTACTGGGTGGGCATGGCCAGCTCTACATTGTTTGCATCAAGGGTGCCTATGGGGGCCTGGGCAGGAGTGGGACAGATCTGAGGGTCTCTGGCAGAAGGAGGGTCTCTGGGCCAGGGCCAAGGCAGTGGGGGCCGTTCCCTCACTGTTTCCAGGATGGCTTTGCGGGCCACATGAAACCACTTTGCGGGCCGGATCCGACTCCCGGGCCTTTTGTTTGACATGTCTGATCTATGCAGATTTTCAATCATTCCGGTCATGGGTGTCCCAAAGAACTAAAGAAACTTCTTGGATGAGAAGCCAAACATTTTGAAAGAAAAAAAACCAAGAAAGTCCAGTAGCATTCTGGAAAAAGCATCTTTGGGACTTCTTATTTGCTTTTGTTGCTAATCCTCTCCAGCTTTCTGAGGAGAGCCAGGGAAGGGAATGGTCAGAGGAAGTAATTTGAGATATAAACCTTTTCTTTTTGCCTACCTATCACATGCAGTGCTCATTTTTCTTGAAATGCATTCTGAAATGATAGTGGAGACAAAGAGATGGACGCTCTTATATACAAATGCACCTGAAACAGATTTCTCCTAATATTTGCATATTAAGTGCATTTGGCAGTGCCAAGCCTACTTTGGCTGGAAATAATTATTTATTTATTTATTTATTTATTTATTTATTAGTTTTTATAAACCGCCCTTCTCCCGAGGGACTCGGGGCGGTGTACAGAGGAAGGGAAGGTATACAGACCGAACAATAAAATAATAAGAAACACTAATGCACACAAACTGGGACCCCAATTAACGCTATCATGCCAGGCCAGCCTGCTGGAACAAAAAAGTTTTTAAGTCGCGACGGAAGGTACGGAGGTCAGGGGCCATCCGGATTTCGGTAGGTAAGGTGTTCCAGAGGGCTGGCGCACCCACTGAGAATGCCCTCCCCCTGGGGGCCACCAGCCGACATTCCTTGAGCGGTGGCACCCTGAGGAGGCCCTCTCTGTGGGAGCGCACAGGACGGTGGGGTGCTGACATCGGCAGAAGGTGCTCCCGTAGGTAGTCCGGACCCATGCCATGTAGGGCTTTGAATGTCATTGTTAGCACCTTGAACTTCACACGGAAGGCAACCGGAAGCCAGTGCAGCGCACGGAGGAGAGGTGTGATATGGGAGTATCGGGAGGCTCCCAAGAGTGTCCGTATTTCAGGTTTTGTTGCCCTTGGGTCAGAAGTGCCAAGGCACTTCCAGGTTGAAAGGATTAACTGGTGACATCACTGTTGCCCTGGGAATGTCCAGTTGGAGGCTCTTTTCATCTCCCAGGAGTGGAGTGAAGGAGGAGAGCTCAACCCCACCCCACGTCAGCTCTTGGAACACGGGCTTGCTAACCTCCTGCCCAGCAGCCCAACCACTCAAGCCACTACGCTCCTACAGTAGTACTTCAGTAAGTGGTCATGAGAGAACTTGAATGCTACAGGACAGTGGCCCCCAACCTTTGGGGCACCAGGGACCAGTTCCGTGGAGAAAGGTTTTTCCTCAGACCAGAGGGAGCATGGTTTTGTGTGCTGTCTGCATCTCGTGGATGGGGCTTTGCTTGTTTGCACGGCCTGGTTTCTGGCATGCCACGGACCAGTGCCGGTCCACGGACTGGGGGTTGGAGACCCCTGCTATAGGCTACACTGAGAAGTCAGGAAAAAAAATCTCAGAAGAAAGCAGTGACAAACTACTTTTATTTTTATTTTATTTTTAAATCGCCAGGAAAACTGCATACCAGTGCAATTATCAGAAATTAAGCTGAATGTAAAGAATTACTGGCTTCAGTAGTTCCAAATATTGTTATCAGTAAGCCTTTCTGCTCCATCATATCTCTAATTAGTATAGATGTATTTACCACAGATTTTATTTTAAAATAATTCTTTGCCTTCTTTCTAGGTGACATAGTAGTATTTGATAATTGGCGTTTACTTCATGGTCGGCAGAGTTACCAGGCAGGAGCAGAAATATCCCGTCATCTTGAAGGAGCCTATGCAGACTGGGATGTAATAATGTCAAGGCTCCGAATCTTACAAAAGAATGTTCTGAGGAGACAATACCTTTGAAGCTTGGACTAATGAGAACTCTTAATCTTTGCTGGGATTGGATGGTTTTTCCATAAAGGAAAATGAACCTGATATATTTCCTGTTTATTCTGGGCATTCCTGAATAAACTAGGTGTTATCTGTCCTGTTGAATATATAGATCATCTCTTAAACAAGGAATAACATGAATTCTTACAGGTAGTCCTCCACTTAAGACTGATGTCAGAGTTATGACAAAAAAGTATGACCACCTGGCTGTCGCCCAGCCCCCCCCCCCATGATTACATTTTGGGTGCTCAGCAACCTGCCCACATTTACAGCCATTTGCAACATCATGCAATTGTGACCACAATTTACAATGTTTTTTTGCCAGAAACTGGTGTTTACCTCCAGTTTCCAGTGAAAATTACCCATTGCGGACAGTTGGTTCGCTTAATGACTGTGGCATTTGTTTAACAACTGTGATAGATCCATTTAGCAATCCGGGTGATTTGCTTAAAGACCATCACATAAAATGTAAAATTCAGTTGGTTGTGATGACCCACTTGACAACTGGCACAACTTACAAGCATAGTTCTGGACTCAATTACAATCATAAATTGAGGACTATTTGTACTGTGAGAACACATAGTTTGCCCTTTGTTGCTAATTAGAGTCTGGGCAACTTCCAAGTTTTCCAAAGAATATTGCAGAATAGACCAACAAAAACCAAGAATAGCATGGAGTGTTGAAAACCTTTTGGAGGCATCTGGTTTAGCACTGAGGAAAGCAAAGAAATTAGAGGTGGAATGGGAAGTTCTCTATGAATGAAGAAGTCCATTGCTATTACTCCTCTGAAAATCAGGTTATTTTCTTTTCATAGCCTTCAAAGTTAACGATCTGTCTGATATTTTCTCCTGGGCATGTCTGTGGTTTTTCACAAATGGATATAAGCTGGCTCATAGGCACAAAACAAAATAATAATTAACAAAAACAAGGATATTTTTTCAGTTTTTGAATTTGCAATATGTTGTCCTTACATTTGTGTGCCTTATGAACACCAACATGGGATGCAGTGGCTCAGTAGTTAGGACACTGCATCTTAGACTGTTAAAGATCTACAGCTCAGCTGTTCGAGACCCCAGTGCTGTGAGATGGAGTGAGCTACCATCACTTGTCCCAGCTTCTGCCAAATGAGCAGGTCGAAAGCATGCACGTTCAAGTAGATGAATAAGTAATACATATAACCTTCCAGGAAGATAGCAGTGTTCAGTGTTTCACTGTACACACTGCTGTGGCATGATGTCATGCTGGTCACATGACCACAGAAAACGTCTCCAGACAATGCTGTCTCTGGCTTAAGAAAAGGAGATGGGCAACTACAGGGTAAAACCTGTGGGGTCATCTTTTTTTCTTATGTACACCAACACATTTTATTTTGTAAATAAGAAGTTAAAACTCATGTGAATCAAGCTGAGGAAACTTTAAACATAATAAAGTCTTAACTAAATGAATATATTCATACAAAAATGCATATCATGGAAATTATAATGAAATTAAATTATGCTTTTTTCAGCTCCTGAAATTTTATAACATAGAATGGCAACAAATTCTTAGAATAATCAAACCACTGTGTACAACATACTGAGTTTAGCACAACTTATGAATTACTTTAAGTTTGGTTCTTTCTAATGATAGCCGTAATGTGAAATGGAATAGTGCCTTGACTATTTTTCAAAAGTGACTTAAAGGAACTAAGATGAATTTCCTATACCCAAGAGTAGATCTTAGATAGTAGTAAAGAATCTCCAGTGGATACTGTTGCTATGATTAATTTTTATGGTGCTTTTTTTTCTCTTGACTTGCAACAAACAGTTGCAATGGGAAGTTCTAACTCTTTATTGAACCGTCATTTATTTTCCCAATTGAATTGTTTTGACCATTGGATGTAACAAATAAGATAAAACCTGCTCAAAATATTAATGAAAAAATAAAATGTACAAAATGAGTAAAAACATTAAAACAGTATTATTATAGCAAATACAATATTATTGATATTGATAAAATATTTTTTCTGTTTAGCAGCAGCCCATGCAAAGCTTGCTAATTTCTGTAGCATTGTCTTCTAATCTAAATTCATTAGGTATTGAATTTTATATGTATCAGACCAAAATCATTTGCTTACCAAGAGGGGAACCTGAAGTTTCCAGGTGCTGAAAGAGAAATAAGGCAATACAAAAATAATGGGTAAAATCTTATATAACTTCCTTGGAGCAAGGGTAGAAGCACATATTAAATGTGATATTGAGAAATCAGCCCTCTCTAGCTGGGTCCACCTCAGAAAATGTTCACGTTAATTTTTGGTTTATGAACTGTGTAAAGGTAAAGGTAAAGGTTTCCCCGCATATGCGTGCTAGTCGTTTCCAACTCTAGGGGCTGGTGCTCATCTCCGTTTCAAAGCCGAAGAGCCAGCGCTTGTCCGAGGACGTCTCCGTGGTCATGTGGCCGGCATGACTAGACACCAAAAGCGCACGGAACGCTGTTACCTTCCCACCATAGTGAACTGTACCAAAGGGTAATTTTATAGTGGGATAATTTAAACAAATTTCAGACATTCAGCACCCTGTTTTCAAAAACTAGATTATTGTTTGCATAATTTAAATTTGAACAGAATTCCAGAGAAAAACCAAAGGTATGCATACAATTGGATAAAAAAGTAATCCAGCTGCTGCCAGAAGGCATGGACAAATTCATTTTCTCCAGGAGACACCACTTGACAAATTGTGGATCAGGTAGGAAGAAGAATCTACCCCAGTAATTAAATGCCCTTACAATTTATAATTCATCCCAGCTTCTGCCAACCTAGCAGTTCGAAAGCACGTAAAAATGCAAGTAGAAAAATAGGGACCACTCCGGTGGGAAGGTAACAGCGTTCCGTGCGCCTTTGGCGTCTAGTCATGCCGGCCACATGACCACGGAGATGTCCTCGGACAAGCGCTGGCTCTTCGGCTTTGAAACGGAGATGAGCACCGGCCCCTAGAGTCGGAAACGACTAGCACGCATGTGCGGGGAAACCTTTACCTTTACCTTTACAATTTATAAATGAGGTATATGCTTCTGATTTTGTAAACTGCAAGACTAAACTAAATGACTATTAAGTTAGGGATCTGTAAGTAGCATTTCTATTTTAATGTGGAATATAGCAGTATGGAATGTTCAGACAACTGACAAGATTTTCTTAGTTACTAAATTGTATAACATAGTATATTTATTCCCACATTGACAGCTTCAGTCATCTGCCTCCCATCACAATCAGCTGGAAGGTTTGCACATGCTTGTGCAAATTAACTGATCCACACTGAGCTGGATAATTTGAAGCTTGACTATCCTCTTCAGTTTCTGCTTTTGTATTCAGTTACATATAAAATCTATAATTTTGCCATACACCTCCTTAATTATTACCTGGAGCCCTATTCTGAATGCCATCAGTTCTTTACCTGATTTGGTGCTTCTGTCTCCCTCTGTCTTCTGGTTTAATTAAAAGGTCTCCTGTTAAGGTTAACAAGGCTTTTGCTAAGCACATTTACCCTGCCCTTTTGAGGTACCTCCTACACCTGCCTAGCAATCTTTTCTAAAAATAATATGAATTATGATCCAGGAATCCAAAAATTTCCCCAAAATACCATCCTTGTAGCCAATTGTTCATTTTCAGGACCCTGCTTTTCTTTTTATAAACAACAGCAGGAAGGATGGTTGAAACCAATATGTGTACGCTCAGCTCTTTTTATCTTTTTACCCTTGATACTAAAAAAAATGCTTTAATAAATCCAGGACAAGAAAACTAGTAGATGTGATTAGTTTATTTGTGATCAAGTAATTTATTTACCACTCAGAGTCATTTTGTTATGAGATGTTTAGCAACCACTTATTCTAACATTCCCTTATTTATTTCAATACAAACAATTGACAATGGCATTCAGAAACATTTCTTTGCATAATTTATCCGCTGGAGACTGGCCAAAGAAAATGAAAGTCTTGATTTATACTTCAAATAATTTGTCATCAATGAAACCCCACATTTATGGTTGCTGTTCTGGCTCCTAAATAGTAAAGTAGTGAAGTAGGGTTTCCATCTAGTGGCTTGTTAAGGCACATATTTGAATAACTTTAATTGGCCGAAATAATTCTATAACTACCAGATTTGGGAATCAGATGTCAGCAGATTTTTTTCCCCACCCAAATATAATAGCCCTAAACATTTCAACTTAGATTTCATGGCAACATATTATCACTTCATATGATTAAAAAAGCAGATATCCCAGGCTAGAAAATAGATTTTAGTTGACAAAACTTTTTGGTTCTCTCCCTAACCCTACCACCCATCCTTCTGGAAAAAAAAGGGAGCAGAGAATTGTGTTGGTTTATTCCAGTCTTTCTCAGCTTATATGTCTCTCAGATGTGTGAAAGCTGCTGCTGAAAATTCGAGGAGCCAAGGCCTAAATATTTAGAGGGCACTCAGGTTGCAGAAGGATTGTTTATCTTTTCCCTATTTCTGTTCCATTATTTTGTTCCTAAAAAAGACTTTGATCCCTTGTTAGACCATAGTGATTTCATGATACTGATCACTGGGTAATATGATCTAGAGATTGCTTACTAACAAGCAGGACCTGGGATACACATAGTATCCCCTTGTAAAAGAAGCAGAACATTCCATTCAGTGTAGATTCCAGTTTAACTATGAATTCCGATAATTACAATTTTAAATTTGATTCCATAGGATAAAGATTCCCATGGACTCCTTTCCCTTCCCTTTTTGAATATCAGGTGAAAGAAGGAAGAAAGAGCAAACCCAATCTCCCAGTTGAGCCTCAAAGAAGTTGTGACGTGTATCAAACGGATACCTCATCCATTTGACACAAATCAGTCTTGATGCAAAAAAAGAAAACAAACCAACCCATAATGAGCTATCCCAATTTTTTAAAAAGTGGGGGGGAAGGGCATCTACGATCTGAGTACGTTAATCCTCTTTTTTTGTTTATTTGTTTCAGAAAAGTAACATAAATACTGGGCTTCATCTCTCCCTCTGCTTTTATATTCAATCATTGTGCACATAATTCGATGACATTCTTTTACAGGGGGTTGTGAATGTTGTCACATATGTGATTGTCCTAAATAGACCTACTGTTAATGCTATTTTCTTGTGAAATGCTATCTATGGGTTGGTATTTTTCTTGCCAATGAAACTATGTCAATACTGGCCACCAGTCTCTCCTCTCATACCAATGCTAACACTGTGTCAACAAACAACATCGTTTGCACACACAAAAGAAGTATTGACCATTGCTCTTTAAAAACATGGATATTCAACTAAAAAGGTCAACAGAAATTACCCTTTTACCCTACCTAACAATATTTGAGCTTTGTGAGAAGAACAAGATGTTAAACTGAAGTCTGAAAAGTCAATATTTAATACGGCTCTGGCCACCAAATGTGATAGAAAGTAGGCAAATGGATAGTCTGCTTGCTATTGCCAATTGCCAAAGCAGTATTTTTCAATATGAAAACAAAACATTTAGCCATTTTTGTAAAATACCAAAACTTCTGCATTTGTACAAGCCTTGGAGTCAAATATTTTTAATTCTTTGTGCTTTTAGAGCTCAGCTTAACAATAATGCAACTGACAGATGTTATCACTCCCACACTGTTCACCATGGGGTAGGATTCCAGCTAAGCATCACATTAACTCAGAGATAGGGAAACTGTGGCTCTCCAAATGTCATTGAACTATAACTAGAACCATCCATTATTGTTAGGTAAGCAATAACAGAAAGCCCAGTGGGTCCCCCAGTTCTGCAATAATAGGTTAAAAAGGGTTTAATCTTTAGTGCCAATACTATTATTGTTACCAAAAAAAGTTCAGGAAAGATGTATTGCATCTGTACTTGCTTTTGTATCCTGAACATGCTTTCTTTTATGACATGTGACTGTGAATCAGTCATTTTATCTCTTGGGGATCTGAGATTCAATTTCTATCAAAGGATATGATGCAACGTAGGTGATAGAATGGGCTTGCAAAATCAATGCCTTATCCAAATTAACAAGACCTAAGGTTAGGAATTCAGATCCTTTGCTTTATAGGGTGGCATGTCAAAATCCCCTTCTGAAGAGCAAGAGGTCATTCGGATGGGAGTTAATCTTCACAAGCCAATCATGTTGCCTTAAACTTTTAGCTTTTTCCAACTAAGGACAGATATGCTTTGACAGCCCTGTGTCTGGGATGCTGAAGCCAGTTGATTGGAATAGGTTGTTTTCCACAGTCTCCTAAAAACTACTTTCATTCAATGTGAAGATATCCCCAAACATTATATATTTCAGGAATCAGGATGAGTTCTTACTATACTTTTGTTAAAGCTGTAAATCAGGGGTCCCAAACCGCCGGTCAGTGGACCAGTACCGGGCCACAGCATGCCAGCAACTGGTCCGCACAAACAAGGAAAGCCCTATCTGCAGGATGCAGGCAGCACACAAAACCACGCCTCCTCTGGTCTGCGGAAAAACCTCTTTCCACTTAGCTGGTCCCTGGTGCCCAAATAGTTGGGGACCTCTGCTGTAAATCATAAAAGTCTTTATGATACACTGGAAACTTCACCTATTTTAGTAAATAGGTGGACAATTCATTTCATTACTATAGTTTGATCATTTAAATTCTAATCACATTGTAATTTGATCATTTCTGGCACTCTTCCATATTTGAAGGAAAGTGAGTTTTGAAACAGCCAAGAGAAAGGGAATTTAATACTTTTTATAGATTTCTGAATTTAAAATTACCTTAGTTAATGGTGAAAAATGATTAGCAATGCTTATTTGCTCATTATATTTAGCAAGTTACTGTCTAATTAATTTGCTTCTTAATTAAAACTATGAAGAAACTTGGAGCACCTTTAAAGCTAATCTATTTCTTATAATCTCACATTTTGTAGATTTAATACATCTTTTTAAATGGAAATACATTGTTTATTATTATTATTATTATTATTATTATTATTATTATTATTATTATTATTATTATTATTATTTGATAGCCTTGATTACTTTTTCTGCAAACTGATTTCTATGCTTCCAACTACTTTATATGCTGTACATTGTCCTTCAAGTACATTGAAGGTAAATACAAATCAAGAACACAATAGGAAGAAGAAGAGGTTTTTTTTAAAAAAAAACAATAGTGAATGTTGCAAAGACATTAGGTTCAACCTCATGTTCTAGATCAGGGGTGTCAAACTCGCCACGTCACGTGATGTGTTGTGACGTATTGCAACTTTTTCCCTGTTGCTGGAGCTGGGGTGGGCGCGGTTTTAGCATGACGCATCCGGCCAAGAGGCCGGCAGTTTGACACCCCTGTTCTAGATGGTGCAGAATATAGCAATAAGGAAGAGCCCAACATTCCATGATAAAAGTCATTTCTGAAGAATATGGAACAATATAAGTGGGAGAATAGAAATTAATTGGGAGTGAAGCAACCTGAAGTGTATGTAGATCCCCAGAGGTGTTTTTGCTCAACCCATGACTGTTGTTTATTAGTAGTTCACCAAAGAGTTTGCTGATGCCATGAATGCATCACATAGAAATTGTGGAGGTCTGATTTCTCCTATATCAACATTTACATGCATAGGACAGAAAGAGAATTTCTGGGCAGAATATCACCTTCCATCCAAAGATTGTATTTGCTTGACTGAAGAAATGTATTTAATTTCAAAGTGTATATCAACTGGAAAAGCATGTTTATGTGTTCCAGCAATCTTTGCCCTGCTCGTGAGCTCAGCCATGACAAGATAGAGTAAATAAGCTATCATCTGAGTTAAAAATGAACTAGCAGGGTTTGCCAGGAAAGTTCTATCTCCAGAGATCTTTTATATGAACAAATGATTGCACTCAGCTGACAAAAAAAACCTTACTACTATGAGGATTATGTTCCATAATAAAAATGTGCTACTGTGCTTTGTTTGAGGACTTCCTGTGCAAAATGTGAATGATAAGGGTCTACCATGGAATAAAGAGCAATAGGGAAGGAACCATCTCAGTGCTGCTTTCTACCAAGCCAGAAAATACTATTGACCTGGGCTCCCACTCCAGATGATTTGCTGTTAAGGCAGCATGAAAATAATTAGAGTAAACCATTCATCTGCAAGTTTGTTTACTTGCTGATTGCATGTGTAACCAGAAAAAAGCAGCTTGTTTATATGAAGAGTCCATGTTTTCAATTCTAATTAAATCAAGATCCATTCATTATGTACATATGATGTTCTCTACTCTTTGAGACAAGAATGAGCCTATGCTATTATGATGTTCCAGCTCAAAAACACAACACTGCAGGGAACAAAGGGGCTGTTTGCAACACAGTTGTTTGACATTTGTCCCCAGTTGAGGGATGAAGCCACAAAAATAAGGGGTCTATTTGAGTGATCCATTCTTGATGCCTGATAGACCTGATGGACTTCCAGAGGGAATTTAGGGCATGTCTCAAGGCCTACATTACTGATGTGAATGAGCAGGTGATGGTAATCCTGGATTAGATTGTCCCTGGGTAGACTCTGTGCATGTGAATCCTGGAGAACTCCCTGATTTTCAGACAAACTCTGGGACATGAAGCAGCATAAGAGATGCCTCAAGGGCTACTATAGGAAGATGAAGAATCCGAGAACAGGAACAACCACTGTTGCAATATAGGCAGTGAAAATTACTTATTTCTCCACTCTTATTGCATGCACAGATAGATGTCTGTGCATGCAATAAGAAAGCTGAAACAGTGACCCTATTTCAGGTGACGTGATCCCTCCTATGTAAGGAGGGGCTGAAGGACTCTTAGCAAGGTTGTTGTTAAAATTATCCTAAGAATCTGTAATTTAAGTCTACTGGGAGTTGGACTGTGCTAATCCCATGGAATTGACTAAGGCTTAGTTGTGCTGGTTTATCTGGTATGAGCTTGAAAATCTGTTAGTCCTGTTAGGTTCCTTGAATGTTGAAAATGTAAGGGGCAACAATAACTAGAATTCAAATGTACCTAAGAGAAGACCATGAGTGCAATTTAATTTTCCTAATAGTACTACTGGTAAGACTCAAAAATGTTACTTCATTACAGCAATGGTTTAAACTTCTAATATTCATCTTTATTATGAGGCAGACATTTTTGCCTCAAAACACATATTCCATTAGTAAAAAAATGTCTGGTACCATTTCTGTGTTCAACAATTTTCAACATCCATTACTGTAAGGTAAAGGTAAAGGTAAAGGTTCCCCCGCACATGCGTGCTAGTCGTTTCCAACTCTAGGGGCCGGTGCTCATCTCCGTTTCAAAGCTGAAGAGCCAGCGCTTATCCAAGGACGTGGCCAGCATGACTAGACGCCAAAGGCGCACGGAACAGTGTTACCTTCCCACCGTAGTGGTCCCTATTTTTCTACTTGCATTTTTACGTGCTTTCGAACTGCTAGGTTGGCAGAAGCTGGGACGAGTAACAGGCGCTCACTCTGTTACGCGGCACTTGGGATTCAACCCACCAAACTGCCGACCTTCTGATCGACAAGCTCAGCATCCTAACCCACTGAGCCACCCTGTCCCTCTTTCCATTACTGTAGTCATGTATTAATGGAAGTTGCAGTCAACAACATTTGTTGGTGGGCCAGGTAGCCTGCCTGTTTTAGACTACAATCCTATGCCCATTTATCTTGGATGCATCTTGGATAACCTGCACAGAACTTTATTTTTACAGACCCATGTTCTATTACACCAAAATAATAGAAAGCTTTCATCAGCTAACCATCCTGAGTAATAGCCTGCCAATAAAAGGTTACCTAAGAGCCACAAAAAATACATACAGTATATAAATATTGACACTGAAACTCAGCAAGAGCACTTAGACCAGGGGTGCCAAACTCCTGGCCCGTGAACCAGATGCGTCATCAGGAAACCGCACCCACCCCGTTGCCAGCAATGGATAAAAAGCTCTGATACGTCGTGTGACATCACGTGTCGTCGCGAGTTTGATATGTCTGACTTAGACCATAGTGCTTTACAGCCTTCTCTAAGTGGTTTACAGAGTCAGCATATTGCCCCCAACAATCTGGATCCTCATTTTATTGACTTCTGAAGGATGGAAGCCTGAGTCAACCTTGAGCCCAGTCAGAATCAAACTCCTGGCTGTGGACAGGGTTAGTCTGCAATACTGCATTCTAACCACTGTGCCGCCATGGCTCCAGCTTCTTTGTTATTTCCAGATTAATTTGCCCTCAATTTTTAAAAAGTCATATTTCCTGATTTCTCATTAGCATTGCTTATACCAAGCCAAACTGTCTTCAGTCTACGTACACTTCAGTTGCACAAAACACAAGTGCCTCTGGACTGTAGTCAATGGGTGGGCAAAATTAGTCCTCTTTTAAACATCTACACTCCACACTGGTCTTGGCAATATGAAAGGAATATTTTTTTTACCACTGGGGGGCATTAATACACTTACTTATATGCTGTGAAGCTATCTGCTCATTGCACACAATATAATCCAGCACAAGACTGCAGGTTATGTGCATACTGAATAGTTATGCATGGTATCATTTAAGAATATTAATTTTGTTCATATACAAAATCCTGCATTTTAAAATAGAAACTAAAAATATTTTCCCCTTTCTCATCTCAGTTAAATAGGTGTTAGCAAAGGTAAGAGCAAAAGACAGTTCATATTGTTCTCTTAGATGAAAAATGAACTTTTATTTTAAGATCACTATCGGGGATTCCCCCCCCCCCTCAATATAGCTAATAGCATGTTCAATTCTTTTCAGATTGTTGACATTTGATCTGTATAATAATAAACACAAAGATCTGGCTTTTTAAAGTTTTACTCTTGGAACCCAAGTTTTTCTCTGAAAAAGGGGGAATCCAGATAGGAGATTGTGAGAGAGTATGTTATGTGGATGAGAGGTATGGCAGAGGCAGGGAAGGTCTAGTACCACTAATGTGTCTTTAAAAAGAAGCAGTTTTACAGCTAGGATGCATATCAAAATGCAGTTCAAGGTGATGGTTATGACCTTTAAAGTCCTTAATGGCATATGTCCAAGCTACCTGATGAATAGCCTTGTCCCACTAAAACAAGCCCATTCTACTTGTGCTAGCAGAGAGGACCTACTTCGGATCCCATCAGTCAAAGAGCTCTGACTATTGGGATCCAAAAGAAAAACTTTCTTTTTTCTTTTTTTAATATGTTTTATTAATTTTTTTAAAAATACAATCTTTAAAGCTTAGTAAACAACATGTTGTCTGGGCTCACATATTGAACACTAATTTCTTCAATATAAATCTGTTCAGTCCTGCACAATCCAGTATTTTTTCCTTGATCTTCCTTTCTTCCTCATATTTTTTCCCTTTTCCCCTCATTAAACAATTACAATTTTTAATGCTATTGATGTATACAAAATTAGATGTAGACATCTTCATCATATTTTACTAATATTGTAGAAGTAATAATATCAATTCATAAGTCAAAATCCTGTTTTTCGTGCTCTTATTAAAGTTTGATTTCCCATCAGTATTTAAAGTATCTTTGTCAGTTATGATTTTCACAATATTAATTACATTTATATAGCTAAAAAAATTATTCATACCAATCCTCCTTTTATTTTCAAATTTCCTGTATCAAAAAAGGGGAAAAATGCTATTTTAATTCTAAATCATATCTACCATTATAAAAATCTAGTTATGCCTAAGGGTCATCTGTTCTTTTAATCATATTCTAGATCTTACCTGGAAAGTTAATACAACCCAGGTGGCCAGAAAGGCCCAACAGAGACTTCACTTTCTCAGGGTCTTGCGGAAGAACAGGGTAGAACAACGGCTAATGACCCTCTTTTACCCATCTACTACAGAGAGCGTCCTCTCATACAGGACCAAATGGATTACACCCCAAGGTTCTCAAGGAACTGGCAGACGTGATCTCAGAACCACTGAACTATATTTTTCAAAGATCCTGGAGCACTGGGGAACTACCAGAGGACTGGAAAGAGAGCTGATGTAGTTCCCATATTCAAAAAGGGAAAAAAATAGATCCAGGAAACTACAGACCTATCAGCCTGACCTCAATACCTGGGAAGATTCTGGAAAAGATAATCAAAGTTGCGGCCCTATCTAGACCGGGATGCCTTACATACGGTCACTCATGCGCTCGTGACCTCTCGTCTTGATTACTGCAACGCTCTCTACATGGGGCTACCCTTGAAGACCACTCAGAGGCTCCAAGTGGTACAGAATGCAGCCGCGAGAGTTGTACTGGGAGTTTCCCAATACTCCCATGTCACACCTTTGCTCCGCGAGCTGCATTGGCTGCCAGTTGTCTTCCGGGTGAGGTTCAAGGTGTTGGTAATGACCTACAAAGCCCTTCATGGCATGGGTCCGGAATACCTTGGGGAACACCTGCAGCCGGCGTCAACTTCCCTCCGCCCAGTACACTCCCACAGAGAGGGCCTCCTCAGGGTGCCACCGGTCAAAGAATGCCGACTGGTGGCCCCCAGGGGGAGGGCGTTCTCTGTGGGTGCACCGGATTTATGGAACCATCTTCCGGTTGAGCTCCGGATGGTGCCCGATCTCCGCTCCTTCCGGCGCGATCTTAAAACCCATCTCTTTAAACAAGCTGGCCTGGCCTGATGGGACGGGGTGGGATTTTTATAAATGAACTTTAATTTTAAATTTGTATTAATTTTTTTTTATTGAAAAGTTTTAACATACAATTTTTCTTTAAGAATCCCCCCTCCCCCTCCCTCCTCCCTCCCCCCTACCTCTCCCCCCACCCCCCCTCCCACCCCCGACTTCCCAGAGCTAAATACAAGGTATATATAAAAAAACAAACATAAACAACCATATACTAACAACCATAAACTCTAAAATCCATCACTCTCTAGCTTATATAAGATAAGACAAACCTTAGTAATATTAAATATATATAAAGAAACTAAAGTAGAAAAAGAAAAAAAAGAAAGAAGACTTATTCAAATGCTACATGAAACTTCTTAACCCTATACTTGTTCTGGATAAACTCAATCCATTTTCTCCATTCCATAATATAACGTTCTTGCGAGTGATCTTTCAAATAGGCCGAAATCTTCGCCATCTCTGCCAGGTCGGAGACCTTTAAAGTCCACTCTTCTATGGTCGGCAGTTCCTCTTTCTTCCAATACTGACCTATCAAAAGTCTTGCTGCCGTAATTAAATTTAACTTAGTGTCCACAACCGTAGCATCCGTAATTATTCCCAACAAAAAGAGTTGCGGACAAAACTTTATCCTTTGCTTAAAAATCTTCTGCATATTCCACCAAATTTTTATCCAAAAAACCTTGATCTTTTTACAAGTCCACCATACATGAAAATATGTTGCATCTTCATCTCCACATCTCCAGCATTTTGGCTGATAATTCGGATACATACTTGCAAGCTTTTTAGGATCTAAATGCCATCTATAAAACATTTTATAAAAGTTCTCTCTTAAGTTTTGAGCTTGTGTGAATTTTACGTTCCTCACCCAAATCTTTTCCCACGTGTCCATTGTGATAACTTCCTGGATGTTTTGGGCCCATTTTATCATACAATCCTTAACGAGTTCTGTTTCTGAATCAATCTCTATCAATGCAAGATATATCCGTTTAATATGTGCTGGTCCCTGATTTCTAATTTGCTTCATCAGATTTTCATCAGTCATTGTAAAACCATTTTTCTGATCTTCTTTCCACCTGGCCCGTAGCTGAGTATATTGAAACCAATTTTGAACAATCTTCTCGTCTCGCAAGAGACTATATGGCTTCAAACACCAAACATTTCTTTCCAAGCTTAAAATCTCCTTGTACGTAGTCACATCATGTTTGAAACCAGCATGTATATTTTCTATTGCGTGTTTTGGAATTGCCCACAATGGTATCTTACAATCTAACTTATGTCTGTACTTCTTCCAAACTCTCAGCAAAGCCTGTCTTAAAATATGCACTCTAAACACATTATCTACCTTCTTATCATACAACAAATATGCATGCCAGCCAAACAGCAAGTCGTGGCCCTCAAGATTTAATAATCTCTCTTGTGTCAAATTAATCCAATCACTTATACCTGCTAACGCAGCAGCTTCATAATATAATTTAAAGTTAGGCATTTTAAGACCACCTCTTTCACGAGTATCCTGGATAATCTTAAGTTTAACTCGTGGCCTTTTCCCTGCCCAAACAAATTTATTGATACCTCTCTGCCATTCCTCCAAATTGGAATCTTTCTTAAGAACCGGTATCATTTGAAATAAAAATAAAAATTTAGGCAGGACATTCATTTTTACTGCTGCTATTCGCCCCAACAAAGACAATTGCAGTTTTTCCCAACTCTCCATTTCTTTTTGGATTTTTCCCCATAATTTTTCATAGTTATTTTTATATAATTTTGTATTAGAGGGCGACAAAAACACCCCCAAATACTTAACCCTTTTAACAATCTCAAATCCAGTTAACCCTTCTAAAAGGGCCTTTTGCGATGCTGTCATGTTTTTAGCCAAAATTTTAGTTTTCTGTACATTAACTTTAAATCCAGAAACCTTCCCATATTGCATTATTATCTCCATCAGGTCCACAACAGAGTTCTCCGGCTGGGTCACTGTAACAACCAGATCGTCTGCGAACGCTCTCAATCTATAATCCTGATCTCTAAATTTGTATTAATTTTATGGGCATTGTTTAATTATGTTTTAATAATTTTAATTTTTGTATCTAGTTTTATGTATTGCCCTGTTCACCGCCCTGAGTCCCCTGGGAGAAGGGTGGTATATAAATTAAATAAATAAATAAATAAATAAATAAATAAATAAATAAACAACAAATCAGCGAACACCTAGAGGCAAAAAAGTCATTACTAAAAGCCAACATGGGTTTGTCAAAAACAGATCATGCCAGACAAATCTTATTGCATTCTTTGACCAAGTGACAAAACTAGTGGACCAGAGGAATGCTGTGGATATAATTTACTTGGACTTCAGTAAGGCATTTGATAAAGTATATCACAACCTACTACTTGATAAGATAGAAAAATGTGGGTTAGATAGCATCACCACCAGATAGATTCGTAGCTGGCTGACAGGCCGTACTCAGCGTGTGGTCCTCAATGGAACCACATCTACATGGAAGGAAGTGTGTAGTGGGGTGCCCCAGGGCTCTGTTCTGGGCCCAGTGCTATTCAACATCTTCAGCAAAGATTTGGATGAGGGGATAGATGGGGAACTCATCAAATTTGCAGATGACACCAAGCTGGCAGGAATAGTCAATACACCAGAAGATAGGCTTAAGATACAGGAGGATCTGGACAGACTCGAACACTGGGCACTATCTAACAAAATGAAATTCAATTGTAAAAAAAGTAAGGTTCTACATTTAGGCAGGAAAAATCAAATGCACATGTATAGTATAGGTGGTACCTTGCTCAATAGTAGTAACTGTGAGAGAGATCTCAGAGTCCTACTGGACAATCACTTAAATATGAGCCAGCAGTGTGCTTCAGCTGCCAAAAAAGCCAACACAGTGCTAGGCTGTGGTAAGGCCACACCTGGAATACTGCATCCAGTTTTGGTCACCACGATGGAAAAAAGATGTCGAGACTCTAGAAAGGGTACAGAGAAGAGCAACAAAGATGATTGGGGGACTGGAGGCTAAAACATATAGGGAACGGTTGCTGGAATTGGGTATGTGTAGTTTAATGAAGAGAAGGGTGAGGGGTGACATGATAGCAGTGTTCCAATATCTCAGGGGCTGCCACAAAGAAGAGGGAGTCAAGCTATTCTCCAAAGCACCTGAAAGCAGGACAAGAAGCAACAGATGGAAACTAGTCAGAGAGAAGCAACCTAGAACTAAGGAGAAACTTCCTGACAGTTAGAACAATTAACCAGTGGAACAACCTGCCTCCAGAAGTGGTGAATGCTCCAACACTGGAAGCTTTTAAGAAGAGACTGGACAGCCATTTGCATGAAATGGTATAGGGTTTCCTGCCTGAGCAGGGCGTTGGACTAGATGACCTCCAAGGTCCCTTCCAAATCATCATCATTATTATTATTATTATTATTATTATTATTATTATTATTATTATTATTATTATTATTAATTATTAGCATTAGCATTAGCATTAGCATTATTATTATTAGCATTATTAGCATTATTATTAGCATTATTAATAGCATTACAGAGGGTGGTGAGCACAGCACAAGACATTGTGGGCTGTCCCCTGACACCACTGGATGACATCGCCAGGGCTTGTTGCCTTGGAAGAGTGAGGAAAATTCTCAGGGATGACTCACACCCTGGACAGTATCTCTTTACTCTCCTACCATCGGGTAGGAGATATAGGAGTATAGCCAGCCATACCAACAGGCTGAAGAACAGCTTTTATCCATGGGCTGTTAGGCTTTTGAACAGGATATAATTTTATAAACTTTATGCATGATGGACTTGCGAAGCCGGTGTGTTGTGCAATTAGCTCACATGGTGTAATAGGATGGAGGGTTTGTGTCACTGTAACTTGGGGGTGGAGGCACGAAGGGAGGCTCAGCTAATCTCAATGTATACATGGTTGTACTTTGACAAAAAAGGTTCATTCAAATAAAGGTTCATTCATTCAAGTATGTTAAACAGATAGTGCCCCCTCTGATAGATCAAATCCTCTGTTTTCTAAGTCTAACTCTCGCTTTCTTTCTTTGCCAAGCAGCTTTCGAGATCAGGGCAATTAAATCACTCAAGAACCTTCTTTCTATTTTTGTGAAAGCTGCTTGGCATGAGAAAGACAATTTAGGTAGAGTATTTAGGGGGGGGACTCCACCCATCTACATTCCCTAGACATTTCCCTTTCCCACTCTATGTTCCATTTTCTAGAATCTTCTTCCTTGTCATCAGGTGTATTTTGGAGAAAGGATTAAAGGGTCTTTTGTATTTTAATTGTTATAGGTAGGTCCTGGAGTATTTTATTTGTGTATGGCAGTCCATATTTCCCTTCTCATATCTCCTCCATCTCTAGGTCTATTTCTTCTGCTTCACCCTCTGGTTTCTGGTTTATTTGTTCATAATTTGTAGTCATTGTCTAGGAGCTTTCCAGTTGTAGCTTCAATTTGGAGATTTGGTCCTTTATATCATTTAGGTTATTTTTAGTCTCATTATGATTTCTTTTTATGTCATCTTTGTGTGTAACAATTGTTTGATGAATTTACTGTAGGATAGAAAGTATTTCCTTCTGATAAGTATTTGTTTTTTCTTGAGGCATTTCCTAGAAATCCTCTAGTATCACCAGTCTCAGTAAGAGTGGAACAAAGTTTTCTCTAGTTTTCTGGTCTTTATATATAAACTTTATAATCCAGTCTTAATAGCAATATTTTATAGTAATCCTTTGTCTCAAGTATTCTGAAAATTATCAGTCAGGCAAGGTTGTAATCCACAATGTTCCAAGTGTACAGAATGTTCAACCTACCTGCAGCCAGACATATTCAAAAGTCAATTTTTTCTTTCTCTCACACTAGCTCTTGAGATTAAAAGTTCAAGCCCAGTAGGTATTTATAGTCCAAGAAGGTCAGGATGATAAATATGCCAACATATTTTCCTTTATTGCCAGCTGTTCTCCCTTAAGCTGAAATTCACCAAGCAGTGAAGGAGCTAGTTATAGTGCTGTACTCAAATCCACCACTAGATGTCATTCAAAGTTCATTTTCCACTCTTAAAACAAAGAGTTGATTTCTTATATTTCATTTCAATATTTTTTTTCCAAAGAGAAAATCTTAACAATTTATCTTAGTTCTCAGATTTATCAAAACTGTAGTTTTGTATTACTTTCACTTCAGTATTGTGTATTTCTGTCCCCTATGAAAAATTTGAAATGCCGCTTCCATTCACATCCAGAGGTTTTAAGTTTCTTGGGAGCCTTTCCCAGGAAATTCAGTTGTAAAATAGTAAAGATAGGATCAATATTCTCACCCAGTCCAAACATGCTGTTTACAGTGTGCTAATTAACGCTTTTGTTCTTTGGTTGTCAGCAGCTAATTGCTGGCTGTCTTTCTCCTGATGGTTTAGAGGGCTTTCCTTGGCTCAAACAGAGAGACCGCCATCTCTCCATGATCAACAAGGCACCCCTCCTTCTTCATCGCCTCTTTAGGGCAGACATGTCAAACACAAGGCCCGGGGGCCGGATCCGGCCCACGAAGTGGTTCCATGTGGCCCGCGAAGCCATCCTGGAAACAGTGAGGGAATGGCCCCCACTGCCTTGGCCCTGGCCCAGAGACCCTCCTTCTGCCAGAGACCCTCAGATCTGTCCCACTCCTGCCCAGGCCCCCATAGGCACCCTTGATGTGAACGATGTAGAGCTGGCCACGCCTACCCAGTAGGCCATACGCACTCTAGCCACGCCCAACCAGTAGGCCATGCCCACCCAGGCCATACCCACCCGGCCCCCTAAGGGCAACCGCAATGCTGATGCGGCCCTCAATGAAATTGAGTTTGACACCCCTGCTTTAGGGTAACTTTAGGACCCCCAGCAGGGTGAAATCTGGTGCAGAAGGCAGAGCTCTGCCTTCCTGCATCCCGTTTGCTGTTGTGCAAACTGGAAGTCCAAAAGAAGAACTTCCTCTGCTCCAGCACCCACCCTTTGGAACATCTTCCTCCAGGGTAAGATCTATCTCCTTTTTCCTATCCTTTAGCAAGAGCCTGAAGACCTGCCTCTACTGGCTGGCCTGGGAACCAAATGGGGGAGTTCCATACTGGATGTGGATGCTGGATTGATGACAGATTCCACCTCCCTTCCTTGTTCTCTACTCTTCACCTGTCCATCTTTTTGGTTATCATATTGATGTATTCTCACGGTGTTCTTTTATTCTATTATCTTACCTCTTTTTGGTTTATACTTTCTTCATTTCTTTTTATTGTTGTAAGCTCCCTAGAGTAGCCCCACAGCCAGATAGGTGGCAAATAAATAGATTAGAATCAGTTATCTTCTGTTAATTTGTATATACGTGATTAGCACTCCCATTATCACAAATCTTCCCAGAAAATATTTTTTAATGGCTTTTTCTTCAGGCAAGATTTACCTAAACTTTTCCCTTGCCAAATGTTACATCAGCAAGGCAGATATATTAAGTAGTCTTCTCCAGCTTTCACCCATTTCTGTTGCGTTCAGATTTTATCATGATTTAATGTCTAGATCTCCTTTCATGTTGGACACTGTTGCCTACTAGTAAGCATAGTGGGTCCCCAGTACAGCCGCAGATCTTTTCCCACAAGATTCCCTCAGAATGGCAGTCTTAGTTTCACATCTCTACACTCCAGCCATAAAACCAAATCCTTAGCTGTAATTCACTTGGAATTCTCCATCAAGCAGACATTTTCCTTCAATGCTTTTTAAATCCTGACCACAACATCTGATTAATCAATATCTTTTAAGAAACAATCCAACCATGTTGTCTCATTGCCAATTCAAGGTGCATGTTACTATTCTAAAACAGGTTGAAATCAATAATTCCCTCCTATATCTTGTCCAAGGTATCCAAGACACCCTGAGTATACTCTGGACATATGGATCTCAACAGAAATCTGCAGGCAGTGTGGCCATTCTAAGAATTCTGGAAGTTGATTCCAAGGATGGGAAAAGCAAAAATAAGCCAAAATAGGCTTCAAGTAAGTTATTACTAGGGGTATTTTAGATTTATTATAAAAAATTGCTTTAGAACACATGGGAATGTAACTACAGCATCTCTTAACCTATTAAAGCAACCATGTCAATTACAGCACTGCACAGCCTAATTATAGCTTCTTTTACCTTATTTTTAGAAGTTGATTTAGTTTCAGAACCAAAGCATGCAATACCAAAAAAAACAAGTGAAAATGTGTTTATTCTCTCTCTCTCTCTCTCTCTCTCTCTCTCTCTCTTTCTCATTTTCCCATACCAACATACTGTTTCAATTGCTATTATTATTGTAAAAATAAAGTATAACTAAATAGATATTAGCTCTAAAAACATGCGTGCAAAATATTTCATTTGGCAGCAACAGCTAGTGTAAACTGTGATCAAACAGGGTAACCCACCCTCTAAGTCACCCACACAGAATATTAAGCAACAGTAAGATATATTTCAAAGTGTTATGCTTAGGATCAACACATTTGTCTCTTTCATCTTTTTGAGTATTCGCTGTATATTATTGTCACAATATTTGTAAGATCTGATAATTGTGCCAAATAATTCAGGAACATATTTAAGCATTCTTAAGGAGAAATAAGTTCTGTGAAGTTAGTACATGGTTCTTTTTCTGTGGACCTACTGTATCTGTAGCATTACCACTGCAATCTTTAAATCCTCAAGACTGTATTTGAACTGTAAAGCCCATAAGATGATAAAATGCTTCTAAAAATTAATTAATCCTCTAATATAAGGCTTCCAGATTAAATATACAAATAAAACTGTGCCATTCATAGCTGAGAGAATTGCTAAATTGAGCTTCCGTACACCACAGCATTCCTTTCCCAAAATTCTCTCTTCTTGCATTGGGCAATCACATCACCAGCAATGGAAAAACCTGGAAGACTTGTAAGAGCAACACTTCTCTTTAGATTGAGGAATGGCTGTGGCTCAAACTGAAAGCCAAATGTAATTCTACCAACCACAAGCTGCCTTTCTTACTGTATGTTTCTAGAAAGTATTTATGTATGCATGCATGTATGTATCTATGTATGTATTTGTAACATTTACATTGTTATGCATCTTGAATAAAACTTTAGGTGGCTCTCAACTCAAAAATAAAGCAATATCTGTCTTCAATAAAAGAACAACATTAAAACAGAAAAACATCTGGCATCACAGCCGAACTTTCCCATGCAGCTCACAAAAGGTTTATCCTGCCAATCTCACCCTATCCCTATGGCATTTGGAAGAAAAGCCAGGTCCTTTGGGAAGGTTAAAATGGTGGGAACCACCAAACGTTTCCTAAGGCTGAGGCTGCCATAGCTGACATGCTTCCATAAGATGGCAACAAAGACAGTAGCCCAAAGGATGATGACATGGCTTATAAAAAGTGTCTGAACTGACTGCAAAACATGGGGACAGAAGTAGATATCTTATGTGAAGAATCTTTCTCCACTGCTGAGTTGAAGTATTACTGTCAGGCCCCAAACCAAGAATAACATGTAATTTTTCCAAACTGAGTTGTTTATTGTTACACACCCATAGACAAAATCTTGTCAGACTGAGCACCCTACTATCAGCATCTACAATCTAATCTGTGAACTAGTAAGGAGGGGCTGTCTTCATACTCTGTCTCTCACAAACAATATGTAGGCTGAGTTGCCTCTTACTCGTCTCAAATGCACACCCCCACCCCAGCTCCGGGAATCTACCTCCTCACCACATTCCATCACAATTACCCACTTATCACTGTCTCCTTTGTTCTGCTGCCTCTGGTGCTTCCATTGCAGTCATTTTAGTTATATCTGACTTATTTGCGAAATAATGATTGAGTTGAATTGATTGAGACTATCTGCAGATTGGGGAGGGGGGAGAATGTGTTAGCCCTTCAAGGTAGACCAAACTAGGAAACCAAAGTTATGAATGCTAATACTACTTTTATTATAAGGTTACAGTAACAGGATCTTGCAAATCTCAATGTGCCTCACCATCTTTTCCCAGGGAAGGAGAAATAGGGAGAGTCAAGCCCCAAACCCTTTTTTCAAATCACATTTCTGCCTTGGATTCAAATTTCTTTTATCGGAACATTGACTTGGTTGTGGTTGTTCATCCTGTTTCTCAAGGTTATTTGTATAGTCCATAACAGAATACTACTTTATTACCATAAGTCTGACTTAAACCTGTTTCACTTCTAAATTGGGATTAAGAAAGGCTGTATCATAAGGAGAATAAGATGTTGCCAAGGCATAGTTATGTCTTCGTTTGGTACAAATGAGAAAAGGAGCAAAGTCAAATAATGAGCCCATCTAGCACAGATAATACAAATTGCATAATACTAGGATTTTCTCAGACTAATTTATAAATCACACTTGTGTCAGAAATACCCAGGCATTTCTAGGTTGAAAGGAGTAGCAGGTGACTTCACTGTTGCCCAAGGGATGCCCAGCTGAGGGCTCCTTTCACGTCCCTGGCAGGAGCTGGAGCAAAGGATGGGAGCTCACCCCGCCTCATGGCAGCACTTGGGTCTCAAACGCTGCTTGCTAACCTCCAACCCAACTTCCTAACTATACAAGCCACCATGTTCCAATTTATAAATAATGGGATATCTTAAACTAAAGTGTTAAAGAACATTACCCCAAAGGGAAAATAACCTCCAGATACTATGGAATCGACCATGATCCTAGACCCACAGTGGGTAACAATATTTGCAATCTGTGTTTGCAGACTCTTAACTATAGGCCTCCTGTGCATAACATCTGACCTAATCTTTTTAAATGCTCTGATTCATTCTTTTCATGTATCTTAATTACCACATTTCCTGATGAAGATGTCTACAGAACTCAAAACGTTCATAGCATTTGGGTTATTTCTAATGAAGCTGTTGTTCTGGGATTTCTTTCTTTCCATTGGCAAGCATGTCTGTCCACTTTTCATAAAATTATTTTTTAAATAATACTAATAAGAACATTTATTTGTAAAAGCAACCAAATATTGCAAATTTTGCAGCTTGATGTGATGTGAATTTTTGTTGCAGCTTTAGGCCCACAATGGAAATACTTCATGGTTATCAAATAGGAATGCACAGTTCTTAGAATATATCATTTCATTGTTCAGCAGGCAGTGAAATATGAACTGGCTGAACAGGTCTGACAATAACATTATCCAAACTGAATCTTACAAGAAAGACTAGCTAGATTCAAAGGATAAGTTGTTTCTACTTTCCAATGGAACATAACATGGATACAGGGCAACATAAACAAACCATTTTGGATATTTGCCTTAAAGCTGAGTTACTGCTGAATTTATTTGGAGTCAGAGAACAGAAGTAGAAGACAACAGGACTTAACTACTGATGCTGAATTGGCTTTGGTCTTTCAAGTATGTGCCTTTATTCCCCCCCCCCTTCTTTTCTTCGTTATCAGATTTCAGTAAACTAATTTAGGGCAATAGAAACCCTCATAAATAACTTGAAACAATAGAGGAAAATCCTTTATCTGTTATCATCTGACTTTAATCTTTGCTCTGTTGTCCACAGAGAGAAAAAAATATTACTGAGGGAGGTCAAACAAAACAAAAATTGTTGAAAGTGATGTTCTGTATAAGCAATGCGGCGCTTACAGTACAAGTATATTAAACGTCTATATTCGGGATTTTATTTATTTACTATTAGCGGGATTGTACAATAGGGTATTCTTGTTATGACCGCCATTTTGCTTCTGTACACTGTACTTGCATTAGGGACACCATTTTGTGAAGGCAGGAAGATCACATACACAGACCCAGAGACAGGGGAAAGAGCGGGAAAGTAATGAAAGATGATTGGTTGATATTCTGTGTTCCAACAAGTGTCACCTTGTGATTGATTGTTACCTGCATATAAATTGAAGTACCTAACTGACCACTATGTGGCACTTCTGAATGCAGCTGCCAGTGTTTCAGACAGTGTTCCACCCAACAACTTCACTGGGCCAAATAAAGTTCTGTTTGGAAGCCTCTGCTTGAGTCTCCTGATGTGCCTTCTTGGAACCTCAAATTCTTTGGGCAGCTGCTAACCCTTACATTATTAAACTTATGTGCCACCCATTTTGTCAGAGGTGATTCCAGGCAGTTCACAATCATTCAATTAAAATGCATTATAAAACATTAAAATAATAAGTAGTGATCTTAAATTTAACATTTAAATTTAAAATTCAGTTAAAATAAAATTGGCCAGGATAGAGAAAGAGGGAGAAAAGTGTGCATGGAGAGGAGGTGTGGTGTTACCTAATCCATTAGCCACTTCCAAAATGCCACACCCCCATTATGACTCCAGGCCAGTTGGCACAACAGATACTTAGTATATTATAAAAGATAATATTAGAATATGCAAACGTGTCAAATAAATGGTCGGAATCATAATCTAAAGATCGATAAAGAAGAGAATTAATGAATTCAAAACAGAAAAGCAAAAAAAAAAAAATATCCACAGGAAGTATATGAAATAGACGGGTATTTGGGTGAGAATAAAGATTTTTTTCCTTTTCAGAGGGGATGTGTCAGAATCCATTTATATCACATTTCATAAATGTATAGGTAGAACATTGTGCTTATTCTGGGGATTCTGCCATCTCTCTGGGGGGGGGGGAGAGGACGGTTACTTAGATTGAAATAGGCGATCTTCAAACACCAGGGAAACGTTTGATCTGGGGGAGGGAGGGAGACAGATCTGGATCGCATCTTCATTTACAACTGAAAAAGGAAGAAGCAATAACAATAAAAACAAGGAGAGTTCCCTTTCCCACGGAAGGGCCTGACACCTAAGTAAATGATGGGAGCCTGACCAAATGGGTGAGGGGAGGGGGTTGAAATGGGAATGCTTTATATAGGATTGAAATGTAACTTTGTTAGATTCTGTCTTGTATTGCCACAATCGATTCCATCCTAGTAAACATTTTCCTTTTGGACTAAACTTGCATCCAAGAGTTCTTATTTCCTAAGATGTGGATTGAGGTGGGTCCTGACAGTAGACGGAATCTGCTATAAGAGTCAACCTGGAAGGGAAAACCTTACCGGGGGACTTTGCAACAAATACAATGTCTGGCGATGAAACAAGAGAGGAGGGAAGCCCCATGGAGGGGGAGTCTTCCCCCCAAATGGAATCCCAGAGATGATGGGAAGCTGAAGTGGCATATTCCCCCGAGGAAGAAGCGGTGGAGCAGTACAACCGAAAACCCTGGTGGTTAATGGGCGTTGGAAGGAAAAGTGAGTGGGAAAAGGCATTGAGGGAAGTAACCCTGAGACGGAGCGACCACCAACTGGAATGGAGGCAGGAGATGGAGAGCTCACTGCACGCCAGTGAGAAGGAGCAGATCCTGGAAAAAGCCATTGATCTGATGAAAGCAACCCTGAGCTCACTAAGGGAGGAGAGAGCTGAAAATCGCAACCGAGGCAGCGCCTGGGGACGCAACTGGAAAGGTAATGGAGGGGATCCAGCACCTGAAACCCCAGGGCCGTCCAATGGAACAGGAATTGCTGTCTCAGCAGTACCCCCCCCAGAACCACAGACGGGGACCAGGATGAGGAGCAATACCGGCCACGGTGCAGACAATGCTCCAGCCAAAGACTCCCACCCCTGGAAGTCAAATTCAAGGGGGAGCCATCACGACTGGGATTCTTCCTAACCCAAGTCCTCAGCTACATGGAAGAATACGGCCGGGATATCCCCAGTGACAAAACACGCATCCGAATTGTGCAATCTGCCCTGGACGGGACGGCTGCAGACTGGGTGGTGAACTTGCATGACTCCAACACCCCAGAACTCAACGACTTCAACCGATTCATGTCATCTTTGAGGCGGCGGTTCGAGGATCCTTTGGCTGACCGTAAGGCCCGGGAGAGAATCAAAACAGTGAGGCAGGGCAGGCGAGCAGTGGCTGATTATACCCAAGAATTCCGAGCCATTGCCAGCAAGCTGAACTGGCCAGAAGACATCCTCCTTAGCCACTTCAAAGACGGTCTGAACTACAACCTGTATGATGCTTGCCTGCCTCGAGGAGACCCACCCCACCTCGACAACTGGTACATCCTGGCGGAGGAAGTGGAAATAGACCTACTGAAGAGACACCGCAGAGGAAAACCATGGGGCCGCCTGCCACCCGAGCAAACACGTGAAGGGGAAAAACCACCAGCCACAGCCAAAAAATCAACGGGTTGTTTCAACTGCGGGAGAGAGGGCCACCGTGCTGCAGAATGTCGTTCAAAAGCCCCCCCACAAAAAACAGAGGCATCATCCTCCAAGAAGCCGGGGAAGTCCCAAGGCAACACAAAAGAATCTTCCATGAAGGGGACAGAGGCTGTAGAGTCAACAATTCCTGCCAGGAACTGGGATTGGACTCCGGCCTGCACCGCAGGGATGGTGGACAACTCGGAAGACAGCTCAGAGGGAGAACCATTGGTAAGTGGACCCCTTCCACCCATACTTAAGACAGTGACTATATTAGCTTCCTCTATGCCTGAAGCAGCCAAAATAAAAGCTCTGATAGACTCTGGGTACATCTGCTGCCTTATCAGCCCAACGCTGGTGGAGAGATTGAGCATCCCAGTGAGGAGGCTAAAACAACCAATCTCTTTTAGTCAATTAGATGGGACAATAGCAGGGGGGACCAGCCACCCTAGCCACTTTACCAATCCACCTATCACTGGGGCCCCATGAGGAGAACATAACGTTTATAGTGGCCCCAGGCATGGAATGCCCAATGATTCTAGGACTGGAATGGCTGAAGAAATGGAACCCCGGGATAAACTGGAGGACAGCAGAACTCAATTTCCCAAAGTGGGGGCAGAAGAACTTAGACTCCAAAAGCACCCCCCCCCAACCCGGAGGGAGGAGGCAGCAGCAGTGGGGGAAGAGAAGAAGTTACCAGAGATACCGGAGGAATATAGGGACCTTGCTGAGGTTTTCAGCGAGGAACGGGCAGATGAGCTTCCCCCCCACCGCCCCACTGACTGTGCTATAGAATTCAAACCCGGGGCAAAACTCCCAAAACCCAGGATGTATGCCATGAGCCCAAGGGAAATGGCAGAAATGGAAAGATTCATAAAGAAAAACTTAGAAAGAGGCTTCATTGAGTCTGCAAGACCCAAAGTGGCTGCCCCAGTTCTGCTCAAGGAAAAGAAGAATGGTTCTTACCGCTGTTGTATAGATTATAGGAATTTGAATACAATTAGTGAATGCAATCTGTACCCCTTACCCCTGATGAAGGATATGCTATCCCACCTATTGAAAGGAAGGATTTTCACTAAACTAGACCTGAGGGAAGCATATTACTGCATTAGAATTAAGGAAGGAGATGAATGGAAGACTGCATTCAACTGCCCATTGGGTTGCTACCAGTTCAAAGTACTGCCATTTGGACTGCAAGGGGCCCCTGCAGTATTCATGCAATTAATTAATGACGTGCTTAGGGAGCACCTTTATAAGGGGGTCCTGGTTTACCTGGATGACATCTTTATCTTCACAGAAACCAAAGAGGAACATATCAAACTAGTCAGAGCAGTCCTGAAAAAGTTGCGAGCTGCCTACCTATATGCTAAACTATCAAAGTGTGAATTCCACCAGGAAAAAATTGACTACCTGGGATATCGCATATCCCCAGAGGGCATAGAAATGGACCCTGAGAAAGTTAGGGCAGTATTAGAGTGGGCAACCCCCCGCACACGGAAGCAATTGCAAAGTTTCCTGGGGTTTGCAAATTTCTACTGCCAATTCATCCCTGCATTTGGCCAAATAGCCATGCCCCTGACAAACTTGTTGAAAACGAAAGGGGGGGTCCCCCGTGAAATCCAACCAGCCTGTAAAGTGGACAATGGAGTGTCAAGCAGCATTTGAGAGGCTAAAGAGACTTTTTTCTGCTGAACCTGTCCTAAAACACCCAGATCCCGACAAACCTTTTGTAATACAGGCAGATGCAAGTGATGTAGCGGTAGGAGCCGTACTATTACAAGAAAATGATGGGGTGACGTTGCAACCATACACATACACATCCAGAAAACTCACAGAAATAGAACAACATTGGCCAATATGGGAAAAAGAGGCATTCTTGTTGAGGTGGGCATTACTAACATGGCGCCAATTTTTAGAAGGAAATAAAATACCTTTCCAGGTCTGGACAGACCACAAGAATTTGGAAGCACTAAAAACGCCCAGGAAGCTCACTCCTAAGCAAGCCCGCTGGTCCCAACATTTTCATCGATTCAATTTCACTCTCAAACACTTACCGGGGGGAAAGAACTTCCTGGCAGATGCATTATCCCGCATGCCCCAATATAACAGCACAAGAGTTACTGACTTTAAACCACTTGTACCGGAACAACAACTGGCAGCACCAGTCACCACCAGGGCACAAGAAAAAATGAAGCCGAAGGCAGATAGCCAAACTGGAATAGAATTCAGGAAGTCTTTGGAAAGTGATGAATGGTTCCAGAAAAATAGACATGTGTGCACAATTAAAGATGGACTGCCATGGGTGGGGGAGAAGCTCTATATACCTGCCGCACAGAGAATCAATTTCATGCAACTGTGCCATGATACAAAATCAGCAGGACACTTTGGCTCTGTAAAAACCTTACACTTAACTAAAAGGCAATTTTGGTGGCCATCTATGAAAAAGGACATAGAAAGCTATGTGGGTAGCTGTCAAATTTGTGTCTAGTGTTCGAGTCTGTCCAGATCCTCCTGTATTTTAAGCCTATCTTCTGGAGTATTGGCTATTCCTGCCGGCTTGGTGTCGTCTGCAAATTTGATGAGTTCCCCATCTATCCCCTCATCCAAATTGTTGATGAAGATGTTAAAGAGCACTGGGCCCAGAACAGAGCCCTGGGGCACCCCACTACACACTTCCTTCCATGTAGATGCGGTTCCATTGAGGACCACACGCTGAGTACGGCCTGTCAGCCAGCTACAAATCTATCTGATGGTGGTGCTGCCTAAACCACATTTTTCTATCTTATCAAGTAGTATGTTGTGGTCTACTTTATCAAATCCCTTACTGAAGTCTAAGTAAATTATATCTACATCATTCATCTGCTCCACTAATTTTGTTACTTAGTCAAAGAATGCAATAAGATTTGTCTGGTATGATTTGTTTTTGACAAACCCATGTTGGCTTTTAGTAATGACTTTGTTTGCCTCTAGGTGTTCACTGATTCATTGCTTGATTATCTTTTCCAGAATCTTCCCAGGTATTGAGGTCAGGCTGATAGGTCTGTAGTTTCCTGGATCCATTTTTTCCCTTTTTTGAAGATGGGAACTACATCAGCTCTTTTCCAGTCTTGTGGTAGTTCCTCAGTGCTCTAGGATCTTTGAAATATATAGTTCAGTGGTTCTGAGATCACATCTGCCAGTTCCTTCAGAACCTTGGGGTGTAATCTATCTGGGCCTGGTGATTTGAACTCTTCTAATCTGGACAGGTGCTCACTTACCGTTTTCCTGCCTATGTTAACTTGTGTTTCTAATCTATTTTTTACAGTACTGTTTTTGATAGGTTGGACTAGTTTTTTTTCCTTTTTGTGTAAAGATGGATGCAAAAAACAAATTAAATAATTCTGTTTCCTCCCTGTTGCTTGTCACCTTCTTTCCACTTTCTCCCACTAATGGACCAATCATTTCCTTATATTTTTTTGTTTTTT